>NC_058081.1:413689109-414315801 GCF_014858855.1 Bufo gargarizans | reverse complement strand
TGTGAAAGTCACAGCGACACCCTCCACCCCCCTGAGCTCCAGCAGAAAGGACACACACCCTGAGCTGCCAGCTTGAAATAAATCTAGCAGGACAATTAAAGCAACAAATGTGTAGCTGGATCCATGTGCGGTTCAGGACCAGTGTCAGATTTTCATAAATATACATAGTTGAGTCACATTATTATGACCATTCCCAAATAAAATTTTACTGGTGGGCCCTAGGTACCCCAGTCCGACACACACTGGGTAAGAGTAGCCATTTATCAGAGTTTCAAAGAGAGGTGATTATTGGTTTTTGGGCCGAGGGTGTCAGTATTTCTGAAACTGCACAGTTTGTGAGCTGCTTATGCTTCACTGAACAGATGGAAGTTGGCATGTCGGGCAAGAATTATCAGAGAACAAACAATTTACAATTGCTGAAAAAACACAGCTGGTGGTGACAGCATTATGGTCTGGGGAATGTTTTCATGGCATTCCCTGGGCCCACTCATCCATGTTGAAGACACTCTCAACAGGGGTGCACCTAGCTTTTCAGCTGCCTGAGGCGAAAACTGAAACGGTGCCCCCACCCAATGCCAATTTCTTAACCTAACCCCTTTGCCACAATGGAAGCACTCATTGCCCATGGCCCGTCCGCTACCTGGTGTTGCCTGAGGCAATTGCCTCACCTGCCCTCATTGGTGGTGCACCCCTGGCTCTCAATCTATTTGAATATTAATCCATCCTTGCAGATCACGCACACTCATACATGCCGATTGTCTTTTTTGTGGAAGATAGGAGCTTTCAGCACGACAATTTAACATGTCACTTGGCTACAAATGATTGACATTGGTTGGACCAAAACTTCCAAGTACTACCCTGGGCCCCTAATTCCCCAGAATTTAACCCAATTGAGCATAAGACAACCTTGATAGTAATGTTTGCTCTATGTAGCTGTGGGATGCACTGCAATCTACATGGCTGCAGATGCCTGTTATAACCTTTAAGGACCTTATTGAGCTACTGTCGGTGTCTGCTGCTGTCACTCATCTCTCATATGTATTATAGTGATCAGTAAACTTTTTGTTATTCGGTTTGCAAAATTACGAAAACTTCAGTTTGGAACCAAAGTAATTTTATCCAAACAAAAGTTGCTCCAATTGCACAGAAAATTGTTATATAACACCCTATAGTCACCTAGGACTGAGAGTTTTTAAGGAAAAAATGTTATCCAGTTTTTTTTATCCATTTTTGCATTTTCTCTCACATCTCCCCCCTCCCTAAGCTCTTGAACACAATGACAGCAATAGCAAATAATGTCAGAGTGACACTGACATAAATAGCTAAGTAGTAAACACATGTTTGATGGCATTAACAAACAGCAGGGGGGATTTATCAAACTGGTGTAAAAGAAAACTGGCTCAGTTGCCCATAGCAACCAATCAGATTCCACATTTCATTTTCCAAAAGAGCTCTAAAAAATTTAAGGTGGAAAGCCTCTTTTCTTTTACACAAGTTTTGTTAAATGTTCCCCAACGTGTTTTGTTTTCCATATCCACCCGAGCCAGAGCCTACTCACCTCCTGGAATGACTGTTAAGATCCATTAAGATCCATTAAGTACATGTGAGACTTTCCACTGTAGTTTTTGGGGAGATTAGTCCAATTACAAAAATAAACATACAGGACATCATGTCTAGCAGGCAACCAAAAATGACTGTAGACCGTGCCTAGACATAGACCACAAAACATAGCAATCCTTCATATGCATTGACACATGCAGCAAAGACCGCAGATGGAGGGTATTGCCAAACATGGGTGTTTTTTTTAAACCCAGAATATTATTGCAGTTTTTCAAGCTTGTATTTTACACTGAAAGACGCAGCAAAGGCCCCAAATGTAGGGTACTGCCAAAAATGGGAGTTTTTTTTAAACCTAGAATATTATTGCAGTATTTCCAGCTTGTATTTCACACAGACAGATGCAGCAAAGGCCGCAAATTTAGTATTTTTCCAAATCGGGCATTTTTTTATAACAGAATATCATTGCTTTATCTACGCTTGTATTTTACACTGTCATATGCAGCAAAGACCCTATATGTAGGGTATTGCCAAAAATGGGTGTGTTTTTTTTTATAACAAAATTTTATTGCAGTATTTCAAGCTTGTATTTCACACTGACAGATGCAGCAAAGGCCCCAGATATAGGGTATTGCCAAAAATGGGTCTTTTTTTAAACTCAGAATATTATTGCACTATTTCAAGCTTGTATTTCACACTGACAGATGCAGCAAAGGCCGCAAATTTAGTATTTTGCCCAAAATGGGTTTTATTAATAAAATAGTTTAACAGCATTATCTAACGCTTGTATTTCACACTGACAGATGCAGCAAAGGCCGCAAATTTAGTATTTTGCCCAAAATGGGTTTTATTAATAAAATAATTTAACAGCATTATCTAACGCTTGTATTTCACACTGACAGATGCAGCAAAGGCCGCAAATTTTGTATTTTGCCCAAAATGGGTGTTTTTTTTAAATAATAGAATATTAATGCAGTATTTCAAGCTTGTATCCGACATTGCAGATGCAGCAAAGGCCCCAGATTTAGGGAATTGCCAAAAATGTGTGTTTTTTTTTAAACCCAGAATATTATTGCTGTATTTTAAGCTTGTATTTCACACTGACAGATGTAGCAATGGCCGCAACATTTGTATTTTGCTCAAAATGGATGCATTTTAATAACAGAATATAACAGCAATATCTAACGCTTGTATTTCACACAGAGAGATGTAGCAAAGGACGCACATTTTTTATAATAGAATATTATAGCATTATTTCAAGCTTGTATTTCACACTGACAGATGCAGCAAAGGCCTCAGATGTAGAGTATTGCAAAAAATTGGTGTTTTTTTAAACCCAGAATATTATTGCAGTATTTCAAGCTTGTATTTCACACAGATGCAGATGCAGCAAAGGGCGCAAATTTAGTGTTTTTCCCAAATTTTGGGAGTTTTTTTAATAACAGAATATCATTGCTGTATCTAACGCTTGCATTTTACACTGACAGATGCAGCAAAGGCCCCAGATGTAGGGTATTGCAAAAAATGGGTGTTTTTAATAACATTATATTATTGCAGTATTTCAAGCTTACATTTCTCACAGACAGATGCAGCAAAGGCCACAAATTTAGTATTTTGCCCAAAATGGGTGTTTTTTAATAACAGAATATTATTGCTGTATCTAACGCTTGTATTTCTCACTGACAGATGCAGAATAGGCTGCAAATTTAGTATTTTGCCCAAAATGGGTGTTTTTTAATAACAGAATATTATTGCTGTATCTAACGCTTGGATTTCACACTGACAGATGCAGAATAGGCTGCAAATTTAGTATTTTGCCCAAAATGGGTGGTTTTTTTTTAACCCAGAATATTATTGCAGTATTTCAAGCTTCTTTTTCACACTACCACATGCTGCAAAGGCCCCAGATGTAGGGTATTCCCCAAAAATTGCAGGATTTCAAGCTTGTATTTCACACAGACAGATGCAGCAAAGGCCGCAAATTTAGTATTTTGCTTAAAATGGGTGTTTTCTTTAACCACCTCAGCCCCTCTAGCTTAAAACCCCTTATTGACCAGACCACTTTTTACAATTCTACACTATACTACTTTCACGGTTTATTGCTCGGTCATACAACTTACCACCCAAATGAATTTTACCTCCTTTTCTTCTCATTAATAGAGCTTTCATTTAGTTGTATTTCATTGCTGCTGACATTTTTACTTTTTTTGATATTAATCAAAATTGACCGAAATTGTTGCAAAAAAATGACATTTTTCACTTTCTGCTGTAAAATTTTTCAAATAAAACTACATTTCTATATACATTTTTCTCTAAAATTATTGTTCTACATGTCTTTGATAAAAAAAAGGCAATAAGTGTATATTTATTGGTTTGGGTAAAAGTTATAGTGTTTACAAACTATGCTGCAAAAAAATAAATTTACGCACTTCGACTTTCTGAGCACCTGTCATGTTTCCTGAGGTTCTACAATGCCCAGACAGTAGAAACACCCCACAAATGACCCCATTTCGGAAAGTAGACACCCAAAGGCCGCAAATTTAGTATTTTGCTCAAATTGTGTGTTTTTTTATAAAATAATTTAACAGCAGTATCTAACGCTTGCATTTCACAGTGACAGATGCAGCAAAGACTGCAAATTTAGTATTTTGCCCAAAATAGGTGTTTTTATTATACCCAGAATATTATTGCAATATCTAACGCTTGTATTTAACATTGACAGATGCAGCAAAGGCCAAAGATATAGGGTATTGCCAAAAATGGGTGTTTTTTTTTTTACAATAGAATATTATTGTAGTATTTCAAGCTTGTATTTCACGTTGACAGATGCAGCAAAGGCCGCAAATTTAGTATTTTGTCCAAAATGGGTGTTTTTTAATAACAGAATATAACAACAGTATCTAACGCTTTTATTTCACACTGACAGATGCAGCAAAGACTGCAAATTTAGTATTTTGCCCAAAATAGGTGTTTTTATTATACCCAGAATATCATTGCAGTTTTTTAAGCTTGTATTTCACACTGACAGATGCAGCAAAGGCCACAAATTTAGTATTTTGCCCAAAATATGTGCTTTTTTAAACACAGAATATTATTGCAGTATTTCAAGCTTGTTTTTCACACTGACACATGCAGCAAAGGCCCCAGATTTAGGGTATTGCCAAAACTGGGTGTTTTTTTAAACCCAGAATATTATTACAGTATTTAAAGCTTGTATTTCACACTGACAGATGCAGCAAAGGCGCAAATTTAGTATTTTTCCCAAAATGGGTGTTTTTTAATAACAGAATATTATTGCTGTATCTAAAGCTTGTATTTCACAGTGACAGATGCAGCAAAGGCTGCAAATTTAGTATTTTGGCCAAAATGGGTGTTTTTTTTCTAACCCAGAATATTATTGCAGTATTTCAAGCTTGTTTTTCAAACTAACACATGCAGCAAAGGCCCCAGATGTAAGGTTTTCTGAAAAAATAGTGTTTTTTTAATAACAAAATATTATTGCAGTATTTCAAGCTTTTATTTCACACAGATAGATGCAGCAAAGACTGCAAATTTAGTATTTTGCCCAAAAAGGGTGTTTTTTTAATAACAGAATATTATTGCTGTATCTATTGCTTGTATTTCACACTGACAACAGCCTTTGCTGCATCTGTCTGTGTGAAATACAATCTTGAAATACTGCAATAAAGGCCACAAATTTAGTATTTTGCTTAAAATGGGTGTTTTTTAAAAACAGAATTTAACAGCAGTATCTAACGCTTGTATTTTACACTGACAGATGCATCAAAGGCTGCAAATTGAGCATTGTAAACAAAAATGGGTGTTTCACATTGACTCATGCAGCAAAGGCCACAAATTATGTATTTTGCTAAAAATTGGTGTTTTTTTAATAAGAATATTATTTCAATATCTACGTAACGCTTGTATTTCACACTTAAAGATGCAGCAAAGGCCCCAGATGTAGGGTATTGCCAAAAATGGGTGTTTTTTTTTAATAATAGAATATTATTGTAGTATTTCAAGCTTGTATTTCACACTGACAGATGCAGCAAAGGCCGCAAATTTAGTATTTTGTCCAAAATGTTTTTTTTTTTTTTTATACCCAGAATATTATTGCATTATTTCAAGCTTGTATTTCACACTGATAGATGCAGCAAAGGCCACAAATTAAGTATTTTTTCCCAAAATAGGTGTTGTTTTTTATAACAGAATATTATTACAGTATTTCAAGCTTGTATTTCTTACTGACACATGCAGCAAAGGCCGCATATTTAGTATTTTGCCAAAAATGGGTGTTTTTTTTTTATAACAGAATATTATTGCTGTATCTAACGCTTGTATTTCACACTGACAGATGCAGCAAAGGCACCAGATGTAGGGTATTGCCAAAAATGGGTGTTTTTTAATAACAGATCATTATTGTAGTATTTTAAGCTTGTATTTCGCACTGACAGATGCAGCAAAGGTCGCAATTTTGGTATTTTGCCCAATATAGGTGTTTTTTTAAAACAGAATATTATTGCAGTATTTCAAGCTTGTATTGCACACTGACAGATGCAGCAAAGGCTGCAAATTTAGTATTTTGCCCAAAATGGGTGTTTTTTTAAATAACAGAATATTATTGCAGTATTTCAAGCTTGTATTTCAAACAGACAGATGTAGCAAAGGCCACAAATTTAGTATTTTGCCCAAAATGGGTGTATTTTTAATAACAAAATATTATTTGCTGTAGCTATAGCTTGTATTTCACACTGACAGATGCAGCAATGGGCGCAAATTAAGTATTTTGCCCAAAATGGGTGTTTTTTTTTATAATATAATATTATTGCAGTATTTCAAGCTCGTATTTCACACTCACACATGCAGCAAATGCCCAGATGTAGTGTATTGCCAAAACTGGGTGTTTTTTTAAACCAAGTTTATTATTGCAGTATTTCAAGCTTATATTTCACACTGACAGATGCAGCAAAGGCCGCAAATTTACTATTTTGCCCAAAATGGTTGTTTTTTAAAAACAGAATATAACAGCTGTCAGTATGGGGTCTGCGTTTCTACCGCAGGGTGGCAGTTCGCTGTCTGCACATTGCAGCACTATAGGTCCCAGTACTGGTTTGCCTTGTAAGAGACAGCATACCGCCACATCCGTCCTCACTGCCAGGTGTCATCTGATGCTCTATTGCACGTGCGTGCACCTCTCCCTTTCTTATAGGAGTAGGCAGCTGGTTCCTGATTACCATCCCCACCCAGAGGCGGGACTATTTGTATTTAAGGCAGCTTCACTCATCATGAAGTGCCCAAGCGTGGTTGTTGTAGCTCTTGACTTCCGCTGAAGCTTCCCACTGTGTCTATTTATTGGATTTCCTGGATTCAGACCTCTGCTTCGTTTGACTACGCTTCTGCCTGCCGTCTGTTTATTGGATCACCTGGATTATAGACTTCTGCACTGCCTGACTACACGTCTGCCCATCTCCTCCTGTAAGTCTGCCTGGATCCAGACCCTGCACTGCCTGACAACGAGACTGCTTATATCTGCACGGTTGTAACATTACGCTTGGGCCATGGATCCCGCTGGCTCTAAACCAGGAATGTCTGAAGTACTACATGAACTTGGAACTTGAACAACAGCGTACCACCCAGAAACAAGTGATAAATTACTTGCAGCATGTAGCTGCTTACCTGGACTCCCTTTCTACAGTACAGTCTGCACAGGCTCCTACTGCTCCTGCTGTTCCTGTTGCTGCTGAAGCGCAGCCAAGCTTTTCCGGACCACGATTATCTGCTGCGCCCCGTTACAGCGGCAACCCAAAAACCTGTTGCGGGTTTCTTAACCAGTGTACAATTCACTTTGAACTGATTCCTCATCATTTTCAATCAGACCAAGCTAAAGTGGCGTTCATTATCTCTCATCTGGAGGGTGAGGCTCTGGCCTGGGCGAATCCAATATGGGAGAGATCTGGTCCTATCACCAGTAAAGTGGCACTATTTATGGACTCTTTTAAGAGGGTGTTTGAGGAGCCAGGTCGAGCTTCTTCTGCAGCCTCCTTGCTGCTGCGCGTCCGTCAAGGAAGCTGGTCGGTGGGCCAATATGCGATTCAATTCCGCACCTTAGCGTCAGAAGTTTCGTGGAATAAGGAGGCTTTGGTGGCGCCTTTTGGGAAGGTTTGTCTGGACATAATAAGGATGAACTTGCAGGTCATGATGTGCCTACCTCCCTTGAGGCTCTGATCTCTCTGGCTATTAAAATCGACATACGGTTTTCGGTGAAAGCTCGGGAGGACCGTCGGGAAAAGAGACTTCCACAACACCTGTTTAAGTCTAATATGTCTCAGGCTCCATTACGCACCTCCTTTTCGGATCCTGAACCCATGCAGGTGAATTCCACTCAGCTCTCGGACGTGGAACGTCATTTTCGCATGTCTTCTGCCTCTACTGTGGTGGTCTGGGGTCACCGTGTCCGCAACTGTCCCCAGAAGTCGAGAAACTCCAATGCTTAGGGTCTTTGGGAGAGGCGGCCCTATGCGAAAACTGTTCCATTCTCCAAATTCCTGTGACTCTGGTTCTTGGGGACATCAAGGTCTCCATATCCACTTCCTTGGATTCCGGGTCTGCGGCGAACTTCATACACCAAGCTATGGTGAGTCAATACCACATTCCTGTACGCCTGCTTAAAAAATCCCCTGCTGGTGACTGCCATCAGTGGACAAGTACTGACGGATCCAGTGCGGTTCGTCACTGAGCCGTTGGAACTGCTGGTAGGGTAGTTACACGTTAAAAAGATTTCTCTATATGTGCACCCTAAACTGTCCCATTCTCTTTTGCTGGGGTTGCCCTGGCTTAGGATGCACAATCCAGTGATCAAGTGGAGCTCTGGAGAGGTTCTTCGATGGGGACAGCTGTGTCAAGGCAAGTGCTTATGTTCTATTTAACGAAGGGTCTCTATATCCCTCCCCAAAAACCTGGAGGCCTTGCTGGTTGTCTATCCTTCCTTTGCGGATGTAATCGATAAAAAAAAGGCTGAGACACTACCACCTAATCGCCCCTGTGACTGCCCAATTGATTTACTACCTGGGACATCTCCTCCTCAGGGTGGCGTTTATCCTCTGTCTCCTGCTGAATTGCAGGCTACAGCAGATTCTATTAAGGAGAACCTTGAGATGAGTTTCATCAGGAAGTCTTCTTCACCCACAGGGGCAGGATTCTTTTTGTGAAAAAGAAAGATGGGTCTCTTCGCCCCTGTATAGACTACCGTGGTCTGAATAAGATCACCATCAAGAATAAATACCCTTTACCATTAATTTCTGAATTATTTGATAGACTCCGTGTGGCTCGGATCTTCTCTAAGCTGGACTTGCGGGGGGGGCATATAATTTAATACAGATTCGTGAGGGTGACGAATGGAAGACAGCTTTTAATACCAGGGATGGCCACTATAAATACCTTGTGATGCCCTTCGGACTCAGTAATGCTCCTGCTGTCTTCCACGAGTTTGTCAATGATATTTTTTGAGATCTGCTCTATTCTTGTATTGTTGTCTATTTGGATGATATTCTTATTTTTTCCAGAGACATCATAACTCATTGCAGGCATGTGCAGATGGTCTTACAAAGCTTACGAGAGAATCGTCTGTACGCTAAATTGGAAAAGTGTGTCTTTGAAAAGTCGTCCCTGCCCTTCCTGGGGTACATCATCTCGGATCATGGACTTAAAATGGATCCTGGAAAGGTGGCAGCAGTGCTCTACTGGCCTGAAGGCGATACAAAGTTTCTTGGGTTTTGCCAATTACTATCGTCAATTCATCCATAATTTTTCTACCCTGACAGCTGCTATTTTCAGTCTGACCAAGAAGGTTGCCAATCCCAAACAATGGTCTCCTGAAGCAGAGATGACATTTTCCTCCCTCAGCAAGCCTTTTCTTCAGCTCCAGTCCTTAGACGCCCAGAACCCAACAAACAGTTCTTCTTGGAGGTGGGCGCATCCTCTGTGGGAGCTGGGGCGGTCCTGTCACAGAAGAATGCATCAGGTCGTATTTCTCCTTGTGTTTTTTTTTCCACTGCCGAAAAAAAAAAAAAATTATATTGGGGACAGGGAACTCCTAGCAATTAAGTTGGCTCAGAGGAATGGAGATATCTTCTGGAAGGTTCTAGCCTACCGGTCATAATTTATACCGATCATAAGAACCTGACCTATTTGCAGACAGCTCAACGACTCAATCCTCGTCAGGCTCGTTGGTCTCTCTTCTTTGCCCGATTTAATTTTCAACTGCATTTTCGGTCCGCTGACAAAAATATCAAAGCGGACGCTCTCTCCAGGTCCTTTGAAACCACAGATTCAAAAGACGAACCCCAGTTCATCATTGAACCAACTAAAGTAGTCCCAGTGGCTCTAGTTAACCTGTCCAAGGTTCCCCCAGGTAAGATCTTTGTTTCAGAATCTTTTACATATCTTCCACCTTCATGGATTTCCTCTCCATATCGTCTCGGATAGAGGAGTACAATTCACCTCCCGTTTCTGGAGATCTTTATGTAAGTCTCTGAATGTCTCTTTGGACTTTTCTTCTGCCTATCATCCACAGTCTAACGGCCAGGTGAAACGCATGAACCAAATATTGGTCAGCTTCCTGCAACATTTCACCAATGCCCATCAGGACAACTGGGTGAAGTATCTTCCCTGGGTGGAATTTGCTCATAACAATACAGTCAACCAAGCCACAGGTAAATCTAAATTTTTTGTGGTCAATGGACGACATCCAAGTGTTCCCCTTCCCGTGCGGCGCCTTCTTCTGGAGTTCCTGTGGCAGATTCCCATGTGGAGCTGCTGTTTTGGGTCTGGTCTGACACTAAGGTATCGCTTCAGAGAACAGCAGACCAGATGAAAAGGTCTGCGGATAAGAGGTGCAGACCTCTTCCTCAGTTTGCCATTGGAGACAAGGTATGGCTTTCTTCTAAGAATATCCGTCTCAGACTTCCCTCTTACAAACTGGCTCCGCGATTCTTGGGACCTTTTTCTCTGATCAAGAAAATTCATCCTGTTGCCAACAAGCTCAAACTACCTGCTACCTTGCAGATTCCCAACTCATTTCATGTTTCGTTACTTAAGCCAGCTGTCTTTAACAGGTTTTGCAAAGGCACTTCACAGAGGATTATCAGAGGTAATACCTTCTATTTGGTGAACTGGAAGGGCTAGGGGCCTGAAGAAAGGTCATGGGAATCCGCAGAGAATATTCATGCCCCTCTGTTGCTGAATTTCTCTCCAGGTCAGCCGTGTGGAGGAGGGGGCGTAAGAGGGGGGGTACTGTCAGTATGAGGTCTGCATCTCCACCACAGGGTGGCAGATCGCTGTCTGCACATTGCAGCACTATGGGTCCCAGTACTGGCTTACCTTGTAGGAGATGCAGGTGCCCGCCAGCATACCGCCACATCCGTCCTCACTGCCAGGTGTCATCTGATGCGCTATAGCACGCGCATTACAGTATTTCAAGCTTGTATTTCACATTGACACATGCAGCAAAGGCCGCAAATTATGTATATTGCTAAAAATTTGTTTTTTTAATAACACAATATTATTGCAATATCTAACGCTTGTATTTCACACTTAGAGGTGCAGCAAAAGCCCCAGATGTAGGGTATTGCCAAAAATTTGTGTTTTTTTTAATAATTGAATATTATTGTAGTATTTCAATCTTGTATTTCACACAGCCAGATGCAGCAAAGGCCGCAAATTTAGTATTTTGCCCAAAATGGGTGTTCTTTAATAACAGATTATTGCAGTATCTAACGCTTGTATTTCACACTGACGGGTGCAGCAAAGGCCCCAGATGTAGGGTATTGCCAAAAATTGGTGTTTTTTTAATAACAGAATATTATTGCAGTATGTCAAGCTTGTATTTCACACTGACAGATGCAGCAAAGGCCGCAAATTTGGTATTTTGCCAAATATGGGTGTTTTTTTAATAACAGAATATAACAGCAGTATCTACCGCTTGTATTTCACACTGACTGATGCAGCAAAGCCCGCAAATTTAGTATTTTGCCCAAAATGGGTGTTTTTTAATAGAAGAATTTAACAGTAGCATCTAACGCTTGTATTTCACACAGATAGATGCAGCAAAGGCCACAAATTTAGTATTTTGCCCGAAATAGGTGTTTTTTTAATAACAGAATATTATTGAAGTATTTCAAGCTTGTATTTCACTCTGACACATGCAACAAAGGTCGCTATTTTTGCCCAAAATGGGTGTATTTTTAATAACAGAATATTATTGCAGTATTTCAAGTTTGTATTTCCCACTGACACATGCAGCAAAGGCCTCAGATGTAGGATATTGCCAAAACTGTGTTTTTTTTTTACCCAGAATATTATTGCAGTATTTAAAGCTTGTACTTCACACTGACAGATGCATCAAAGGCCACAAATTTACTATTATGCCCAAAATGGGTGTTTTTAATAACAAAATATAACAGCAGTATCTAACGCTTGTATTTGAAACAGAGAGATGCAGCAAAAGGCAGCAAATTTTGTATTTTGCCCAAAAAGGGTGTTTTTTTAAACCCAGAATATTATTGCAGTATTTCAAGCTTGTATTTCACATTGACACATGCAGCAAAGGCCGCAAATTATGTATATTGCTAAAAATTTGTTTTGTTAATAACACAATATTATTGCAATATCTAACGCTTGTATTTCACACTTAGAGATGCAGCATGTCCCCAGATGTAGGGTATTGCCAAAAATGGGTGTTTTTTTTAATAATTGAATATTATTGTAGTATTTCAATCTTGTATTTCACACAGCCAGATGCAGCAAAGGCCGCAAATTTAGTATTTTGCCCAAAATGGTTGTTCTTTAATAACAGATTATTGCAGTATCTAACGCTTGTATTTCACACTGACAGGTGCAGCAAAGGCCCCAGATGTAGGGTATTACCAAAAATGGGTGTTTTTTAATTACTGAATATTATTGCAGTATGTCAAGCTTCTATTTCACACAGACAGATGCAGCAAAGGCCGCAAATTTGGTATTTTGCCCAATATGGGTGTTTTTTTAATAACAGAATATAACAGCAGTATCTACCGCTTGTATTTCACACTGACTGATGCAGCAAAGGCCGAAAATTTAGTATTTTGCCCAAAATGGGTGTTTTTTTAATAACAGAATATTATTGCAGTATTTCAAGCTTGTATTTCACACTGACAGATGTAGCAAAGGCCGCAAATTTAGTTTTTTTGCCCAAATTGGGTGTTTTTTAATAGAAGAATTTAACAGTAGCATCTAACGCTTGAATTTCACACTGACAGATGCAGCAAAGGCCACAAATTTAGTATTTTGCCCGAAATAGGTGTTTTTTTAATAACAGAATATTATTGCAGTATTTCAAGCTTGTATTTCACACTGACACATGCAACAAAGGCCGCTATTTTTGCCCAAAATAAGTGTATTTTTAATAACAGAATATTATTGCAGTATTTCAAGTTTGTATTTCACACTGACAGATGTAGCAAAGGCCGCAAATTTAGTTTTTTTGCCCAAATTGGGTGTTTTTTAATAGAAGAATTTAACAGTAGCATCTAACGCTTGTATTTCACACTGACAGATGCAGCAAAGGCCACAAATTTAGTATTTTGCCCGAAATAGGTGTTTTTTTAATAACAGAATATTATTGCAGTATTTCAAGCTTGTATTTCACACTGACACATGCAACAAAGGCCGCTATTTTTGCCCAAAATGAGTGTATTTTTAATAACAGAATATTATTGCAGTATTTCAAGTTTGTATTTCACACTGACACATGCAGCAAAGGCTCCAGATGTAGGATATTGCCAAAACTGTTTTTTTTTTTTAACCCAGAATATTATTGCAGTATTTAAAGCTTGTACTTCACACTGACAGATGCATCAAAGGCCACAAATTTACTATTATGCCCAAAATGGGTGTTTTTAATAACAGAATATAACAGCAGTATCTAACGCTTGTATTTGAAACAGAGAGATGCAGCAAAAGGCAGAAAATTTTGTATTTTGCCCAAAAAGGGTGTTTTTTTAAACCCAGAATATTATTGCAGTATTTCAAGCTTGTTTTTCACACTAACACATGCAGCGAAGGCCCCAGATATTCCCAAAAATTGGTGTTTTTTTTTATAACAGAATATTATTGCAGTATTTCAAGCTTGTATTTCAGACAGACAGATACAGCAAAGGCCGCAAATTTAGTATTTTGCCCTAAATGGGTGTTTTTTAATAACAGCAGTATCTAACGCTTGTATTTCACACTGACAGATGGATCAAAGGCCCCAGATGTAGGGTGTTGCCAAAAATTGGTGTTTTTTTTTTATAACAGAATATTATTGTAGTATTTAAAGCTTGTATTTCACACAAACAGATGCAGCAAAGGCTGCAAATTTAGTATTTTGCCAAAAATGGGTGTTTTTTTTATAACAGAATTTAACAGCAGTATCTAAAGCTAATATTTTACACTGACAGATGCAGCAAAGGCTGAAAATTTAGTATTTTGCCCAAAATGGGTGTTTTTTTAAACCTAGAATATTATTGCAGTATTTCAAGCTTGTGTATTTCAAGTTTTTTTTATAACATGTGTCAAGCTTGTATCTCTCATTGACACATGCAGAAAAGGCCCCAGATGTAGGGTATTCCCAAAAATGGGTGTTTTTTTTAAACCCTGAATATTACTTCAGTATTTCAAGGTTGTATTTCACACTGACAGATGCAGCAAAGGCCTCAGATGTAGGGTGTTGCCAAAAATGGGTGTTTTTTTAAACCCAGAATATTATTGCCGTATTTCAAGCTCGTATTTCACACAGACAGATGCAGCAAAGGCTGCAAATTTTGTATTTTTCCAAAAATGAGTGTTTTTTTTATAACAGAATTTAACAGCAGTATCTAAAGCTAATATTTTACACTGACAGATGCAGCAAAGGCTGAAAATTTAGTATTTTGCCCAAAATGGGTGTTTTTTTAAACCTAGAATATTATTGCAGTATTTCAAGCTTGTATTTTACACTGACAGATTTAGCAAAGGCCGCAAATTATGTATTTTGCCCAATTTGGGTATTTTTTTTAATAACAGACTATTATTGCAGTATTTCAAGCTTGTATTTAACACTGACAGATGCAGCAAAGGCCCCAGATGTAGGGTTTTGCCAAAAATAGGTGTTTTTTTAAACCCAGAATATTACGGCAGTATTACAAGCTTGTATTTCACACTGACAGATGCAGCAAAGGCCCCAGATGTAGGGTATTCCCAAAAATGGTTGATTTTTTTAAACACAGAATATAATTGCAGTATTTCAAGCTTGTAGTTGACTGTCACAAAAGCATTTATGCTGTGCTGGTGCACTGAACTTGCATAAAATTTCTGCCGACGCCCACCTAACTAACAGACGGATACATTTTCTTTTTTAGTGTCACTGGGCTCAGGGCACCCACAAAATAAAATTGCACTGCACCCACAAAATTGCACTGCACCCACAAAATAAAATTGCTGTAGATCGCTGAGTTAAACAAGCACTTCTGATAAAATATTCTTTCCTATTCTCTCCCTTACAACAGCAGCATCCTATCCCTACACTAATCAGAGTAGAGTGACGTGCAGCGCTACGTGACTCCAGCTTATATAGAGGCTCGGTCACATGCTACACTCGCCAATCACAGCCTTGCCATTAGTAGGCATGGCTGTGATGGCTTCTAAGGGCACATGAGTTAAACGCTTGTTGATTGGCTCCTCTGCAGCCTTTCAAAAAGGACCATTAGCTCGTCGAACACCGAACCCGCACTTTTACTGAAAAGTTCATGTTCGGGTCCGGGGTCCAAAAATTCGAAAGTTCGGTACGAACCCGAACTGTAAAGTCAACCCTAATTATAAGTAGTGCTAAGTAATTGTCAGCACTCCTGTAATCTTCTACCTTTTATATTCTCCTATTCTTCTATTTTGATGGGAATTAGTTTAGTCATAATCAGTATAGGCTTAATCTGATTGGCCAATTCTAACCAAGTGGTATGATGACATATTAACCCCTTAAGGACACAGCCTTATTACACATTAGGACCAGGCCATTTTTTGCAAATCTGACCAGTGTCACTTTAAGTGCTGATAACTTTAAAACGCTTTGACTTATCCAGGCCATTCTGACATAGTTTTTTCGTCACATATTGTACTTCATGACACTGGTAAAATTAAGTAATAAAAAATATTTTTTTGCACCAAAAAATACCTAATTTAACAAAAATTTTGAAAAATTAGCAAATTTCAAAGTTTCAGTTTCTCTACTTCTGTAATACATAGTAATACCCCCAAAAATTGTGATGACTTTACATTCCCCATATGTCTACTTCATGTTTGAATTATTTTGGGAATGATATTTTATTTTTTGGGGATGTTATAAGGCTTAGAAGTTTAGAAGCAAATCTTGAAATTTTTCAAAAATTTACAAAAACTCAATTTTTAGGGACCAGTTCAGGTCTGAAGTCGCTTTGCGAGGCTTACATAATAGAAACCACCCAAAAATGACCCCATCTAAGAAACTACACCCCTCAAGGTATTCAAAACTGATTTTACATACGTTGTTAACCCTTTAGGTGTTGCACAAGAGTTATTGGCAAATGGGGATGAAATTTGAGAATTTCATTTTTTTGTCTAATATTTCATTTTTACCCATTTTTTCCACTAACAAAGCAAGGGTTAAAAGCCAAACAAGACTGTATCTTTATTGCCCTGACTCTGCCGTTTACAGAAACACCCAATATGTGGCCGTAAACTACTGTACGGCCACACAGCGGGGCGTAGAGTGAAAGGTGTGCCGTATGGTTTTTGGAAGACTGATTTTTATGGACTGGTTTATTTACACTATGTCCCATTTGAAGCACCCTGATGCACCCCTGGAGTAGAAACTCCCTAAAAGTGACCCCATATAAGAAACTACACCCCTCAAGGTATTCAAAACTGATTTTACATACATCGTTAACCCTTTAGGTGTTGCACAAGAGTTATTGGCAAATGGGGATTGTGATGAATACCACCCCTCGTGTCCGCTGACGTCAACCACGTCGAGCTCACGAGACCACGGCCACCAGTTTCTCGTTTGATATAAGCCCGGTCCGCTAACGGGATTATATAGGGTCAGAAACCAACCCGCGGTAGCTTATAACTAGGCCAAAAACACGGACGTGGGGATTCGTGATCGAGATACAAGATAGCACAAGATTAAATTATATATTTAATCGCTATAAGAGCACACTAGATATAACACACTATACACAGACAATATATATACAGTGGTCTGAGGTTACAGATTACAGGGTATATGGTTACAATAGGATTAAGCAGTGTGAAAGTAAGTTACCAAGTATGATGAAAGTTCCTTGGCGATGTCCTGAGCCGGAGGCCACACGAGGGGCTGTGATCTCCTGCTATTTCCTGGGTCCCTCTAAACACATGTGCAGAATGTGACCCCTCTTCAGAGAAAAGACGCCGCCTACTTGCTGGCACCAGGCTTTTAACCTGTAGCTGGTCCATCCCCTACCTGGTACCGGTAGGTGGCTTCTATGGGGAGATATGGGTATCTCCCTACCCCGACTGGGTACGAGTAAACAAAGACCATGGGACCGTACCTCGTGGCCACCGGGACATAATATGTATCCGGTTTGCGTCTGCGGTGGCCAGGTGATTCATAATTCCTTATGAGAGGTAGGTGCCAATATGTCTAGGAAATCTCATTGAACCAGGCAAAAGCAGATACCCCCTGCTGGGGGGGGGGTTCCTGCAAGATTCAGCTGGCTCCAAACTGGTGCATGGAGGTGTGAACTTTTCCTTGAAGCAGGGCACTCCTGTGGAGTTCCTTACCTCTGCAATCTGTCAGCACATGGGGGGTGTAAACTTATTTTGCATGTACCCTGAGTCATGCCAAGAGATGCATCAAATTGCAATCAGGGCTGGGGGGCTTTGAAGCAGGGAAATCCCTACCTCTGCTGTCTGTCAGCAAATGTGGGGTGTGAGGACATGGCTGACAGTAAATATTAATCCATATTCCTCACACCTCCCCCTTTTAGAGGGCGACAGGGGGCAGCACATTCCTGTGTTCCCCCGTGCGCCCATCCGCCCCCTCCCTGGTGGTTAATGGCAAAGTGGTACGGCCGGAGAGCCAGGCTCCTGCGTACCAACCTCCCATTCGTTCCTGACCCAGGTGGTCACCTGGATTGAGCCTGACCCTGAGGCCACAATGGCTGGCCTCAGACGGTACCATAAACGGCCGCATGCAGTTGGCTGCCTGTAGTACCGGGAAGCTAGAAAGGGCATGCTCCAGCGCCTGGAAGGCCGTCTCGCAGTCGTTGGTCAAATCGACTGCGGAGGGCAGCTTCTTCCTGGTGCGGTCCGTCAGGGGCCTCGCCAGGCTACTATAGTGGGGTGCGAACTCCCTATAGTACCCGGCGGAGCCCAGGAAGGATATCGCCTGGTGCTTGTCCCGGAGGGTGATCCAGGATGAGCTGGCATCCCCTCTCCCAGGTCCCGGTTCCGAAGGCTTCCCTGCCTACCCGGGGCCCCTCACTTATGCCCAGCTGGCACTTTCCTGGCGTAAGGGTCAAGCCTGCCTGGCAGATCTTCCCGAGCATCTGCGCCAGATGCTCTCGGGGATCCACCCATGTAGGACCGAAGACGGCAATGACCTCCAGGTACGCAGCCGCGTACCCTTCAAGTCCCTTAAGCAGCTCGACCATCCGCTGAGAAGTGGCAGGGGCATACTCCATGCCCAAGGGCATCTTGATGGACGCAGTCCTTCCATGCTTGTTTGCTAACATTTCCCGGAAGGGGTGGCCTTCTGGGAGGGCACCTGCCTCCCGTGCCTTCTGCCTTCCCCGGGCGTGGTCCAGGGTGACCAGGTACATCCTGGCATTGAGCTGCTGGTGCGCGAGGTACGGTCCCTCCCAGGCCGCCTGAAGCTTACTCTGAGGTACTGAAACCAGTATCCATGCTTGCGGACCCACGTGATGGGTCCTCTCACAAGCTAACTGGTCGTACCCCTGCTTCTGGACGGTCTGGGCCTGCCCCATACTGTCGTGCACCAATCGCGACAAGGCCGGCGCTTTTTCCTGGAAGCGCACGACACACTCGATGACCGATGCCCCAGGGGTGGCTAGGTCTCCACTCCAAGCCTCTGCCTTAGCGGCCCCTGGGTATCTGGTTACCGGAGTCTCATGCACAGCCCACAGAAATTCTGCCCTGTACGGATAGGATACCACAAATGGTCGGTCCCTAGGCCACGCCCCTGGTGAGCCCTGTGGGACCTTTCCTGGCACAACCGACCTTGGTCCCAGACCGCCCTCTGGAGGTCTGAATCCAAGGGAGGCCGTGCCATATGCTCTGTGAGAGCTTTCAAGCTGGCGCTAGCCCCTAACGCCCCCTGAAACCCCTGGTGGGACGTGGTCAGAATGGATGAGACTGCCACGTCCCCTGTCAGTTCTACTAACTGCTGGTCCCTAGGCCACTCCTCCGGTGAGCCCTGCTGGACCGTGACCCGGCACAGCCTTCCTTGGTCCCAGACCACCTGCTTGAGGTCTGAGTCCGAGGGAGGCAGCGCCGCTTGCTCCCTGAGAGCGTTCAGGCTGGCGTCAGCCACTAACGCCACCTGAAACCCCTGACTGGATGTGGTCAGAATAGATGAGACTGCCACGTCCTCTGTCAGGTCCCTGGGACCTGTCTCTGGGCCTCCATCTGACTTGGCAGCCACTTGGTCGGAAGGGGGAAAGCCATCAGACCCCTGAGGGGCCCCTAGGGCCCCAGCACTCCCACCGCACGTGACAGCCGCTGCCACCGCTGGTAGTGCCTGCTTCCCCTCAGCTCCCGACCAAGTCGCCAGTCCAGACGGACTAACCTTGCCCTCTGACATCCCAGTGGTGGAGGAACACTGCACTGAGGCATTACCTGGGAGCCCTACTTCTCCTGGGACAGCCCTGACCTCATTTGCATCCTCCTCCCCCGCAGCTGTCTGCCCCCTGCTTGTCCCCCCAGTCACCACACTGGAGGACAACAGGTCCCAGCATGCTTGCTGGCTACACCCTGGGGCTTCAGCCCAGCTGACAGGAATGACCCCCTCCCCACTGAGGGGAGAGGCACACATTACATCCCCCACATCCCCATCAACATGCATAATGGGTACATTCACTGTATTATCAGGGGGGGACATTGCATCACATTCTGGGGAATTGGACCCTGGGGCGTCAGCGGCCACATACTTAGACACAAGCCGCCCCAGGTCCGTCCCCAGCAAAACACTGGCAGGGATATTTGCGGATACCCCTACCTCCCTTACTCCTCGACCGGCACCCCAGTCCAGATAGACCTTGGCGACGGGCAGCGCCGGGTCCACTCCTCCAATCCCTGAGACAGTGAGGGATCTCCCGGGCAGTAAATCATGGGGTGTCACCAGTTCAGGCCGTACCAGTGTCATTTCAGCGCCGGTGTCTCTAAGTCCCATGGCCACGGCCTGGCCCACGATGACCGGTTGAACATTGTCAAGGGACCTCCCACCACCCCCACCCACACACAACACAGTGGACGGTTTCCGGGTTGATGACTGGGACGGATCCCTCGGGCGCTGGGGACACATGGCTTGGAAGTGTCCTGGCTTCTTACACAGGTGACAAAGTCGGGGTTCCCCCACCGACGTGGAAAGTGCAGCAGGGGCCGGTGCCCACTTGGGCCTAGGGGCCGGGGTAGCAGGTGCAGCGTGCGTCTTACCCCCTCTCCAGCCGACAGGTTTCCGGGCCTCTGAAGTCCTGTTGTTGGTGTATTCATCGGCCAGGGCTGCTGTTGCGGAGGCCCCCTTTGGCTTCTGGTCACGGAGGTACTGCTGGAGATCCTCTGGGCAGTTCCACAAGAACTGTTCTGTGGCGATGAGCTCCTTCAGCTGCTGGACGGTGCTGAGCTCCAATCCTGTGGTCCATTGGTCAACCGCTCTCAGCAAGGCCCGCATGTGATCGGCCCAGCTCTGGGTAGAACCCCGGTGCAAATTCCTGAGCCTTTTCCGGTACGACTCAGGGGTTAAGTTATACTGCCTAACCAGAGCCTGTTTGATGTCCTCATAGCTCAGGATGGTCTCGCTGGGAAGGTACCCGAAGATTTCAAGGGCTTTTCCCCTGAGCCGTGGCGTGAGGAATCTGACCCACTGGTCCTCTGGCAGTTGGTATTGATGGCAGGCTGTCTCAAATGCCAACAAAAAGGTGTCCAGGTCCCCATCTTTGTCCAGTAGGGGAAAGTCCTCCGCCCGCAGTTTGGGAATCCGGACCTCTGGAGACTCACATTGGGCTGGGGAGGGCTGCTGGAATTGAAGCTTCAGCTGGAGCATTTGTAGCTGGTGCTCACGCTCGGCCTGGGCTTGCTCGCGACGTTCTGCAGCCTCTGCTCGCTCGCGACGTTCTGCAGCCTCTGCTCGCTCGCGACGCTCTGCAGCCTCTGCTTGCTCGCGACGCTCTGCAGCCGCCAGTAGGAGCTCAGAGGCTGCCTGGTCTCCAGCCTGGAGATGGTCCATGGCAGCTTGTAGGAGAGCAGCTGAGCCAGCTTGGCTGGGGGGATGGGCAGGTGGAGTGAGGCCCGCCGCGGACCTCACCTCTGGCGACTGGCTCCTTGGGGAGCTTTGGATATGCTCCCCCTCGCCTTCCACCTCCTCTCCGCCCCCATTTAAAGCATCGGCCATCTCCTTCGATTTGCTCCTTGTGATACTGGCTGTCATTGCAACGGATGATCACTGACACACTGCAACCTGATGCACACACACCTTATTGTATCTGCACTCAGACGGTCTAGTGTTGAACTGATCTTAAGACTCCAGCAGCAAGAGCTACTGCTGGTCGTCTTTAGTGTCTGGAAGTATGGGTCTCACACTCACAAACACTAGTATCTCGATCCCACATTGCTGCCACCAATATGTGATGAATACCACCCCTCGTGTCCGCTGACGTCAACCACGTCGAGCTCACGAGACCTGGTATGATCACGGGGTTTACCAAAAACGTGAAGTTACGCCCTCCAGAGGAGCACGTAAGGTCAGGCTGGTATAGTTTACACACACACCTCCTGTCCACGCGGGCACAGAGAGGCAACAAGCTGGAAGGGCCTTTTCACTGCCTCAGTGAAAACAGTCCACACTCAGCCCGGGTAACGGCCACCAGTTTCTCGTTTGATATAAGCCCGGTCCGCTAACGGGATTATATAGGGTCAGAAACCAACCCGCGGTAGCTTATAACTAGGCCAAAACACGGATGTGGGGATTCGTGATCGAGATACAAGATAGCACAAGATTAAATTATATATTTAATCGCTATAAGAGCACACTAGATATAACACACTATACACAGACAATATATATACAGTGGTCTGAGGTTACAGATTACAGGGTATATGGTTACAATAGGATTAAGCAGTGTGAAAGTAAGTTACCAAGTATGATGAAAGTTCCTTGGCGATGTCCTGAGCCGGAGGCCACACGAGGGGCTGTGATCTCCTGCTATTTCCTGGGTCCCTCTAAACACAGGTGCAGAATGTGACCCCTCTTCAGAGAAAAGACGCCGCCTACTTGCTGGCACCAGGCTTTTAACCTGTAGCTGGTCCATCCCCTCCCTGCCTCAGGGAGGGGTTAACTCCCCCTCTTCTGGGCTGACGGTGAATGACCCACAAAACCCTTTAGGCAGGGTGCTCCGGTGGATTTAACTGGTGGGCCGGGAAACCAGTACGAGCCCCAGAGCTGCTCATACTAGTGTGGGCCACAGGGTCCCTAACATGGTGGTCCCCTTGCTCCGCCTGGCGGCGTCTCCGCCCCCTTGGGGGCTCATCATCATCGCTAGATGATGAGGAGGATGCGGATGACAACAGGAATGTGGGGTCATCCTCATCATTACTAGGACTCTCGGAGTCGGAGGCAAGCTGGGCGTATGCCTCCTCGGCCGAGAACGTCCGGCGGGTCATAGGGGAGTGTGTGTCTGCGTGTATATGTGCGTGTGTGTAACTCTTTATTTTGTGTGCGTATGTGTGGGGGCACAGGTGTTCACGAACTCACCCTAAAACTAACAGAAAAAAAAAATTAACTAACTAAAAAAAGGGCAAAAAATGTGGGAAAAAAAAATTCAAAACCGCTGATCAACCATCTGAAGTTGATCAGCGGTGGGGTGTGCGATGCGCTAACAGTTGCCGGACGCTAAGTGCCCACCACAGTCAGAGTACACAAAAAAAAAATAATAAGCACCCCAAAAAAGGTGGGGGGGGGGGCAAGTGGCAGCACCCCTGGGGGGTCTAGGGTCACACAGCTGTGCTGTGGACCCCAGACACCCTAACTGGGGTGATGCAATAAAAGTTAAAAAAAAACTACCTTTCCCTTTTTTTTCCCTGCCTAACCCAAACTTTCCCTAGCTGTCTCTATGTACCTGATGGGGGGTGCTGGGGCACAGATCGGGTCCTGGTGGCACAGATCGGGGTGCAGGCAGCGGTGGCAGACACGTGCAGGCAGCTCCTCTCTCCTCCGGCTCCGGAACAAAAAAGGAGGAGGAGAGGAGCGCCTGCCTCTTTTGAATCTGCCGCCGGACCGCCCACAGACCAATCAGAAGGCGATCCTGAGTGCCACTCAGGATCACTGGATGGTGATTGGTGGAGTGAAATCACGTCTGAATTGACCTGCGGTTTTCTGCGATCGCATACATGGGGGGGGGTCACCGGACCCCCCGACGCATTTGCCCCAAGTGCCTGCACAATCGGGGTTCCAATCGCCGCTGGCCGCGCGGCGGTGATCGAAAATACACAGGGCGTACATGTACGCCCTGTGTCCTTAAGTACCAGGGCACAAGGCCGTACCTGTACACCCTGTGTCCTTAAGGGGTTAAGCCAAATGGTATTCCCTCTGCTATTGGCTGGAATTGACCATGGGTTATTTAAATACCCAAGTAGTAGAGAAAAGGGAGTTTCCTTTCATGATTGATTGGATGTGATCACGTGATATTTAAAGGCCCTCAAAGCGGACTTTTAATTACATTTTTTTTTTTTTGCTATTTATGTTTTAACTTTATATGTTTCTTTTGACAGATTTTAGCTGGATATTTAGTTAAGAAAGATGTCTAAATGTTTGTTGTGATTATTGTTAGGTGATTTACTGATGTCCTGGTGAGGTGGATCAAGGGCAAGCTTATCAATCTATGGGTCGAAACCAGGGTCTGTTGATCCTGAGACTTGATGTTTTATTGTTATTAGAGTCTTTTACCCTTTATCCTGTAAGTAAATTAAACCTAGTGTGCTTTAACTGCCATCAACTGTACTTCACTATTGCATACTTCTTTCATTTTGCCTGCTAAGGGAGTTTTAGGATGGGATCTGGTGAGTGTGGTTGTCATATGAAATGGTGCGTTGTTGTTGACAGAGAAGAGACATAGGAGGAACCTCCTGAGGCCCAGTTCACACATAAGTTATTTGGTCAGTTATTTCCATCAGTTATTGTGAGCCATAAACAGTCGTGAAGCTTACACATGGTGTCATATACTCCGTGTTTTATTACCTTAATTGTAATCAATTTGTAAATAAACGTAACTTATTAATTATGTTTTATTAAAGGATTATAATCGGCCACAGTGCCTTAATGTTACCCAAAATTCAATAACAGTAAACCACATTAACCACCTCCGGACCGCCTAACGCGCCGATGCGTCCGGAAGGTGGTTGCTTTTCTCCTCCTGGACGCATCGGCGCGTCATCTCGCGAGACGCGAGATTTCGCCGCAGCCGGCCCGCACATGCGCATCGCGGGCCGGCATTTCATAGAGGAGTATTTCGTCAGGACCTGCCAGCCAGCGATCATTGGCTGGCAGGTTGCTGATTTTCAAAAAAGCCAATCACAGAGCCGTATAGCAGATCATATTAGTAAATATGATCTGTTATATGGCTGCCTGCTCCTCTGCTGGTTCTTTTCGTCGGTTGGATCCAGCAGAGGAGCAGGCTTCACAGTGAGTACACCAACAGTACATACTTAGCCCCAGATCACCCCCCTGAACCCCTATTAACCCTTTGATCACCCCTTCTAGCCCCTGTCAATCACTAGTGAAAGGAAAAAAAGTGATCAGTGCAAACTGTCACTTTTTTTTTTCACTGGTATTGACCGTTAGGTTTTAGGTATAGTTTAGGTCCCTTGGTTAGGTAGTTAGGGATCAGTTAGCGCCCAGCCCACCGCACCGCAGTCCGTTATTCGCTGATTAGCGTATCGCTAATCAGCATTTGTACTTTTATAGTATCTGGAAGTGATCAAAACTGATCACGGTCAGATCTATAACTGTATTAGTGTCACTTTAGGTTCGCCCTCCACCCAAAACGCAGTGTTTGCCCGATCAGGCCTGATCGGTCGCCCACACGTGCGTTCGCCCACACCCGCCCCACCGCAGTGACAAAAAAAAATTTTTTTTTGATCGCTGCACATCCACTTTACACGCACTGCGGCGATAAAAAAATCACTTTTGATATTTTTTATCAACCGCAGCGGCCTCCGGTACTTCGCTAGCCTCCCCTTTGTAAGACAGGCTTGCTTTTTTTACCTGGGTAGTCTCAGGGAATACCCCTAAATTTAGTTGCCCACATGTCAAACAGGGGGTATTCCTCTGAAGAGGCCTACAGGCTTCTGACCCAGTC
This sequence comes from Bufo gargarizans, assembly GCF_014858855.1. Classification (NCBI taxonomy): domain Eukaryota; kingdom Metazoa; phylum Chordata; class Amphibia; order Anura; family Bufonidae; genus Bufo; species Bufo gargarizans. The sequence goes on along the minus strand of NC_058081.1, from coordinate 414,290,584 downwards.
GGATGAGGAGTGGGAACCCTCATCTGATGAATCCAGCGGGTCAGAATACGAACCTGTAGAAAGCAGCGGCTCTCTGACCCAAAGTTCGGACGAGGAGGCTGAGGTCCCTGATAGAACCAGGCGTACCCGGCCCCGTGTTGCTAGACCGCAGGTTGCGCAGGATCCGCTTCAAGAGCATCAGAGTGGGGCTGGTGTTGCCGGATTACGTGGTGAGGCATACACCAGCAGACCAGCCCATCCTGGACCTAGTACCAGCACTGCCGTACAACCTGGTGAAGTAGCGAGCACCAGAAGGGCAGTTGAAGCTGGTACGGTGGCACGAGCAGTAGTGACCCCGTCGCAGCCACCGCAAAGACGTGCCCGTAGAGCCCCTAGAATCCCAGAGGTGCTGGCAAACCCTGATTGGCAGCCCCCAACTTCAGCCGCACCTGTAGTTCCCCCTTTCACCGCCCAGTCTGGAGTTCGGGTTGAGACGGCTCAGATCGGTTCGGCCCTGGGATTTTTTGAGCTGTTCTTGACTGCGGAGCTCTTAGACATAGTCGTGGCAGAGACAAACCGGTATGCCACACAATTTATAACCGCTAACCCGGGAAGCTTTTATGCCCAGCCTTTCCGGTGGAAACCAGTCCAAGTTTCCGAATTTAAAACTTTTCTGGGCCTCCTCCTCAACATGGGCCTGACAAAAAAACATGAATTGCGGTCATATTGGTCCACGAACCCAATTCATCACATGCCCATGTTCTCTGGTGCAATGTCCAGGACACGATTTGAGACCATCCTGCGTTTCTTGCACTTTAGTGACAACACCGCCTCCCGTCCCAGAGGCCACCCTGCTTTTGACCGGCTCCACAAAATTCGGCCCCTCATAGACCATTTCAACCAGAAATTTGCAGATTTGTATACCCCTGAGCAAAACATCTGCGTAGACGAGTCCCTAATACATTTTACCGGGCGCCTTGGCTTCAAGCAATACATCCCAAGCAAGCGCGCCCGGTATGGGGTCAAATTGTATAAGCTCTGTGAAAGGGCCACAGGCTATACCCACAAATTTCGTGTCTATGAGGGAAAAGATCAGACCCTGGAGCCGGTCGGTTGCCCTGACTACCTGGGGAGCAGTGGGAAGATAGTTTGGGACTTGGTGTCACCCTTATTCGGCAAGGGGTACCATCTTTATGTGGACAATTTTTACACAAGTGTGGCCCTCTTTAGGCATTTGTTTCTAGAACGGATTGGCGCCTGTGGTACCGCGCGAACTAGTCGCGCGGGCTTCCCCCAACGGCTCGTTAGCACCCGTCTTGCAAGGGGGCAGAGGGCCGCACTGTGTAACGAAGAACTGCTCGCGGTGAAATGGAGAGACAAGCGTGACGTTTACATGCTCTCCTCCATTCACGCAGACACGACAATACAAATTGAGCGAGCAACCCGTGTCATTGAAAAGCCCCTCTCAGTCCACGACTATAACCTCCACATGGGAGGGGTCGACTTCAATGACCAGATGTTGTCTCCGTATTTAGTTTCCCGCAGAACCAGACGCTGGTATAAGAAGGTGTCTGTATATTTGATTCAATTGGCGCTGTATAATAGTTTTGTTCTCTACAGTAAGGCTGGGAGAACTGGATCCTTCCTCAAATTTCAGGAAGAGATCATTGAGAACCTCCTGTATCCAGAAGGTTCCGTGGCCCCATCCACCAGTGTAGTTAGCCGTCTACACGAGCGACATTTCCCCAATGTCGTTGCTGGTACCTCAACCCAACCGTCACCCCGAAAAAGATGTCGTGTCTGTAGCAGGAGTGGAATAAGGCGTGACACCCGGTATTTCTGTCCTGACTGTCCCGACCACCCTGCCCTATGCTTAGGGGATTGTTTCCGAAAGTACCACACACAGGTACACCTAGCATAGGGATCATCTCACCAGGATAGGCACACAGGGCTATTAGGGCCCATTCACTCACACAGCTGCTGCAAACGTCTCCTTTCACATGGGACAAAGTGCATAACGCACTTCGCCACATCTTTGGGCGATTTGCGCTTTGCACATTGACCCATGGGGGAGGAGAGGTTTGTTCTATAAAGGTAAAAAAACAAAAAAAAAAAACAGGTAAGCAAACAGGTTAATGTTTAGTTCCAAAAGTTAAAGTTAAATGTTCTGTTCCAAAGTTAATAAAATTATTGCGTTGTGGCCTGGTTTTTTCTTTTTTTTTTTTTTGTCTTTTTACCTTCCAGGTGGACCAACCGATGAACTAGCTGCAGCACCGATGTGCATTCTGACAGAAGCATTGCGCTGCTGTCAGATTACACGCAAGTCGGTGTATGCGGCGCTGCAAGACGGGATTTTCTCCTCTGCAGTGACAGATACGTTTGCCGAAGCATACGAGCTGAGGAGGAGGCGGCGTTCCTATGCTTTGGCAAGCATTTTGTATATATATATATATATATAAAAAAAAAAATCCCGGCAATGATTTATTCATCCACATCGATTGATGCGAATGGAGAAATCTGGTTTGCCAGGGCATACGAGCTAAGTGGGTATGGATGTAGGGCGGAGCTCCTATGTCCTGGCAGACGCCTTTCCCCTCCATTTTTTTTTTTTGGCAGAGATTTTTTCATCCACATTGATCAATGCGAATGAAGAAATCTGTGCCGTTCATTTTTTTCTTTCAGCCCAGAGGCTGAACGGAAAAAAAAATCTCATTACCTGTATGCTCAATATAAGGAGAATAGCAGAAACTCCTAATGCTGGCCATACATGTAATGATTGCGGAGACCCTCAAATGCCAGGGCAGTACAAACACCCCACAACTGACCCCATTTTGGAAAGAAGACACCCCAAGGTATTTGCTGAGGGGCATATTGAGTCCATGAAAGATTGAAATTTTTGTCCTAAGTTAGCGGAAAGTGAGACTTTGTGAGAAAAAACAAAAAAAAAATCAATTTCCGCTAACTTATGCGAAAAAAAAAAAATTCTATGAACTTGTCAGGCCCCTCATTGGATACCTTGGGGTGTCTTCTTTCCAAAGTGGGGTCACATGTGGGGTATTTATACTGCCCTGGCTTTTTAGGGGCCCTAAAGCGTGAGAAGAAGTCTGGGATCCAAATGTCTAAAAATGCCCTCCTAAAAGGAATTTGGGCCCCTTTGCGCATCTAGGCAGCAAAAAAGTGTGACACATCTGGTATCGCCGTACTCAGGAGAAGTTGGGGAAAGTGTTTTGGGGTGTCATTTTACATATACCCATGCTGGGTGAGAAAAATATCTTGGTCAAATGCCAACTTTGTATAAAAAAATGGGAAAAGTTGTCGTTTGCCAAGATATTTTTCTCACCCAGCATGGGTATATGTAAAATGACACCCCAAAACACATTCCCCAACTTCTCCTGAGTACGGCGATACCAGATGTGTCACACTTTTTTGCTGCCAAGGTGGGCAAAGGGGCACATATTCCAAAGTGCACCTTTCGGATTTTGCAGGGCATTTTTTACACATTTTGATTGCAAGGTACTTCTCACACATTTGGGCCCCTAAATTGCCAGGGCAGTACAACTACGCCACAAGTGACCCCATTTTGGAAAGAAGACACCCCAAGGTATTCCGTGAGGGGCACGGCGAGTTCCTAGAATTTTTTATTTTTTGTCACAAGTTAGCGGAAAATGATGATTTTTTTTTTTTTCTCTTTTTTCATTACAAAGTCTCATATTCCACTAACTTGCGGCAAAAAATAAAAAATTCTAGGAACTCGCCATGCCCCTCACGGAATACCTTGGGGTGTCTTCTTTCCAAAATGGGGTCACTTGTGGCGTAGTTATACTGCCCTGGCAATTTAGGGGCCCAAATGTATGAGAAGTACCTTGCAATCAAAATGTGTAAAAAATGCCCTGCAAAATCCGAAAGGTGCACTTTGGAATATGTGCCCCTTTGCCCACCTTGGCAGCAAAAAAGTGTGACACATCTGGTATCGCCGTACTCAGGAGAAGCTGGGGAATGTGTTTTGGGGGGTCATTTTACATATACCCATGCTGGGTGAGAAAAATATCTTGGTCAAATGCCAACTTTGTATAAAAAAATGGGAAAAGTTGTCGTTTGCCAAGATATTTCTCTCACCCAGCATGGGTATATGTAAAATGACACCCCAAAACACATTCCCCAACTTCTCCTGAGTACGGCGATACCAGATGTGTCACACTTTTTTGCTGCCAAGGTGGGCAAAGGGGCACATATTCCAAAGTGCACCTTTCGGATTTTGCAGGGCATTTTTTACACATTTTGATTGCAAGGTACTTCTCACACATTTGGGCCCCTAAATTGCCAGGGCAGTATAACTACGCCACAAGTGACCCCATTTTGGAAAGAAGACACCCCAAGGTATTCCGTGAGGGGCATGGCGAGTTCCTAGAATTTTTTATTTTTTGTCGCAAGTTAGTGGAATATGAGACTTTGTAAGGAAAAAAGAGAAAAAAAAAAATCATCATTTTCCGCTAACTTGTGACAAAAAATAAAAAATTCTAGGAACTCGCCATGCCCCTCACGGAATACCTTGGGGTGTCTTCTTTCCAAAATGGGGTCACTTGTGGCGTAGTTATACTGCCCTGGCAATTTAGGGGCCCAAATGTGTGAGAAGTACCTTGCAATCAAAATGTGTAAAAAATGCCCTGCAAAATCCGAAAGGTGCACTTTGGAATATGTGCCCCTTTGCCCACCTTGGCAGCAAAAAAGTGTGACACATCTGGTATCGCCGTACTCAGGAGAAGCTGGGGAATGTGTTTTGGGGGGTCATTTTACATATACCCATGCTGGGTGAGAAAAATATCTTGGTCAAATGCCAACTTTGTATAAAAAAATGGGAAAAGTTGTCGTTTGCCAAGATATTTCTCTCACCCAGCATGGGTATATGTAAAATGACACCCCAAAACACATTCCCCAACTTCTCCTGAGTACGGCGATACCACATGTGTGACACTTTTTTGCTGCCAAGGTGGGCAAAGGGGCGCATATTCCAAAGTGCACCTTTCGGATTTCACCGGTCATTTTTTACACATTTTGATTGCAAAGTTCTTCTCACACATTTGGGCCCCTAAATTGCCAGGGCAGTATAACTACCCCACAAGTGACCCCATTTTGGAAAGAAGACACCCCAAGGTATTCTGTGAGGGGCATGGCGAGTTCCTAGAATTTTTTATTTTTTGTCGCAAGTTAGTGGAAAATGAGACTTTGTAAGAAAAAAAAAAAAAAAAAAAAACATCATCATTTTCCGCTAACTTGTGACAAAAAATAAAAAGTTCTATGAACTCACTATGCCCATCAGCGAATACCTTAGGGTGTCTACTTTCCGAAATGGGGTCATTTGTGGGGGTTTTCTACTGTCTGGGCATTGTAGAACCTCAGGAAACATGACAGGTGCTCAGAAAATCAGAGCCGTTTCAAAAAGCGGAAATTCACATTTTTGTACCATAGTTTGTAAATGCTATAACTTTTACCCAAACCATTTTTTTTTTGCCCAAACATTTTTTTTTTATCAAAGACATGTAGAACTATAAATTTAGCGAAAAATTTATATATGGATGTCGTTTTTTTTTGCAAAATTTCACAGCTGAAAGTGAAAAATGTCATTTTTTTGCAAAAAAATCGTTATATTTTGATTAATAACAAAAAAAGTAAAAATGTCAGCAGCAATAAAATACCACCAAATGAAAGCTCCATTAGTGAGAAGAAAAGGAGGTAAAATTAATTTGGGTGGTAAGTTGCATGACCGAGCGATAAACGGTGAAAGGAGTGTAGTGCCGAAGTGTAAAAAGTGCTCTGGTCATGAAGGGGGTTTCACCTAGCGGGGCTGAAGTGGTTAATCTAGTACCATCTTTAGATAATACCAATTAATTAAATAACCACCTAGTCCACTCAGAGAGTGACTAATACCCCATACATAACACCGTGACATCAATGGAAAAGGGTGGGGGGGTATTCTTCACTGCCACTTACATGAGTACGCAGCAACTGACATGTCCTTTTTTTTTAAAGGGATCCACGAGACTGACTATTGATCCATCCTCCAATTATGATGTTGCTTCACCTTCCTGAGGACTTCAGGCGGCACCATTCGCATCTGTTTCCAGGTAAGTAATATTGACAACATATAATACTTGTGCATGCAAATAGTGAGGGGTCATGACACCATGTCCCCCCATACTTGCATCTGCAATTAAGGTTTGATCACAGATAAGATATAATGAAAATATCTGCATCTGTTCTGTGTTTTTGACCCGCACCTGGTTTTAGTTCATAAACAATAACTGATGGAAATAACTGAAAGAATAACTAAAGTGTGAACGAGGCCTTATATGGATTATTGGAGGAATGTGTGTATGTCCATATCTTCTCCAGTACTTCTTTAAAAAGGAGCAGAGTGGATCCATTTATTAGACACAATATACAGTCATAAAAATAGATGTTTCAGAGTTGTTATTACAAGGGGAATGCAAGTACTCTAGTTGTTAAAACAAACATGTCAGGAGAGGTTACAGGTCCTCTTTAAAGAAAAACGTAAGAAAGCACTTTGGAATTCACTAAACAGCATGTAGTAGACTCCTAAACGTATGGAAGAAGGATCTCTGGTCAGATGAGGATAAAAATAAAGGGGTATTCTGGTTGTTAGACGTTATTCCCATACCGGTGGGGGTCCTACCGCAGCCCAAAAATTTATATGAATTCCAGTTTGTAATGCAACAAAACAGGAAAAAAAACTAAGCAGCAGAAATAAATTTGCAAGACATTGTAAATACTAGGTTATAAATACAATCCCCCTAAGGCCGATTTCACACGAGCGACTGGACTGAACAAGCGAAGTACCTGTACTGAATCCCGACCTGTTCATTTCACTGGGTATATGCACATGAGCATTGTTTTTCCCTAACCATCTGCCCATTTGTGAAAAATATCACTTTGTTCTATCTTCATCCGTTTTTCATGCAGGAATGTCCATTCAAGTCAGTTAAAATGTATAAATCATCGAAAATAATCAATTTCCGGCAGTAGTGCTTTAAGTAAAATGTTTAATACAGTGAATGTCCCATTTTGAATAAATAGAAACATAGTGTTGAATTTGTTTCAAACACAGAATGTTTAAATAAACCATTAAATCATATTAGTAAGCAAGTCTACATCAAATCCATAAGTTTTATCAATTAGATTCAAATTTAGCATTATTCAAAACTATTTTCCCAGGTGATTTTTTAAATATAATTTCCAGCAGAACATGGATGGGTAACATCCTAAAGAAAAATCACGGTTCCAAGAATCAAATTAATACTAACAAGTTTATACATGTATTTGACTAGAACAAATGTTCCTGATCACATACACGAAATATGTAAGAAATATTGGAAACATGACAAGTATTGCTACAGTACAAATAGATCTGAACAAAGTATGCTTTTCTTCCCCACATACTTCAGATGTGTGCACGTGCATTTGTACTGGGGCAAGCAACCTGTTTCCTACTAGTTTAGATGAAATGCGTTTTTAGGCCTTGTGTAGCTTTGATACAATATTGTACATACATCACTATAAGGACTGGCTAACGTACATTTAAGGGTACGACCACATGGTGCTGTTGTGTGGCGCTTGTGACACGGCAGTGCTGAGTTTGAGTACCACACAGCTGAAAAGGCCTAGTGCTATTGAAGGTGCCACGTGACAATACAGACCCACTGAACCGTGTAGACTCATAAGTTTAATTAGAGCCTGCTGAGGCCCTTTTGGACACACAGAACTCGAACACAACACAGCCATGTCACTAGCGCCACACAACAATGCCCAATCTGTTAGGCCCCTTTCACACGGGCGAGTTTTCCGTGCGGGTGCGATCCGTGCGGCGAACGTATGGCACCCGCACTAAATCCTGACCCATTCATTTCTATGGGGCTGTGCACATGAGCGATGTTTTTAACGCATCACTTGTGCGTTCAGTTGAAATCGCAGCATGCTCTATATTTTCCGATTTTGACGTGACGCAGGCCCCATAGAAGTGAATGGGGTGTGTGAAAATCGGATGGCATCCTCAAGCAAGTACGGATGCCGTGCGATTTGCACGCATGGTTGCTAGGAGACCATCGGGATGGAGACCCGATCATTATTATTTTCCCTTATAACATGGTTATAAGGGAAAATAATAGCATTCTGAATACAGAATGCATAGTAAACCAGCGCTAGAGGGGTTAAAAAAATAAAAAATAATTTAACTCACCTTAGTCCACTTGCTCGCGAAGCCCGGCATCTCCTTGTGCCTCCGCTGCTGATGAACAGGACCTGGGGTGAGCTACTCCATTAAATAGAGCTTAAGGACCTTCGATGACGTCACTCCGGTCATCACATGATCTTTTACCATGGTGAATCACCATGGTAAAAGATCATGTGACGTACCATGTGATGACCGGAGTGACGTCATCGAAGGTCCTTAACCTGTATTTAATGGAGCAGCTCACCCCAGGTCCTGTTCATCAGCAGCGGAGATACAAGGAGATGCCAGCTTCGCGAGCAAGTGGACTAAGGTGAGTTAAATTATTTTTTATTTTATTTTTAACCCCTCTAGCGCTGGTTTACTATGCATTCTGTATTCAGAATGCTATTATTTTCCCTTATAACCATGTTATAAGGGAAAATAATACAATCTTCAGAACATCAATCCCAAGCCCGAACTTCTATGAAGAAGTTCGGGTTTGGGTACCAAACATGCGCGATTTTTCTCACGCGAGTGCAACGCATGACAATGTTTTGCACTTGCGCAGAAAAAATCGCGCATTTTCCCGCAACGCACCCGGCTCTTATCCGGGCAAAAAAAATGACGCCCGTGTGAAAGAGGCCTTACACTTACATTTTAACATGCCTCAGCCTTTAAGTGTCTAGAAGCAATTTATTTCTCTCTTCCAACTGAAATAAACATGCATTCTTAGTAAATTTGACCTTGCATGTAGGAGAGATAGAAGGGGAAGCTTATGATCGGTTCAATAGTTTCTAGAAACACACATTTCCAAATAGAAGATAAGTCTGTTTGGAGGCCATATTCCCCCGTGTGTACAAGACATGGCTGCACATACGGTTCAGGTTTATGTGCCATTCCCCACTAGAAGTATCCTGCAAAATATACATAATTCAATAGAATTTGGAGCTTTTTATACGTACTCCTACATACAAATATATAAAGGCCCACACCTCTATAGAATAAGATTGGTTTCATGTTCTAGAATAAAGAGCTAACATAGGCAGGTGCAGTACGGCCAGCTCACTAAACAGGTTCACAATCACTGACTGCAACCAGAGATATTAAAAGTGGTAAAGAATTATACTTTGAGGAGTTAAATACTTTGAGTTGCTTGAAAACCTCTTTAAGTACACCTTATTTGGGACCCCCTCTAGCAGCCCAATATTGTCCTTTTTACTTTCAGTCTGTGTAGAAAAACTGATAGAGAAGTAAGGCTACTTTCACACTAGCGTTCGGGGCTCCGCTTGTGAGCTCCGTTTGAAGGCTCTCACAAGCGGCCCTGAACGCATCCGTCCAGCACTAATGCATTCTGAGTGGACGCGGATCCGCTCAGAATGCATCAGTCTGGCACCGTCTGTCCTCCGCTCCGCTCAGCAGGCGGACACCTGAACGCTGCTTGCAGCGTTCGGGTGTCCGCCTGGCCGTGCAGAGGCAAACGGATCCGTCCAGACTTACAATGTAAGTCAATGGGGACGGATCCGTTTGAATATGACACAATATGGCTCAATTTTCAACCGGATCCGTCCCCCATTGACTTTCAATGTAAAGTCTGGACGGATCCGTCTGAGGCTACTTTCACACTTTAAAAATATAATGCAGACGGATCCGTTCTGAACGGAGCCACCGTCTGCATTATATGAGCGGATCCGTCTGAGACGGATCCGCTCTGAACGCAAGTGTGAAAGTAGCCTAAGATACAAATATGACATAAAATGTGTTGATATGCTGTACAGTTTTCACTACAGAAAATGTATAACAACTAAGCCATATATCCAACATCTAATATACCAGCATCATGGGGAATAAATGCTGAAAATGTTACCTGTTTCACAAAAACTAGGCTTGAAAGAGATTATATAGAGAATTCCAGGTCAAATGTAGGTTAGGCAAGATGCAAACCTCAACTTCTGCAGTATGCATCACTGTACACAGACCCAAAAGTAGCACTTAATTTAATGTCCCCTGTCCAAGGGACACAGACAGCGAGCAATGTATGCAGGAGTGTGGTATCAATCATTAACACTGTCAAGGGAGGGTGCCTTGTGTTTACACATGCAACATCAGAGGGTTCCAACAAAGAAAGGCATTCTTATCTGCAGCCATTGGACAAGTATAAATAAATATGTGCCTTTCAGCCCTCAAGGTAGTTTTATTTTACAGCTTAGTTGATTGCAGATAAACTGATAAACAATATTTTTCCAGGAGAGATGTACTTACATTAAAATAAAGTTATAATCTACCTTCATTATGACAGCATTATGAACTTAGTACTGCTGCTTCAGAACCACTTCTACTATTGGAAGAATAAGGGCAATCTTGTTCAAAAGTCTGGACATAAACATTAGATCTTTGCCAGTAGATGAACTGCTAAAAATGTCATATTTGTGGAGCTGAAGAATCTCTCTAAGTTTAGGGGCCCTAAATCAAAACTGTTGGATGTTTTTCTGTTTGAACCTAACTTTAGGTTTATATGTTATACAAATATTGCAGCACTCCCAGATAAATGAAGAAAGTGATATTTTTTTCACCCACTGAGAGGTTTTACTCCTCTTCCTAATTTTTTCATACCTTTAGTTTTGCATAAGGGCTGATAAGGTTCTAGGGTTGATTTAGGTTTGATAAGGGCTGGGAATCTTTATAATCAAAATCACTAGAATAAAAGATGTGCCGAAAGCACTTTAGCATTAGATACTGCCTTTGCGGCGCGTGCGGGATTGTCACTTGAATACTTACACAGGTTGCCAGCACACAAAGGGTCAAAACTGTCTGCGAGCTCCTTTCAAACTGCTTAGAGCCAACAAGCACTGGGGTCCTCTCTTGTCCCCTGAACATAAAAAAAACACACTCACTTGTCTGCAATCCCATCACTGCTCCGTTCCTGGATACTTTTGGACCTCACAGAACCAGAAAGTGTCTCAATCCCATGACTGTTGCAGCCCATAACAGGTTTCAATGGTCACAGCTGCCTGAATGGTAAATCACTGCTGGACAGGTGACAGGTAGGACTGCAGACATGTGAGTGGTGTTTTTTTATGTTCAGGGGGACAAGGGAAGACCTGCGGGTTTATATGTTCCCAAGCCAGACAACCCCTTTAAGTCAGTGCTTCTGAAACTGTCAGGGGGCCTCACTGTTTAGGTGCTCCCCGGTTGTTGGTTGAAGTACAGCTGTACAAGCAGTTTAGAAAAATACCATTAAAGGCTGCACAGGCCTTTCTCAGGCATAACATTTTTTGTTATTTTTTGCATGCACTTTGAACAATAATAAGATTAAAAAATCACTTTTTTTGCCTACTGGGGCCACACAAGAAAAAGATTCAGTACCCCTGCCCTGCCCTACATACTGTGTACCCAAAAAAGCATAAGATGTCAAAGTATATATTCTAAGATAGCATCTAAAAGCTTATTTGTCACATTTTCCAGCAACAATATAGATGGCAGTAAATGGCAATAAATTATGGAGACAGTAAATACAGTAAAATGAGTTAAAAATACTTAACTACAAGAACTTGAAAGACGGCTTGTATTTGATTGCATAAAATTTTGTTTGACTGTTAAACAGGTTAGACCGGCAAACACAAGAAGTGAAATGTTCCTGTTTTTTCCAGCTATCATTTAAATCATAGCAAGCCTAGTGAAAAATACAGTTAATTTGATCTAGGACGCAAGATTTTGTTTTGTATATCCAGATTTATGTCTAGTAGAGATGAGCGAACCCGAATTGTATAGTAAAAGTCTGGGTTCGAGTTCGGTGTTCGTCGCTTTCTTGGCTCTTTTTGAAAGGCTGCAAAGCAGCCAATCAACAAGCGTCATACTACTTGCCCCAAGAGGCCGTCACAGCCATGCCTACTATTGGCATGGCTGTGATTGGCCAGTGCAGCATGTGACCCAGCCTCTATTTAAGCTGGAGTCACGTAGCGCCGCCCGTCATTCTGCTCTGAACAGTGTAGGGAGAGGTTGCAGCTGCAACGTTAGGGCGAGATTAGGCAGTGATTAACTCCTCCAAAAGACTTCATTCAGAGTTTGATCTGCAGCTGTGGATGATTGAACTGCTGCTATTCAACTGCTCACTGTTTTTAGGCTGCCCAGAGCGTTTTTCATTCACTTTTTTCTGGGGTGATCGGCGGATATTTTGTGTCTTGTGGTGCGCCAGCACAAGCTGCCACCAAGTGCATTTAACCCTCAATAGTGTGGTTGTTTTTTGGCTAAATCCTACATCAGGGTCAAGCTGTCACACCAAGTGCATTTAACCATCAATAGTGTGGTTATTTTTTGGCCATATACTACATCAGGGGCAAGCTGTCACCAAGTGCATTTAACCCTCAATGGTGTGGTTGTTTTTTGGCCATATACTACATCAGGGGCAAGCTGAGCCTGCCACCAAGTGCATTTAACCCTCAATAGTGTGGTTGGTCAAGCTGTCACACCAAGTGCATTTAACCATCAATAGTGTGGTTATTTGTTGGCCATATCCCAGTCTAATTCTGTCTGTAAACCTATACCTGTCACCCAGAGCCTAAATAATAGGCCTCAAATTTATAGTCAGCTAAATCTGTGGTTATTGCTGTGGCTGGGCAAGTTATTTAGTGTCCGTCAAAGCAGAGTTTTTGTTCTGGGTTGAAATACAATTCCCAATTTAGCAATTCTCTAAATTAGTGGTTTCTGCTGTATCAGGCCTACTTTAAATTTATCCCTAAAAGGGTATATTAGATTCAAGGTGCTGATAGGGTCATTCTCAATGACTTCACACACACGCTACTGTGCATATCCCAGTCTAATTCTGTCTGTAAACGTATACCTGTCAACCCAGAGTGGCTGGGCAAGTTATTTAGTGTCCGTCAAAGCAGAGTTTTTGTTCTGGGTTGAAATACAATTCCCAATTTAGCAATTCTCTAAATTAGTGGTTTCTGCTGTATCAGGCCTACTTTAAATTTATCCCTAAAAGGGTATATTAGATTCAAGGTGCAGATAGGGTCATTCTCAATAACTTCACACACACGCTACTGTGCATATCCCAGTCTAATTCTGTCCATAAACGTATACCTGTCACCCAGCGCCTAAATAATAGGCCTCAAATTTATAGTCAGCTAAATCTGTGGTTACTGCTGTGCCTGTATTAGTGTAATACGGTACCTAAATAGATAGCCAGATAGTGTTAGGTGTCTGTAAAAAAAGGCCTGAATTTGAATTTAATACATTGGGCCAAATAATATTTTTGTTGTTGTGGTGAACGATAACAATGAGGAAAACATCTAGTAAAGGACGCGGACATGGTCGTGGTGGTGTTAGTGGACCCTCAGTTGCTGGGAGAGGACGTGGCCGTTCTGCCACAGTCATACACATCCTAGTGTACCAACTACCTCAGGTCCCAGTAGCCGCCATTATTTACAGCAATATTTGGTGGGGCCCAATGCCGTTCTAAGGATGGTAAGGCCTGAGCAGGTACAGGCATTAGTCAATTGGGTGGCCGACAGTGGATCCAGCATGTTCACATTATCTCCCACCCAGTCTTCTGCAGAGAGCGCACAGATGGCGCCTGAAAACCAAGCCCATCAGTCTGTCACATGACCCCCATGCATACCAGGGAAACTGTCTGAGCCTCAAGTTATGCAGCAGTCTCTTATGCTGTTTGAAGACTCCGCTGGCAGGGTTTCCCAAGGGCATCCACCTAGCCCTTCCCCAGCAGTGGAAGACATAGAATGCACTGACGCACAACCACTTATGTTTCCTGATGATGAGGACATAGGAATACCACCTCAGCACGTCTCTGATGATGACGAAACACAAGTACCAACTGCTGCGTCTTTCTGCAGTGTGCAGACTGAACAGGAGGTCAGGGATCAAGACTGGGTGGAAGACGATGCAGGGGACAATGAGGTCCTAGACCCCACATGGAATGAAGGTCGTGCCACTGACTTTCACAGTTCCGAGGAAGAGGCAGTGGTGATACCGACCCAACAGCGTAGCAAAAGAGGGAGCAGTGGGCAAAAGCAGAACACCCGCCGCCTGCTACTGACTGCCGCCATCTGGGACCGAGCACCCCAAAGGCAGCTTTAAGGAGTTCCCTGGCATGGCACTTCTTCAAACAATATGCTGACGACATGACCCGAGTGGTTTGCACGCTGTGCCATCAGAGCCTGAAGCGAGGCATTAGCGTTCTGGACCTTAGCACAACCTGCATGACCAGGCACTTGCATGAACTGCAGTGGAGTAAACACCTTAAAAACAAGGAAGTCACTCAGGCTCCCCCTGCTACCTCTTCTGCTGCTGCCGCCTCGGCCTCTTCTGCTGCTGCCGCCTCGACCTCTTCCTTCGCCTCTGGAGGAACGTTGGCACCTGCCGCCCAGCAAACAGGGGATGTACCACCAACACCACCACCTCGTCACCAAGCATCTCAACCATGTCACACGGCAGCGTTCAGCTCTCCATCTCACAAACATTTGAGAGAAAGCGTAAATTCCCACCTAGCCACCCTCGATCCCTGGCCCTAAATGCCAGCATTTCTAAACTACTGGCCTATGAAATGCTGCCATTTAGGCTGGTGGACACAGACAGCTTCAAACAGCTCATGTTGCTTGCTGTCCCACAGTATGGTGTTCCCAGCCGGCACTACTTCTCCAAGAGAGCCGTGCCTTTTCCTGCACAACTAAGTATCCGATAAAATCAAGTGTGCACTGCGCAACGCCATCTGTGGCAGGGTCCACCTAACCACAGATAGGTGGACCAGTAAGCACGGCCAGGGACGCTATATCTTCCTGACTGCACACTGGGTAAATGTAGTGGCGGCTGGGCACCAGGCGGAGAGCTGTTTGGCGCACGTCCTTCCGCCGCAAAGGATCGCAGGGCAACATTCTTTGCCTCCTTTTGCCACATCCTCCTACTCAGCTTCCTCCTCCTCTTCTTCCACCTGCTCATCCAGTCAGCCACACACCTATACCACCAACATCAGCACAGCCCGGGGTAAACGTCAGCAGGCCATTCTGAAACTCATATGTTTGGGGGACAGGCCCCACACCGCACAGGAGTTGTGGCAGGGTATAAAACAACAGACCGACGAGTGGTTGCTGCCGGTGAGCCTCAAGCCCGGCCTGGTGGTGTGCGATAATGGGAGAAATCTCGTTGCAGCTCTGGGACTAGCCGGTTTGACGCACATCCCTTGCTTGGTGCATGTGCTGAATTTGGTGGTGCAGAAGTTCATTCACAAGTACCCCGACATGTCAGAGCTGCTGCATAAAGTGCGGGCCGTCTGTTCGCGCTACCGACGTTCACATCCTGCCGCTGGTCGCCTGTCTGCGCTACAGCATAACTTCGGCCTTCCCGCTCACTGCCTCATATGCGACATGCCCACCAGGTGGAACTCCACCTTGCACATGCTGGACAGACTGTGCGAGCAGCAGCAGGCCATAGTGGTGTTTCAGCTGCAGCACGCACGGGTCAGTCGCACTGCGGAACAGCACCACTTCACCACCAATGACTGGGCCTCCATGCGAGACCTGTGTGCCCTGTTGCGCTGTTTCGAGTACTCCACCAACATGGCCAGTGGCGATGACGCCGTTATCAGCGTTACAATACCACTTCTATGTCTCCTTGAGAAAACACTTAGGGTGATGATGGAAGAGGAGGTGGCCAAGGAGGAGGAGGATGAGGAAGAGGGGTCATTTTTAGCACTTTCAGGCCAGTCTCTTCGAAGTGACTCAGAGGGAGGTTTTTTGCAACAGCAGAGGCCAGGCACAAATGTGGCCAGCCAGGGCCCACTACTGGAGGACGAGGAGAACAAGGATGAGGAGGAGGTGGAGGAGGAGGAGGATGAAGCATGGTCACAGTGGGGTGGCACCCAATGCAGCTCGAGCCCATCACTGGTGTGTGGCAGGGGGGAAACGCAGGATGATGACGATATGCCTCCCACAGAGGACAGCTTGTCCTTACTCCTGGGCAGCCTGGCACACATGAGCGACTACATGCTGCAGTGCCTGCGCAACAACAGCAGAGTTGCCCACAATTTAACATGTGCGGACTACTAAGGTTGCCACCCTGCTGGATCCACGGTACAAAGACAATGTGCCCACCTTACTTCCTGCACTGGAGCGTGATAGGAAGATGTGCGAGTACAAGCGCACGTTGGTAGACGCGCTACTGAGAGCATTCCCAAATGTCACAGGGGAAAAAGTGGAAGCCCAAGGCAAAGGCAGAGGAGGAACAAGAGGTCGCCAAGGCAGCTGGGTCACGGACAGCTCCTCTGAGGGCAGGGTAGGCATGGCAGAGATGTGGAAAAGTTTTGTCAACACGCCACAGCTGACTGCACCACCACCTGATACGCAACGTGTTAGCAGGAGGCAACATTTTACTAATATTAACTACCTCCCCTTAACCATATATTATTGTACTCCAGGGAACTTCCTCATTCAATCCTATTTTTATTTTCATTTTACCATTATATTGCGAGGCAACCCAAAGTTGAATAAACCTCTCCTCTGTCTGGGTGCCGGGGACTAAATTTATGACAATGGACTGTTCCAATGTTGGGTGACGTGAAGCATGATTCTCTGCTATGAGATGCAGACTGATTCTCTGCTGACATGAAGCCAGATTCTCTGTTACGGGACCTCTCTCCTCTGCCTGGGTGCCTGGGCCTAAATATCTGACAATGGACTGTTCCAGTGTTGGGTGACGTAAAGCATGATTCTCTGCTATGACATACAGACTGATTCTCTGCTGACATGAAGCCAGATTCTCTGTTATGGGACCTCTCTCCTCTGTCTGGGTGCCTGGGCCTAAATATATGACAATGGACTGTTCCAGTGGTGGGTGACGTGAAGCCTAATTCTCTGCTATGACATGCAGACTGATTCTCTGCTGACATGAAGCCAGATTCTCTGTTATGGGGTCTCTCTCCTCTGCCTGGGCCTAAATATATGACAATGGACTGTTACAGTGGTGGCTGACGTGAAGCCTGATTCTCTGCTATGACATGCAGACTGATTCTCTGCTGACATGAAGCCAGATTCTCTGTTACAGGACCTCTCTCCTCTGCCTGGGTGCCTGGGCCTAAATATATGACAATGGACTGTAACATATGATCGTTGCACTTGCGCTAGATCCGTCTTTCTCTTGCACATGTCACAGCACTTAGATGTTCCGGACGTCAGTGTTAGGTTTTCCATTCCTCTATACTTGCACTTCAATTTAGGTATCGCGTTCATCTCCAGTGTAAAGTTCTAAAGCACTTATCACTAGACACTAGAGTTGATTGTCACTAGAGTTGAGCGAACACCTGGATGTTCGGGTTCGAGAAGTTCGGCCGAACTTCCCGGAAATGTTCGGGATCCGAACCCGACCCGAACTTTGTCCCGAACCCGAACCCCATTGAAGTCAATGGGGACCCAAACTTTTCGGCACTAAAAAGGCTGTAAAACAGCCCAGGAAAGGGCTAGAGGGCTGCAAAAGGCAGCAACATGTAGGTAAATCCCCTGCAAACAAATGTGGATAGGGAAATGAATAAAAATAAAAAATAAATAAAAAAAATAAACAAATATCAATTGGAGAGAGGTCCCATAGCAGAGAATCTGGCTTCACGTCACGAACCACTGTAACAGTCTATTGTCATATATTTAGGCCCCGGCACCCAGGCAGAGGAGAGAGGTCCCATAACAGAGAATCTGGCTTCATGTCAGCAGATAATCAGTCTTCTTGTCATAGCAGAGAATCATGCTTCACGTCACCCAACACTGGAACAGTCCATTGTCAGATATTTAGGCCCAGGCACCCAGGCAGAGGAGAGAGGTCCCGTAACAGAGAATCTGGCTTCATGTCAGCAGAGAATCAGTCTTCATATCATAGCAGAGAATCATGCTTCACCTCACCCAACACTGGAACAGTCCATTGTCAGATATTTAGGCCTAGGCACCCAGGGAGAGGAGAGAGGTCTCATAACAGAGTATCTGGCTTTATGTCAGCAGAGGATCAGTCTTCATGTCATAGCAGAGAATCAGGCTTCACGTCACCCAACATTGGAACAGTCCATTGTCATATATTTAGGCCCGGCACCTAGACAGAGGAGAGGTTCATTCAACTTTGGTTTGCACCGCAATATAATGCTAAAATGAAAATAAAAATAGGATTGAATGAGGAAGTGCCCTGGAGTACAATAATATATGGTTAAGGGGAGGTAGTTAATGTCTAATCTGCACAAGGGATGGACAGGTCCTGTGGGATCCATGCCTGGTTCATTTTTATGAACGTCAGCTTGTCCACATTGGCTGTAGACAGGCGGCTGCGTTTGTCTGTAATGACGCCCCCTGCCGTGCTGAATGCACGTTCAGACAAAACGCTGGCCGCCGGGCAGGCCAGCACCTCCAAGGCATAAAAGGCTAGCTCTGGCCACGTGGACAATTTAGAGATCCAGAAGTTGAATGGGGCCGAACCATCAGTCAGTACGTGGAGGGGTGTGCACACGTACTGTTCCACCATGTTAGTGAAATGTTGCCTCCTGCTAACACGTTGCGTATCAGGTGGTGGTGCAGTTAGCTGTGGCGTGTTGACAAAACTTTTCCGCCATTCTAATCCTGCCCTCAGAGGAGCTGGCCGTGACACAGCTGCCTTGGTGACCTCTTGCTCCTCCTCTGCCTTGGCCTTGGGCTTCCACTTGTTCCCCTGTGACATTTTGGAATGCTCTCAGTAGCGCGTCTACCAACGTGCGCTTGTACTAGCGCATCTTCCTATCACGCTCCAGTGCAGGAAGTAAGGTGGGCACATTTTCTTTGTACCGTGGATCCAGCAGGGTGGCAACCCAGTAGTCCGCACACGTTAAAATGTGGGCATCTCTGCTGTCGTTGCGCAGGCACTGCAGCATGTAGTCGCTCATGTGTGCCAGGCTGCCCAAAGGTAAGGACAAGCTGTCCTCTATGGGAGGCGTATCGTCATCGTCCTGCGTTTCCCCACCAGCGCACCAGTGATGGGCCCGAGCTGCGTTGGGTGCCACCCCGCTGTGACCATGCTTCATCCTTATCCTCCTCCACCTCCTCCTCATCCTCGTCCTCCTCTTCCTCCAGTAGTGGGCCCTGGCTGGCCACATTTGTACCTGGCCTCTGCTGTTGCAAAAAACCTCCCTCTGAGTCACTTCGAAGAGACTGGCCTGAAAGTGCTAAAAATGACCCCTCTTCCTCCTCCTCCTCCTCCTCCTGGGCCACCTCCTCTTCCATCATCACCCTAAGTGTTTTCTCAAGGAGACATAGAAGTGGTATTGTAACGCTGATAACGGCGTCATCGCCACTGGCCATGTTGGTGGAATACTCGAAACAGCGCAACAGGGCACACAGGTCTCGCATGGAGGCCCAGTCATTGGTGGTGAAGAGGTGCTGTTCCGCAGTGCGACTGACCCGTGCGTGCTGCAGCTGAAACACCACTATGGCCTGCTGCTGCTCGCACAGTCTGTCCAGCATGTGCAAGGTGGAGTTCCACCTGGTGGTCACGTCGCATATGAGGCGGTGAGCGGGAAGGCCGAAGTTACGCTGTAGTGCAGACAGGCGAGCAGCGGCAGGATGTGAATGCCGGAAGCGCAAACAGACGGCCCGCACTTTATGCAGCAGCTCTGACATGTCGGGGTAGTTGTGAATGAACTTCTGCGCCACCAAATTCAGCACATGCGCCAGGCAAGGGATGTGCGTCCCAGAGCTGCAACGAGATTTCGCCCATTATCGCACACCACCAGGCCGGGCTTGAGGCTCACCGGCAGCAACCACTTGTCGGTCTGTTGTTCTATTCCCCGCCACAACTCCTGTGCGGTGTGGGGCCTGTCCCCCAAACATATGAGTTTCAGAATGGCCTGCTGACGTTTAACCCGGGGTGTGCTGAAGTTGGTGGTGAAGGTGTGTAACTGACTGGATGAGCAGGTGGAAGAAGAGGAGGAGGAAGCTAAGTAGGAGGAGGTGGCAACGGGAGGCAAAGAATGTTGCCCTGCGATCCTTGGCGGTGGAAGGACGTGCGCCAAACAGCTCTCCGCCTGGGGCCCAGCCGCCACTACATTTACCCAGTGTGCAGTTAGGGAGATATAGCATCCCTGGCCGTGCTTACTGGTCTGCCACAGTTGGCGTTGCGCAGTGCACACTTGATTTTATCGGATACTTGTTTGTGCAGGGAAGGCACGGCTCTCTTGGAGAAGTAGTGCCGGCTGGGAACAACATACTGTGGGTCAGAAAGCGACATGAGCTGTTTGAAGCTGTCTGTGTCTACCAGCCTAAATGACAGCATTTCATAGGCCAGTAGTTTAGAAATGCTGGCATTCAGGGCCAGGGATCGAGGGTGGCTAGGTGGGAATTTACGCTTTCTCTCAAATGTTTGTGAGATGGAGAGCTGCCGTGTGACATGGTTGAGATGCTTGGTGACGGAGGTGGTGGTGTTGGTGGTGCATCCCCTGTTTGCTGGGCGGCAGGTGCCAACGTTCCTCCAGAGGCGGAGGAAGAGGCCGAGGCAGCAGCAGCAGAAGAGGCCGAGGCGGCAGCAGCAGAAGAGGTAGGAGGGGGAGCCTAAATGACTTCCTTGTTTTTAAGGTATTTACTCCACTACAGTTCATGCTTTGCATGCAGGTGCCTGGTCATGCAGGTTGTGCTAAGGTTCAGAACGCTAATGCCTCGCTTCAGGCTCTGATGGCACAGCGTGCAAACCACTCGGGTCTTGTCTTCAGCACATTGTTTGAAGAAGTGCCATGCCAGGGAACTCCTTGAAGCTGCCTTTGGGGTGCTCGGTCCCAGATGGCGGTGGTCAGTAGCAGGCGGAGTTTCTTGGCGGCGGGTGTTCTGCTTTTGCCCACTGCTCCCTCTTTTGCTACGCTGTTGGCTCGGTCTCACCACTGCCTCGTCTTCCGAACTGTGAAAGTCAGTGGCACGACCTTCATTCCATGTGGGGTCTAGGACCTCATCGTCCCCTGCATCGTCTTCCACCCAGTCTTGATCCCTGACCTCCTGTTCAGTCTGCACACTGCAGAAAGAAGCAGCAGTTGGCACCTGTGTTTCATCATCATCAGAGACGTGCTGAGGTGGTATTCCCATGTCCTCATCATCAGGAAACAATAGTGGTTGTGCGTCAGTGCATTCTATGTCTTCCACCGCTGGGGAAGGGCTAGGTGGATGCCCTTGGGAAACCCTGCCAGCGGAGTCTTCAAACAGCATAAGAGACTGCTGCATAACTTGAGGCTCAGACAGTTTCCCTGGTATGCATGGGGGTGATGTGACAGACTGATGGGCTGTGTTTTCAGGCGCCATCTGTGCGCTTTCTGCAGAAGACTGGGTGGGAGATAATGTGAACGTGCTGGATCCACTGTCGGCCACCCAATTGACTAATGCCTGTACCTGCTCAGGCCTTACCATCCTTAGAACGGAATTGGGCCCCACCAAATATCGCTGTAAATTATGGCGGCTACTGGGACCTGAGGTAGTTGGTACACTAGGACGTGTGGCTGTGGCAGAACGGCCACGTCCTCTCCCAGCACCAGAGGTCCCACTAACACCACCACGACCATGAGCGCGTGCGCGTCCCTTACTAGATGTTTTCCTCATTTTTACCGTTCACCACAATAAGAAAAATATTATTTGGCCCAATGTATTGAATTCAAATTCAGGCCTTTTTTTTACACACACCTAACACTATCTGGCTATCTATTTAGGTACCGTTTTACACTAATACAGGCACAGCAGTAGTGACAGATTTAGCTCAATATAAATTTGAGGCCTAGAATTTAGGTGCTGGATGACAGGTATAGGTTTACTGACAGAATTAGACTTGGAAATGCACGGTAGCATGTGTGTGAAGTTATTGAGAATGACCCTATCTGCACCTTGAATCTAATATACCCTTTTAGGGATAGATTTAAAGTAGGTCTGATACAGCAGAAACCACTAAATTAGGAAATTGCTAAATTGGGAATTGTATTTCAACCCAGAACAAAAACTGTGCTTTGACAGACACTAAATAACTTGACCAGCCACAGCAATAACCACAGATTTAGATGAATGTAAATTTGAGGCCTAGTATTTAGGCGCTGGGTGAAAGGTATACGTTTACTGACAGAATTAGACTTGGAAATGCACAGTAGCGTGTGTGTGAAGTTATTGAGAATGACCCTATCTGCACCTTGAATCTTATATACCCTTTTAATGAATAGATTTAAAGTAGCCCTGATACAGCAGAAACCACTAATTTAGGAAATTGCTAAGTTGGGAATTGTATTTCATTTGCCAGACAGCAAACAGTATTACAATTGGCTGGCCACAGCTGAAACACCAGATTTAGGGTACTGCTATTTTGGCAATTGTATTTCACCCCTCAATAAAATAGCAAGCACAGCCAAGCCCCTGATGTAGGATATAGCCAAAAAATAACCACACTATTGATGGTTAAATGCACTTGGTGACAGGTTGCCCCTGATGTCGGATATAGCCAAAAAATAACCACACTATTGATGGTTAAATGCATTTGGTGACAGCTTGCCCCTGATGTAGGATATAGCCAAAAAATAACCACACTATTGATGTTTAAATGCACTTGGTGGCAGCTTGCCCCATATGTAGGATATAGCCAAAAAACAACCACACTATTGAAGGTTAAATGCACTTGGTGACAGCTTTCCCCATATGTAGTATATAGCCAAAAAATAACCACACTATTGATGGTTAAATGCACTTGGTGACAGCTTGCCCCTGATGTAGTATATAGCCAAAAAATAACCACACTATTGATGGTTAAATGCACTTGGTGTGACAGCTTGACCCTGATGTAGGATATAGCCAAAAAATAACCACACTATTGATGGTTAAATGCACTTGGTGACAGCTTGCCCCATATGTAGTATATAGCCAAAAAATACGTGCTGTGTAGCATTGCTGACTTAGTAGCATGTAGCAGGCTGTATCTGTTGTGTGCATGTAGCATGGCTGTGTTTGTCATGTGTGTATGCAGCGGTGCTGTGTATGTAATTTACTGACAGCGACCCCTCCACTTCATTAAACCACCGGGAAAGCTTTATTAAGTAGAAAACGTGTTTTGTTTTTTTTCTCTACTTTTGTTGTATAAACCTGGGGTGCATCTTATGGTTTGGTGCATCGTATAGTGAGAAAAATTCAGTATTTGCAGTTGATATCGTGGAATGACATAGTAGTCATTTTGATTTTACTGTACTTCTCTTGGCCATTTGAGTGGATCAATATTTACCAGTGTTTTGTCAGATATCAGATGAGATTCATTGTGTTTTTATTGGTGTTTAAATAGTATGTAGCACTTTTCATAAAATCAGTAGTGAAAAAATAGTTCTGTCCTTTATTCCAGTAACAGTCCATCTGCATAGATGGTTAGCAAATATAACAACCAGTCAATTTGACATTCCAAACAATATAATACATAATCACACCAATTTAAAGAACCTATTTTTAAACAAACAGTATTGTGAAAATATAGCGAGTATGTGTGCTGTGTTTAAAAAAATTTGATGCAAACTATTAAGCCATGGAAATTGAAACCAACAACAATATAGTATTAATTTTATAATTTACAAAACATAAAAGAATATAATAAAATAGATTGTATCTAAGCATTGGCATCTGCTTCATTAAGACAAAACAAGGGCCCCTACTTATCTGAGCATCCATCTATAACCTACACAAAAGCACCCAATTTAGGTATAAAAGTTGTCCCGTCTATTAGAAATCTTAAAACTAATAAGATCTTGGATGTCAATGAAGGGCTTCTATAGGTGTGGTATTTGCAATAATTGCAAAATGACTTGTTTTCCAAAGAAGATTGAGTGGAGTGGAAAATCGAAGACATAGTTGTAATTCCACAGATGTAATATACTTAGACCAGTGCCCATGTAATATGCAGTGTATCAGGCATATCAGAACATATTTACAATATTAAAAATGGATATGTGAAACACACTCTAACAACTCTTTTATTAGTGTCACAATTGTAATCCCACTGGACTTTGTGGCTTTGCAGAAGATGAGGAGAAAATGGAAATGGGGGCTGACCATATTGCACGATTGACACAGGCAATAATCCAGGAAAATCTGGTCCAGGAAGTTGCTGGTACCTGGGGGACTGAATGCAGATTTAGAATTATTTGGATTCCTAGAACGAGGGGCTTTGGCCCCACTCTGCTGTGACAGAATCTTTATACAGGTGCATCTCAATAAATTAGAATATCATTGAAAAGTTAATGTAGTTCAGTAATTGAATTTAAAAAGTGAAACTCGATATACAGATCCATTACACACAGAGATCTATTTCAAGCATTTATTTATTTTAATGTTGATGATTATGGCTTACAACTAATGAAAACCCAGGACTTGGCACCTGCCCACACCGCCAAAAGTACCAATACCTGGCTTAATAAGCACATTATCATTATGCTTGATAGGCCAGCAAACTCGCCTGACCTAAACCCAATAGAGAATCTATGGGGTGCTGACAAGAGGAAAATAAGAGAAACCTGACCCAACAATGCGGATGAGCTGAAGGTTGCCATCAAAGCAATGTGGACTTCTATAACACCTCAGCAGTGCCACAGGCTGATCACCTCCGTGCCACGCCACATTGATGCAGTAAGTCATGCAAAAGTAACTCCGACCAAGTACTGAGTGCGTAGACTCTACTACATACTTTTCAGTAGCCCAACATTTCTGTATTAAAAATCATCTTTTAATTGGTATTATACAGTAATCTAATTTTCTGAGATACTAACCTTTGGGGTTTCATTATCTATAAGCCATAATCAACATTAAAATAATTACCGTATTTTTCGCCCTATAAGACGCACTTTTTCCCCCCCAAAATGGGGGGGGGGAAGGCAGTGCGTCTTATGTGGCGAATACTTGAGTTTGTATACCGCCGACCGCATGCTGCGCAGCGCGGTGGCGGGTGTATTAGTAGGCATGGATGAGGTAGGAGGGGCCGGCATCCAGCTCTGTAACTACAGCGGGCCCGGTGCAGTCACTGTATTCTGCTACACCGGGCCCGCTCACTGTAGGAGTCCTAACTGCAGGCAATGCTAACAGTAGTCTTTTATGCAGCCTGTACTTACGATACTAACTTTCCGGCAGGCAGCGGGCAGGAGGCTGAACTGGCGGGCGGGCGCTTACAATGTAACTCACTATGTCACGCGCCGGGTCCGCCCACTTTATGAATGAAGAAGGGAGAGCCGGCGCATGACATAGTGAGTTACGTTGTAAGCGCCCGCCAGTTCAGCCTCCTGCCCGCTGCCTGCCGGAAAGTTAGTATCGTAAGTACAGGCTGCATAAAAGACTACTGTTAGCATTGCCTGCAGTTAGGACTCCTACAGTGAGCGGGCCCGGTGTAGCAGAATACAGTGACTGCACCGGGCCCGCTGTAGTTACAGAGCTGGATGCCGGCCCCTCATCCCTATTGGGGGTCATTCTATGGATGGCACGGTTATGGGGGTCTGTGGATGACACATAGCGTAAAATGCTATTTATGTGTCATCAACAGATCCCCCATAACAGTGCCATCCACAGTCCCCAATAACAGTGCCATCCACAGTGCCATCCACAGTCCCCAATAACAGTGCCATCCACAGTCCCCAATAACAGTGCCATCCACAGTGCCCCCCATAACCGTGCCATCCACAGATCCCCATAATCGTGCCATCCACAGATCCCCATAACCGTGCCATCCACGGACCCCTATAACAGTGCCATCCACAGATCCCCATAACCGTGCCATCCACAGACCCCCATAACAATGCCATCCACCAACCCCCCCATAACAGTGCCATCCCCAGATCCCACATAACACCATTAGGCACACCTTTTGGTTCAAATTTTTTTATTTTATTTTTTCCTCCTTAAAAACCTAGGTGCGTCTTATGGGCCGGTGCGTCTTATAGGGCGAAAAATACGGTAAATGCTTGAAATCGGTTGTTCTGTATGTAATGAATCTTTATGCAGAGGGGGCGTCTTTAGGATCGGAGGATGCGGCTACTACCAGCAAGTAGCCGCCCTTCTTGCTGGTAGCAAGGTAATTACCATATTTTAAAAGCATGTTTTAAACAAAATCTACTGGACCAAAATGATGAATTAGATTATGTAGGCATAAATGGCAGTGTAGAGATTATAAGTAAGCAAAAAAAATAATTAAAGGTTTAGTGGGGGGACAGAAGCCCTTTAAACTAGTGTGATTTATACTGCTTAACCTATTTCTGTACATATTGAACTTTATGATCTATATATATAGTTTTTGGGACCCCAACTCTGTCAAGAAGACCACCAATAACCTTATATGAATCCAGTGAAGGACAAGTGGGAGTCGATTCAGGCAGCGACAAATTAGTGCCACTTGTATGCTGAAACGTGCTGATTGCCACACACTGGGAGGTGGTAAGGAGCTCTGAGAACTATCTATAATAATCAAGTAATAATTAATCAAACATTTCCTCTAAGGCTAGTTTCACATGAGCGAGTTCAACGCATTGAACTTGCAGCATGTGTCTGCGGAAGCTCCCGTACTGACCTCCCTAGCACTGACGGCTTGGCATAGCATTATACTGATTTATGATGCTATCTAACCCCTAGAGTTCTGGAAAGTTTTGGTGTTGGTTAGCCCCCATTTTTGTTTTCTCCATGTTGAGATATAGCAAATATACATGAAACTGGAGTTCAAGATAGAAGGGAAGTGACATCTCATAGATTTGAGTGTCATTAGCATAGAGGAGGTATTGGGAGTCTATGAGATGTCCCAGGCTGAATGTATACATGAAGAAAAGAAAGGGAAACCAGACAGAGAATTGGGGGAGACCAGCATAGAGATTGCATGATGAGAAAGTGGTATATGAATGAGAAATGCTAAAAGTTCTGTTGGTGAGGTACAAGCAAATTCAGTAAAAGGCCAGGTCTCGAATGCTAAGGGAAGAGAGGTTTTGCATCGTAATTATCGCAAATATTTTAATATTATATTATATTTAATATTTAACTTTTTTTTTCATCAGTAACCTCCCTTCTTGCTTTTGGGCCAATGAGAAGGCTGCAATATCTTCGTCAGAGCTTAGCAACATACCTTCAAACCAATAGGAAAGTTGCCTACCCCTTACTGTATAAGAACCTCCCCAGCAGCCATTCTGGGAGAGAGAGCAGTGACATTGGTGTGCTCTGTGCTTTCATCTGGATCCTATTCCTTATCTAATTACATTAGATAGTTAGTTAGCTCATATACTGTATATAATACAGATAGTTAGTGGGAAATAGTCAGTGTACGTTAGATAGTGATATAGTGTATCTGATAAGTTCCAGTGCAGGTGGAACTAACATGGTGGAACAGTACGGTAGTGTGATAGGAATTACTGTTTCTCTGCTGTCCATACATACATGCTACAGACATAGTGCTGTAATGTCACAACAATACTGAGTGCACCAATCAGTAATATCTACTCAGACCTAATAAAATGTGAAGTTGCATGTATTGCGCAAAACATATGCACATCATTAGTGCCAATTTGAGTAATTGCAAAAATAATGACTGGAGATCATGAATTTGAGCGAACACCTGGATGTTCGGGTTCGAGAAGTTCGGCCGAACTTCCTGGAAATGTTCGGGTTTGGGATCCGAACCCGACCCGAACTTCGTCCCGAACCCGATAGATAATTGAAGTCAATGGGGACCCAAACTTTTCGGCAATAAAAAGGCTGTAAAACAGCCCAGGAAAGGGCTAGAGGGCTGCAAAAGGCAGCAACATGTAGGTAAATCCCCTGCAAACAAATGTGGATAGGGAAACGAATAAAAATAAAAATAAAATAAATAACAATTAACCAATATCAATTGGAGAGAGGTCCCATAGCAGAGAATCTGGCTTCACGTCACCCACTGTAATAGTCCATTGGCATATATTTAGGCCCTGGCACCCAGGCAGAGGAGAGAGGTCCCATAACAGAGAATCCGGCTTCATGTCAGCAGAGAATCAGTCTTTATGTCATAGCAGAGAATCATGCTTCACGTC
Organism: Bufo gargarizans; assembly: GCF_014858855.1. Lineage (NCBI taxonomy): Eukaryota > Metazoa > Chordata > Amphibia > Anura > Bufonidae > Bufo > Bufo gargarizans. The sequence goes on along the minus strand of NC_058081.1, from coordinate 414,262,349 downwards.
ACCCAACACTGGAACAGTCCATTGTCAGATATTTAGGCCCAGGCACCCAGGCAGAGGAGAGAGGTCCCGTAACAGAGAATCTGGCTTCATGTCAGCAGAGAATCAGTCTTCATGTCATAGCAGAGAATCATGCTTTACGTCACCCACCACTGTAACAGTCCATTGTCAGATATTTAGGCCCAGGCACCCAGGCAGAGGAGAGAGGTCCCGTAACAGAGAATCTGGCTTCATGTCAGCAGAGAATCAGTCTTCATGTCATAGCAGAGAATCATGCTTCACGTCACCCAACACTGGAACAGTCCATTGTCAGATATTTAGGCCCAGGCACCCAGGCAGAGGAGAGAGGTCCCGTAAATGAAAATAAAAATAGGATTGAATGAGGAAGTGCCCTGGAGTACAATAATATATGGTTAAGGGGAGGTAGTTAATGTCTAATCTGCACAAGGGATGGACAGGTCCTGTGGGATCCATGCCTGGTTCATTTTTATGAACGTCAGCTTGTCCACATTGGCTGTAGACAGGCGGCTGCGTTTGTCTGTAATGACGCCCCCTGCCGTGCTGAATACGCACGGCAAAAACGCTGGCCGCCGGGCAGGCCAGCACCTCCGAGGCATAAAAGGCTAGCTCTGGCCACGTGGACAATTTAGAGACCCAGAAGTTGAATGGGGCCGAACCATCAGTCAGTACGTGGAGTGGTGTGCACACGTACTGTTCCACCATGTTAGTGAAATGTTGCCTCCTGCTAAAACGTTGCGTATCAGGTGGTGGTGCAGTTAGCTGTGGCGTGTTGACAAAAGTTTTCCACATCTCTGCCATGCTAACCCTGCCCTCAGAGGAGCTGGCCGTGACACAGCTGCCTTGGCGACCTCTTGCTCCTCCTCTGCCTTGGGCTTCCACTTGTTCCCCTGTGACATTTGGGAATGCTCTCAGTAGCGCGTCTACCAACGTGCGCTTGTACTCGCGCATCTTCCTATCACACTCCAGTGCAGGAAGTAAGGTGGGCACATTGTCTTTGTACCGTGGATCCAGCAGGGTGGCAACCCAGTAGTTCGCACACGTTAAAATGTGGGCAACTCTGCTGTCGTTGCGCAGGCACTGCAGCATGTATTCGCTCATGTGTGCCAGGCTGCCCTGAGGTAAGGACAAGCTGTCCTCTGTGGGAGGTGTATCGTCATCGTCCTGCGTTTCCCCCAGCCACGCACCAGTGATGGGCCCGACCTGCGTTGGGTGCCACCCCGCTGTGACCATGCTTCATCCTCATCCTCCTCCACCTCCTCCTCATCCTCGTCCTCCTCGTCCTCCAGTAGTGGGCCTTGGCTGGCCACATTTGTACCTGGCCTCTGCTGTTGCAAAAAAACTCCCTCTGAGTCACTTCAAAGAGACTGGCCTGAAAGTGCTAAATATGACCCCTCTTCCTCCTCTTCCTCCTCCTGGGCCACCTCCTCTTCCATCATCGCCCTAAGTGTTTTCTCAAGGAGACATAGAAGTGGTATTGTAACGCTGATAACGGCGTCATCGCCACTGGCCATGTTGGTGGAGTACTCGAAACAGCGCAACAGGGCACACAGGTCTCGCATGGAGGCCCAGTCATTGGTGGTGAAGAGGTGCTGTTCCGCAGTGCGACTGACCCGTGCGTGCTGCAGCTGAAACTCCACTATGGCCTGCTGCTGCTGACCAAGTTCTGAGTGCGTAGACTCTACACAGGGCCGGTGCTACCGTATGGCAGACCAAGCGGCTGCCTTAGGGCGCACCCTGGGGGAGGGCGGAAAAATGTTGCATGGAGGGGGAGAAATGTGACATGGAGGGCTGATTTGACATAGGGGGGTGATTTGACATGGAGGGGGAAAAATGTGACATGGGGGGCCAAAATGTAACTTCTCTTGTGTTGGCAAAAATCCTTGCACCGGCCCTGCCCTGATGAATCACCAGGGCGCGCACGGCAGTACGGCACTTCACTGATAGGCTCTGTCCACCTTCCAGGTGGGAAAGACACTGTGGAGCCAGAGCAAGACGAAGAAGTTGGCTGCCGCAGTGCCCCTTCAGGACAGGCACCACAGGCAGCCAGAATGAGCGACACTGACAGTGAGTGACAGTCAGTGTCACAGTGTGACTAAGTCACTCCCTGAGTGTTAGGTGGAGTGACCAGGCAGTATATCAAGGGGTAATGCTGGTAGGCCTGGCCTGGTATATGGACAGCAGAGATGGGCAGATGGCATCCTCTGGGGGGTGTATCTTACATGGGACTATATGCTGGAGGGGCTGAAGGCAGGAGAGTGATGTATCTTACATGAGACTGTATACTGGAGGAGCTGAAGGGGGAGTGATGTATTTTACATGGGACTGTATGCTTGAGGGGCTGAAGGCAGGGGAGTTATTTATCTTACACGGGACTGTATGCTGGAGGGGCTGAAGGCAGGGGAAGGTCGTATCTTACATGGAACTGTATGCTGGAGGGGCTGAAGGTAAGGGGGGGTGATGTATTTTACATATGACTGTATGCTGGAGCGGCTGAAGGCACGGGGAGTGATGAACCTTACATGGGACTCAGTGGCGTACATAGAGAAGTAAGGGCCCCATAGCAAAGCTCAAACCAGGCCCCCACACAGGACAAAAGGGTTTCTGCCTAAACACTTTTCAATGACCCATGGGCTATTTTTTCCACTGCTTCATTTGTTAAAATTGTTCTTTTAGAGCAGGGATGGCCAACCTGCGGCTCTCCACTTGTTGCAAAACTACAACTCCCAGCATGCCCAGACTGTCTACAACTATCAGCCTACAGCAGGGCATGGTGGGATTTGTATTTTTACAGCTGGAGAGCTGCAGGTTGGCAAGCCCTGCTTTATAGAGTAGAGTCCTGACCAAGTTTTCACCTCCAGTAGCAGAGGAGATAATCCCAACTAAGACTGGGCCCCCTCTAGCCCTGGGCCCCATAGCAGTCGCATGGTCTGCCGCTATGGTAGTTACGCCCCTGATGGGACTATATGCTGGAGGGGCTGAAGGCAGGAGAGTGATGTATCTTACATGAGACTGTATGCTGGAGGAGCGGAAGGCAGGGAATTACATGGGACTGTATGCTGGAGGGGCTGAAGGCAGGGGAGTGATTTATCTTACATGGGACTGTATGCTGGAGGGGTTGAAGGCAGGGGGAAGGTTGGATTCTACATGGGACTGTATGCTGGAGGGGCTGAAGGGGGCCATAATTATTACTATAAGGGTTCTTTTACACTTGCGTTTTTCTTTTCCGGCATAGAGTTCCATCCTAGGGGCTCTATACCGAAAAATAACTGATCAGTTTTATCCCCATGCATTCTGAATGGAGAGCAATCCATTCAGGATGCATCAGGATGTCTTCAGTTCAGTCTTTTTGACTGATTGGGCAAAAGATAAAACCTCAGCATGCTATGGTTTTATGATCTCCGGCCAAAAAAACTGAAGACTTGCCTGAATGCCGGATCTGGCTTTTTTTTTTTAATAGGAATGTATTAGTGCCGGATCGGCATTTAAAATACCGGAATGCCAGATCCGTCCTTACTAGAGTTGAGCGAACACCTGGATGTTCGGGTTCGAGAAGTTCGGCCGAACATCCCGGAAATGTTCGGGTTCGGGATCCGAACCCGATCCGAACTTCGTCCCGAACCCGAACCCCATTGAAGTCAATGGGGACCCGAACTTTTCGGCACTAAAAAGGCTGTAAAACAGCCCAGGAAAGAGCTAGAGGGCTGCAAAAGGCAGCAACATGTAGGTAAATCCCCTGCAAACAAATGTGGATAGGGAAATGAATTAAAATAAAAATTAAATAAATAAAAATTAACCAAAATCAATTGGAGAGAGGTTCCATAGCAGAGAATCTGGCTTCCCGTCACCCACCACTGGAACAGTCCATTCTCAGATATTTAGGCCCCGGCACCCAGGCAGAGGAGAGAGGTCCCGTAACAGAGAATCTGTCTTCATGTCAGCAGAGAATTAGTCTGCATGTCATAGCAGAGAATGAGGCTTCACGTCAGCCACCACTGCAACAGTCCATTGGCATATATTTAGGCCCAGCACCCAGGCAGAGGAGGGAGGTCCCGTAACAGAGAATCTGTCTTCATGTCAGCAGAGAATTAGTCTGCATGTCATAGCAGAGAATGAGGCTTCACGTCAGCCACCACTGCAACAGTCCATTGGCATATATTTAGGCCCAGCACACACACAGGCAGAGGAGAGAGGTCCCGTAACAGAGAATCTGGCTTCATGTCAGCAGAGAATCAGTCTGCATGTCATAGCAGAGAATGAGGCTTCACGTCAGCCACCACTGCAACAGTCCATTGGCATATATTTAGGCCCAGCACACACACAGGCAGAGGAGAGAGGTCCCGTAACAGAGAATCTGGCTTCATGTCAGCAGAGAATCAGTCTGCATGTCATAGCAGAGAATGAGGCTTCACGTCAGCCACCACTGCAACAGTCCATTGGCATATATTTAGGCCCAGCACCCAGGCAGAGGAGGGAGGTCCCGTAACAGAGAATCTGTCTTCATGTCAGCAGAGAATTAGTCTGCATGTCATAGCAGAGAATGAGGCTTCACGTCAGCCACCACTGCAACAGTCCATTGGCATATATTTAGGCCCAGCACACACACAGGCAGAGGAGAGAGGTCCCGTAACAGAGAATCTGGCTTCATGTCAGCAGAGAATCAGTCTGCATGTCATAGCAGAGAATGAGGCTTCACGTCAGCCACCACTGCAACAGTCCATTGGCATATATTTAGGCCCAGCACACACACAGGCAGAGGAGAGAGGTCCCGTAACAGAGAATCTGGCTTCATGTCAGCAGAGAATCAGTCTGCATGTCATAGCAGAGAATGAGGCTTCACGTCAGCCACCACTGCAACAGTCCATTGGCATATATTTAGGCCCAGCACCCAGGCAGAGGAGGGAGGTCCCGTAACAGAGAATCTGTCTTCATGTCAGCAGAGAATTAGTCTGCATGTCATAGCAGAGAATGAGGCTTCACGTCAGCCACCACTGCAACAGTCCATTGGCATATATTTAGGCCCAGCACCCAGGCAGAGGAGGGAGGTCCCGTAACAGAGAATCTGTCTTCATGTCAGCAGAGAATTAGTCTGCATGTCATAGCAGAGAATGAGGCTTCACGTCAGCCACCACTGGAACAGTCCATTCTCAGATATTTAGGCCCCGGCACCCAGGCAGAGGAGAGAGGTCCCGTAACAGAGAATCTGTCTTCATGTCAGCAGAGAATTAGTCTGCATGTCATAGCAGAGAATGAGGCTTCACGTCAGCCACCACTGCAACAGTCCATTGGCATATATTTAGGCCCAGCACCCAGGCAGAGGAGAGAGGTCCCGTAACAGACAATCTGGCTTCATGTCAGCAGAGAATCAGTCTTCATATCATAGCAGAGAATCAGGCTTCACGTCACCCACCACTGTAAGAGTCAATTTTCATAAATTTAGGCCCAGAACCCAGGCAGAGGAGAAAGGTCCCGTAACAGACAATCTGGCTTCATGTCAGCAGAGAATCAGTCTTCATATCATAGCAGAGAATCAGGCTTCACGTCACCCACCACTGTAAGAGTCAATTTTCATAAATTTAGGCCCAGAACCCAGGCAGAGGAGAAAGGTCCCGTAACAGACAATCTGGCTTCATGTCAGCAGAGAATCAGTCTTCATATCATAGCAGAGAATCAGGCTTCACGTCACCCACCACTGTAAGAGTCAATTTTCATAAATTTAGGCCCAGAACCCAGGCAGAGGAGAAAGGTCCCGTAACAGACAATCTGGCTTCATGTCAGCAGAGAATCAGTCTTCATATCATAGCAGAGAATCAGGCTTCACGTCACCCACCACTGTAAGAGTCAATTTTCATAAATTTAGGCCCAGAACCCAGGCAGAGGAGAAAGGTCCCGTAACAGACAATCTGGCTTCATGTCAGCAGAGAATCAGTCTTCATATCATAGCAGAGAATCAGGCTTCACGTCACCCACCACTGTAAGAGTCAATTTTCATAAATTTAGGCCCAGAACCCAGGCAGAGGAGAAAGGTCCCGTAACAGACAATCTGGCTTCATGTCAGCAGAGAATCAGTCTTCATATCATAGCAGAGAATCAGGCTTCACGTCACCCACCACTGTAAGAGTCAATTTTCATAAATTTAGGCCCAGAACCCAGGCAGAGGAGAAAGGTCCCGTAACAGACAATCTGGCTTCATGTCAGCAGAGAATCAGTCTTCATATCATAGCAGAGAATCAGGCTTCACGTCACCCACCACTGTAAGAGTCAATTTTCATAAATTTAGGCCCAGAACCCAGGCAGAGGAGAAAGGTCCCGTAACAGACAATCTGGCTTCATGTCAGCAGAGAATCAGTCTTCATATCATAGCAGAGAATCAGGCTTCACGTCACCCACCACTGTAAGAGTCAATTTTCATAAATTTAGGCCCAGAACCCAGGCAGAGGAGAAAGGTCCCGTAACAGACAATCTGGCTTCATGTCAGCAGAGAATCAGTCTTCATATCATAGCAGAGAATCAGGCTTCACGTCACCCACCACTGTAAGAGTCAATTTTCATAAATTTAGGCCCAGAACCCAGGTAGAGGAGAAAGGTCCCGTAACAGACAATCTGGCTTCATGACAGCAGAGAATCAGTCTGCATGTCATAGCAGAGAATCAGGCTTCACGTCAGCCACCACTGCAACAGTCCATTGTCATAAATTTAGGCCCAGCACCCAGGCAGAGGAGAGAGGTCCCGTAACAGACAATCTGGCTTCATGTCAGCAGAGAATTAGTCTGCATGTCATAGCAGAGAATCAGGCTTCATGTCAGCCACCACTGCAACAGTCCATTGGCATATATTTAGGCCTAGCACACAGGCAGAGGAGAGGTTCATTCAACTTTGGGTAGCATCGCAATATAATGGTAAAATGAAAATAAAAATAGGATTGAATGAGGAAGTGCCCTGGAGTCCAATAATATATGGTTATGGGGAGGTAGTTAATGTCTAATCTGGACAAGGGACGGACAGGTCCTGTGGGATCCATGCCTGGTTCATTTTTATGAACGTCAGCTTGTCCACATTGGCTGTAGACAGGCGGCTGCGTTTGTCTGTAATGACGCCCCCTGCCGTGCTGAATACACGTTCAGACAAAACGCTGGCTGCCGGGCAGGCCAGCACCTCCAAGGCATAAAAGGCTAGCTCTGGCCACGTGGACAATTTAGAGACCCAGAAGTTGAATGGGGCCGAACCATCAGTCAGTACGTGGAGGGGTGTGCACACGTACTGTTCCACCATGTTAGTAAATGTTGCCTCCTGCTAACACGTTGCGTATCAGGTGGTGGTGCAGTTAGCTGTGGCGTGTTGACAAAAGTTTTCCACATCTCTGCCATGCTAACCCTGCCCTCAGAGGAGCTGGCCGTGACACAGCTGCCTTGGCGACCTCTTGCTCCTCCTCTGCCTTGGCCTTGGGCTTCCACTTGTTCCCCTGTGACATTTGGGAATGCTCTCAGTAGCGCGTCTACCAACGTGCGCTTGTACTCGCGCATCTTCCTATCACGCTCCAGTGCAGGAAGTAAGGTGGGCACATTGTCTTTGTAGCGTGGATCCAGCAGGGTGGCAACCCAGTAGTCCGCACAGGTTAAAATGTGGGCAACTCTGCTGTCGTTGCGCAGGCACTGCAGCATGTAGTCGCTCATGTGTGCCAGGCTGCCCAGGGGTAAGGACAAGCTGTCCTCTGTGGGAGGCGTATCGTCATCGTCCTGCCTTTCCCCCCAGCCACGCACCAGTGATGGACCCGAGCTGCGTTGGGTGCCACCCCGCTGTGACCATGCTTCATCCTCATCCTCCTCCACCTCCTCCTCATCCTCGTCCTCCTCGTCCTCCAGTAGTGGGCCCTGGCTGGCCACATTTGTACCTGGCCTCTGCTGTTGCAAAAAACCTCCCTCTGAGTCACTTCGAAGAGACTGGCCTGAAAGTGCTAAAAATGACCCCTCTTCCTCATCCTCCTCCTCCTCCTCCTGGGCCACCTCCTGTTCCATCATCGCCCTAAGTGTTTTCTCAAGGAGACATAGAAGTGGTATTGTAACGCTGATAACGGTGTCATCGCCACTGGCCATGTTGGTGGAGTACTCGAAACAGCGCAACAGGGCACACAGGTCTCGCATGGAGGCCCAGTCATTGGTGGTGAAGTGGTGCTGTTCTGTAGTGCGACTGACCCGTGCGTGCTGCAGCTGAAACTCCACTATGGCCTGCTGCTGCTCGCACAGTCTGTCCAGCATGTGCAAGGTGGAGTTCCACCTGGTGGGCACGTCGCATATGAGGCGGTGAGCGGGAAGGCCGAAGTTACGCTGTAGCGCAGACAGGCGAGCAGCAGCAGGATGTGAACGCCGGAAGCGCGAACAGACGGCCCGCACTTTATGCAGCAGCTCTGACATGTCGGGGTAGTTGTGAATGAACTTCTGCACCACCAAATTCAGCACATGCGCCAAGCAAGGGATGTGCGTCAAATTGGCTAGTCCCAGAGCTGCAACGAGATTTCGCCCATTATCACACACCACCAGGCCGGGCTTGAGGCTCACCGGCAGCAACCACTCGTCGGTCTGTTGTTCTATACCCCGCCACAACTCCTGTGCGGTGTGGGGCCTGTCCCCCAAACATATGAGTTTCAGAATGGCCTGCTGACGTTTACCCCGGGCTGTGCTGAAGTTGGTGGTGAAGGTGTGTGGCTGACTGGATGAGCAGGTGGAAGAAGAGGAGGAGGAAGCCGAGAAGGAGGAGGTGGCAACAGGAGGCAAAGAATGTTGCCCTGCGATCCTTGGCGGCGGAAGGACGTGCGCCAAACAGCTCTCCGCCTGGGGCCCAGCTGCCACTACATTTACCCAGTGTGCAGTTAGGGAGATATAGCGTCCCTGGCCGTGCTTACTGGTCCACGTATCTGTGGTTAGGTGGACCTTGCTACAGATGGCGTTGCGCAGTGCACACTTGATTTTATCGGATACTTGGTTGTGCAGGGAAGGCACGGCTCTCTTGGAGAAGTAGTGCCGGCTGGGAACAACATACTGTGGGACAGCAAGCGACATGAGCTGTTTGAAGCTGTCTGTGTCCACCAGCCTAAATGACAGCATTTCATAGGCCAGTAGTTTAGAAATGCTGGCATTCAGGGCCAGGGATCGAGGGTGGCTAGGTGGGAATTTACGCTTTCTATCAAATGTTTGTGAGATGGAGAGCTGAACGCTGGCGTGTGACATGGTTGAGACGCTTGGTGACGGAGGTGGTGGTGGTGGTGTTGGTGGTACATCCCCTGTTTGCTGGGCGGCAGGTGCCAACGTTCCTCCAGAGGCGGAGGAAGAGGCCGAGGCGGCAGCAGCAGAATAGGCCGAGGCGGCAGCAGCAGAAGAGGTAGCAGGGGGAGCCTGAGTGACTTCCTTGGTTTTAAGGTGTTTACTCCACTGCAGTTCATGCTTTGCATGCAGGTGCCTGGTCATGCAGGTTGTGCTCAGGTTCAGAACGTTAATGCCTCGCTTCAGGCTCTGATGGCACAGCGTGCAAACCACTCGGGTCTTGTCGTCAGCACATTGTTTGAAGAAGTGCCATGCCAGGGAACTCCTTGAAGCTGCCTTTGGGGTGCTCGGTCCCAGATGGCGGCGGTCAGTAGCAGGCGGAGTCTCTTGGCGGCGGGTGTTCTGCTTTTGCCCACTGCTCCCTCTTTTGCTACGCTGTTGGCTCGGTCTCACCACTGCCTCTTCCTCCGAACTGTGAAAGTCAGTGGCACGACCTTCATTCCATGTGGGGTCTAGGACCTCATCGTCCCCTGCATCGTCTTCCACCCAGTCTTGATCCCTGACCTCCTGTTCAGTCTGCACACTGCAGAAAGACGCAGCAGTTGGCACCTGTGTTTCGTCATCATCAGAGACATGCTGAGGTGGTATTCCCATGTCCTCATCATCAGGAAACATAAGTGGTTGTGCGTCAGTGCATTCTATGTCTTTCACCGCTGGGGAAGGGCTAGGTGGATGCCCTTGGGAAACCCTGCCAGCGGAGTCTTCAAACAGCATAAGAGACTGCTGCATAACTTGAGGCTGAGACAGTTTCCCTGGTATGCATGGGGGTGATGTGACAGACTGATGGGGTTGGTTTTCAGGCGCCATCTGTGCGCTTTCTGCAGAAGACTGGGTGGGAGATAATGTGAACGTGCTGGATCCACTGTCGGCCACCCAATTGACTAATGCCTGTACCTGCTCAGGCCTTACCATCCTTAGAACGGCATTGGGCCCCACCATATATCGCTGTAAATTCTGGCGGCTACTGGGACCTGAGGTAGTTGGTACACTAGGACGTGTGGATGTGGCAGAACGGCCACGTCCTCTCCCAGCACCAGAGGGTCCACTAACACCACCACGACCATGTCCACGTCCGCGTCCCTTACTAGATGTTTTTCTCATTGTTATGGTTCACCACAACAACAAATATATTATTTGGCCCAATGTATTGTATTCAAATTCAGCGGGATATAAATTTGAGGCCTAGTATTTAGGCGCTGGGTGACCGGTATGGATTTAGTGACAGAATTAGACTTGGAAATGCACAGAAGCGTGTGTGTGTGAAGTTATTCTGAATGACCCAATGTGCACCTTGAATATTATATACCCTTTTAGGGATAGATTTCAAATAGCTCTGATATAGCAGAAACCACTAAATTATGAAATTGCTAAATTGGGAATTGTACTTCAACCCAGAACAAAAAATGTGCTTTGACGGACACTAAATATCTTGCCCAGCAACAACAGTACAACGGTGGGTAACGAGAGATTTAGAGGGAATTAAATTTGAGGCCTAGTATTTAGGCGCTGGGTCACCGGTATGGATTTAGTGACAGAATTAGACTTGGAAATACACAGTAGCGGGTGTGTGTGAAGTTATTCTGAATGACCCTATGTGCACCTTCAATATTATATACCCTTTTAGGGATAGATTTCAAATAGCTCTGATATAGCAGAAACCACTAAATTATGAAATTGCTAAATTGGGAATTGTACTTCAACCCAGAACAAAAAATGTGCTTTGACGGACACTAAATATCTTGCCCAGCAACAACAGTACACCGGTGGGTAACGAGAGATTTAGAGGGAATTAAATTTGAGGCCTAGTATTTAGGCGCTGGGTCACCGGTATGGATTTAGTGACAGAATTAGACTTGGAAATACACAGTAGCGGGTGTGTGTGAAGTTATTCTGAATGACCCTATGTGCACCTTCAATATTATATACCCTTTTTGGGATAGATTTCAAATAGCTCTGATATAGCAGGAACCACTAAATTATGAAATTGCTAAATTGGGAATTGTACTTCAACCCAGAACAAAAAATGTGCTTTGACGGGCACTAAATAACTTTCCCAGCTACAACAGGACAACGGGTAACGAGAGATTTAGAGGGATTTAAATTTGAGGCCTAGTATTTAGGCGCTGGGTGACAGGTATGGGTTTAGTGACAGAATTAGACTTGGAAATACACAGTAGCGGGTGTGTGTGAAGTTATTCTGAATGACCCTATGTGCACCTTCAATATTATATACCCTTTTTGGGATAGATTTCAAATAGCTCTGATATAGCAGAAACCACTAAATTATGAAATTGCTAAATTGGGAATTGTACTTCAACCCAGAACAAAAAATGTGCTTTGACGGACACTAAATATCTTGCCCAGCAACAACAGTACAGCGGTGGGTAACGAGAGATTTAGAGGGAATTAAATTTGAGGCCTAGTATTTAGGCGCTGGGTCACCGGTATGGATTTAGTGACAGAATTAGACTTGGAAATACACAGTAGCGGGTGTGTGTGAAGTTACTTCTGAATGACCCTATGTGCACCTTCAATATTATATACCCTTTTTGGGATAGATTTCAAAGAGCTCTGATATAGCAGGAACCACTAAATTATGAAATTGCTAAATTGGGAATTGTATTTCAACCCAGAACAAGAAATGTGCTTGAACGGACACTAAATAACTCGCCCAGCTACAGCACTAGGGACAGATTTAGCTGGATATAAATTTGAGGCCTAGTATTTAGGCGCTGGGTGACAGGTATGGGTTTAGTGACAGAATTAGACTTGGAAATACACAGTAGCGGGTGTGTGTGAAGTTATTCTGAATGACCCTATGTGCACCTTCAATATTATATACCCTTTTAGGGATAGATTTCAAATAGCTCTGATATAGCAGAAACCACTAAATTATGAAATTGCTAAATTGGGAATTGTACTTCAACCCAGAACAAAAAATGTGCTTTGACGGACACTAAATATCTTGCCCAGCAACAACAGTACAGCGGTGGGTAACGAGAGATTTAGAGGGAATTAAATTTGAGGCCTAGTATTTAGGCGCTGGGTCACCGGTATGGATTTAGTGACAGAATTAGACTTGGAAATACACAGTAGCGGGTGTGTGTGAAGTTATTCTGAATGACCCTATGTGCACCTTCAATATTATATACCCTTTTTGGGATAGATTTCAAATAGCTCTGATATAGCAGGAACCACTAAATTATGAAATTGCTAAATTGGGAATTGTACTTCAACCCAGAACAAAAAATGTGCTTTGACGGGCACTAAATAACTTTCCCAGCTACAACAGGACAACGGTAACGAGAGATTTAGAGGGATTTAAATTTGAGGCCTAGTATTTAGGCGCTGGGTGACAGGTATGGGTTTAGTGACAGAATTAGACTTGGAAATACACAGTAGCGGGTGTGTGTGAAGTTATTCTGAATGACCCTATGTGCACCTTCAATATTATATACCCTTTTTGGGATAGATTTCAAATAGCTCTGATATAGCAGAAACCACTAAATTATGAAATTGCTAAATTGGGAATTGTACTTCAACCCAGAACAAAAAATGTGCTTTGACGGACACTAAATATCTTGCCCAGCAACAACAGTACACCGGTGGGTAACGAGAGATTTAGAGGGAATTAAATTTGAGGCCTAGTATTTAGGCGCTGGGTCACCGGTATGGATTTAGTGACAGAATTAGACTTGGAAATACACAGTAGCGGGTGTGTGTGAAGTTATTCTGAATGACCCTATGTGCACCTTCAATATTATATACCCTTTTTGGGATAGATTTCAAATAGCTCTGATATAGCAGGAACCACTAAATTATGAAATTGCTAAATTGGGAATTGTACTTCAACCCAGAACAAAAAATGTGCTTTGACGGGCACTAAATAACTTTCCCAGCTACAACAGGACAACGGTAACGAGAGATTTAGAGGGATTTAAATTTGAGGCCTAGTATTTAGGCGCTGGGTGACAGGTATGGGTTTAGTGACAGAATTAGACTTGGAAATACACAGTAGCGGGTGTGTGTGAAGTTATTCTGAATGACCCTATGTGCACCTTCAATATTATATACCCTTTTTGGGATAGATTTCAAATAGCTCTGATATAGCAGAAACCACTAAATTATGAAATTGCTAAATTGGGAATTGTATTTCAACCCAGAACAAGAAATGTGCTTGAACGGACACTAAATAACTCGCCCAGCTACAGCACTAGGGACAGATTTAGCTGGATATAAATTTGAGGCCTAGTATTTAGGCGCTGGGTGACCGGTATGGATTTAGTGACAGAATTAGACTGGGATATGGCCAAAAAATGAACAGACTATTGCTGGTTAAATGCACTTGGTGTGACAGCTTCACCCTGATGTAGGCTTTAGCCAAAAAACAACCACACCATTGAGGGTTAAATGCACTTGGTGACAGGCGCAGCTTGCCCCTGATTTTGTATATGGCCAAAAAATGAACAGACTATTGCTGGTTAAATGCACTTGGTGTGACAGCTTCACCCTGATGTAGGCTTTAGCCAAAAAACAACCACACCATTGAGGGTTAAATGCACTTGGTGACAGGCGCAGCTTGCCCCTGATTTTGTATATGGCCAAAAAATGAACAGACTATTGCTGGTTAAATGCACTTGGTGTGACAGCTTCACCCTGATGTAGGCTTTAGCCAAAAAACAACCACACCATTGAGGGTTAAATGCACTTGGTGACAGGCGCAGCTTGCCCCTGATTTTGTATATGGCCAAAAAATGAACAGACTATTGCTGGTTAAATGCACTTGGTGTGACAGCTTCACCCTGATGTAGGCTTTAGCCAAAAAACAACCACACCATTGAGGGTTAAATGCACTTGGTCGCAGCTTGTGCTGGCGCACCACAAGACACAAAATGGCCGCCGATCACCCCAGAAAAATGTGACTGACAAACGGTCTGTGCAGCCTAAAAACAGTGAGCAATTGAGGATCAGCAGCTCAATGATCCACAGCTGCAGATCGATCAGTTAATCAAGTCCTTTGGAGGAGTTAATCTGCCTAATCTCGCCCTACTGTCGCAGCCGCAACCTCTCCCTACGCTAATCAGAGCAGAGTGACGGGCGGCGCTATGTGACTCCAGCTTAAATAGAGGCTGGGTCACATGGTGCTCTGGCCAATCACAGCCATGCCAATAGTAGGCATGGCTGTGATGGCCTCTTGGGGCAAGTAGTATGACGCTTGTTGATTGGCTGCTTTGCAGCCTTTCAAAAAGCGCCAAGAAAGCGTCACAAAAGCGCGAAGAAAGCGACGAACACCGAACCCGAACCCGGACTTTTACGAAAATGTCCGGGTTCGGGTCCGTGTCACGGACACCCCAAAATTCGGTACGAACCCGAACTATACAGTTCGAGTTCGCTCATCCCTAGTCCTTACGGTAAAAATGTGAAAATAAATCATAACAGATCTGTTTGTCTGTATGACAAACAGAGAGATGGATCCGTTCTTGCAATGCATTTGTAAGACGGATTAGGATCCTGATCAGCCTTAAAATGCATTCAGTTGGCATACGTTTTGCTAGATCCGGCAGGCAGTTCTGGCGACGGAACTGCTTACCGGATAACTCTGCCGCAACTGTGAAAGTAGCTTAATACAGAGGGGGCCATAATTATTACAATAATACTACAGAGGCAGCCATTATAATATTAATAATAATAATAACAATAATACAGAGGGGGCAATAATAATAATATAGAGGGACCATTATATATTATAAAGAGGGCATTATACTTTTGGGCACTACGTGGGGAGGGGAGGTCTGTTATCTGAGGATGATAGTAAATAAAGGAATAGAAAAAAAATCTGTGAAACTCTGTACAGACGCAGCTGAAAGAAGGTATCATGACGGTCCTATCTCTGAATGAGGACGCTGAGGAAGGTCTACATCACAGGAGATGTCTCTGGATGTAACAGGTATGTTGCAGTATTCTGCTGTATATTTCATAGCAATGAATATTATGTCCATACAAATAACTAGTGATGAGCGGGAGGTGCCATATTCGATTTCGCGATATTTCGAATATTCGAATATTCGTAATTATTCCAATTATCGCGAATAATATACGAATAAAAATTTTCGCGTATTGCGATTATTTATCTTGATAGTATAAGGCAACGTTCCTATGCTAATTGACAATGGCTAGGCTAATATGTGTATTTTACGAAATTTCGTAATATTGCTCTAACTTCGTCTTTTCGAAATTTCGTAATATTGCTCTAACTTCGTCTTTTAGAATATTCGTAATATTCTAATAGACGAAGTTAGAGCAATATTAAGAACATTTGCAAAAGCCGAAATTGCGATGCGAGTAATATAATACGAAATAATCGCATGAAGATTTCAATTTAGCATTGCTTTATTCCATATTCTAGCCTAGTATGGAATATAGCAGTGCTAAGTTAGCACTGCTATATTCCATACTAAGCTAGAATATGGAATATAGCAGTGCTAAGTTGAAATCTTCATGCGATTATTTCGTATTATATTATTCGCATCGCAATTTCGACTTTTTCAAATGTTCTTATTATTGCTCTAACTTCGTCTTTTAGAATATTCGTAATATTCTGAAAGACGAAGTTAAAGCAATATTACGAATATTCTAAAAGACGAAGTTAGAGCAATATTACGAAATTTCGTAAAATACACATATAGATTGTAATTTAGCTTATATAGTGCTATGATCCCTTTTTTTTCCTCTAAGTTTTTTTTTGCCTCTTCTGAACTTAAGTTTTGTAAAATATGTACACTATTAAAAAATATTACTATAGCAGTATATTAGCTTAAATACAATCTATGTGTATTTTACGAAATTTCGTAATATTGCTCTAACTTCGTCTTTTCGAAATTTCGTAATATTGCTTTAACTTCGTCTTTCAGAATATTACGAAATTTCGAAAAGACGAAGTTAGAGCAATAATAAGAACATTTGAAAAAGTCGAAATTGCGATGCGAATAATATAATACGAAATAATCGCATGAAGATTTCAACTTAGCACTGCTATATTCCATATTCTAGCCTAGTATGGAATGTAGCAGTGCTAACTTAGCACAGCTATATTCCATATTAGGCTAGAATATGGAATATAGCAGTGCTAAGTTGAAATCTTCATGCGATTATTTCGTATTATATTACTCGCATCGCAATTTCGGCTTTTGCGAAATTTCGTAAAATACACATATAGATTAGATTGTAATTTAGCTAATATTGAATATAGCAGTAAGTTGAAAACGCCACTGACTGGAGCAGCCAGGAAGCCAGGAATCCAAAGGACAGGTAAGAACAACTTTAGGGAAGTGGGAAAGGAAAAAATTATAATAATAAAAAAAAAAAAAAAAGACGAATATTCGAATTCGCGAATATATAGAACGATATTCTAAATATTCGCGAAATCTCGAAATTGCGATATTCGAGAAAAAAAATTCGCGATTCGAATATTCGCGCTCAACACTACAAATAACAGGGGGGGATATAGAATTTGGCCCACACTGCCGAAGCGCGGCCCCAGACTTCAGGTCACACTGTGTGTGTTCTGAATTCTGGGGCCTCACACCCATCTACTACATTATCTGTACTCAGAGAGCTATCACTGAGTTATCTGTGGTCTTACATAGGACTGCAAGTGACATCTACTACATTATCTGTAAAAAGGGGCGTGGTCACAGGTTGGGGGGGCGCAATACTTGGCTTGCCCCAGGTGCTGGCGACCCATGTTACGCCACTGCTTAGAAAGTAGGAATGAAATAGCAGCACACAATATATTAATTTTCTATGCTCAGCTATATGTGAAGCCAAATAGAACTTTAGATGTAACACTGCATGCTTGTGTCATCATACAGGCACACCTGCAGAGTTCAGTTCATGATTTATGGCAAAACACAATGCCTAATCACAGCTGCCATTTATAGATCCAAAATAAACAGTACAGAAAAATGGACTATTATCAAGGATTTGCATCTTATTTTATTAAACAGCTGGAAATGCATATATTCGACATCCAACATAATAAAAAAAAAAATTATAATTCTATTTTTTCTTTGATCTTTAGCATGTAGTAACCAGTTACTTAACTGACCTCCAATGCACACAAGACACGTTGAAAAAAAGAGTATTAGGCCGCATGCACACGGCCGTGTTTCAAGGCCGTAAGCGGTCCGTGGAACCACGGCCTAGATCCCTCCTGAGAGCAGGAGCGCACGGCGTCACTGGTTGCTATGACGCCGTGCGCTCCCTGCTGCCGGCACAGTACAGTAATACACTGGTGTAGATCATACCAGTGTATTACTGTATTGCGGTGGCAGCAGGAAGCGTACGGCGTCATAGCAACCAATGACGCCGTGCGCTCCTGCTCTCAGGAGGGATCTAGGCCGTGGTTCGGCCTTAAAAGGGTTTTCCAAGATTTTATAACTGATGACCTATCCTCTGGATGGGTCATCAGCATCTGATCGACTGGGGACTCCTGGGATCCCAGCCAATCAGCTGTTTGGAAAAGCACCAGCTCTCCTGTGGCTTTCTCTGCACTCACTAAACACAGCTCCGTACATTGGATAGCGGCTGTGCTCGGTATTGCAGCACAGCCCCATTCACTTCAATTGTGCTGAGCTACACCTAGGTTACCTGACTGATGAACATCATGGCACTGGCCTAGGGAAAGCTGCGAGAAGGCAGTCGTGCTACTGCGAGCGCCAGTGCCCTCTCAAACAGCTGATCGGCAGGGGTCCCGAGTGTCAGACCCCCACGATCAGATATTGATGAACTATCCAGAGGATACTCAGGTATACACATTAGGAACATTAATAATAAATAAAGCAAATCTGCCTGCCCCCGCTGACCGCATGTGTTTCAGAGCGGCTCGCGGCGCAGGCACAGGTAAGGACTTACCTCTGCATCGCCGGGCTTGGGAATAAAGATGGCACTGCGAACTGGCCATCACTACTTATTTACTGGCTAGAATAGCATAACCAGCTGCTAAAAAGCAAATGAAAACTGCTGGGAAAGAACCCACAGAGAGATCTTTTTTATCTGTGACACTTCATTGAATTGCTAATATGGTAAACACTGTAGACTGAAAATTTGTGTTTTTGTTCCCTATTCTGCAACACAGTTTACAACCTTGAGCCATTACATTAACCCTTTCAGCACCAAGCCAATTAGAATTTCTCTGCTTTTAAGGCCTCATGCGCACCCGTTTTTCGGGTCCGCATCCAAGCCATTTTGCGGACAAGAATAGGCATTTTTACAATAGGCCGCCCGTTCCATTCCGCAAATTGCGGAAAGGCACACAGGCGGCTTCCGTTTTTTTGCGTAGCCGCGGTTTGCGGACAGCAAAAAATTGAACGGTCGTGTGCATGAGGACCTAAGGCATATAGTGATACCTCATAAAGTAGTTATTACTTTACATTTCCCCTATGTCTACTTTATGCTGGCATCATTTTATAAATGTCACTTTATTTTTTAGGATGTTAGAAGGCTTAGGGTACTTTCACACTAGTGTTAACATTTTCCGGTATTGAGTTCCATCCTAGGGGCTCAATACCGGAAAAAAACACATCAGTTTTATCCTAATGCATTCTGAATGGAAAGCAATCCATTCAGTATGCATCAGGATGTCTTTCGTTCCGTTCCTTTTACGATATGCTGCAATATTTTCTCCGGCCAAAATTCCGGAACACTTGCCGGATTGCCGGATCCGGCATTCATTTTCATTGAAATGTATTGATGCCGGATCTGGTACCAAGTGTTCAGAAAATTGCCTCATTGACGGATCCGGTTTCCGGTCTGCGCATGAGCATTCCTTTAAAAATGTGAAAAAAATAAATACCAGATCCGTTTTTCCAGATGACACCGAAGAGACGGATGCAGTATTGCAATGAATTTGTCAGACGGATCCGGAAAAAAATGATATCCGTTTGCATACGGATTTCCGGATCCAGCAGGCAGTTCCGGAACTGTCTGCCGGAATCCAACAATGCTAGTATTAAACTAGCCTTAGAATTTTAGAAACAATTCTTAAAATTTTTATAAAATAAAATTTCCAAAACCCACTTTTTTAAGGACCAATTCTGTTATGAAGACACTTTGTTTCAGTTTTACATATAAAGCATTTTTGAAAAGAAATCATGTTTTTGTGACTCCATTTTCTGAAAGTCAGATTTTTTTTAATTTTCTGCCAATAATCTTGTGTGGGAAGAGAAGACATTTTCATTGGTACTATTTTTGGGAACATATGATTTTTTTGATTGTTCAGTATTGCACTTTTTTGGGGTAAGGTGACCAATAAATGGCTGTTTTGGCACAGTTTAAATTTTTGTATGGCAATCACCCGAGGGGGTAGATCGTGTGATATTTTTATAGCATATATCATTATGTCTGTTTTTCTTTTTTTTTTCTTATAAAACTTTTATATGTCTTTATTATGGGGAAAGGTCATTTTTTTACTTGATACTTTTTTTTCTGAAAAACACTTTTTTAAAATCTTTTTTACTTTTTATTTTTGCCCCATTGTGGAACTTTTGGGGATCTGATCCCCTCTGTGATGCATTACAATACATCCTGTCAAATCACATCCCACTGCACCGTACAGGTATGGATTAAAAAAGTAGCACTGATAAAATACTAGAGATGAGTGAATCAATTCTAAATGGATTGGATTTGTTACAAATATCACAAAAATGTATTGGCCTAATGAATAGGAAGTTTGGGTTATTTGATTCTAATGGATCACTTTAAAATGGCATCCAGCACCATTTTACTATGGAAATTGGTGGGAAAAACGATAAAGGATTTCATGACACTGGGAAGAAATGGGGGAGGGCTTTCCCTGACTGGCTCAGAGGATGACGAACAGCCTGATCAGCCAATCAGGGGGCAGTATTCACACAGGTTCTTCTTCACAGAAAGAAGAAATCTTATTATGCGTGGGGAGGTGGGGATGTGATAGGATTAGTTGTGGCTGTGTCTGCCCAAAAACTATTGCAGACACAAGCCAATTATGGACACTATAGAGAGAGAACTGGAGATATAATTGGGGAGATTTTTGTGCCCCAGAGGATACAGTGCTGTTCTCCCCTTCACTGCACTGCTGGCCCAGGGAGGCGACTGCTAAACAGTGAGTAACCGATGAACTGTATATGCATTCCGATCCTCCGTGCACCTCACGTGTTCTACCCCAGCGGACTGGTACGCTGCATATGCGGGATCTCGAATGACCCCATTATTGTAAATGGGATCACGTAGGTGCCAGCGGTTTTCGGCATATCCTGGATCTGGCGATTCCAGTATTCTGCTGGTATGCTGGAACAGAATACCAAAATCTGATCGCAAGTGATTACCTAGCCTTACCCTATGAATTCTATATGTAAAGAAATAAAGCAGGCTGCACTCACCAGTGTAATCATTGAAGTCCTTTCTTCCTCCATGGATAACACGGACATAAGGCTGGGGCAGACAACTTGCAAAAGTAGCGACGGCCGTTTCATACTTGCGCGCTTACTCAGGCCACAGTCGTCATCAGGCACGTACGTGCCACATATATATACGTACCCACACAGGGTCGTCATAGAGATCTCTGGCGACAACCCCGTAATGACAACTATTAAAACAAAACTAGGCAGGTAACCACATCTGTAGATTAATAATAATTGTATATTACAAAAATACACTTAAGTTATTTTTATCATTCAACCCCAAAGGGACCATAGCTCTAGACCGCATAATCCACCTAGCTTCTCTTTGTAGCAATAGGCGATGTCTGTGACCCCCTTGTCGTGGATTTCAGACTAGCTCAATACCCGTAAAACGTAGGGATCCCGGATCCCCACCATGTTTATCTCTTACATGTTCGATCAATCTGGGGCAACCTTCCCCTAACTTAATTGAGTTAACATGTTCTCTGAACCTCTCATACATACATCTATGGCATCTTTCACATTGGCGTCGCGTACGAGGGCCGGACAAGATGCGGGTACATTGCGGGGAAATGCACAATTTTTCCGCGCGAGTGCAAAGCACTTTAATGCGTTTTGCACGCTCGTGAGAAAAATCTGCATGTTTGGTACCTAGATCCCAACCCTGACTTCTTCACAGAAGTTCGGATTTGGGATTGGTGTTGTGTAGATTTTATTATTTTCCCTTATAACATGGTTATAAGGGAAAATAATAGCATTTTTAATACAGTTCTTTAGTAAAATGTCCATTGAGGGATTAAAAATAAACAAATTTAACTCACCCCATCCACTTGCTCGTGTAGCGGACCTCCTCTTCTTTCTACTTTCTTCAGGACCTGGCTGAAGGACCTTTGATGACGTCAGAGCGCTCATCATATGGTCCATCACATGGTCCATCAGACTCTCAATGTCCAAAGACACAAGACTTAAACCCTCCTGAAAATGGAAATCTCCCAGAGCCAGGAGGAAGTCATTCATGTCACGTAACTAGGCAGGAGCACTACTCAGTAGTGGTCTCAATAACCAATCCACATACTTGGATAGTGGTTCAGTTACCAAGCCAATCCCCACCACAATAGGGCAGCCAGAGGGTTGGCTCAGCAACTTATGAATTTTTGGCACAAAAATACCAAGATGGCTTTGTGGGATACAAAGGTACAAGTTTTTCAAGCATATGAACGATCAAAAAAATCTAATATCACATATTTATGCAACAAAATCCTAAGACTGTGTTGGATATCAGACACGGGGTCGGTATGAAGCATCTCGTACGTTTGACCCCCCCTTCCCCCCAACTGTCTCAGGCATTCCATGACATAGTATTCGCTACTCATCAGCACCACATTTCCTCCCTTGTCTGCCGTTTTCACCACCACATCCTTTTTGGAACAAATCCACTCTAAACCAGCTTTTTCTTCAGTACTTACGTTATCTCTGACAGTTTATTAGACTAAAGAGGATCAACAGTATCGAGGAAGGCTATCAGATACAGGCCCTGGAATTGAAAAAACATCTCCTTGATAGGGGTTATCCTGAAAAGGTTCTCTTAACTGCTATGAAAAAAAGTTGATAACTTCTCTCAACGCGAATTGTTAAAAGGGAAAAGAAGTAGAAATAAAAAGAATGGAAAAACCAATTAGAAAAGATTCACATTTTCATTCAAGTATAGCCCCATGGCAGATAGCATATGGAAAGCAATACAAAATAAGGCTACTTTCACACTAGCGTTCGGGGCTCCGCTTGTGCGTTCCGTTTAAAGGTTCTCACAAGCGGCCCCGAACGGATCCGTACAGCCCCAATGCATTCTGAGTGGATAAGGATCCGCTCAGAATGCATCAGTATGGCACCGCTTGGCCTCCGTTCCGCTCAGCAGGCGGACACCCGAACGCAGCTTGCAGCGTTTTGGTGTCCGCCTGGTCGTGCGGAGCCAAACGGATCCGTCCAAACTTTCAATGGAAGTCAATGGGGACGGATCCGTTTGTCCTGGCTCCGCTTTGACACGGATCCATTAGAAACCGTTCACGTCTCTGCGCATGCCCAGTAACTTCCTGTCCCTCCCCCTCATCGTCGGCCATTTGGGATTTTCAACTTGGTGAGACTGGTAAGTATATGAAGTTTTGTCTGTTTGTCTATCTTTCTATTTTTGCTATCTATCTATTTCTAGGGTGGGGGGGTGCTGGCACTTGGGAAGGGGTGTGTGTGTCTGGAACAGTGGGGGCCGCTGGCACTGGTGGTGGGGGCTGCTTTTATGGGGGGCATCTGGCACTGGGGGGGGGCTGCTGGCACTGCGGGGGGGTTTGGCTGGAACTGGGGGGGGGCTGCTGGCACAGTGATGATGTTTGTGGCTGAAACTGTGGTTGCTGCTGGCACTGCGGGTGTGTTTGTGGCTGGAACTGTGCGGTGCTTCTGGCACTGCAGGGGTTTTTGTGGCTGGAACTGTGCGGTGCTTCTGGCACAGCAGGGGTTTTTGTGGCTGGAACTGTGCGGTGCTTCTGGAACTGCAGGTTTTTTTTGTGGCTGGACCTGTGCGGTGCTTCTGGCACTGCAGGGGTTTTCGTGGCTGGAACTGTGCGGTGCTTCTGGCACTGCAGGGGTTTTTGTGGCTGGAACTGTGCGGTGCTTCTGGCACTGCAGGGGTTTTTGTGGCTGGAACTGTGGGGGCTGCTGGCATTGGGGGGGCTGAGGGCACTGTGGGAAGGTTGTTTGGAACTGGGGGCCTGATGTCATTGTGGGGGGGCTGCTGGAACTATGCGGGGCTGCTGTCTCTGGGGGTGTTTATGGCACATGGGGGGGGGGGATTATGGCTCCTGTCGGATTAATTTTTTTAATCATTTTAGTAATAGGGTCGTTCCCAAAAAAATAAAACAAATTGAAAGAGACATCTGCGGTGGGCAAGCACAGATCTATTTTTTAAAAAGTAAGTATTAAAAAATAAATAAATGGTGATATATGAGGAAATAGTGCTCTACAAGTTCCTTTAACGTTATCTGCAATTTGTCTGGTATTCTGTTGTGTACAGATCTCATCAAAGAAGACAACCGTAGACTGGAAAAACCCACCCAGAAGGCGACGTCGTATTCAGTGGCAGGTAAGTATAAAATCAACACTTGGAGTTTTTACTGGTTGTTTCGTTGCATTAATCAGTATGTGCTCTTATTATAGATTTCGTCTTCATCATCTGCGGAGGGCTCTCCGGAAGTGGTCGGCATACCTGCCGCATCACCAGCGTCCAGGGGAGGTGGACCAAGCCCGGACCGGGGCTGTCAAGAAGTAAGTACACACATATATATATACATATATATAAATATAAGTAGATGAAGAAACGGACAGCACTCCAAGTAAAAATCAGTGATCTTTTATTCACCCATGTGGGTAGCAGCAACGTTTCGGCTCATGCAAGAGCCTTTTTCAAGCAATGAACACACTCAAACTGGGGTATAAATAGCCCAACCCCTGTGATGTCACAATATGGTCAATTATCAAACATTTTACAATAAAGTGCAAAAAGTGCTTATAATCACAGTCAAGTTATAAATATAACGGTGTATCGTATACCAATAAATCAATAGTAGATAAGAATGCATTATAAAGTAAATGCATTGTAGCATAAAAGTGCATATTGACATAACAATATAATGATCAATTAATAAAAACCAGGTGCCTAAGTGGTAAAAAAGACATGATGCTGTCAAGGGAAGGAGGAGCGAAGACATACCAGGAGCTGTTATCAATATCGCACATGTCAGGTATCACCATGTCCGGCGTTCCGATGACCGTAACGCGCAGGCGCCGAGTCACATCGCGCCTGCGCATACATAATGCGCCGAGTCGCATCGCGTACATAGTGCGGCTCACTCAGATGACATCACCGGAACCTGCACACAAGTCACATCCGGCGTTCGGCTCACTGCAGTGCGCAAGCGCCGAGTCGCATAATGTCCACGATACGGCTCAGTCAAATAATGTCACCGGATCATGTATCCATGTCCAATGAAGCTCTTACGGCCATCTTGGAAAAGGCACATAAGCCTCCCCATAGATAGAGCAAATGGGGCAAATACTGCACCGCATCCTTATCCCAATGTAATATAATGCCCCCACATATATAGAAAAGGGGCAATTATAAAGAACCATTAAAGGACCAAAGTAAATATACATACACATAAATAATAACAACTGTTATGTGTGCGCTCAACCAAGTAATAGACCGGATGGCGCAACACGGAAAAATTGCCGTGTACCTATTAGTGTCACCATGAGGGAAAAGGGGAGAGAATGCAACCAAAGGCGCAATACATCTCACAAAAAGGCCAATAGGGGCCATGACCAAAGTGAGACACTATGGACATGCCACTAAAGGTCAACAATTCCCACAGGGGGGCGAGACATCTTCAATCTAGGACATCAAACAGTTGGCATAATGTATTAAGTATAAAGATCTTTACCAAGAAAGAGCCATCATACATATTTAATAAGGGCATTTAACTAAATATAAAGTACAACAGGTACGCTCCACTTCTCCAACCCGCAGCATCATTCTTATCTGTGAAAATAAAAATAAAAATAAAAATGAAAAAATTAGAACTCGGCTTAATGGTGTTCATAGTCCTCCATATAACACCAAGAGAACAACATATATCGCACATAAGACATTAAGGGGCAAACTGCTCATCTAAACAAATAACCCCGGATTATAATCCACATTGAGCCCATAGGGTCTCAAACTGTTAAGAGTGTGGATCCAAAAAAGCTCCCTTTTTCTCAAAGTCATCACCCTGTTGCCCCCACGTCTTGGCATGGGTATGTGATCAATGGCCCAACACTTGAGGTCTTTTTCAGAGTGTTGAAGCTCTGTGAAATGTTTGGCAACAGGGAGGTCCTTTCTTTTCTTGCGTATGGACAATCTATGATTGTTCAACCGCGTTTTGAGGTCGGTAGACGTCTCACCCACGTATATTAATTTGCACGGACAAATCAAAACATAAACCACATAGTTCGAATTGCATGTGAGGTGGAATCGAATTGGATATGAAACTCCAGTGGTAGGATGAGTAAAGTTACTACCCCTATCCATATACCTGCAATCAACACAACATAGACAAGGAAAACTGCCTTTACCATGTGTAGTAAAGGAAGTTTGAACAGACTTGGATCTAGGTCCAATATCTGCTTTAACCAATTGGTCACGCAGATTTCTGGACCTACGAAAAGAAAAGAGGGGAGGAGCCCTGAACTCTACGATCTCACTGTGGCAACCACCCAAAATCCCCCAATGACGCTTAATAATCTGGTTGATGGCATCGCTTTGCTCCGTGTACTTGGAGATGAAGGGGATCCGACCAGTGGACTTTTTGGACACCCCCCTCTCCAAAGTACTGCTTCTATCCAAATTGCGGACCTTTTGTTTATGGAAATCAAGAAGCTGGATAGGATAACCCCTTTTTTGAAATTTATTGGCCATGTTGTCCAAAGCCAAGTCAACCTGTTCAGATTCAGATACTATGCGCTTAACCCTAAGGAACTGGGAGAAGGGCAAATATTTGAGCATACTACGTGGATGACCACTATTAAATATAAGTATATATAGTACAGTCTTCTTTTTATTTTTTATTTTTTTAGCAATCTGCACCTAGAGCCACCAGCGAGGATCCCTTAGTCGCCTCCAGAGTCCGCGGGAATGAGCGTGGCGGTCCTAGACGTGTAAGTCTTGAATTAAGTGGTTTTAATTTGCATTTTGTATTAGGATTTACATAAAATTTTGTATTTCCTTTTTTTCAGGGTTCCGTCGGCTCCACCAGGGAAGATGAGGAGTTTGGGGTTCCGACCATCGATAACCTGCTCCTCATCCAACTGGTGGAGGCGCATCCAGCATTATGGGACCACTCCGACCGCCACCACGCTGATTATTGTCGTACCCAGCGGCTCTGGAGGGACATCTGTGCTGAAATTTTTTCGAGACCTGGGGGGATCTAAATGCGGCGGCTCAGGAGAAATATGGTAAGTAAAACAATATGTATTTTAATACATTAAAATATTGTTTTTTCCTTTCATCATGCTGATTTTAGTTTACATAGTTTTTTTCTATAGTCAAACTGGTTACAACGCGTTGGCGATCTATCCGGGACCGGTTCAGGAGGGATTATAACAAGGAGGTTCAGGCCCCGAGTGGCTCCGGAGGAACCTCAGGGACCACCTACATCCATACGGCGGCCATGGGGTTCCTACGAAAGGCAATGGCACCAAGAAGGTAAATATTTTTAACAACTGTTAAAAAAATAAATGGTAAAGGGGTTGTCTGAGACAGTGGAGCGTTTGGCTCCGCTGTTTTGGCCAGCCCCCTACAGTCAGATGGACAACTGTTCTCTCCGTCTGTGTGTAAGGGGCTGTCTGAGACAGTGGAGCGTTTGGCTCCCCTTTTTTGGCCAGCCCCCTACAGTCAGATGGACAACTGTTCTCTCCGTCTGAGTGTAAGGGGCTGTCTGAGACAGTGGAGCGTTTGGCTCCGCTGTTTTGGCCAGCCCCCTACAGTCAGATGGACAACTGTTCTCTCCGTCTGAGTTTAAGGGGCTGTCTGAGACAGCGGACCATTTGGCTCCCCTGTTTTGGCCAGCCCCCTACAGTCAGATGGACAACTGTTCTCTCTGTCTGAGTGTAAGGGGCTGTCTGAGACAGCGGAGCTTTTGGCTCCCCTGTTTTGGCCAGCCCCCTACAGTCAGATGGACAACTGTTCTCTCCGTCTGAGTGTAAGGGGCTGTCTGAGACAGTGGAGCGTTTGGCTCCCCTGTTTTGGCCAGCCCCCTACAGTCAGATGGACAACTGTTCCCTCCGTCTGAGTGTAAGGGGCTGTCTGAGACAGCGGACCATTTGGCTCCGCTGTTTTGGCCAGCCCCCTACAGTCAGATGGACAACTGTTCTCTCCGTCTGAGTGTAAGGGGCTGTCTGAGACAGCGGAGCATTTGGCTCCCCTGTTTTGGCCAGCCCCCTACAGTCAGATGGACAACTGTTCTCTCCGTCTGAGTGTAAGGGGCTGTATGAGACAGCGGAGCGTTTGGCTCCCCTTTTTTGGCCAGCCCCCTACAGTCAGATGGTCAACTGTTCTCTCGTCTGAGTGTAAGGGGCTGTCTGAGACAGTGGAGCGTTTGGCTCCCCTGTTTTGGCCAGTCCCCTACAGTCAGATGGACAACTGTTCTCTCTGTCTGAGTGTAAGGGTCTGTCTGAGACAGTGGAGCGTTTGGCTCCCCTGTTTTGGCCAGTCCCCTACAGTCAGATGGACAACTGTTCTCTCCGTCTGAGTGTAAGGGGCTGTATGAGACAGCGGAGCGTTTGGCTCCCCTGTTTTGGCCAGCCCCCTACAGTCAGATGGTCAACTGTTCTCTCGTCTGAGTGTAAGGGGCTGTCTGAGACAGTGGAGCGTTTGGCTCCCCTGTTTTGGCCAGTCCCCTACAGTTAGATGGACAACTGTTCTCTCCGTCTGAGTTTAAGGGGCTGTCTGAGACAGCGGAGCATTTGGCTCCCCTGTTTTGACCAGCCCCCTATGGTATACGGTAGACATTGCATAGAACATGGATGTTTTATTTAAAGAACAATTCATAACTTTCCTTATTTTTTTCCAACAGAAGTGCCAGCAGCACTCGGGAGCCTGACCAACCTCCTGAGGCGGAACTGGAACAGATCGCCAGCGCCAGCCGTCCTGTCCCTCATGTATCGGCTCAGGATAATCCGGGTCCCCTACCGGGTCCCTCCGCTCAACAGAGGCTCTTAGGTTTTCATCAAAATTTGAGAGCCCTGGTGAGCGGGCAGAGATCTGGTAGGCCAAATCAAGCTGATTATGCGAACCTTGTAGAGGTCGTTTCCGACGCTCTAGAAGGTTTTGCCCAACATCAGATGGAGTTTGGTGCTGACTTGATTTGCCGCAGGAAGGGGGCGGAGTCGGCGTTTCAACACAGCCCAAACTACCATTATGGGCTAAGCCTTATCAGTTTGATGGACTCAATGACGCCCGAGCAGTTGCATGAGTTTAAGATCATGCTAGAGAACGGGTCATGGGTAATCATGCACCGCCCCCAACCCCCCCCCCCACCCCACACCTATCCCCCATCCCACACCTATCCCCCATCCCACAACAGTGGCCAGTGCCGCCAACCTTTCCCTTCCCACCCCCCCGAGCATGTGTTTCCTTCTGCTTCTTTTTCTTCTCCTGCCCAGTATTTTCCTCCTACTTCTTTTCAAACTCTCTCCACCTCTACACATGCTCGGGTCCCCTCCTCCTCAGACCCTTCCTTTCTCCACACCCCACAATTACGCCCTGCATCCTTTCCTGTGGCCCATAGTTTCACCTCAGTGGATCGCCAGGACAGGGGACTACCATTGCCAGCCCCAGTTCATTGAGTCCACGACAGTCCACCTCCCCTCACAGTTATGAACAGTTATGAGAAAAAAAATTATGTTTATATTTATTTTATTTATTTTCTGTATTAAAAAAAAAAAAAAAAATTATACTTTACTGCACTGTGGCTGTGTTTTTATTGTCCTGTACAGGATAACCTTGGCACTACAGCTGTGTTGAAATTAAAACTACCCTAGTCTCACTACTGTGCGTTTATTATAACACTATTATATAGTTTTTATATCAAAACAGCATTAGTGCCAATGTCGTAAGATCCATTAAAACATGACCATTAATAATGAGCTATATTTTGGCTCTTTATTGATCGTAGACCCTATGATTGGCGCATGAACAAGTAAATGCTTGTTCATTGTTCAATCTTGTGCCCTTTCATATAAGTCCTTGTGGGAGTCACGGTCCATCAGCATCATCAGGAAATCATTAATACATTTTGATTTTAACGTTTAATGATTTCCCGATGACGCTAATATAACTAGTGTGATTACCACAAGGGACACGCAAGGGACATACAGTTTTTAAAGGGGTATGCACATAGACAATGGGGATATTTCACTTGAATATGCCCCCATTGTCTGATAGGTGTGGGTAACATTGGTAGGACCCACCCCTATATCGAGAACGGAGCGGGGAGCACTGTTGCTGTAGGACAAGAAATTTCCCATGGTATGTCCACCACCAAGCGCTAATCCCTGCCTCCCCCATAGAAATGAATGGAGGGCGTCAGCGCAGTGCGACCTCATCTACTTTCTTGGCTTCGTTCTCAATATATGTGAGGGTACCAGCCGTGGGACCCGCACCTATAAGACAATATAGGCATATCTTAAAGTGGTATGCCCCCATTGTATGAGATGAGAAAACCCCTTTTGCACACGACTGTATGCCCCAAGAGACATGCGGGCCATATGTCCCGTAGTGGCATTGATCGTGCGCCTGAGAGTACACAGCATAATAGTGTACAATGATTCTGTGCAAGTTGAGCTGCCCGCGGGGATATAGTCTTGCCCTAATAGATCATATGTGTGCGGGACAATAGCCCAGTTTGCGGCACAACATGGTCAGCATCAATGACGATCAATGACGATCAGGGACATATGGCCCGCTAACGAACACTATACATCTTTAAGTGCATGTAGTCATGTACAAGAGTCCGAAAGGTGTGGTCAAAGTCGGACCAGCTTTGAACTTCAACAAGATAGCCCTAGAGAAATATAGGAGCATTACAACCCTATAGATCTGAATACATGAAGATGGAACCTAGAAATGCTTTTCATTTCAAAACGGCAAAACGGAAACTGTGACAAACGGATCTGTAATACAAACGGATCCGTACAAACGGATCCATCTGAATGGCTTCCGTTTGGCTCCGTTTAGTCAGTTTATTGACGGATCCGTTTGAAATGCCCTTCAAACGGATCCGTGAAACGCAAGTGGGAGAGTAGCCTAACTGGTATATCTTAAAAAGTGATAGTGGCATACCAGACGTTGTTGAGAATAAACCACTAATTACGTTTAAGAGCCATACCATCAGGGATAGATTATTGAGGAGCCGTCATATAGAATGTAGGAATAAGAACTGGCTTCAGGATAGGAGGCCCAAAGGTAATTGTTCAACTTCAATGATTACAGTGGTGAGTGCCGTCTGCTTTACTTCTATACTAGTGATGAGCGGGAGGTGCCATATTCGATTTTGCGATATTTCCCGAATATTCGATTGAATATTCGTGTTATATTCATCGAAATCGAATATTCGTAATTATTCCAATTACCGCGAATAATATGCGATTTAATTAATCGCGTATTGCGATTTTTTTCTTTTGATAGTACAAGGCAACGTTATGAATTGACTATGGCTAGGCTAATATGTGTATTTTACTAATATTCTAAATATTGCTCTAACTTCGTCTTTTAGAATATTCTTAATATTCTAAAAGACGAGGTTACAGCAATAGTACAAATTTTCGTAAAATACACATATAGATTGTAATTTAGCTAATATAGTGCTATAATCCTACAATCTATATGTGCATTTTACGAATATTCTTAATATTGCTCTAACTTCGTCTTTTAGACTATTCTTAATATTGCTCTAACGTCGTCTTTTAGAATATTCGTTATATTGCTCTAACTTCGTCTTTTAGAATATTCTTAATATTCTAAAAGATGAGGTTACAGCAATAGTACAAATTTTCGTAAAATACACATATAGATTGTAATTTAGCTAATATAGTGCTATAATCCTACAATCTATATGTGCATTTTACGAATATTCTTAATATTGCTCTAACTTCGTCTTTTAGACTATTCGTAATATTGCTCTAACTTCGTCTTTTAGAATATTTGTTATATTGCTCTAACTTAGTCTTTTAGAACATTACGAATATTTTTGAGTTAGAAAAGTTAGAGCAATATTAAGAATATACGTAAAAAGTTGAAATCGCAATTCGATTATTATAACTTGAATTAATCGAATTGCGATTTCAACTTAGCACTGCTATATTCCATAATATTAGGCTAGAATTAACGAATATGGAATATAGCAGTGTTAAGTTGCAATCGCAATTCGATTATTATAACTTGAATTCATCGAATTGCGATTTCAATTTAGCACTGCTATATTCCATATTTGACTACAATTAACGAATCAATATAGCAGTAAAATGAAATCGCAATTCGATTATTATAACCTGAATGAATCGAGTTGCGATTTCAACTTATACAGTCTACCATGTTTGGTTTGTTATCGCGATAATACGTCTTTTAAATAATCGTGTATGTGCGTCCGTATGTGCGTGCCTGTCTTTGGATCGCAAGGGGAGTGGAGAGAGACAGAGATAAGTTTATTCGAAAATGGCAAAGAGAAATTTCAAATCAAGAAGAGCGGGAAGCTTTGATCACTGTAAGTAATTCTACCGAAAAAAGTATGTCACTGTTAAAGGGGCGGTCACTATTTAAGTCACTGTTAAAGTGGCGGCCACAGTTTAAGTCACTGTTAAAGGGGCGGTCACTATTCAAGTCACTCAAAGGGGTGGCCACAGTTCTAGTCACTGTTAAAGTGGCGGTCACTATTCAAGTCACTATTAAAAGTGCGGCCACAGTTCTAGTCACTTTTTAAGGGGCGGTCACTATTCAAGTCACTGTTAAAGGGGCAGCCACAGTTCTAGTCACTTTTAAAGAGGCGGTCACTATTCAAGTCACTATTAAAGGGGTGGCCACAGTTCTAGTCACTTTTAAAAGGGCGGTCACTATTCAAGTCACTCTTAAAGGGGCAGCCACAGTTCTAGTCACTGTTAAAGGGGCGGTCACTATTCAAGTCACTCTTAAAGGGGCGGCCACAGTTCTAGTCACTGTTAAAGGGGCGGTCACTATTCAAGTCACTGTTAAAATGGCGGCCACAGTTTAAGTCACTGTTAAAAGGGCAGTCACTATTCAAGTCACTCTTAAAGGGGCGGCCACAGTTCTAGTCACTCTTAAAGGGGCGGTCACTATTCAAGTCACGGTTAAAGTGGAGGCCACAGTTTAAGTCACTGTTAAAGGGGCGGTCACTATTCAAGTCACTCTTAAATGGGCAGCAACAGTTCTAGTCACTGTTAAAGGGGAGGCCACTGTCAAAGTCACTGTTAAAGGGGCGGCCGCTGTGGAGTTTAGTTCTTATATTTGCCTTGAATATAAATGTTTTTGTTTTTTTTACTTTCATATAGTTCCATAGGGAGCTATATAAATATCTACTCTTTTACCGTTTTGATATTACATTATATTTCTGATGGTTGACATGACTATAATTACTAATAATGGTATTTTACAACTTTGGGACTACATCCTTTCATTGTTATCTTGCAGACTATGTTGGAGAAGGGGTACGATGACCTAAAATGACGTTTTGAGAAGCAGGCCATAGTACGGAAAGAAGCACGCCGGCTGTGGCACCTGCATGGAAAAATTCACTCCAAAAATGCCATGCTAAAAAAATGTTCAGTTATGCAAGTAAGTATTTCTATCCCTTTACAACTGATTACTTAGTTCAGTGGTGTTGAACCGATGGGACGGGTGCTAGAGGCAGCACTCAGAGCCCTCTCAGGCTGTTACAGCAAAATGATAATTGTGTGGAAGACAGACTATACTGGTATTCAGGTACAATGGGAACGTTAGAAATTTGCAATAAATAATTTAGTTGGGTTTCTCTTCTGCCTTAGTTAGGTATTTTTTTTTTGCTTTCCTTGTTTATCTTGTTATTTTGAAAAAAATTGTTCATTACAGGGGTGCCTAAGCGCTCGAATAAGAAGAAGGTGGTGGAAGAGAAGGCGATGACGGAGGATGAGGAGCAGGAAGAGGAGCAGGCAGGACCATCAGGGCATCAGGCCCATAGCCCACCTGAGGCAGTTGAGGTCCAGGAGGATGAGGAGGAGGAGGAGGAGGAGGAGGAAGAAGACGAGGTGGTGACCATCTTCCGCCAGGAGGGTAAATATATTCTGTTGATGTTTTAATTTAAAAATGTCCCCACACACATACAGGTGTCAGTTTAGTCTTCACCACAGGCAGATTTTATTCAAGAAAAGAATTATAAACAAGTTCAAGTTTAACCTCTAATTGTTATTCAGACTTCAGATATTGCATAACCTAAAGTCCCACACTTTGCGTTCGCTCCAAGCAGTGTAATAAAAATATTAGTATATCACAAATCTTTAGGGTCTGCCAGAGACCATCCTCATTTCTCTGCAGGTTCAGTTTTCACATCTCCTGTCCACACTTGAAAAGAACAGCATTTTTAATCCAAACTTTATTAAAAAGGCTTGATGGAGTACGGGAGTGACCTGTGCCACTATATCTGTCTGGGCACTCAGTCCAAAAACACGGACCCTAATTAATTCCACGTAAAGTTTTTTTTACAGCTAGCTGATGTTACTGGTGTACCGATTTCCGTAAAGTATCTGAATGAGGCATACTGCTTAATATTGGATGTAACGAGCATCCAAAATATAAAAATTTTCTTAGACTAAAAAATAAAGTACACAAAACCATATTAATATTTCTCTAAAAAATGGTGTAAAAACTATGAAACTGTCAACAAAGAACGTACAACACACAACAGTAATATAAAACATTAACACTATAAAGTAATTAATCTACATCAAAAGCATTAACTTAACTACTAAGTCCATAACCCTAAAGTCTAAAGAACTATTATTAATCCTAACTAAACCAATATATAATGGATTAACATAGTAACATAGTATAAAAGGCCGAAAAAAGACATATGTCCATCCAGTTCGGCCTGTTAACCTGCAGGTTGATCCAGAGAAAGGCAAAAAAAAAACCTGTGAGGTAGAAGCCAATTATAACCACTTAAGGGGAATAAAAAACTATTTCCCAACTCCAATCAGGCAATCAGAATAACTCCCTGGATTAACGACCCCTCTCTAGTAGCTATAGCCTGTAATATTATTACGCTCCAGAAATACATCCAGGCCCCTCTTGAATTCCTTTATTGTACTCACCATCACCACCTCCTCCGGCAGAGTTCCATAGTCTCACTGCTCTTACCGCAAATAATCCTCTTCTATGTTTGTGTACAAACCTTCTTTCCTCCAGACGCAGAGGATGTCCCCTCGTCACAGTCACAGTCCTGGGGATAAATAGATGATGGGAGAGATCTTTGTACTGACCCCTGATATATTTATACATAGTAATTAGATCTCCCCTCAGTCGTCTTTTTTCTAAAGTGAATAACCATAATTTTGATAATCTTTCAGGGTACTGTAGTTGCCCCATTCCAGTTATTACTTTACTTGCCCTCCTCTGGACCCTCTCCAGCCTATGCTATGTCTGCCTTGTTCACAGGAGCCCAGAACTGTACACAGTACTCCATGT
This sequence comes from Bufo gargarizans, assembly GCF_014858855.1. Classification (NCBI taxonomy): domain Eukaryota; kingdom Metazoa; phylum Chordata; class Amphibia; order Anura; family Bufonidae; genus Bufo; species Bufo gargarizans. Next base: position 414,227,268 of record NC_058081.1, on the reverse strand, counting down.
GTGGTCTGACTAGTGATTTGTAAAGTGGTAGGGCCATGTTCTCATCACGGGCATTTATGCCCCTTTTGATGCAACCCATTATCTTATTGGCTTTGGCAGCAGCTGCCCAACACTGGTTTTTGCAGCTTAGTTTGCTGTTTATTAAAATTCCTAGATCCTTTTCCATGTTGGTGTTACCCAGTGTTTTACCATTTAGTATGTACGGGTGACTTGCATTATTCCTTCTCATGTGCATAACCTTACATTTGTCAGTGGCAAACCTCATCTGCCACTTATCTGCCCAAGCCTCCAGTCTATCCAGATCCCTCTGTAGTAGTATACTGTCCTCTGTAGTGTATATATATATATATACGTATGTATGTAGTGTATATATATATACACTGTATATATATATACAGTATATATATATATATATATATATATACAGTATACTGTCCTCTTCAATGTTAATTACTTTGCAGTTTAGTGTCATCTGCGAAAATTGATACTTTACTATGCAAGCCTTCTACAAGATCATTAATAAATATATTGAAGAGAATAGGGCCCAATACTGACCCCTGAGGTACCCCACTAGTGACAGTGACCCAATCTGAGTGTGTACCGTTAACAACCACCCTGTGTTTTCTATCTCTGAGCCAGTTACTTACCCACATACAGACATTTTCTCCCAGTCCGAGCATTCTCATTTTATATACTAACCGTTTATGTGGTACAGTGTCAAATGCTTTGGAGAAGTCCAGATATACGACATCCATTGATTCACTGCTGTCAAGTCTAGAACTTACCTCCTCATAGAAACTGATGAAATTAGTTTGGCATGACCATTCCTCACGAAGCCATGCTGATATGTCGTTATTTGCTTTATTTCCGTTGAGATGCTCTAACATAGCATCTCAGAAAACCTTCAAACAGTTTACCCACAACAGATGTTAAACTTACCAGGCCTATAGTTTCCGGGGTCTGTTTTTGCACCCTTTTTGAATATTGGCACCACATTTGCCATGCGCCAATCCTGTGGGACATTCCCTGTCAGTATAGAGTCTGCAAATATCAGAAATAAGGGTCTGGCTCAACACTACTTAATTCCTTTAGGATACGGGGGTGTATGCCATCCGGTCCTGGCGAATGTCTATTTTAATCTTTTTAAGTCGCTGATGTACTTCTTCCTGGGTCAGACAGGGCTTCATCTGCTTTATACACCAAACATTGATTGTCTTTTAAAGTAGATTTAAAATTTATATTTTCTTTACTTTTACAGCAATAAACAACTCAATTAAAGAAGTAAAAAATGTGCAGCAGGAGCAGTGCGACCGGATGAAAAAGTTGAGGGCACAGCTGCTGAAAAGGGTGAGGGATGAGCTGACCCTAGCAGAGGAGGCCAACAAAAAGACCATGGCTGGACTGCTCCAAAAGCTCCAAGAAATTAAAAAATTGCCTTCATTTTTTTTTTCATTAGTTTTTTGGGGCTTCTGTTATTCATATTCTTAATATTTTTTTATTTAAAGATTGTTTTATAAAACTTTATTGTTCTATAAAATTTGTTGTGTTTTGTTTTATTGTAACCAATGGGGTTACAGTACGGACAATTTAGTCTGGGCCAAAGTAATAATTCATTATCATTACATACAGCAGCCGCCGTTACATGGAAACAGGGTAATAGACATGGCGCCGCTTATGGTCGGAGCCCCGAACGCTAGTGTGAAAGTAGCTTTACCGTGTACCTAATGCTGTTTGTTCTGCTGTCTGTCCTCCTGACCCTGGAATAAAGGGGCCTTATAACAAATGTCTAAAATTGCACCGTAACATTACATAAAAATAAAAAACAACACACGTTATCAAACTGTAAAAAATGTATTTATTAAAACAAAAATAATAAAGAAAGCCTCTATGGCAACTTTTTCAGCTCCGATACTATTTTGTCCAGTTTTCGAAGCTGGTGGAGGTTTATTTCCTCCATTTGCTGCAGCTTCAGATTAAAACGGTGTTAAATTTTTTTTTTGCTCCGCTACATTTTTTATAAATTCTTGTTTGATGGCCTCCAATTCTCTTATAGCCATGTTCACAACTGGAAAAAATAAATAAAATTAGGGTTACTTATAAGACAAATAGTGCATTTTATTTTATTTTAATATAACACTAGTTTATGTTGTCCCCTCATTGTTACCACTTTTAACCACTTCACGACCGGCCATTAAGCGTAGGCCTCAGCGAAACTAGACTTGATGCAGAGGGACAATCTATTATGGATACGGACCAACAAAGACCCTGCCCCCAGGCATAATCGTTTATGAACCGGGGTGCAAATGCAACTCAGCTAAACAGGCAGCCATGTTAACTAAGGGCTGCTATTTGTCAGATTCATTACACATGTGCATTACAGCTCCGGAGATGCAGGGTGTTGTGGGGATCTTGGAATGCTTGTGAATATGTTATGTATATCAAATTATAGTAATGTGTGCACATATTTACCCTCCCGGTGGGGGATGTAGACCACCTCTTCCTCCTCTTCTGGAGCTGGGGGGGGCGGAATCAGGTAGCTGGGAAGGTCCGGCCTCCTCCTCAGTGGCCTCTGTCTTGGCAACATCTTGGGGGGAAGTGGCCTCTACATTTGCCCTCTCCTCCTCCATGGGCGCCTCCACATTTTCTCCCTGCTCCTCGTTCACCTTTTTTTTTTTTTTTTGTGGTGGTGGACCGAGGGAAGGGGTTGACCTGTAATAATGACACTAAACCATAAGCAAGGTAAAGATCAAGAAATTCCTACATGGTGGAATCTGCATGAGATTATGAATTATACCAATAGTGGATTTACCTTTTTAAAAAAATAAAATATAAAAATAGTCTAAGTTACAAGGTAGGATGAGGTACCATGGGATTTATTAGGAAGGTGCCCTATAGGGTATTGTGACTGGGTATTGAATGCTTAGGTAAAGCAAACAGTTCGGAAATTAGATGAGGGGTTATTGGATGGTGTTATGTTGGGTATATAATTTTTTGTGGCTGCCAGGGTTATACTGTCTGCTAAGCCGCATTTTGAAGATCTGTTGATTTAGTTGTCATGGTAACTTTATAATTAGAAGGAGGCTTAAAGTCTCCCCTTTAAGTGTCACTTTGACGGTGACCGCCCCTTTAACAGTGACTTTGATGGTGACCGGCCCTAATACACAGTGACGCCCCTTTAACTGTGAACTCCACAGCTCCCGTCATTTGGCAGTTAGGATTTAAGTGAAACGCTGGCACGCTTGTATTGGATAATACAGGTCGTTTTTGGGGAATCTCATGTACGTCATAGAGAGCCGAGACCCTGCAAGATTTATTTCCAGGTAGCATGGGATGTGTATACCAAGTTTCGTTTAAATCGATGGTTGCGTTTTATAGTTTTTGCGGAACATATATATATGTATATATATATATATATATATATATATATATATATAGAAATGAAATAACGAGGCAGCACTTCCAGCTTTTGGTGTACGGGTGAAGACCCCAAACTTTAATCCAAGCGACGTTTCGGCCTGCTCAATGAGGCCTTTATCAAGCTACATAACAGTGCAAATAACTGGGTATATATACCCACACTCCAATACAAATGAATGACAATCAGTGCTTACACCTGTTTTCAATCTAGTCACATGACCCAGGACTACATCGTCACATGGTATTCTTACATAATAAACTTTATAATTTTACTCATACTAGAGCACATCAATGTGTTCATATTACTATCACAACAAAAGCAATGTGCACAGCTATTCAAGTGCATATATAATATATAGAGGATCCATGCCCCTTATGTGCAGTGAAAAGTTATACAGTGCTGAGTGCATAAAGGGTTAAAATCATCTGCTGCCCTTGCAGCTGTACCTTATTAAAAATCGGACGGAGCTCACCACACAGACATTACATATCGACATCCCCATGCTGCCAGAGTTGGCGTCCCCCCGCCGGCGGTGCGCATGCGCCGGACCAGACGCCTCTGGCCACGCCCCCGACAGTGCCGCGCACCCACAGTCACGTTCCAATGGACCGCAGCGTCTTCCACCGGAACGCACGCAGGAGCCGCAGCTGCGAGGGGAGGGAGGCCAGACCATGTGGTTCAGCGCACGTCACACCACAGGCGGGACCAAGCTGTAACCATAGGGATGTAAATATGTTTGGACAAGCGGACGAGCCCAACGCGGCCAGAGCGAATACATGCGCACAAATCCAAAAAGAAGACCGTGTTTGGAAATAGCCAGGGGGGAGGAAAATCAAGCCTAGCCTATAGCCCAAGCGATTATATTATCCCCCCTGGCCATCACCATCCACCTCATGAAGTGTGGCTATAATGAGACACACTCCTCCCATCAACCTACACGTATTAAGATATCGTGTATGTCAAGTCACTGAACCTCAAGTGTGTGGTCAGTAATATGCATACACCATCAATACATTTGTACACTATAAGACAATATTGGACATAATGTGCAAACATGTAACAGTCCCAGGCCGTCCGACGTCGTCCCGCATGTCTCCACACGTCGTTCATTGTCATGTTCATATCCAAAATACTAGGGCGGCTCCATCCAATACATAGACAAAAGTTCATCAAGCTAATCAAAACATCCTGAAAAAGAGGAAATACAGTGTCAATATACAATGGTAGTAATTTCAAGAAAGCGTGCACTGTTATGTCTCTCCTACACCAGACCCAACGGTCGAGAACCCCCCACGTTGATGAGCACTACACATATCCCTTATCCATATAGTTCCCACCTACACTCAGCATTGAGGCCATCCGGCTTCAGTGCTGTAAAACGCTCAGGTGTGAACCCAGCCTTAATGTGTTAAGATATTTTAAAAATACCTTGTGTTTCAAGATTACGTGATAAGTTAAGAGGTTGTGTGTTAACCCTACTACATCTGTACGGATTAGCAGAATAACTGAATATATACATTACTGAGTGTTGTAGAGAGAAATACAAAAATCATGTAAGCATTGTACCTGGGCATAATCGCTGACTGTACTCATCGACCTTTTCTTTGTGTAGGCGCTTCAGGTCACAAAACTTTTTTTGAATGGCCTTGGGGTCGTGCCATATGCCGTTTTTTTATTTTAATTGGACCCGGACAGACTGTACGATGGCCTCTTTTTCGACCCTCTTGCTGGTCCATGGGTATCCCCGCTCCAGAAAGCACTAAAGGATAAAGATGAAAGCATATCATCACAATTTTTGTATTATACAAATATTCAAAGAAATATCCACAAAAAAAAAAAAAAAAGTAGTTACGCCTTTAACCCCTTCACACATTATGACGTAAAGGTATGTCATTGCGTGACAGGGGATGTATGGAGCGGGCATCTGCAGTGAGCCGCTCCATACGAACGATCTGCCGGCTATATGATACAGCCGGCATCCGGCCGCACTAACAGGAAGCGGTGATCGCGCCGCCCCTGCCATTCAACTTCTCAGGTTCTGTGATCAAGGCTCAGTGCGGCACCTGTGACGTGATGCGCCTCCATCTTCCTTCCAATCGGAGCCCCTGCAGTGAAATCGCAGGGCTCTGATCAGTTGCCATGGCAGCATGGACGCTGCTGAAGCTATTCAGGCCGGCCATGGCTTTCTCCATACTGAGCTATGCACGAGGCACAGCGCAGAATGGAGTGTGTAAGAATCCTATTCACCGTAATAGATCTCTATTATCGTGAATAGGAGACGGGATCAAAAGATCCCAACACCCAAGCTACATATCAATAATAGGTCAATGGGGACGGATCCGTTTGAAGTTGACACAATATGGTGCAATTTCAAACGGATCCGTCCCCCATTGTCTTTCAATGTAAAGTCTGGACGGATACGTCTGACTAACTTTCACACTTAGAATTTTTTCTGAAATATAATGCAGACAGATCCATTCTGAACGGATCCCATCGTCTGCATTATAGGAGCGGATCCGTCTGTGCAGACGTCAGACGTATCCGCTCCGAACGCAGCTTGCAGCGCTCGGGTGTCTGCCTGGCCGTGCGTTACATTGAGAGTCAATGGGGGACTACTAAATGAGATAGACAAGGCGGCAAATAACAAATAAAAATACAGCCACAAAATGGGATATCTTTAAAAGCATCCTAAAATCTCATTGTGAGAGGTACATACCGTATGGGAATAAAAGGTTAAGGAACAAAAAGAAACCAATGTGGATAAACAGAACTGTAGAGAAAGCAATAAATGACAAAAAGAAAGCATATAAAACACTAAAACAGGAGGGTAGCACGGAAGCACTGAAAAACTATAAGGAAAAAAATAGAACATGTAAAAAACAAATAAAAGTGGCCAAACTAGAGACTGAGAGATTAATTGCCAAAGAGAGTAAAACTAACCCTAAAATGTTCTTCAATTATATAAATGTTAAAAAGTATAAATCTGAAGGTGTCGGCCCGTTAATGAGTCATGAGGGGGGAGTCGCAGAGAGCGATGAGGAGAAAGCAAAGCTGTTAAATATTTTTTTCTCCAATGTATTCACTGAGGAAAATAAACTGTCAGATGACATGCCGAATGTTGAAATAAATTCCCCATTAAAAGTGTCCTGTCTGACCCAGGAAGAAGTGCAACAGCGACTTAAAAAGATTAAAATAGACAAATTGCCAGGACCGGATGGCACACACCCCCGTATCCTAAGGGAATTAAGTAATGTCATAGCCAAACCCTTATTTCTGATATTTGCAGATTCTATATTGACAGGGAATGTCCCACAGGATTGGCGCATGGCAAATGTGGTGCCAATATTCAAAAAGGGTCCAAAAACAGAGCCTGGAAACTATAGGCCGGTAAGTTTAACATCTGTTGTGGGTAAACTGTTTGAAGGTTTTCTGAGAGATGCTATGTTAGAGCATCTTAACGGAAATAAGCAAATAACGCCATATCAGCATGGCTTCGTGAGGGATCGGTCATGTCAGACTAATTTAATCAGTTTCTATGAGGAGGTAAGTTCTAGACTTGACAGCGGCGAATCAATGGATGTCGTGTATCTGGACTTCTCCAAAGCATTTGACACTGTACCACATAAAAGGTTATGAAAATCAGGGGTTTGAGCAGCTCTCACCTGCCAAGGATTCCACTAGTATAGCGCGGACCGGCTCCTTCACCCGAAGTAGGAGAAATATAGATATGAAGAAAAAAAGGATTGGTCGGTCCAGCTTGTATTCGTGGTAATCCAAAGCTTTATTCAATATTCAGTAAAATCCAGGTACAGGAATGCAGGTCTACATGTTTCAGGCACAATAAAATCCTAGCCCTTACTCATGACTCATGTAATGAGTAAGGGCTAGGATTTTATTGTGCCTGAAACATGTAGACCTGCATTCCTGTACCTGGATTTTACTGAATATTGAATAAAGCTTTGGATTACCACGAATACAAGCTGGACCAACCAATCCTTTTTTTCTTCACATAAAAGGTTAGTATATAAAATGAGAATGCTCGGACTGGGAGAAAACGTCTGTAAGTAAGTAACTGGCTCAATGATAGAAAACAGAGGGTGGTTATTAATGGTAAATACTCAGATTGGGTCACTGTCACTAGTGGGGTACCTCAGGGGTCAGTATTAGGCCCTATTCTCTTCAATATATTTATTAATGATCTTGTAGAAGGCTTGCATAGTAAAATATCATTTTTTGCAGATGACACTAAACTGTGTAAAGTAATTAACACTGAAGAGGACAGTATACTACTACAGAGGGATCTGGATAGATTGGAGGCTTGGGCAGATAAGTGGCAGATGAGGTTTAACATTGACAAATGTAAAGTTATGCACATGGGAAGGAATAATGCAAGTCACCCGTACTTATTAAATGGTAAAACACTCGGTAACACCGACATGGAAAAAGATCTAGGAATTTTAAAAAACAGCAAACTAAGCTGCAAAAAACAGTGTCAGGCAGCTGCTGCCAAGGCCAATAAGATAATGGGTTGCATCAAAAGGGGCATAGATGCCCATGATGAGAACATAGTCCTACCACTTTACAAATCATTAGTCAGACCACACATGGAGTACTGTGTACAGTTCTGGGCTCCAGTGAACAAAGCAGACAAAGCAGAGCTGGAGAGGGTCCAGAGGAGGGCAACTAAAGTAATAACTGGAATGGGGCAACTACAGTACCCTGAAAGATTATCAAAATTAGGGTTATTCACTTTAGAAAAAAGACGACTGAGAGGAGATCTAATTAATATGTATAAATATATCAGGGGACAGTACAGAGATCTATCCCATCATCTATTCATTCCCAGGACTAGGACTGTGACTGTGACGAGGGGACATCCTCTGCGTCTGGAGGAAAGAAGGTTTGTACACAAACATAGAAAAGGATTCTTTACGGTAAGAGCAGAGAGACTATGGAACTCTCTGCCTGAGGAGGTGGTGATGGTGAGTACAATAAAGGAATTCAAGAGGGGCCTGGATGTATTTCTGGAGTGTAATAATATTACAGGCTATAGCTACTAGAGAGGGGTCATTGATCCAGGGATTTATTCTGATTGCCTGACTGGAGTCGGGAAGGAATTTTTATTCCCCTAAAGTGAGGAAAATTGGCTTCTACCTCACAGGTTTTTTTTGCCTTCCTCTGGATCAACTTGCAGGATGACAGGCCGAACTGGATGGACAAATGTCTTTTTTCGGCCTTATGTACTATGTTACTATGTTACTATGTTAAATTGAGCCATATTGTGTCAACTTCAAACGGATCAGTCCCCATCTGGATGGATCCGTTTGACTCCGCACGGCCAGACGGACACCCGAACGCTGCAAGCAGCGTTCGGGTGTCCGCCTGCTGAGCGGATCGGAGGACAGACGGTGCCAGACTGATGCATTCTGAGCATATCCGCATCCACTCAGAATGCATTGGGGCCGTATGAATCAGTTCGGGGCCGCTTGTGAGAGCCTTCAAACGGAACTCACAAGCGGAGCCCCGTACGCAAGTGTGAAAGTAGCCTTACAATGTAAGTCGATGGGGACTGATCCGTTTGACGTTGACACAATATGGCTCAATTTCAAACGGATCCGTCCCCCATTGACTTTCAATGTAAAGTCAGGACGGATCCGTCTGACTAACAATTAGACTTAGATTTTTTTTCTGAAATATAATGCAGACGGATCCGTTCTTAACGCAAGTGTGAAAGTAGTCTAAGCTGTAGGTCGAGTGTTGCTAATGCTAAATATTGTTCTGACATGCATGCAATATGAAATAAAATACAGTGCTGTAATACAATATTACTTACAGTGAGAATAATTTCTTCTTCATCCTTTTGAAATTGAATTTTCGCCAATTTTAAGACAGAAAACTCCACAGGAAGCAATGCAAAACCGAAACCAAAACCAGGGCACATGTCACGTGACACAATTACGTCACTCATAAGATCGATTCCTCATGCGATCATTCATAACGTTCCCGCTTTTCGGGTACAAATCGGGAATTTGAATAATAGTGAGAGCAATATTAAGAATATACGTAAAAAGTAGAAATCGCAATTCGATTATTATAACTTGAATTAATCGGATTGCGATTACAACTTAGCACTGCTATATTCCATATTAGGCTAGAATTAACGAATATGGAATATAGCAGTGCTAAGTTGAAATCAAATTCGATTATTATAACTTGAATTAATCGAATTGCGATTTCAACGTAATTCTCAAATCCAATAGTACATTCTAGTATATGGAGATGTTCCCATGGTGATGGGGACGCTCCATGAGCACGGAAGTCAGCAGAAGCGGCAACGGGCACTGACTGGAGCAGCCAGGAAGCCAGGAAGACAGGTCAGAACTACTTTAGGGAAGTGGGAAAGTAAAAAATGTAACAATAATAAAAAAAAAAAAAATATTCGATTTCGCGAATATATAGAACTATATTCTAAATATTTGTGAAATCTTGAAGTTACGATATTCGAGAAAAAAATCGCAATTTGAATATTCGCGCTCAACACTGTTCTTTACATATACAAGAATGATCTCCATTATTTTGGAGGCTTGAACACTGCAACACTGTGTGACAAGTATATTCAGTAAAGCCAAGGAACCTGGCCTATTTGGGATACGAGCTGCACCGCCCATCTTTTCGCTTATTTTGTATACAGTTACCCTATGAATTGTGCCCGCTACTTTTTATATAGTGTGTCATCCTTCCCCATGGACTGTGCCTGCCCCTGCTTCACTTCCTTACCAATGCTGACTTACTGTTTGTGCTGCCTGGGGCAGATGTTCATGGAGCTGGACTGGAGTCCGGACTGGTGACACTGCTAGATCAGGTCAGGTCTGGACTGGTCAGTCAGATCACAGTGCGACACATGCTGGCAGAGGAACAGTACAGGGGCATTTTACAAGAATTTAATCCAATCATAACTGATGTTTCTCTGACTGCTGAAGAACCTCCTAATACATACCTCAGCTGCTGCAGTGCCTCCTAATACACACCTCAGCTGTGGCAGAACATCACAACACACCTCAGCTGTTGCAGAACCTCCTAATACACTCCTCAGCTGCTGCAGGTCCTCCTAATACACACCTCAGCTGCAGCAGAACCGCATAACACACACCTCATCTGCTGTAGAACCTCCTAACACACACCTCAGCTTCTGCAGAACCTCCTAATACACACCTCAGCTGCTGAAGAACCTCCTAATTACACACCTCAGCTGTGGTAGTGTGGTGAAACCAACCTTGCCACTGGGTTTTGGAGGGGCCTGGCTACTAGACTCTTGTCCCAGGATTATGGGCCCTCTCATGAGCCAGGCCTCCTTTGTTCACAAAGGACTTGGACTAACTTGAACCCCTGGTCTAATTCGTGCCATTTTGGGATGTTAAATGTCTATGTGTATTGAAAAGGGTGGGACTTTTTATACGTTGAGTAGGGAGGTCTGTTCCATTGTCTCTCTGTGTGTATTGGCAATGTCCTTTGTCCTGAGAGATAATTGAATTACTTCTCGGTTGTCTCCAGGACAGAGGATATTGTGTATTCGCCTGCCTGTGATGATTGCATCAACCCAGTGTGAGGTAATTCTATCACGGGCAGAGGGGAGGATTTTGTGTGGGAGTGTCTGAGTGTATTGTACGTGGTTATTGGCTGTTTTTACAAAACCCTGTGGGTGGTAACCTTGTTGGAAGATAAAATGCTTGTGTGTTAAAATAAAGAGGCTGCTTTATACCTTCATGAAGTTTTGGCTCATGTTTGGGAAATGGGATAACTACACTCTTGGGGATTGCTATATCACAATACTCCCCTGAGTATAATCTCTTGTAAGAGCTTGTTCATGGTTTCTTCTTTCTGGATGTAGGAGAGGTTCACCCACTAGAAGCTGAAGCCCGGTCTTCGGTCCAGCGTGGGTGGAGGACGGTGAGACCCCAACCAAGCTGCGTACGGTGTCAAGTGGAGTGCTTGGAGTGCTTGGAGTCCTCGGAAAGCACTAGGAGCATCTATTGACGGAGGCACCCCGGTCGGGGTGCCAGGAGATCCGTTACAGTTAGATCATAACACACACTTCATCTGGTGCAGAACCTCCTAATACACTCCTCAGCTGCTGCAGAAACTCCTAATGCACACCTCAGCTGCTAACACCTCAACTGCTATAGAACCTCATAATCTGAGATCATATATGGATTTGTTCACATCTGTGTTAGGACTATTGTGTGTGGTGGCAGCAATTTAAATTTGAAAAGTAGGCTTCGATTTTTACCCTCCATACTTTAGAGGGTGTCTGCAGTGACTTGCAACATCTGTTCAGCAATGCCTTCTGTGTGTCAAGGGCAGAGATAAGAACAATATTATTGAAAACAATTATATTTTTTCCATAAGTTATCCACATTTTTCCTGCAGTGAATTGTCACATCTATGCTATAGTGTCTGTGTCAGGGTCAGATATTGGGAAAAATATTAGCGAAAACAATTATATTTTTTCCATAATTTATCCTCATTTTTCCTATAAACAGTCCATGCAGTGAATTCTTACGTCTGTGCTGCAATAGCGTGTGTGTGTGTCAGGCCCAGATATTGGGAAAAATATTAGCAAAAACAATTATATTTTTCCATAATGTATCCACATTTTTCCTATAAATGGTCCCTGCAGTGAATTGTCACATCTGTGCTGCAATAGCGTCTGTGTGTCAGGGCCAAATATTGGGAAAAATATTAGCAAAAAGAATTATATTTTTTACATAATGTATCCACACTTTGCCTATAAACGGTGTCTGCAGTGAATTGTCACATCTGCGCTGCAAAAGTGTGCGCGTGTCAGGACAAGAGAAAAATATAAGTGAAATCTATTTTCCTTTTTCCATACTTTTTCAAAATACTGTGCTTGCTGTGAACTGTGCATATAGCATTTAATATGAAGAAGGCAATCATTAAGGGACAGGGAAGTGGCAGTTATGCTGATGGTGCACGCAGAGGCCGTGGACATGGGCGCATTGAAACTGTGCCTGCTGCCAGAGCACAAGAAAACCAATCATCCAAGATACCAAGATTCATGTCCCAGTTTGCAGGGCGGCACAGGAGACCACTCTTGAAGTCAGCCCAGTGTGAGAAGGCGATCGGTTGGATTGCAGCAAATAATGCTTCCAGTCAGTAAAGCACCACCCTGTCTTCCACCAAGTCCAGTCTCAGTAACCAGGAGTCTGGTCCACACAATCCTCACCTTGATCCTCCTTCTTCCCACCTTTTACAGTCTGGCCAAACACTTGATCCCACACTCGGATATTCCAAGGACCTTTTTGCATCGCCATTAATTGAAGAGGGACCTGAGATCTTATGCCCTGATTCCCAAACTCTTGAGCATCCAGAGTCACAAAAGGAATGGCAATTAGTGTTTAATGAGGTGGATGATGATGAGACACAGTTGCCAATGACTCTACCGCAATTACTGTCTCAAGAGGTTGAGGAAGAGGATGACACACAGTTGTCAATCACTGAGGTTGTGGTTAGGTCAGCAAATCAGGAGGATGATCAGAGTGAGGAAGTGGAAGAGGAGGTGCTGGACGATGAGGCCACTGACCCAACCTGGGAAGGTGGCAACAAGCCGAGTGAGGAGAGCAGTACAGAGGAGGAGGGATCTGCAGCACTGCAACAGGCGGAAAGAGGCAGTGGGGTGGCAAATGATAGAAGGTGGGCACCACCAAACAGGCCCGCAACTGTTCCACGGAGCACCCGCTTGCATAAATCTCCCTTGCTAAGGGGTAGGTGTTTGGCAGTATGGTGCTTTTTAGAGGAAAGTGCGGACGACAAAAGAATAGTGGTTTGCAACCTGTGCCACACCAAAAATGAGCCGGGGTGTGAACACTAGCAACCTCACCACAACCAGCATGATCCGCCACATGCCATCAAAGCACCCTAATAGGTGGGCCGAACACCTGGCTCCACAATCTGTGTCTGTGGGTCACACCACTACCTCCTCTTCCCCTGTGTTACATGCTGGGCAATTGCCTGCGCAAGACGCAGGCCCAGATGCCTCCTGCCCTGCACCTGGACCTTCGCAAGCACCATCAGCGACCACATCCACTTCACTGTCCCAGCGCAGCGTCCTAATGTCATCACCCGAGGCATTTGAACGCAAGCGCAAATAACCAGCCACCCACCCACAGGCCATAGCACTAAATGCACATTTTTCCAAATGTTGTCATTTAGGCTTGTGGACACTGAGGCCTTCCGCAGCCTGATGTCGGCGACCGTCCCTCGTTACGTAGTCCCCAGCCGCCACTATTTTTCAAGGTGCGAAGTGTCAGCCTTACACCAACATGTGTCCCTTAACATTACATGTGCCCTGACCAATGCAGTTACTGGGAAGGTCCACTTAACCACGGACACATGGACAAGTGCTTTCGGCCAGAGATACTATATTTCCCCGACGACACACTGGGTGAATGTTGTGGAGGCCAGGAGCGACTCGTACCCTGGTATGGCACAGATGCTACTGGCGCCAAGGATTGCGGGCCCCAATTCCATCAGGGTTTCCGCCACCACTTACGTTAGTGGCTCCAACCCCCACTTCTTCTTCCTCTGCCTCCTTCTCCACTTACACCTCAGAATTATCCTCTTACAGCACCTGTCAGCCATCAGTCACTAGCTGGAAGCAGTGTAGCACTGCAGTGGGGAAGCTAAAGCTGATCTTCCTAGGTGACAAACAGAACACTGCCGCAGAGCTGCTGCAGGGGATAAGAGATCAGACTGAGCTGTGGCTCTCGCCACTCAACCTAGAACCAGACATGGTTGTGTCTGATAATGGCCGTAACTTGGTGGCGACTTTGGAGCTGGGCAACCTTAGACACATGCCATGCCTTGCCCACGTTTTCAACCTTGTGTTTCAGCAGCTTCTAAAAGCATACCCCAATTTTTCTGAGCTACTGGTGAAGGTGCGCCATATGTGTGCACATTTCCGCAAGTCACAGACAGCTTCAGCCGGTCTCTCAACACTGCAGCAGCACTTGAAATTGCCAGCTCACCGGCTGTTGTGCAACGTGAACACACGCTGGAACTCCACGTTCCACATGTTGTCCAGGATTTGTGAGCAGCAGAGGGCAGTTGTGGAATACCAGCTGCAACATGGTCGTTGCCTTTCCAGTCAGCTTCCGCTATTCACAAGTAGAGTTGAGCGGACACCTGGATTTTCGGGTTTGCCGAGTTCGGGACCGCATAGGCACCGACACGTGCCATTTTTAGAAGGAAGCAGGCAGTATACACCCAGCTGCACTTTAACTAGGGTGACACAGGTACTTTTAAATACGTAAACATTTTCTGCCAATGTGTATCAACGTATGTCAGTCCTACCAACATAATACGTCTCCTCACATTGAATTATGTATACGTTAGTTATGTGTATAATGAATTATGTATACACTATTATTATATATATCTACTGATGAATTTATGTTATTGAGGTATTTACTCACTCAATCAAGTATTTCAATTTTTATTTTTTTTATTTTAGCTTTTACTTATTCATCTATTTATATACATAAGGATATACTTACAGATCTCTTTTTATATATATTTTCTTATATTCATTGATGTACTTGCCCACTTAATTAAGTGTTCTTTTTTACCTATATATTTATTTATTCATGCAAATATGTACGCATGGATCTCTATATATCAAATTCTATATATTACTTTTATACATACACATACATCTATTTTTTACTATTTATTTTCTACTTTATTTTTACTATGTTCCCTGTAGACTTGATAAAGGGGTCTTTAAGACCCCGAAACGCGTTGTTTCGTAATAAACTTTGTTGTATCCTTCATCGGGTTGTGGTAATGTGCCTTATGATCGTCTATTCGCTGGATCACTCCATCGTGACAAGCTGAGATACGTTTTTTCAAGGGTTCCCTGACGCATCTGGCAGCACCAACCTGTGACCAACAAATCTCACAGCCTACGTTCAATACGGTTGCACCTGATCTCGGTGCAACCAAAACAGATGAGTTTATCGTATCAACCTGCTTTTGAAGGAAGCTGTTGCATCTTGACTTATTTACCCTATGAGCACCTCTCTCCCCCTGTGGCCGTAACCTTACTATAGTTTCATTCTGGCAGGCTCTCGCCGTGCGCTGCCGTGGCTCGCCGGGAACTCCACCCCTGCCCCCATTATAGTCAATGGGGAGGGAGTGGCATTCCGGGGGCACATATTCACTAGCGGCAGGACGGATCCGACAGGCTGTTCATCCGATGGAACAGCCTGACGGAGGTCCGTGCCGCTAGTTGTGCCACTAGATGTAAGCCATGAAAAGAATGAATAGAAGGGGAGATTTATCATTTGCTTTGTTTCTGAAAGTTGCAAACTATGGGTCAGATTTATCATAACACTTACATCTAACTCCACTTTTAAATATGTCCAAGGTCACTTTTGGCTTAGTCAGATTTATTAATGGTCCTTTAATACTGTGATAAATGTGGTTTGACAGTAGCAGTTTATCCTTCAGTAAGTGGCTTTACAAAAGTCGCACGTATTTATGAAAAAGTTGCATGTTCTATTAAAAACTCGCTTACGATAAGCATGGTTCTCACTTGAGTGAAATTGCGCAATTTTTGTGCCTTTTTAAATTGTCACAATAGTAACTCTGTCTAGAGATTTATTTACATAATAAAACACGCCCACTTTCAGAAAACTGGCAAACATAGCGCAGAGCCAATAAAAGGCGCAAATTTTTGTGCAGTTTTAGCGATTGCAAAAAAATTTGCGATTTTTTCACTTCATTATTTTGACTTGAGCTAATGATAAATCTGGCCCTATGTGTTTTCAACTTTTTAACTGTGCCTTTAACAAAAAAAGGGGAGTGACAATGGGGAGGAGGGGGGCGTGACCAGTCGCCCCAACATATTTATGTTCATTTTCGCCAGTTTTCTGACTCAAATGAAGCCAGAAGTACAAATTGATCCGCTCACATAGCGGGGAGCCTCCTGTCTATCATCAAACGGCCTACTCCCAGCTGACAGCGTACAAATCATCTATGAATTTATGACTGGCCTTCACCTGGGGAAAAATGAAATGACGTGTAGTCAGACATCTCTGCATACAGTGTACAGGGGGTCATATAGCTGTATATACAATGTACAGGGGTTCATACATCTGCATATACAGTATAAAGGGGGTCACACATCAGTGTATATAGTGTAGAGAGGGTCACGGATCTCTATATACAGTGGTGGGGGTCACTATTCTCTATATACAGTATACAGTGGTGGGGGTCACACATCAGTATATACAGTATACAGAGGTTACACATTACCAGTGTACACGGGTACTTTATACCTACCTGTACACTGTATATAGAGACACCCCCTTCCCTGTACACTGTGTAGAATGATAATAATGAGATCCTCCGATGCAGGAGGTCACATATTTCTATATACAGTGTACAATGGTGGTGGTGGTGGTGTCACCTATCACTGCATACAGTATACAGAGGGTCACACATCTCTATATATAGTATACAGTGGTGGAGATCACACATCAGTATATACAGTATACAGAGGTTACACATTACCAGTGTACACGGGTACCTTATAAACAGTATACAGTTGTATGTGTCCTACCTGTACACTGTATATAGAGACACCCCCTTCCCTGTACACTGTGTAGAATGATAATAATGAGATTCTCCGATGCAGGAGGTCACATATTTCTATATACAGTGTACAATGGTGGTGGTGGTGTCACATATCACTGCATACAGTATACAGAGGGTCACACATCTCTATATATAGTATACAGTGGTGATCACACATCAGCATATACAGTATACAGGGGTTACACATTATCAGTGTACACGGGTACCTTATAAACAGTATATCGTTTTATGTGCCCTACCTGTACACTGTATATAGAGACACCCCCTTCCCTGTAAACTGTGTAGAATGATAATAATGAGATCATCCGATGCAGGATGTAACATATCTCTATATATAGTATACAGTGGTGGGGATCACACATCAGCATATACAGTATACAGGGGTCACACATTATCAGTGTATATGGGTACCCTATAAACTGTATATAGTTGTATGTGTCCTACCTTTACACTGTATATCTTCCTGTAAAGCCCCTCCAGCCCTGCACAGCCAGGAATGTCAGTCACATAAGGAAAGGAGGGTGCTTTAGGACCCAGGAAGCAGCACACTCCTTCAGGCATGGACGAGTTTTCCCCTCCATGGCACCTGCAGCTATGGACAAGACAGGCAGCTGTGAGAGCAGGACAGGAGGGGGCGTAGCTGCCAATAGCAGGAAAACCAGGCAGATCTGCTTAAAGGATAACTGTCCCACTTAGACCCTAATTTCAATTTTCATATACAGTACAGACCAAAAGTTTGGACACACCTTCTCATTCAAAGAGTTTTCTTTATTTTCATGACTATGAAAATTGTAGTTTCAGATTGAAGGCATCAAAACTATGAATTAAGGGGAGCGGAGCCAGCGTCAGAAGAAGATGGTGGTGTGTGTCTGAGCTCCTGCTAACCAGCATTCTATACCTCAGCCTACGCTAGCTCCATCGACCTGAGAATGGTGAAAATAGGCAACCCGAGACAAGGGGAACCCTCACATCACCCGAAGTCAACTGTTGCAACGGGCGACATGGACAAATTCATTAAAAAAGCGGCGGCGATACACGTCGCTAAAGAATCTAAGATGGCGCTGACAGCTAATCCGGATGATGAAATCCAGGACACCGCTGATAGAGACAGCGACTCTGACGATACGGGAAGTCGCTCAAGTCTCCCTATATCCAGAAAATACCTTAAGTCGTCCTGACTAAAGCCCTGGAACCGCTGGTAAGCGAAGTTTCCTCCTTACGGCAAGACATTAAGCACATTGGGGGAAGGGTGGAAGATTTGGAAACTGCACAATCCACAATGCTCGACTTTCAAACCGCTGCTTCCAATAACTTACATGCGGTACAGTCCCACCTGAACTCCATTTATGCGGCCCTAGAAGATCAAGAGAACCGAGGCAGGAGAAATAATTTGAGATTTCGGGGCCTGCCTGAATCGATTATTAATTCAGAAGTTCCGGAAGCGATAAAGGCCCTTTGTGAACAGCTCCTGGGTCTGGATCACCCCAGCCCGATTATAGAAAGAGCTCATAGGGCTCTCCGCCCGAAACCGAAACCTACTGAACCACCTAGGGACATAATATGTCGCCTACTAAATTTCCAAGACAAAGAAGCTATTTTAGAATGTGCAAGGAAAAAATCAGAAGTTATGTTTGGAGATCATCGCATCCATGTATATCAGGACTTGGCACCGATAACTCTGAAAAAAACGCAAGTCACTTAAACCCCTGACTGAGTGGCTTATTCAGCGGAAAATCATCTACCGGTGGACTTTCCCATTCGGCATCTCATTCCTTTACAAGGGGAGCAGGATTACAATTAGATCATACGCCGAACTTAAAGAGGACCTTTCACCTGGAAAAACAATGTGAACTAAGTATGCTGACATGTAGAGCGGCGCCCAGGGATCTCACTGCACTTACTATTATCCCTGGGCGCCGCTCCGTTCTCCCGTTATGCCCTCCAGTATCTTCGCTCTGTAAGTTATAGTAGGCGGTGTCTGCCCTTGTCCTGTGGGCGTCTCCTTCTCCTAGGCTGCAGGGCTGGCCAATCGCAGCGCACAGCTCACAGCCTGGGAGGGTTTTTTCTCCCAGGCTGTGAGCTCTGCGCTGCGATTGGCCAGCGCTGCAGCCTAGGAGAAGGAGACGCCCACAGGACAAGGGCAGACTCCGCCTACTATAACTTACAGAGCGAAGATACCGGAGGGCATAACGGGAGAACGGAGCTGCGCCCGGGGATAATAGTAAGTGCAGTGAGATCCCGGGCGCCGCTCTCCATGTCAACATACTTAGTTCACATTGTTTTTCCAGGTGAAAGGTCCTCTTTAAACAAGCATTACAGCATCTGGAGATCCCTAACATGGAGGTTGAAAATTGGGACTATATACAAGATGTCGCCTCCTTACCTGAAGTCCCTAAACTGCAACCCTTCGAACCCAGGAGGACCCCCAAGGCCCATCGTCAGAGAAAGAAGACCAGCTTGAACTCTCCTAGACGTCTCTCCACAGAATCTTTTTGACCATCTCTCCTGGTGCTTTACTGATTCGCCAAAGAATGGGCCTCATGAGGATGAGGTTGAAACAATTGGGATTTCACTCCCTTTCGCTCATATGTATCTACTGATATGTAATTAAGGTTATGGTTTTTGTTTCACCCTTGGACCTCTCCTTCCCTCTTCCCTCTCCTCCCTCTCCCTATCCCCCCCCCCCTCCTCTCTTACCCTCCCCTCCTCCATAGCTATTTGATTTTGATATCTTTCCTCTGGTATTATCTCCTATATCTCACTACTCCCCTGCTGGTTCTGCCCGTTAATCCAGAGCTAGAGGGGATTTATTAGCCCACCCCCAGGTTCAGGAAACTTATCATATGCTTTCTTGGTATTAGAATGCTAGTATAAGGGTCATTACCCATAATTCCCCCTATTTACATGTTACTGCAGATATACTGCTTATGTTTCTCGTTTTCTTTTAATTATTTTAGTTATTTGGTTCGTTTTGTTACCTCGTCACCAGAAAATTCCAGAAGGAGGGCAATGGTATGGGATGCACAAGTAAGATCAGACCTGTATGTACTGCTGGATGTTACACCTTTCCCCCTAGAGCGTGTGGATCACTACAGCCTCACACCACTCAGGGTGGTTCTCTCTTCTCCTCACGTCCCAGATGGCTGACCTAAAAATAGCCTCTTATAACGTTAGGGGATTTAACTCCCCTTCCAAAAGAAGGCAGGTGTTTGGGATGTTGAGGAAGGAGCGGGCCACAGTGGTGTTCCTTCAGGAAACACACCTAAAAATAGGCCATTTCCCTAACTTCACTTACTCCTACTTTTCTCATTGGTTCCATACAGGTTCCAATTCTTCCAATTCTAGAGGTGTGAGCATAGGGATGCACAAGGGAGTTCAGTTTCAACTTCTGGACCAAAGCCTGGATCCAGACGGCAGATTCATAATGCTGAAAGGAACAATCCTTCAACACCTATATACATTTGTTAATGTATACGTCCCTAATAAGAAGCAAATCCCCTGGTTAAAAACTATCCTGGACAAGATCAACATTTTTAGAGAGGGTACATTAGTACTAGGGGGGGACTTCAACTTAGTTTTGAATCATCTTCTAGACTCTTCATCTGGAAAATCCCCTCACTCTCAGTCAGCAATTCGCTCCCTAACTTCTAAATTATGGAAGGCCGAACTCATTGATGTATGGCGTACCTTCTAGCCTGATACTAAAGATTATTCCTACTATTCAAATGTCCACGGCTCCTACCAGCGTTTAGATTACTTCTTTATTTCTAAAAACCACCTCCAGTTTTGTAAAGAGCCATCTATAGGAAACATTCTACTCTCTGACCACTCCCCTATCTACATATCTATTAACTTGCCAAAGAAAAATAGAACCTATACATCTTGGAGACTGAACGAACAACTACTAGGAAATGCAGAGTCCAATGCAAAAATACAAAAAACCTTAACAGAGTATTTCCTCCTGAACTCTTCCTCAGAAATATTTCCCCAGACATTATGGGATGCTCATAAGGCTGTGGTGAGAGGAGAGTGCATCAATATTGGTGCCCATCTAAAAAAAACTAGAAATCAAAAAATAAACGATCTCCATGAAAAAATTTCTACCTTAGAAAAATCCCATAAAGTGTCTCTACTAAAAGCCCACTTGGAGGAGCTAAATAGCTGTAGACGTTCCCTTAGGGACCTTTTAAACACTATCTCGGCAAAATATTTCCTTAACTCGCAACATAAGATATACGCTCATAAACTAACTAATGCCTCAGGTTCACAAATTTTTGATTCAGACCAAATTGCGTTGCAATTTAGGAACTATTATGAGTCCCTATATAACCTAGAGGGGCTTGCTCCTACTCCTCCTTCTCTTGAGCTACTATCATCCTTTTCCGAGTATTTGGGAAATCTACATCTTCCCTCTTTATCGGATGATAATAAATCAATGTTGGCCTCCCCCTTCTCTCCATCCGAACTTCTAGAAGTTATCCGTAATTCCCCTAAAGGAAAAAGTCCAGGCTCAGATGGCCTTCCCATCTCCTATTACTCTACATTCCATGATATTCTTATTCCCCACCTCATTTCGCTTTATAACCTGACCCTATCCAATATTCCCTTATCTAATGATATGACCAAAGCCCATATTGTCCTAATTCCCAAGGAGGGTAAGGACCCCTCTCTATGCCCTAGTTACAGGCCCATCTCTCTCCTTAAAGGGAACCTGTCACCGGGATTTTGTGTATAGAGCTGAGGACATGGGTTGCTAGATGGCCGCTAGCACATCCGAAATACCCAGTCGCCATAGCTCTGTGTGCTTTTATTGTGTAAAAAAAACTATTTGATACATATGCAAATTAACCTGAGATGAGTCCTGTCCCTGAGATGAGTCAAGGACAGGACTCATCTCAGGTTCATTTGCATATGTATCAAATAGTTTTTTTTACACAATAAAAGCACACAGAGCTATGGCGACTGGGTATTTGGGATGTGCTACGGGCCATCTAGCAACCCATGTCCTCAGTTCTATACACAAAATGCCGGTGACAGGTTCCCTTTAACATCGACCTTAAATTACTAGCTAAAATGCTGGCGAATCATTTAGCCCCTATGCTACCTTCTTTGATCCATAGAGATCAAACTGGCTTTGTTAGGGGGAGAGAGGGTAAGGACAACACCGCTAGGGTCCTTAATATCCTCTTTCACGCGAAAAAAAAAGCTATTCCCTTGGTCCTTCTCAGCACTGATGCTGAGAATGCATTTGATAGGGTTAAGTGGTCCTTTATGAACTTTGTCCTTAACTCTCAAAATTTCCTATTACCTTTCCTATCAGCCATAGAAGCCATGTACTCAAAGGCCTCCGCCTCAATCTCCATTAATAACACTTTATCTTCCCCTTTCATGATATCTAACGGTACCCGTCAAGGTTGCCCCCTCTCCCCTCTCCTGTTTGTATTAATCATGGAACCCCTTCTGCAGACCATCAGAATTGACAGAGACATCAAGGGAGTATGCCTTGGGGACCAGGAACATAAGACGGCGGCCTTTGCCGACGATCTGTTGATCATGATTAGCAACCCGAGTATCGCTCTTCCTAGAGTTTATCATCACTTAGAAAATTTTAGTAAGCTTTCTAACTTTAAGATTAATCACAGCAAATCCTTAATCATTCATTCCGGCCTCTCTAACTCCATGAAAAATAGCCTGATATTAAATTCACCCTTCAACTGGACAGCCCCGCATTTAACCTACCTTGGCATTAAAATAAGTAATGACCCCTCCCAACTCTTTGCCTTAAATTACACCCCTCTTTTGAGCTACATAACCAGCACTTTGAAAAACCTAAACCTGCCAATATTTTCATGGTTTGGCAGAAAAAACCTTCTCATGTCATTAATATTACCCAAACTATCCTACTTACTCCAAGTCCTCCCTATCCCTGTTCCATCCTCCTATTATGCTTCGCTTAGATCACTTTTTAGCTCATTTATCTGGAATGGGAGGAAAGCCCGACTATCATATAAATCCCTAAACAGACCCAAGGCTCTTGGTGGTATTGCGCTTCCAGATCCGGAGCTATATGGAAGGGCTATTCTTCTTTCCAGAATCGTAGACTGGTTGAGATCTCCTCCCCATAAATCCTGGGTCCAGATTGAACAATCTTTAGCCAAAACATCCTTTAAAGCTCTTCTAATGGGCCATAAATGCCCTCCCCCTATCTCACTGGACGCCACCCCATTAATTAAAGCTACTTACAATACCTGGAAGTGGCTCCAGGCCACTCATCTCCATGTCCCCTTCCCTTCTCCACTTCTCCAAATAAGAGATATTTTACAAATCGCTCCCAAGGTTTTCCAAGATAGTCTACCCAACAACCTGAGATATTCTGCAGTTATGTTGAGAGATCTCTACCAAGATAACACACCCATATCTCTGAACAGCCTAAAGGAAAGCCTTTTAATTCCACCTTCTCTTTCCTTATGAATCCCATCTATTTTATTAAGGCCTACTTGTCTGAACACATTTCTTATGGCGACCTTACAAGACCTTTGAATTGGTTTGAGAGCTTGATAGAGAACCCGCAAGATCCTATAAAAATGATATCCCAATTGTACAGCAGAATAAGAACCCATACATCTTCTATTTTACTTCCCTTCATTTGTTTGTGGGAGAAAGATTTGAAACGCACTTTTTCAGCTAAAGAAATTCATATTATTTTGAATTCTCCTCACAAAGCGTCTAGATGTGTACGCATTCAAGAGAATGGGTACAAGATAATCACTAGATGGTATAAAACCCCTGACGTGGTATCTCGTTACTCATCATCTGGCTGTGACAAATGTTGGAGATGCCTAGCGGATAGAGGTTCCTACATGCACATTTGGTGGGAATGCCCGAAAATACTATCTTGGTGGAACAAAGTATTCCAAATCAGCAACAACATCTGTGGTGGGGATCTCCCCCCCCCCCCCTCCCCTGAGATAGCTCTTCTGAATATTTTCCCTTTTAATCATAAAACCCCTAACCTAGGTCTTTTTAAACATTTGATTGCAGCAGCCAAACTGCTTATCCCCAGACTTTGGCTCTCCACAGAAACCCCTCCTATAAAGCAATGGCTCTCGAAGGTTGACCAGATCCATAGATTTGAAGAAATCTCCTCCTGGGAACTGAGAAATTTCCAAAAGTTTTCGAAAACGTGGGAAGCGTGGATAGCATATAGGAACTCCAATGATATTCCAGCCAGTTTTAGCTGATTTGGTGGGAACTATTACACATTCTAAAACAGGTCTTTCCCTGTAGGTTTGCACCTCCCTTTAACACATTTCACTATCACACTCCATTATTAATATGCTTTCGCACCCATACCTTACCTTCTCTCTCTGGCGTGCAGGCCCCCTGTAGGGGGTGGCTTCTTTAGACGATTATATCCTTGCATTTTTATATGTCTCAGTTATGTGACGTTAATGTTGTTTATCACTGGACGCTACTGACAGGAGGTTTTATCCTCCGTAACTGTATGGAATGCTGTATTTTCTCAATAAAGAATTTATAAAAAAAAAAAAAAAACTATGAATTAACACATGTGGAATTATATACATAACAAAAAAGTGTGAAACAACTGAAAATATGTCCTATTCTAGGTTCTTCAAAGTAGCCACCTTTTGCTTTGATTACTGCTTTGCACACTCTTGGCATTCTCTTAATGAGCTTCAAGAGGTAGTCACTTGAAATGGTTTTCACTTCACAGGTGTGTCCTGTCAGGTTTAATAAGGGGGATTTCTTGCCTTATAAATGGGGTTGGGGCCATCAGTTGCGTTGTGGAGAAGTCAGGTGGATACACAGCTGATAGTCCTACTGAATAGACTGTTAGAATTTGTATTATGGCAAGAAAAAAGCAGCTAAGTAAAGAAAAATGAGTGGCCATCATTACTTTAAGGAATCAAGGTCAGTCAGTCCGAAAAATTGGGAAAACTTTGAAAGTGTCCCCAAGTGCAGTCGCAAAAACCATCAAGCGCTACAAAGAAACTGGCTCACATGCGGACCGCTCCAGGAAAGGAAGACCAAGAGTCACCTCTGCTGACGAGGATAAGTTCATCCGAGTCACCAGCCTCAGAAATCGCAGGTTAACAGCAGCTCAGATTAGAGACCAGGTCAATGCCACACAGAGTTCTAGCAGCAGACACATCTCTAGAACAACTGTTAAGAGGAGACTGTGTAAATCAGGCCTTCATGGTAGAATATCTGCTAGGAAACCACTGCTAAGGACAGGCAACAAGCAGAAGAGACTTGTTTGCCCTAAAGAACACAAGGAATGGACATTAGACCAGTGGAAATCTCTTGGTCTTGCTTTGGTCTGATGAGTCCAAATTGGAGATCTTGTGCGACGCAGAAAAGGTGAACGGATGGACTCTACATGCCTGGTTCCCACCGTGAAGCATGGAGGAGGAGGTGTGATGGTGTGGGGGTGCTTTGCTGGTGACACTGTTGGGGATTTATTCAAAATTGAAGGCATACTGAACCAGCATGGCTACCACAGCATCTTGCAGCAGCATGCTATTCCATCCGGTTTGTGTTTAGTTGGACCATCATTTATTTTTTAACAGGACAATGACCCCAAACACACCTCCAGGCTGTGTAAGGGCTATTTGACCATGAAGGAGAGTGATGGGGTGCTGCGCCAGATGACCTGGCCTCCACAGTCACCGGACCTGAACCCAATCGAGATGGTTTGGGGTGAGCTGGACTGCAGAGTGAAGGCAAAAGGGTCAACAAGTGCTAAGAATCTCTGGGAACTCCTTCAAGACTGATGGAAGACCATTTCAGGTGACTACCTCTTGAAGCTCATCAAGAGAATGCCAAGAGTGTGCAAAGCAGTAATCAAAGCAAAAGGTGGCTACTTTGAAGAACCTAGAATATGACATATTTTCAGTTGTTTCACACGTTTTCGTTATGTATATAATTCCACTTGTGTTAATTCATAGTTTTGATGCCTTCAGTGTGAATCTTCAATTTTCATAGTCATAAAAATAAAGAAAACTCTTTGAATGAGAAGGTGTGTCCAAACTTTTGGTCTGTACTGTATGTAGTTACTAATAATGTGATATTCCAGAATCAGTTACTATTAGACTGACTTACCCCATATGTAATAAGATTCAGCCCTTAGCAACCAGTCTGCATGAAACTTCAATCTCATTATTCAGTTAAGATGGCCGCCACTGCCCTCACCCTTAGGCTAATCCCGCCAGCCCTCACTAGCCAGTAACAATAGCCCCCCAAAAGTGTCAGTAACCAGAGCCCTCCCCCCTAAAGGGTTAATCTCCTGCAGCACAAAGGGGTCCTCTTACCACATGTTGCTTTCATTTATACACTGAGCAGATGGCAGATCTCTTCCCTGCTCTGCGCTGGTTCAAATCTGCATTGTCCCAGTCTGCTGAGTGAGGGAGCGTCTGTCAAGTGCAGGGACAGGGAGAAGTGCACACAGCCCAGGCACTGTTATCAGCTGCTGGAGAGGACCTGGCTCTAATAATTTACTTACAGTCCCTGGCTGTCAGTAATGTGACCTTGCACGCAGCCTGCTTCTGCGTCCTCCGTCCTTCAACAGATAGACGGACCATGCCTAGCAACCCTATTTTAAGCACAGGTAAATATAGGCAGTACAGGGAACAAAAATGTGGAATTAAGGGGGGATTGAATATACTGTGAAAAGTTGAAATAGGGCCACCAAGGAGAAATTAATCACCACAATCCAATACTCAAAAAAAAAAAATATGACAGTTATACTTTAAGAAGATCTATCAGTAAGTGTAATATCTCCCTACTTTCTTTACACTTGTAAGAAGTGCTAACAAAGTGGCCAACCCCTTTAAGTAATAAAGCAGTAGCACCAGTAGGTACAGAGCTTTTGTCTACCCAATCACAATTTTAAAGAGGTTGTCCAGCTTTTTTTTTTTTTTACTTTTACCCTAGCCTGGAATACTTGTGGGGAAAAAAAACATACTTACATGCATCCCAACGCTCTGTTCCAGGGCCCCTAGCTCTCTTCACTGGTCTTCTAGGGCTCAGCTTTCAAGTTTTGTTCATTAATGACTAGCTTTAACAGTATCCTAAAACGGGATATGATCCAGTCGTCTGAGGGTGGGTAGCAGGAGTTGAAATTCTATAATTTCAGTGTTTTTTATCGATGCAAAAAAACTATTACAAGCATGTTAATTTACAAGGTCATGTATTAAAAATCACTCCCAACTTGAAGAAAGTATTAAAGATCTAGGAGACCTTACTTTAATCAGTGCTTACATTTCTTCAAACTGCCTTGGAAGGAGTTCATTCATTTTAAGCTTAACTATAGTGTAGTCTACTGTGATATGACAGCAATGACTGGGTCGAGTTTATGTTTGTGTACATGAGCATTGGTTTCAAATATGGCTTAGGAAAAATTTTGATTACCATATATAAATTAAAAGCAAGTCCTAGCATGGGACAATACTTTACACCCCATTTACAAGCCTACAAATAGTCTCCATCAGGAAGTGGTAGCCAAATGGAATTTCACACAATGGAACAGCTATATGTGAATTTAGGGCTCTCTCACACTTGCGTTGTTCTTTTCTTCCGGCATAGAGTTCCGTCGTCGGGGCTCTATGCCGGAAGAATCCTGATCAGGATTATCCTAATGCATTCTGAAAGGAGAGAAATCTGTTCAGGATGCATCAGGATGTCTTCAGTTCAGGACTGGAACGTTTTTTGGCCGGAGAAAATACCGCAGCATGCTGCGCTTTTTGCTCCGGCCAAAAATCCTGAAGACTTGCCGCAAGGTCGGATCCGGAATTAATGCCCATTGAAAGGCATTGATCCGGATCCGGCCTTAAGCTAAACGTCGTTTCGGCGCATTGCCGGATACAACGTTTAGCTTTTCTAGAGTGTTTACCAGGCGCATGGATGACGTAATCGTATGGCACATCATCCATGCGCATGGGGCGCTCTGACATCATTCTGGAGTGCCCCGGGAGCCGCATGGACTGTAAGTATACCGCTCCCCCGCTCCCCGCTCCCCGCTCCTACTATGGCAACCAGGACTTTAATAGCGTCCTGGCTGCCATAGTAACACTGAAAGCATTTTGAAGACGGATCCGTCTTCAAATGCTTTCAGTACACTTGCGTTTTTCCGGATCTGGGTGTAATTCCGGCATGTGGAGTACACGCCGGATCCGGAAAACGCAAGTGTGAAAGAGCCCTAAGAAGAAAATTTGTGGCCTTTCAGAAACAATTGAGGGAAGATACAGTATACGTGCAGCATTCTGGCCTTCTACAGTCTGATCTTGTTAAAGTCAAGACTGATTTGGGAAGGCAAAATCAGCAAATATTATTATTATTAAAGGGACACCGACAGGCCCTATAAACATATTTAGTTATTCCTATGCAGTCATAGATCTATTAAAGTGTATTCCAATGATATAGGAGTACCCCCTGTCCGAATTTTAAACCATGTAAAAACAACTATATATTTATCTGTCAATTACCCTTCTTTGTGCCCAGGGGGCGATTTTTCTCCTACCTTTGTGCCCAGCCGCGCCCCAACTGTCGTTTCCTACCGTCGCCCAGCTCATTATTATTAACTGCGCTGGGCGGCTCTTACAATCCCCGATCCTGTCAGATCCCACGCATGCCCGATAGAAACTTATGGTCATCGGCCTCAATCGGACCTTCTGCGCATGCCTCGGATACCTGTATCCGGCACCCTCATAAGCCGGAAATGTAATGTGGGGAAATATCCTTTTCTAAAATTTAACTTTTATAAGATATACAATAAAATACAGTCCACCATAGTGGCTGGTATTGGCTGAGGAACCCCCTAAATCCGAGGGACATTACCTTGAGAGAGGACCACCATATCCTTACACACCTAAGAGCAGAGGGTTATCACTCCCTCCGCAACATGGCAGTCCTGCACCATGGATGTCATATAGTTTAGGCTGAGATCTACACCATCTGAGCCCCCTTCTCTTTTTTCTCCTTAGTACCACTTGACCGCAGAGTCTGCATCTTTTTACCTGCGGATACAATCGGTATCTAGTGAGTCTTTTTCTACATGTACTTGCTTTCCCCTGAGGAGTCGACACGACAGAAACATGCCACGTCGGGAGGTCTGTAGTTAATTAGTAATTTTAGTGTCAGCGATCAGGTCCATAACTAGGGACAGGTATCCTGACGGGGTCGCCCTTTCTAGGGCGAGTGCTCTGTGTAGACAGGCAGTATGGGAGCAGACCCCTTCCCCCAAGTTTAGGGTGAGATAGGGCACAGAACCCCTCTCCCTGACTGCACGCCTACACAGGACTCCGTCTGACCCAGGCAATACGTCTGCTGATTTGAGCTACTTGGTTGGTCAGGTAAGACTGCTGGCGTCCATCCAGGCGCAGCAGTTCAATTCATTACCTTCTGCCTCACCAGCACTGGGGTATCTATCGTTATATGTATGTATGTCTGTCAATTTGTTACATCCTGTGGTGTATTGTATTTTATTGTATATCTTATAAAAGTTAAATTTTAGAAAAGGATATTTCCCCACAAATCTTCAGTGGGTCCCTGGTAAATTTTGTTTCTTGAAATATCGGTGATACTTCTATAACCACTAGTTTCACTCACTAACTCGGAAATGTAATGTGCCTGCGTCTCTTATTCTTCTATGCGGCTGTTTTCTGTGTCTCCTGCTGTGCCTGCGCCGGATCTCTCCTCCCGGGCACTCCTATCCGGCGCTTCAGAGCACTGATGTCAACAGAAATACTGTCTGTTAATGCGCCTGCGCAGGACAAGAAACTCTTCTCTCCGTAATCACTGTCTGCACATTGTACTCACAGACAAAGAAGAGAGGCCGAGGAAGAGATTGGCATTTGAGATCCAGAAGGGGCCATTTTAATTATCGAATAAAACAAAAATAAGGTAAATATATAAATTTCACTAATCTAAAAATGGGAAATATTTTATAAACATAACTAATTAAATTAGCCAAAGAAGGAATAATAGAAAAAAAATGAATATTTCAGATAGAATTGCGGTACATTGTTTCTATGCTGCAATAAATCATAGTGCACACCACACACCCTATTAATATCAGATCACTAACTACATATTACGCCAACAATATTTTTATACATTGATAAGTGATACTTCGTTATTGATGTTTGAACTTACACTAGACTCAATGTTCACTATCAATGTAACATGGGATATGGCGTGGTACTTACACCAGACTCAATTTTCACTATCAATGTAACATGGGATATGGCGGTGGTACTTACACCAGACTCAATGTTCACTATCAATGTAACATGGGATATGGCGGTGGTACTTATACCAGACTCAATGTTCACTAGCAATGTAACATGGGATATGGTGGTGGTACTTACTCCAGACTCAATGTTCACTAGCAATTGTACATGGGATATGACGGCGGTGAAGCGCTGGATAGGAGTGCCTGGGAGGAGAGATCCGGCGCAGGCGCAGCAGGAGACACAGAGAGTAGCGGCATAGAAGAATAAGGGACGCAGGCGCATTAAATTTCTGGCTTGTGAGGGTGCCGGATACAGGTATCCGGCGCATGCGCAGAAGGTCCGATTGAGGCCGATGACCATAAGTTTCTATCGGGCATGCGCAGGATCTAACAGGATCGGGGACTGTAAGGGCTGTTTTACACGTTACTGCTC
The DNA here is from genome assembly GCF_014858855.1 of Bufo gargarizans. Taxonomy (NCBI): domain Eukaryota; kingdom Metazoa; phylum Chordata; class Amphibia; order Anura; family Bufonidae; genus Bufo; species Bufo gargarizans. The sequence continues at coordinate 414,196,488 of NC_058081.1, read as the reverse complement.
CGTGCTTCTGCTGTCCGCATCGGGTCTTGGCTGTCATTCACGCAGCGGATGTCACGCACGGCATCCGCTCGTGTGAAACAGCCCTAAAATCCGCCCAGCGCAGTGAATAATAATGAGCTGGGCGGCGGTAGGAAACGACAGTTGGGGAGCGGCTGGGCACAATGGTAGGAGAAAAACCTCCCCTTGGGCACAAAGGAAGGTGATTGACAGATGAATATAAAGTTGTTTTTACATGGTTTACAATGCGGACAGGGGGTACTCCTATATCATTGGAATACACTTTAATAGATCTATGACTGCATAGGAATAACTAAATATGTTTATAGGGCCTGTCAGTGTCCCTTTAAATTAATGATTGCAATAGATAATAAGCACCTGAACACTTAGAGAGAAAATGGTCATTATGAGCATCTTTATGCAAGAATATTTTTATTATATGTATTACTAATCTCTTTGCTTTCAGCTTCTTCTACAAGTTTAGGAGAAGTGGAAAGCTCTAAATGGATAGGTAAAGCGAGAAGATGCAGGAGGTCATAATCGATAACCTATTTCTGTGTTGTCTTCTGATTTTCTCCTAGTTTTTTGGGTTTGTATAAATGTTTATTTCATTGTATAATACCAAGGTATGAAACTTTCTAATATTATTAATTTCACATCATAGTCCACAGCTCTGTTTGCTGTCAATGAACTAGTACATTTTTTGCTTTCATTTAGAAGCAAAAAACCTGTCCGGATCATGTCTGGTACATGATCAGTTCATACCATTGACACAGTTGCAGATTATGATAATATGTGCAATGAAGCTGTGGCCCCTAGAAATTATTTCAAGATTTTGACAAGTTTTCAGTAATGTTGATCGAGCATGCTTGGCCGAACACCGGTTCAGCTGCTACGCAGCTAATACATGTGCAGGTAAGTACTGCCCTCACAGTGTAGGGAGTGATATAGGAATAATTTTATTAGAAAAACTTTTCAGAGATGCAAAAGTAATTTTAAGGACTATTGTTGTGTGTGGCAGCAGCAATATATATTTTTAGCGCAACCTGCAGTAAATTGCTAAAACTTAACAGACTCAAAAGTCGTTTTTAAGGACTGTTGTGTGTGGCAGCAATATCTATTTTTAGCGCTTCTGTGCTAAATAGCGTGCAATAGTTAGGCCGCTGCAGACAGCGACATTAGATTTCATGCGTAACGTGTAACGTAGACGGTGTCCGCTTCTGACATTGACATTACCAGTGCCACATCTCCAGTGTAACGTGTGCGCTGAAAAAATTCATCTGTGACATAGTGTACTTTTTTAATAGACGGTGTCCACTGCGGACAGTGACATTAGCTGCACCACATCTTCTGTGTAAATTGTGCGCATCCCAGAAATATTTGTGACATCCAGTGTACTTTTTCAATAGACGGTGTCCACTTCTGACAATAACACAGTGTTTCTCAAATAGTGGGGCGCGCCCCCCAGGGGGGGCGCCAGGCTCCATAAAGGGGGGCGCGTAATGTAATATGCGGCAGGGAGATGAGCGCTTCTATTGTGGAAGCGCTCATCTCCCTTCCTCTGATCAGAGGCCGGCGCAGGCGCTGAGGGACTGGGAGGAGGAGCTGGGGGCCGGGAATAGCGGCGGGGCGGTGCAGTCAGTGTACTATAGCCCTGCCCCGCTGCTCCGGTATAGCAATATAAAATATCTTATTCAATTAAAATGTATTAGATATGCCCCCTCACTCCTAAATTCTTAGTACCTTACATCCTATTCCTAGGTTCTGTAATGCCGGCAGGTCGGGCGGGCGGCAGCGTAACTCCCTGGTGTCACGTGCCTGCGCCGCCTACTTTATGAATGAAGCAGGCGGCGCAGGCAAGTGACGTCAGTGAGTGACGCGTTGGCCGCCCGCCCGCCCGGCCTGCTGCAATTGTACAGAACCTAGGAATAGGATGTAAGGTACTATTAGGAATTTAGGAGTGAGGGGGCATATCTAATACATTTTAATTGAATAAGACATTTTATATTTGAATACTGGGGGGGGGGGGGTTTAGGCTGATCCGTGGATGGCACAGTTAAGGGGGGGGGGCTGTGGATGCCACTGTTATGGGGTGGGGGGTCTGTGGATGGCACTGTTATGGGGTGGGGGGTCTGTGGATGGCACATATATAACAATGCCAGCCACAGATCCCCCACCCCATAACAGTGCCAGCCACAGATCCCCCCTGTAACAGTGCCTTCCACAGATCCCCCCTGTAACAGTGCCATCCACAGATCCCCCCTGTAACAGTGCCATCCACAGATCCCCCTTGTAACAGTGCCATCCACAGATCCCCCCTGTAACAGTGTCCGTCATCCACAGATCCCCCCATAACAGTGTCCGTCATCCACAGATCCCCCCATAACAGTGTCCGTCATCCACAGATCCCCCCATAACAGTGTCCGTCATCCACAGATCCCCCATAACAGTGTCCGTCATCCACAGATCCCCCCATAACAGTGTCCGTCATCCACAGATCCCCCCCATAACAGTGTCCGTCATCCACAGATCCCCCATAACAGTGTCCGTCATCCACAGATCCCCCCATAACAGTGTCCATCATCCACAGATCCCCCCATAACAGTGTCCATCATCCACAGATCCCCAGTAATAGTGCCACCCACAGACCACCATTAGTTCCAAACCCACCAAAAGCACACCTTTTGGTTAAAAATATTTTTGTTGTAAATTGATCCACATTTCTTTCTTTATTCTCTTATACGTTAATAAGGATACAGTGTTATGCAGAGGTGTACTTATTAATTATAACAATTTTATAGACAAATGATACTATTTACAGTCGCGCGGGGGGCTCGAAATGTTTTCTTCTTCCTATGGGGGGCATGGCAGAAAATAATTGAGAAGCACTGCAATATCATAACCAGTGCCACATCTGCAGTGTAACGTGTACGCTGAAAAAATTTATCTGTGACATACAGTGTACTTTTTCCATAGATTGTGTCCAATTCTAACAGTGACATTACCAGCGCCACATCTCCTATGTAAATTGTGCGCATCCAAAAAATATCTGTGACATCCAGTATACTTTTTTAATAGATGGTGTCCGCTTCTGACATTGACATTACCAGTGCCACATCTGCAGTGTAACGTGTGTGCCGAAAAAATATAGCTGTGAAATACTGTGTACTTTTTTAGTAGATGCTGCGGACAGTTTCATTACCGGTGGCACCTCTCTTATGTAAAGTTTCCTCATCCCAAATACCTGTGATATTCCCTGTTATTTTAATTAGCCGCTGGGGACAGCATTGACATTTATCTGCGGGATATCTCCTGTGTGAAGTTTCCATATCCCAAATACCTTTTTAAATGTGTTTGCGCATACACTTCCAAATCCTACTCTACTGTACGTGTGTCAGACTTTCAAGCATATCTAACATTTAATATGAAGAGCAATACGGGACGGGGCAGTGTCCTTGATGCTGATGGTGCTCGCAGAGGCCATGGCCCTGGGTGCGGTGAAACTGTGCCTGCTGCCAGAGCACAAGAAAAACAATCCTCTACGATACCTAGCTTCATGTCCCAGTTTGCAGGGCAGTGCAGGACTCTTGAAATCAGAACAGTGCAACCAGGTGGTAGGTTGGATTGCAGCAGATAATGCTTCAAGTCACTTAAGCACCACCCTGTCTTCCACCAAGTCCAGTCTCAGTAGCCAAGAGTCTGCTCAACACAATCCTCACCCTGATCCTTCTTCCTCCCAATATGGAGAGTCTGGGCAAACAAGTGATCCCACACTCGGATATTCCGAGGAGCTCTTTTCAGCCCCATTCCTTGATTTGGCCCTCTAGCCAAGCAAAGCACGCTTGAAGATGAACAGATCTTGTGCCCTGCTTCCCAAACGTTTGAGCATCAACAGTTAAAAGAGGATGACGGTGGGGAACGGCAATTACTATTTAATGTGGTGGAGGATGATGAGACACAGATGCCAATAAGTCAACGGCAATTACTGTCTCAAGAGCTTGATGAAGAGGATGAGACACAGTTGTCAATCACTGAGATTGTGGTTAGGTCAACAAGGAGGATAAGCAGAGTGAGGAAGTGGAAGAGGAGGTGGTGGAGGATGAAGTCACTGACCCAACCTGGGAAGGTGGATGCCAAGCAAGGATAGCAGTACAGAGGGGGAGGGATCTGCAGCACCGCAACAGGCTGGAAGAGTCAGGGAGAAGGCGGGCCACACCAAGCAGGCCCGCAACTGTTCCACGGTGTACCCCCTTGCGGAAATCTCTCTTGCCAAGGGGTAGGTGTTCCACAGTATGGCGCTTTTTTTAGGAAAGTGCCGACGACAAAAGAATAGTAGTTTGCAACCTGTGCCGTACCAAAATAAGCCAGGGGGTGAACACTAGCAACCTCACCACCACCAGCAAATTCTGCCACATGGCATCCAAACACTATAATAATTGGGCCGAACACCTGGGTCCACAATCTGTGTCTGTGGGTCACACCACTGCCTCCTCTTCCCCTGTGTTAAATGCTGGCCAATCCCCTGTTGAAGGCGCAGACCCGGATGCCTCCCGCCCTGCACCTGGACCTTTGCAAGCAACATCAGCGACCACATCCACTTCCGTGTCCTAGCGCAGCGTCCAAATGTCCTTACCCCAGGCATTTGAACGCAAGCGCAAATTCCCAGCCATCCACCCACAGGCCATAGCGCTAAATGCACAACTTTACAAATTACTGGCCCTGGAAATGTTGCGATTTAGGCTTGTGGACACTGAGGCCTTCCGCAGCCTGATGTCAGCGGCCGTCCCATGTTACGGAGTCCCCAGGCGCCACTATTTTTCAAGGTGTGCCGTGCCCACCTTACACCAACATGTGTCTGATAACATCACACGTGCCCTGACCAACGCAGTTACTAGGAAGATCCACTTAACCACAAACACATAGAAAAGTGCATTCGGCCACGGACGCCATTTCCCTGACAGAACACTAGGTGAACGTTGTGGAGGACAGGAATGAGTCATACCCTGGGATGTCACAGTTGCTACTGACGCCAAGAATTGCGGGCCCTATGTCGATCAGGGTTTCCACCAGCACCTACGGTAGTGGCTCCAACCCCCACTTCTCCTCCTCTGCCTCTACCTCCACTTACACCTCTGAATTATCCTCTTGCAGCACCAGTCAGCCATTAGTCGGTAGCTGGAAGCAGTGTAGCACTGCAGTGGGGAAGCGGCAACAGGCCGTGCTGAAGCTAATATGCTTAGGAGACAAACAGCACACCACCAAAGAGCCTGTGGCAGGGCATAAGAGACCAGACTGAGCTGTGGCACTCGCCACTCAACCTAGAGACAGGCATGGTTGTGTCTGATAATGGCCGTAATTTGGTGGCGGCTTTGGAGCTCAGCAAGCTCACACACATCCCATGCCTAGCCCACGACTTAAACTTAGTGGTTCAGCTATTTTTCGAAACCTACCCTAATTTGCCAGAGCTTCTGCAGCTCATCAACAGCTTCAGCCGGTCTGTCAACGCTACAACACTGTTGTGCGACGTGAGCACGAGCTGGAACGTTCCACATGTTGGCCAGACTTTGTGAGCAGCAGAGGGCAGTAGTAGAATACCAGCTGCAACATGGTCGTCGCCTTTACAGTCAGCCTCCGCTATTGACATACAAGGAGTGGGCATGGTTGTCTGACCTCTCTGAGGTTTTAAGAAACTTTGCGGAATCAACACACATGATGAGAGGCGATAACGCTATTATCAGCGTCATTATCCCACTTCTGTGTCTTCTCAAATGCTCACTGCTCACAATTAAGGATGACCCATTGCATGTGGAAGAGGTGGAAATGAGGGAAGACATTACACAGGGTGATAGCCAGACCACCCTCGGTTCATGTTCTCAGCGCGAATTGGACGATGAAGAGGAGGAGGAGCAGTACACTGTTGCTTCCGCTACAGAGGGTAGTACCCATGGAAGGAGGAAGAGAATGAGGAGATTGAAAGTCATCCTCCTAATGACTACAGTGAAGTCTTGTCTGTTGGTACTCTGGCACACATGGCTGACTTCATGTTAGGCTGCCTTTCCTGCGACCCACGCGTTGTACGCATTTTAGACAACACGGATTACTGGTTGTTCACTCTTCTCGACCCCCGCCACAAAGATAACTTCTCATCTCTCATTCCTCTGGTGGAGAGAATGAGCAAAATGGTGCAATACCAGAAGATCCTTGTTGAAAAATTCGCATCTGACAACGCTGGCGGCAGAGTCCGTAGTTCCTTGGTCAAACAAGGATGTGAGACAAAGGAAACACACGGCAGTTCCAAATGAGGTGGGGCAACACTCTCCAAAGCCTGGGACAGTTTCATGACACCTCACCAGCACCCTCACCCTGATGCGCGGCCTAGTGTCACAAGGAGGGAAAAATTTTGGAAGATGGTGAAGGAGTACATAGCAGACCACATCAGCATCCTCAATGATCCCTCAGTGCCTTACAACTACTGGGTGTCCAAGCTGGACACGTGGCACAAACTGCCTTGGAGGTGCTGGCCTCCCCTGCCGTCAGCGTTTTGTCTGATCGGGTATTTAGTGCTGCTGTTGGCATTATAACAGGTAAGTGTATCCACCTGTCAACTGAAAATGCTGACAGGTTGAATCTTACAAAAATGAACAGGGCCTGGATTGACCATGACTTCTCGACTTCACCAGAGGAAAGCGGCTGAACATAAAGGCACTTTAAATGTGTTGTTTATAATGTACTAAATACACTGTTATTCCATGCACCCCTTCCACCACAAACAAGGGTATATCATTGAATCTTCTTTTTCTCATCCTCCTCCTCCTCTTCCATCATATCAACATGCTTATTTGTCGCATTTAATGCCCTCGCATATATTGTTTTACAGGATCAGCTCACCTATAGGCCCTAGCAAATAATTTTTTGCAGTGTCAGCTAACCTGCAGACCCTTACATATAATGTTTTACAGGGACAGCTTACCAGCAGGCCCTCACCTACAATCTTTTACAGGGTCAGCTCACCAGCAGGCCATCAATCATAATTTTTCAATCATGATGCCCTCCTTTATGTGTAACAAAGGGTGTATTGGAGTGCTGGTTCCTTGTAATTTTTTGGCAGCACTTTCACTTATTGCATATGCTTTATGCGTGTAGAAGTCCCACTACCTGAACAATTGCACCACAATGTGAATATACAGGTTGTATCGGAGTGGCTCTTCCTTGTAATTTTTGGCAGCACATGCACTATATATACAAGTAAATATACAGGAAAGAACGTTACCTAACAATCTTTCCTCTAAAATGGATTTTATATTCAGTTTGGTAGTATTATTGTCAGTCTGTAAAAGCGGAGTACTACTCGGACAACATCGTTCCCAGCAGCATCTACCTGGGAGTTCAAGATGCATCCAGACATCCTCCCCATGCTGTTTCTGAACAATTTCAGTGGTGATTCCATCAACTTCTGACCTTTTCGTATGAACCAGACACCCTCCCCTCTTCAGAGCGGGGGATGCCTGGTTTAATGCTCAGGTTCTCCCATTGACATCCATTGTGCTCGGCAGAGCACCCGAGCATCCCAAGGTGTTCGGCCCGAGCACTTTGGTGCTCGATCAACACTAGTTTTAAGCCTATAGATTTAGCAACAAAAAAAAAAGATTAGAAATTGAAGCACACAGTATACTTATTTTGCAATGATTAAGCTTGATTTTCATGAATTCTGGCGATAAATTTGATTATATAGTACAGCCTTGTAGTATCTGCATACAGATCAGTCAGCTAATTGTACGGGGTGTTCATGTCATGGAAACACAAATATATACAGTGTTTGAAGTACTACATTTCTAATATTTTCTGCTATGTGATGCATATCTATACAACATTCACCAGGTTCTCATCCTGTCAATCAATGCTGACAGTGGATTTTTAAAGCCAAAAGGTGGAATAATAAAGGTGTTTGTTGTGCCCTGTATTGTAAGAGCCACTTGACTTGATTCTATAGTGTAAGAATGTCTAGAAGTGAAAGGGTATTTCTGCACACAGTAAATAGGGCAGGAGCCAGGCATGCTTCTTATGTTTACTACAAACAGAAGGAAGCAGGCTGGGCTAGCTCAAACTAGATCTGTGTGATGACAGAAACAGCTTGGAGGCTCTCCATAAAGCTGAGCACGCACCTTGTGAACACCTCAAGACACAAGCCTGAATAGACACACACATCTTTGTTAGATTCTATTTTACATATCAGCCACTCATTATAAGAAAGAGAAGGTCAGCTGACAAAAGGAGCATTTCATCTGTATTACTGAATATGACTTCTACAGTATGTCACTTGGCTTTAAAACAATGTTAAGTATGTTGTCCCCATTTGTCATCTTGTCACATACACACACGCACTAGTCCTAATTTTAGAAATGTTTATTTTATTTGTTTCTAAAGTTGCTTACCTATTCCACCACACTGTACCATACTAGATGCAATGACACGGTACAATTGGCGTGAACCACTGTCTTACCGTATATTCTTGTTGCTGTACGCATAGATGCTGTGGATATAATGTAATACTCTAGAAACCAGTCTTTAATATTGTACTTCTAGTATCAATCTAATCAAAGGGGTAATCCAAGTTATTTTTATTAATGACCTATCCTCAGGATAGCTCATCAATATCAGATTAGCAGAGGTCCAACATCTGGGACCCTCGCCGATCAGCTGGCCAGCGCAGCCTTCTCTTCATTCACTTCAATGGATGGCTCGCTCTTATACACTTGAATAGGAATTGAAGTGAATTGGATGGCTTAGGTGTAATTACTGAGAATTCCCAAGGATAGGTCACCAATAAAAATAACTTTAAGGTGAATTTAAACATGCAGATAATCGGGCAATTCAAATGTTCGTTCCCGACAATGCTCGTTCTCAACAATCTGCCCATGTAATAGTGCCACTGATCACCCGATGAACGAGCGAAATGCTTGTTCAAGTGGTGAAATTATCGCTCGTGTAGGTACCTAAATTAGCATTGCTGGGCAGCAGATTGTGCTGTCTAAACAGTGTTCTGATGCCCAGTAACAATGCAGCTCTATGAGAACAAGTGATTGCAATAGTGATCCCTCAGCTTTCTCCTCCACGGAACGGAGAGCTGACTGTCGGGAAGGAACGTTTCCTTCCTCACAATCTGCTGTGGCTCGGTGCATGTAAATCCACCTTTAGGCCCCTTTCACACAAGCGAGTTTTCCATGTGGGTGCAATGCCTGACGTGAATACATAGCATCCGCACTGAATCCCGACCCATTCATTTTTTCACGCATCAGTTTTGCTTTGCATGAAAAACGCAGCCCTGGCCCCATAGAAGTGAATAGGGCTTCAGTGAAAAATGCATCGCATCTGGAAGCAAGTCCTAATGCAATGCGTTTTTCACTGATAGTCACTGAGAGATGTTGTTTGTAAACCTTCAGTGTTTCATCACGCACATAAAAAAAAGTATCAAAACACACTGAACAACTGAACGCAATCCCAAAGAAAACAAACTGAACTTGCTTGCAAAATGGTATGAGTTTCACTGAATGCATCCGGAGCCAACCATATTGTTCTTGTGAAAGAGGCCTTCAGCTTATATTACACCTGCAGATAATACTGAAGATCATTATTAATGAGTGTTCACAGGGACACTCTTTAGTGATGATCTGGCAGTGTAATACTGCTGCCAATTACCTGAAGAATGAGCAAATGCAACGTCATCAGATAATTGGAATCTTTTAGCAGGTTTAAAAATTGTTTGCCGGTGGCAGATCATTATTTGTAATCACGACCTGCTGCTGGCAAACAGTAATTCAGTATGAGGACGAGCAATAGCATTAATGATCATGCCCCCCCATATTGTAGAAGAGATAGCTTCATGTTATAGCAGCAATCTCATACATTGACAAGCGAGCAATTGCCAGCAAGGAACGCTTCTCTCCCAACAAAATCTGCAGGTCTAATATACGCTTTAGACTCATTTTATTGTTCATTCATACCATTGGTCAACCTGTGCAGTTACACTGGGACCCAGTGTCATGTCAAAAGCTGTTTGCTACTGTTTATTAGGCTGCATGTAAGGGACTAAAACAATGAATTTTATAGCTGATGTTTACTAGTGGATTATGAAAAAGACTAAGGTGGGTCGGGGAAGGGGGGGAATGGATTGCTCTATGCTGTGGTATTAGACGGCAGGGGCTTATACTGTCCTATTCTTGCCTGGAAGCCCTGTGCTCTCTGTATCTATCCCTGATTCTCTTAAAATGCTGCACTAGATATTGATACTATGCCTAGTTTCTTGTTTGTAAGGGCAGTCATTGTGTTTGACTGTTTGAGAATTTTTAATTAATCTGAAATTTCCGTCTGTGATGGACTGAAACGTCACTGGGGATGCTGGAGAAGCCTTGACGCCTGATATTTTATTTTCCCTACCATGAAAATAAGTTATGATGGATATTTATGGATCTGAAAATCAATATACATAATTATATTGAACTGATAAACCATTAATTCTTATTCAGTGTTATGCTGGCTTCACATATAGGGGCAGATTTATTACAACCCTGAGGCATACACTGTAGGATAACCAGGAGCACTGCTTGATTTACGACAAGGCATATACGCAAATGCCACTGAAGAAGTTGCAAATGTGCAGTTTGGAACTTTCTCATACCACAAAATTAACTTATCTTTATTGTAAATCCGCTCGATAGTTTTTATGGACTGTGGTTTTTAACATGCCTTTTCAACATGTTTTTATGTCCTACTACATCCTACTACAAACCCCTGGCCCCTCTCATACCTGCTCCCAGCTCCTCCTCTGACACAGTTCACCAATAAATAAATACAAATTACCATAAATAACCTAATCAAACCATTATTCCCCCCCAATGTAACGGCTACCCTTTGAATGTGAGGGTATCAGCCGTTGGGGACGTCCTCTTTCCTGGCAAGCTGCTGGGTACAAGTACAGCTGGTATAATCCCATCCACGAGTTCCAGAGGTAGAGTCAGGTTCAGCGGTAAAAAGAGCGGCGTAACGATCCCTTAGATTTCCCTTTCCAAGAACGAGACAAGGCTCCGTTTAAAGGGTCAAGCAAAACTGCCTGTACTTTACGTACAGCCTCTTTTATTCACAAACAAGAAAACATAGTACTGCCCACAGGGTTTTGAAATACAGCCAATCAGTATATTACAACACATACACAGCAACCAATCGTTCACGCCCCTAGGGGCCCAGAAGGGAGACTGCGAAACACGAGACAGATACAACACATCCCCACAATGCATCATGGTTTCCTCCTCTCTGCCCTAGAGACAACCGAGAAGTAATCTAATTATCTCTCAGGACAAAGGGAAATCACCAATACACATGTGGAGACAACAGTACAGACATCACCATTTAAACACACAATAGAACAATGGGACAATAGAAACCCACCCAGCATATTCCAACTGCGTTCGGTCATATTAATAGTCCAGACCTGCAGCATAGTTCTGTTACACCCCCCTCCCCATGAAATGTGCCCTCTGCTGCTTACTATATAGTGTGCCACTCCCCCATGAACTGTGCCTGCTGCTGCTCATTGTATGGTGTGCCATGTCTCCCAATACCTTTTCCTGCTGCTGCCATATCCCCATGAGGTGTGCATGTTATTTTGAAACTTGAGAGCTGCTGTACTGCTGAAAACAAACTCGGCGACACTTCCCTCTCCTTCTCAGTTTGCATGCTGCTGTAGCCTGAAACTTTGGCCAAACCTAGAACACCCATCAGATCCAGTCATCGGGAGAGGACACAGTGAGTGCTGGCAAACGAGGCATGTGACTATTTGCAGATCATCCAATGCAGCTCAGTAAAGCTAGGCTAGCTAATCAGCAGCAAGCTCTACTGGCCAAGATCCAACAGAGAGCTAAAATGCCTGTTAGGACCAGGCTGAGGCTGTTCTGGAGGCACCGTCACTGATGGGCTCAGTAAGGATGGGAAGCCCTGAGCACAAGGGTAGTAGGGAGCTGGAATGCAGGTCCTGACTGGGAACCGCAATATTACGTGTAATTAATGGGCAGAGCAATTCAACCAACAAAAATTGGATGCTAGAAAAGTCAATATGACTAAAAAGATCGACAGATGAATGAATGAAAATTATTTACAACAGGTTTAGAGGAATATTAATAATTGCACAATTGACAATTTGTGGCAAATGTTATGCCCTAAATGTGGTGTATGCCCTCAAAAGGACAAAATGGTACATCCAATTGATGGCACTGGCAGATAAGTGCTTTTTGTACCATCAGCAGCAGTATCTCAAAATGGTACCAATAAAAAATACAATTCTGCAAAAATTAAATGATACAGCTTTGTCAGGGGAAAGAAATTATGCCTCTTACAATGCCTTCATGAAAAAGTTGCATGGGCATAAAGGCCAAAGCCCTTAAAGGGAATCTGTCACCTGGTTTGAGCATATTAAAGTGTTACTACTGCCATGCACAATAAAATACCTAATTTCTTGCTGTAGTCTTCATTTTTTGTTTCGTGGTTTCATTAGCGATAAAATCCATTTTTTATGTCATGCAAATGAGTGTCCAAGGTGCCTAGAGGGGCGTTATTATCCTAATCTGGTGCCCAGGAATTCCCCCTACAATGCCCAGCCCGTCTTCCTTTAGAGCCCAAGCACGCCTCTTTCAGCATAAGTAACTGCCCACGCCAGAACTCTTTGCCGCCACCCCCCTCCACTATGTGATTATTTGGATGTAACCACGCCCACAGATTCCTTTCATCCGCTCAGTGAAATCTCATGCAGGCGCAGTACCGTGGACTGCTTGCGCGATGTAGAAGCTCCTGAGGGCAATAGCTTTAAATTTGTCACTGGGCTTGGCGCATGCCCAGTTACAAATTTTAAGCTGTTGCCCTCAGGAGCTTCTACATCGCGCAGGCAGTCCACGGTACTGCGCCGGTGTGAGATTTCACATAGCGGAGGGGGCGGCGGCAAAGAGTTTGGGTGTGGGCAGTTATTTATGCTGGAAGAGGCGTGCTTGAGCTCTAAAGGAAGGCAGGCTGGGCACTGTACTGAGGAGTTCCTGGGCTCCAGAGAAGGATAATAACGCCCATCTGGGCACCTTGGACGCTCATTTGCATAACATAAAAAGTGGATTTTATCGCTAATGAAACCATGAAACAAAAAAATGAAGACTACAGCAAGAAATCAGGTATTTTATTGTACATGGCAGTAGTAACACTTTAATATGCTCAAACCAGGGGACAGATTCCCTTTAAAGAGGTTGGACCATCAGAGACAAAACCTTTCGGAATGTGAGACCTGGGATGATTTGATGATGTACTGTATAATTTTTCCAGGGAAAGCTGCAGCCAGCCAGAATGGTGGAATCATGTAATATATTGTTTAATCAAGTCCGCCAGAACCATAGAGATTCCTACAGATCAGTTATTCATTTTGACTCATAGAAAGAAGTTCAGAAAGTGGAATCCCCTTCTATGACATCCACATGCCCCAATATCCCATTACATGCTGTTCTTTCTACTATACTATGAATGAAAATTCCCTCTTAAAGGGAATCTGTGACCAGAGACCGTACTATCCAACTGTTTGCATAGACACATAACTGTGGTTCACCTGATTAAAACACTTTATTTTGTTGATCAGATGTGCCTTCCTAAGTCATGATAATGTTTTAATTATGCAAATTAGGCCATCGGTGCAATGACAGCATCACCCTTGCTCTTGTTACACCCAAACTCCACTCCTATCTATGTCAAGCCTCTTCCTCACTGGTTTGCCCCTGCCTGGCCATATCAAACTGGGTGTCCACTGAAATGAGTCCAGCTTGGGTCCAACAAGCGCAATGGTACTCATTGCACCAAAAGGACTCATTTTCATACTAAGAAAATGTATTATAACTGGGGAACACAGCCATAAATCAAAACAGCATTTGTGGCTATGCAAACAGTTGGATAAGGAGGTCACTTGTGATGGAATCCTTTTAAGAGATCACAGAAATTGGTGACACATGGCTAGGCTATACCATCAATTTCCAATCAGTGGGTGTCTGCTGTGTTGTCCTCTGATCATTAGAACAATCAAGGTTAGAAAAACACCTATTTTGTCTCCTGTTGCAATCTGAGCAATAATGCTACAAATGTCTTTATGAGGTAGCCCCATTCAAGTCCTTAGCAAGTTAATCATATCAGTAATACACAAAAACTAATCATCAACTGTCACCATGTGCAATTCTGCAACAATGATTTGAGTCAATGAAGATCAGATTGGACAACAAAAATGCAGTAGATGAAGTAGATAGAACCTACTGACTATCCCTACTTTTTGAACAGAGGTGATACAGTTTTCAGACTATTAACTATCTCTGTTCTAGTGATAGTAAGAGTGTACCAGAAAGAACCGGACACAGCAAGGAACCACTTATTCTTATCCCCTCCCTGGAGCCTTTGAAAAGAACACAGGTTAGTAGTGTCTGTGTTAGAGGTTACTTCTGCCTTTCTGTTCCAGGCGCTGATTACAGAGATCATAGAAACAAAGCAAATATGCTTGCCTTTTTATTGTTACATGTGGGGGTAGTGATGCCTTCTCTTTTGTTTACCAAGCCATTCATTTAAAGCTTTTAATACTTAAAATAGTTATACAACCCCAGCAGTATGTCCAAAAATCTATATTCTGTTTTAGAGAAAAATTTTAGTTTGTTTTGATTTTTTTTGTTGGGCATTTTTGGCCCTTGCCCCTTTTAGCTTATTGTCCACTATAAACCTCAATTTCAGCAAAAAACTGGACCAACAAGTACATCGGCCTGTGTGGACTCTGATGCATTGTACTGCAGCTTTTACTGTATTTATTAAGTCTTGATTCGCATGCAGCTTTGGATGCAGTATAAACAATAGACTAATAATGAGCAGATCGAAGCTGACAAAGTGGAATTTGATCCGAATTTCAGGAATTATTCGATTTGCACCAAATGCAAATTTCCTCACGCTTCGTGGTTACGAATTACATTTTATCCTAAAATGGCTGCTGCACATGTTAGGACATGGCGCAAGGAACTCTGGGAACGAGGGATCAACCACAATGCCATGCATACAGCCAATCAGCAGCCAGACAGCATTGTGATGTCACAGCCCTTTAAATAGCCTCAGCCATCTTGGATTCAGCCATTTTCCAGTGTACTTAGTGCAGGGAGAGATGTCAGCAGGGGCTAGGGACAGTGTTAGGAAATATGTTTTGCTCAATAGAAATTCAGGGAAAGAGCATTAGAAGTGTAGGGAAAGGATAGGGAGGAATTATTCCACAGTATTGAAGCAGAACAGGGTTCAATAGGGGTGTTTACACCTTGCTGCACTTACAGCGGATCCAAATTGCCATTTTACTGCTGCTCATTTCAAGTTTGAAATACGTCTGCAATTCCAGCAATCCGTTCTTGTTATTGGGGTCTTATTAGCCCTTGTGCGGTGCAGTTATATATACAGTGCTACCCATAATTATTCATATCCCTGGCAAATTTTGACTTAAAATTACTTTTATTCAACCAGCAAGTAATTTTTTGACGGGAAATGACATAGGTGATGTACAATAGGCATTATTATGGGGGGAAAAAACATTTCTCAGCTTTTATTTACATTTGAGCAAAAAATACAAGATGTTCCGCACTGTGGAAAATCTCAGAGGACGTGGTCGGAAGCCAAAAGTGACACCTGTGCTGGAGAGGAGGATAGTTAGAGAGGTGAAACAAATTCCAAGGATCACCACCAAGGCCATCCTGGTGAATCTGGGCTCTGCTGGTGGCAATGTCTCAAGGCAGACAATCCAACGGACACTGCACGCTGCTGGGTTCCACTTCTCCAGGTAAGGCACACAAAAGCTCACTTGGCCTTTGCAAAAGCTCATCTGGACAAAGAAGAAGACTTCTGGTCTTCTGTGTTATGGTCAGATGAAACAATAATTTAATTGTTTGGTCAAATGATGTTTCCTTCATTTGGAGTAAAAAAGGAGAATCCTTCAACCCAAAGAACACCATCTTCACTGTCAAACATGGTAGTGGGAACCTAATGCTTTGGGGGTGTTTTTCAGCCAATGAACCAGGGAACCTAATCACAGTAAACTGCACCATGAAAAAAGAGCAATACATGAGGATTCTCAATGACAATATCAGGCAGTCTGCAGAGAAACTTGGCCTTGGGCACCAATGGACATTTCAGCATGGGCACCAATGGACATTTACTTTTTGCTCAAATGTAAATAAAAGCTGAGAAATGTCCCCCCCCCCCCCCCACAATAATGCCTCTTGTACATCGTCTTATTATCTTTTGGGATACACCTATGTCATTTCCCATCAAAAAATTACTTGCTGGTTATTTAAAAGTAACTTTAAGTCAAAATTTGCCAGGGGTATGAATAATTATGGGCAGCACTGTATATGCTCTAAAGCCTTTTTTGTTGTGTATTAGTGAGGAAAGAAAAAGGGCTTATTAGCCGTTGTGTGCTGAAGTGAGAAAATTACAGCCCTCTTTGGCGTGCATTAGTGGCAAAAAATATTTGCCATTCACAGCCGCAGACTGGGTGAAAGATGATGTGGAGGACAATGAGGTCCTCGACCTCACATGGAATCAAGGTCATGCAAGTGACCTGTGTAGTTCGGAGGAAGAGGTGGTGGTCGCACAGAGCCACCAAAACAGCAGAAGAGGGAGCAGGGTGCAAAAGAGTAGCGGCCGTCCCCTAGATAGTACGCCTGCTACTGTCCAACTCAGCAAGGGACCAAGCACACCAAAGCTAGCTCCAATGAGTTCACTGGCGTGACAGTTCTTCAGACAATGTGATGACGACAAGACACAAGTGGTTTACACACTGTGCAATCAGAGCCTGAAGTGAAGCATAAACGTTCTCAACCTGAGCACAACCTGCTTGGCCAGGCATCTAAGTACAAAGAACGAGCTGCAGTGGAGTAGGCACCTCAAAAACAAAGAAAGGTCTCTGGCGCCTCTTGCTTCCTCTTCTGCTGCAGTCTCGGCCTCTTCATCCACCTCTGGAGTGACACTGGCACCTGCCACCCCACAAACAGAGGATCTGCCAGCAACACCACCACCTGGGTCACCAAGCATCTCCACAATGTCCCACGGAAGTGTTCAGCTCTCCATCTCCCAAACACTGGAGCAGAAGAGGATATACCCCCCCCTACCCACCTGCGATCCATGGCCCTGAATGCCAGCATTTCAAAATTGGTCTTGCGAAATGCTGTCATTCCGTCTGCTGAAGACAGAGAGTTTTAAAAGCTTTATGGCGGTAGCTGTCCCACAGTACGCCATGCCCAGCCGCCACTACTTTTCCAGGCGAGCCATCCCTTCCCTGCACAACCAAGTGGGGGGCAAAATCAGGTGTGCACTGCGCAACGCCATCTGTGGCAAGGTCCACCTATCTACGGATACGTGGATCAGTAATCACGGTCAGGGACATTATATCTCCCTAACAGCACACTGGGTAAATGCAGTGGCGGCTGGGCCTGAGGCAGATAGCAGTTTGGCGCATATCCTTCCACCACCGAGGATTGCAGGGCGCTTCTCTTTGCCTCCTGTTAATTTGTTCTCCTACTCCGCTTCCTCATCCTCTACCGCCTCCTCATCCGGTCAGCGTAACACCTTCACCAGCAACATTAGCACAGCCAGGGGTAAACAACAGCAGGCAGTTTTAAAACGTATCTGTTTGTGAGCCTCAAGCCCAGCCTGGTGGTGTGCGATAATGGGCGAAATCTCGTAGCAGCTCTGGGACTAGCCGGTTTGACGCACATCCCTTGCCTGGCGCATGTGCTGAATTTGGTGGTGCAGAAGTACCTGCTGCTGCATAAAGTGCGGGCCGTCTGTGCGCGCTTTTGGCGTTCTCACCCTGCTTCTGCATGCCTGTCAGCGCTGCAGGGTAACTTCGGCCTTCCCGCTCACCACCTTATATGCGACGTGCCCACAAGGTGGAACTCCACCTTGCACAGGCTGGCCAGACTACCTCCGTAATTCAGTTGCATCAGAATTTTCTGCTACATGGCTCCGCTGATGGGAGTCAGTCCAGCCTTAACCTAAGGTCGCTCTCACTGATCGGCTTTCTGAGGGAAGTGATAACTTTGTCCGGTTCAGGGAGTCCTGTAAATTATATTTTCGTCTGCGTCAGTCCTGGGCTTTTTCTCTGCCGACTGATTTTCAGTCCCTATGGTTGGTGAATGAATTTTTTGGAGCCCTGGGCCTGATTTATGATGACCCTGACCGGGTCTCCATGTGCTGAATTTAGAAGATGGCCGACTGACTTGGAGTGGAATGATCCTGCACTCCGTAGTCAATTCTGTCAGGGGCTATCTGAGAGATTAAAAGATGCCCTTGCATTTCATTAAAAACCTGATTCCTTGGAGGCGGCCATGTCTTTGGCAGTAAGGATTGATAGATGTCTTAGGGAGAGATGCAAGGGCAGGGGGTGCTGTCTGGTGGAGAATCAGTCCCTCCTGTCCCACAGGGTACTCTGACACCTGAATTAGGGGCTGGAGAGGAGTCTATGCAATTGGGTCAGGTTACTTCTTGCTCTGGTAATAGGAATTTTAGGAAGCTGAATAGACTGTTACTTCTGTGGTAAAGAAGGTAATTTCGTTAATGTGTGCCCTTTTATTAAATCTCAAAGTGGCAATGAAAAACAAATAGGGGATCCTTTCAAAGGAAAAAAAAACTCCCTTATTCTTGGTAGTGTGAATGGGGAGTCAGAGTAGGCATATTTGTATCCTACCTGCAGTACCTGATTCCTCCTGCCAGCCACAGTGGCGTTAGACTCTGGAAATTTTGAGTTAAAGGTATGTGTTGACAGTGGTGCAGGGGTTAATCTTATTGATTTTCAGTTTGTTCAAAGTCATGGTTTTAAAACTACCTCATTAAGCAAAGAAATACCTGTGTTCTCGCCCCCTCTCACAAAGATGTCTAGCTCATATTGTTCAGGATATTCATTTGAGGATGGGTGAGTCTCATGTGGAGTTCATTTCTTGTTTTGTTATGAAAGGTTTGCCTGCTCCGATGGTCTGTGTTTACCATGGTTGATAAAACATAACCCTACCATTGACTGGCAAACAAGACAAATCAGGAATTGGAGTGAATTTTGTTTGGACAACTGTCTTAGTGCCTCTATTTCGGAGGTATTCACTAAGGTGTTGCCTCAGTTTCTTTCCGATTTTTCGGACGTATTCTCGAAGGGTGGACTTCAGGAGTTGCCCCCTCACAGGAAGTACGGTCAATCTTATCCTGGAGCAAAATTGCCAAAATCTTATATAATCTTTCTCAACCCAAAAGAGTAGCTATGCGGGAGTACATTGCCGAGAGTCTGGCAAAGGGACATATTAGACCTTTAAGTCGCCTATGTCCGCTGGCTTCTTTTTCATAAAGAAGAAGGATGGATCCCTAAGACCGTGCCTAGATTTCCGGGAACTGAATCTCATTACAGTCCGTGATCCTTATCCCCTTCCTTTGATTCCAGATCTTTTTGATCAGATTGTTGGTGCTAATGTGTTTTCTAAGTTGGATTTAAGAGGAGCTTATAATCTGATCAGAATCAGGGAAGGAGATGAGTGGAAAACGGCCTTCAATACCCCCGAGGGTCACTTCGAGAACCTAGTCATGCCCTTTGGTTTAACTAATGCAGTCTTTCAGCACTTTATCAATGACATTTTTCATCATTTGGTGGGGAGGTTCATGGTTATTTACCTCGATGACATACTAATTTACTCTCCCGATATGAAGACTCATCAGGATCATTTGAGACAAGTGTTATTGATCCTTCGGGAAAATAAATTGTATGCCAAGTTGGAAAGATGTGTGTTTGCTGTTCAGGAGCTGCCGTTTTTGGGTTACTTGCTTTCTGCCTCCGGTTTTCGTATGGATCCCGAAAAGGTCCATGCAGTACTGGAATGGGATCGGCCGGAGAATCGGAAAGCTCTGATGCGATTTTTAGGATTTACTAATTACAACAGAAAATTTATCCTGAATTATTCCACCATTGTTAAACCTTTGACAGATATGACTAGGAAGGGCGCTGACTTCTCTGTCTGGTCGGATTAGGCATTACAGGCTTTTTCTGCTATTAAGAAATGTTTTACTTCTGTGCCAATTCTGATGCAACCTGATGTGTCTCAACCCTTCATTGTGGAGGTTGATGCGTCAGAAGTGGGAGTCGGAGCAGTCTTGTTGCAGGGTCCCTCTCCTAGCAAATGGCGACTGTGTGCTTTTTTCTCCAAGAAACTCTCAGATGCCGAGAGAAATTATTATGTTGGGAATAGAGAGTTGTTGACCATCAAACTGGCCTTTGAAGAGTGGTGCCATTGGCTAGAAGGGGCTACCCATCCGATTACGGTATTTACTGACCATAAGAATCTGGCCTACCTGCAATCTGCAAAGCTTTTAAATTCTAGGCAGGCTAGATGGTCATTGTTTTTTACCAGGTTCAATTTTGTGGTCACCCATCGCCCTGGGATTAAAAATGTCAAAGCGGATGAGTTGTCACGTAGCTTTCCGGGGGGGGGGGGGGGGGGGGATTCGGAGGATCCAGCTTCAATTTTGGCTGATGGGGTGGTGGTTTCCGCTCTTTACCCTGAGCTGGAGATGGAAGTGTTTGTTGGGAGCTCAAGAGTAGGCACCTGATTCTTGTCCACCAGGCAAGTTGTTTGTTCCTTCTGAACTGCGATACAAAGTGTTCAAGGAACATATGATAATTATACTGTCCTTTGTGGGACATCCTGGAAGTAGATCCACTGTATATCTTATTTCCCGGAGATTCTGTTTGCCTGGGTTGCGTAAAAGTGTTGAGAGTTATGTAGCAGCTTGTGAGACCTGTGCACGCACAAAGGTGGCACACACTCGGCCATCAGGATCTCTTCTTCCTTTGTCCATCCCATCTCGTCCGTGGACATATTTGTCCACGGGCTTCATTACTGATTTGCCGAGTTCCTCTGGGAAAACTGTGATTTTGGTGGTAGTGGACAGCTTTAGCAAGATGGCTCACTTTGTACCATTATCAGGTTTGCCCAATGCGAAAACTCTTGCTTAGGTTTTTATTGACAACATTGTGAAATTAAATGGCATTCCCTCTGATGTGGTGTCTGACAGGGGGACGCAATTTGTTTGCAGGTTTTGGAGGGCGTTTTGTTCTTGTCTGGGTATTCAGTCTTTCTCTTCGGTATTCCATCATCAGTCGAATGGTCAAACTGATTGCACTAACCAAAACCTGGAGACCTATTTGAGGTGTTTTGTCGCTGAGAATCAGGATAAGTGGTCCTCGTTCTTGTCTTTAGCTGAGTTTGCCTTGAATAACCGTAGGCAGGAGTCAACTGATAAGTCACCATTTTTTGGCGCATATGTTTTTCACCCTCAGTTTGGTACTTTCTCTGGGACTGAATCTTCTGGGATACCAGAAGAGGAGAGATTCTCTTCCTCTTTGTCAGAAGATTCAAGTTAATTTGAAAAAAATGGGTGAAAGATATAAACGGATGGCTGACAAGAGACGTATGACTGCTCCGGACCTGTATGTGGGTGATTTGGTGTGATTGTCCACTAAAAACATTAAGCTAAAGGTACCCTCTTGGAAATTGGGTCAAGATTTATTGGCCCTTACAAAATCTCAGCCATTGTCAATCCGGTGGCGTTTTGTCTGGAACTTCCGCAGGCCTGGAAGATCCATAATGTGTTTCACAGGTCCTTGTTGAAGAAATATGTGGAACCTGCGGAACCATCTCCTTTCCCCCCTCCTCCTGTTTTGGTTGATGGTAATCTGGAGTTTGAGATCTCTAGAATTCTCAATTAATGTGTTCTTCGGGGTTCCCTTCAGTAACTGATGAATTCAAGGGGATACTGTCCCGAGGAAAAAATGTTTGTCCCGGCTACTGATGCTAACGCTAGCCGCCTTGTTAATGCCTTTCACAGGGTACACCCGGATAACGTTGGGCCTGGGTGTCTGGAGGTCACCCGTAGAGGGGGGGTGGGGTACTGTCACGCCCTGCCCTGTGGGTGTTCTGAGACGATCTGTCAAAGTTGCTGTACGTGACACGATCAGATAGTTTGTTTTGTTGTGGTTTTGGTGTGGTTCGTTTGGTCATTGGGGAAGCTATTTATTCCTCCCTCTCCCTATAGCCTTTGCAGGTTATAGTTCTGCCTTATGTGAGTTGTGGATGCTTGGTGGATCGTCTGCTCCTTCTCGTATCAGATAAGTATTTTCCCGTTTTGGTTTCTGTTTGGTCTAGGCCTCTAGTGGGGACGCTAGCGCTTTCGGTGGTAGAAGGTGCTGCGTGTCTCTTACCCTTTTTTCCTATTGCCCAGTATGTTATAGTCTTAGGCATGGGGACATGTGTATATCTACCATTGAGGTATGCACATGGGCTTAGCAGCCTAGGGAAAGTGTGTCAGGGATTGCTAGGTGGTGACTTTGTTTTTCCCTAGCTTGTGGGGCCTAGTCCATTGTTTAGTTTGTCTTTCAGTTTGCTGTTCCCTTCCCTACCTATCGTGACACTGTGTTCCTTGTTGCGCTGTTTCGAGTACTCCACCAACATGGCCAGTGCCGATAATGCCGTTCTCAGCATTACTATGCCACTTCTATGCCTCCGTGAAAAAACGCTTCTGGCGATGATGGAAGGGGATGTGGCACAGGAGGAGGAGGAAGAGGGATCATTTCATAGGGTTTCCGGCCAGTCATTCACAAGTGGCTCTGAGGGTTGGTTCCTGCACCCACAAACGCCAGGTACACAATTGTCCAGCCAGGGCACAGTTGTGGAGGATGAGGAGGTGGAGGTTGAGGAGATGAAGGAGGAGAAGGGGGAACCGTGTTCACAGCTGGGTGGCACCCAAACCAGCTCATGGCCATCACTGGTGCGTGGCTGGGGGGATACAGAGGACACAAACAATACACCTCCCACAGAGGACAGCTTTTAGTTGCCTCTGGGCAGCCTGGCACACATGAGCAATTACATGCTGCAGTGTCTCCGCAATGACCGCAGAGTTGCCCACATTCTAACTTGTGCTGATTACTGGGTGGCCACGCTGCTGGATCCCCGTTACAAGGACAACGTACCATCCTTAATTTTCTCATTGGAGCGTGAGCGTAAGATGCGCGAGTACAAGCGAACGCTGGTAGACGCGCTGCTGGTGGCATTTCCACCTGACAGCGGGGCCACAGTGGAAGCACAAGGCGAAGGCAGAGGAGGAGAAAGAGGTTGCCAACGCAGCTGGGGCACCACCAGAACCTCAGAAGGCAGGGTTAGAATGGCCAAAATGTGGAAAAGCTTTGTCAGCACGCCACAACAACCAGCACCACCAGCTGATATGGAACGTCATAGCAGGAGGCAGCATTTCACCACTTGTTTATTTTATTGTATTTCACTAATTTGTCTGTTACATTTTCGGGTGACATTCACCAATGTTTGGCTGTGATATACCCCTGCTCTACCTAGTAGAAAGGTTAATAAAGTTCACATATTTTTCTGTTACATTCTTGGGTGACATTTTACAATTTTTGCTGTGAATAAACCCCGGCTCTGCATAACAGACCGGGACCGAAATTAAAAAAAAATCATCTGTTCCATTGGTGGGTGACATTAACCCATTTCTGGAGATGAAAACCCCCTGCTCTGCATAGGTGACAGGGACTTAAATTTGTGAAATTCATCTTTAATTGGCCCTTTCATTCGATCCTTCTGCTTTAATAACTTGTCCCACATTTCAGCTGGATCATATTGCAGCTATTGACCTTCCTTTGGATGTGGTCTCCCTTTCTCACACTCCCTCTCTGGCGTGGAACCCTGATTCGCCGCTAACCATGATATGGTAGGGACAGAAAAGAACATCAAAAGTTGATAGAGCAGATATCCAATTGGATCGTGGACATCACTGGGACATGCAACATGGTGGAGCAGTATGTGTGCACACGCCTACATGTACTGACTGATGGGTCTGCCCCCTTCAACTTCTGGGTCTCCAAATTGGGCATATGGCCTGAGCTTGCCCTTTATGCCTTGGAGGTGCTGTCCTGCCCTGCAGCCAGTGTATTGTCTGAACATTTGTTTAGCACGGCTGGAGGGGGTTATGACTAGATTATATTTCCCAATGTTTTGGGGTGTACCTCAATTTAAACAATAAAAAAGAAAACCAAAAAAGCAGTGTACCTCCTCATTCTCCACCGCCGCTTCCACCACCTCCTCCACCTCCTACACCATGTAGACCTCGTCCTCCAAGATCAAGATTATATATTTTTATTTTTACATATTTGATGTTATTTTAATTCATTTCCCTATCCACATTTGTTTGCAGAGCACTTGTCATGCTCTTAACCACATTTTGATGCCATTTGCAGCCCTCTAGCCCTTTCCATGACTTTTTTACAGCCATTTTAGTGCTCAGAACTTTTTTGTGAAGTTCGGTCAAACTCGAACACCCAGGCGTCCGAGGTGTCCCAGTGTGGGGGACAAAAAGGGGGCTTATTAGCTGTTGTGTGATTAAATGAGAAAATCACAGCTCTTTTTGGCATGTATTAGTGGCAAAAAAAACTTAATTAGACTTACCTGTAATTCCGTTTCCTTGAATCCACCATGACGGCCACAATGAGAGATAACCCTTGACCTCGGGTGACATTCCTCCCCCTCAGTATCCCCGTAGGTGAGCAAAAGTATGTATGTCTCCTTTCAGTATTTCTTCATACCAAAATTGAGACTGTATTAGATATATATGTATATATTTTTATATTTTATTTTTTATTTTTTGGTGTGGAAGGGAATATATGGGCCGTCATCGTTGATTCAAGGAAACGGAATTACCGGTAAGTCTAATTACAGTTTTCCATTCCATCCACCATGATGGCCACAATGAAAACTAACAAATACTTTAAATAGGGTGGGAAGCTGCCTGCAGAATTTTCTGTCCAAAACTAAATCTGTGGAGGTGGTAATTAAGGCAATAATGTTTTACAAAGGTGCTGAGACTTGACCAGGTAGCTGCTTTGCAAATATGGTCCAGTGAAACACCAGCTTTCTCTGCCCAGGAAGAGGCAGTAGCTCTTGTATAATGGGCTTTTATACCTTCTGGACAGGGTTTGTTCTGAAGCTAGTAGCTACATTTCATAGTGGATCTGATCCACTAGCTATCGAGGCTTTAGAAAGTTTTTTCCCTTTATTTCGACCAGCAAACTGGATTAGGAGTTTCTCATCTATTCTGAAAACTTTTGTTGCGTCTAGTTACAGCATTTAGGTGTTTCTAACTAGTGTTGAGCGCGAATATTTGAATTGCAAATTTTTTTATCGAATATCGCAACTTCGAGATTTCGCGAATATTTAGAATACTGTTCTATATATTCGTGAAATCGAATATTCATTTTTTTCTTTTTTTTTATTGTTATATTTTTTTCTTTCCCACTTCCCTAAAGTTGTTCTTACCTGTCCTATGGATTCCTGGCTTCCTGGCTGCTCCAGTCAGTGCCCGTTGCCGCTTCTGCCGACTTCCTTGCTCATGGAGCGTCCCCATCACCATGGGAACGACTCCATATACTAGAATGTACTGTCGGATTTGAGAATGACGTTGAAATTGCAATCCGATTAATTCAAGTTATAATAATCGAATTGCGATTTCAACTTAACACTGCTATATTCCATATTTGTTAATTCTAGCCTAATATGGAATATAGCAGTGCTAACTTAGCTAAGTTGAAATCGCAATCCGATTAATTCAAGTTATAATAATCGAATTGCGATTTCAACTTTTTACGTATATTCTTAATATTGCTCTAACTTCGTCTTTTAGAATATTCGTAATATTCTAAAAGACGAAGTTAGAGCAATATTACGAATATTCTAAAAGACAAAGTTGGAGCAATATTAAGAATATTCTAAAAGACGAAGTTAGAGCAATAATACGAATATTCTAAAAGACGAAGTTAGAGCAATATTAAGAATATTCGTAAAATACACATATAGATTGTAATTTAGCTAATATACTGCTATAGTAATTTTTTTAATAGTGTACATATTTTACAAAACTTAAGTTCAGAAGAGGCAAAAAAAATTAGAGAAAAAAAATTGATTATAGCACTATATTAGCTAAATTACAATCTATATGTGTATTTTACGAAATTTCGTAATATTGCTCTAACTTCGTCTTTTAGAATATTTCGAATATTCTAAAAGATGAAGTTAGAGCAATATTACGAAATTTCGTAAAATACACATATTAGCCTAGCCATAGTCAATTAGTCATAGGAACGTTGCCTTATACTATTAAAAGAAAAAAATCGCAATGCGCGATTAATTAAATCGCATATTATTCGCGATAATTTGAATAATTACAAATATTCGATTTAGACGAATATAACACGAATATTCGCAAAATAGAATATGGCACCTCCCGCTCATCACTATTTCTAACATCCAGGAGTTGCATCTTCTCTTCTATCTCTTCTCCAGGGTAGCTGGCGACAGATGGTAATACTATATCTTGTTTCCGATGAAAATTTTAGACCACCTTGGGGAGAAAACCCGGATCTAGCCTTAGCACAATTCGATCTTCGAACATTGATATGGTTCTTTACAGGAAAGTGCTTATATTTCACTTATCCGTCGGGCCCAAGTGATGGCTATCAGGAAAGCTGTTTTAAATGACAGATGTTTTATAGAGGTTTCAGATACGGGAGAAAAAGGGGGGTCAGTAAGTCCCTCTAATACAATATTAAGGTCCCATTGAGGAATTCTAGATCTTAAGGTTGGCCTTAACCTGGAAGCTGCTCTAATAAATCTCCTTATCCATCTGTGCTCTGCGAGACTAGTATCATAAAAGGTGCTTAAGGCCGATATTTGGACTTTGAGGGTACTTGGCCTCAGGCCTATTTCTAGCCCATTTTGCAGAAAGTCCAGTATTTTATTAATCGGAGGAGAGGATGTTTTCGGATGCTCCTCCCCTAGCCAACTGCAAAATCTTCTCCAGACATTGAGATAAATGGCCGATGTAACTTTCTTCCTACTAGCCTTGAGGGTATGGATTACTTTGTCCGACAAGCCCTGTCTTCTTAATGATTTGCTCTCAGGATCCAGACTGCTAAATTGTAGATCTGGGGGTTGGGGTCTATTATCGGGCCCTGTTTTCCCTCTAGGGTATTTTCCACAGTTCTTCTAATGCCCACTGTCTCAGGATTGAGAACCAGCTCCTTTTGGGCCAGTGGGGAGCTACCAAGATCATTGTTGTTTCTTTCTGTCATTTCTGCAGTAAGCGAGGAATCAGCGGAAAGAGTGGAAACGCATAGACTAGGTCCCACTCCCATCTTATTGATAAGGCATATATTGCCCATGGTCTGTCTCTTGGATTTATTGAACAGAAGTGTTGAATCTGTGCATTTTTTCCTGGAGGCAAGCAGATCCATCTTTAGTAGTCCCCACCTGACAGTGATCTCGTAAAATATGTAGTTGTTTAAAGTCCATTCTCCTGATCTATTTTTATCCGACTTAGGAAGTCCGCCTCTAGGTTCTCTGTCCCTTTTAGATGGACCGCTGTTAAGAAGAGAATATTTGTTTCCGCCCAGGAAAATATTATTTTTGCTACTACCCCCAGTTAATCAGACCTTGTGCCTCCTTGATGTTTCAGGTATGCCACGGTGGTGATGTTGTCTGAGAGGACTATCAGATGCCTGTTCTTAAATTGGTCTCCTGCTTCTGTGAGTGTCATAAGGACTGTGTTCAGTTCTCTGGAATTTGAGGATTTTCCGTTTTGGTTGTTTGGCCAGTCTCCCTGGAAAAACTGGTTGCCTATCTTTGCACCCCAGCCTGAAGAGCTGACATCCGTTATGACCTGAGTCTCTGGGATTTTGAGCCATTTTATACCTAGGAGCAGGGCTTTTTTTCTCAGAGAAAAGGTGGTGGAACTCACCCTCCCTCCCCTGGCCACGCCCCAACCCACCCCTAGGGCCGCCCCCTAAAACCGCCCCTTTGGAGAACAGGGATGCAAGTAAAATTTGGGGGGCTATAAAAGTCCAGCCCAGCAAAGAAACCCCCCAGATGGGGATGGCACTGTTAATGGGGGATCTGGGGATGGCCAGATCCCCAATTCTATAACAGTGCCATCCACAGACCCCCCCCCATCCTATAACAGTGCAATCCACAGACCCCCCCCCACCCCATAACAGTGCCATCCACAGACCCCCCTTAACAGTGCCATCCACAGACCCCCCATCCCATAACAGTGGAATCCACAGACCCTCCCACCCCATAACAATGCCATCCACAGACACCCCCCACTCCATAACAGTGCCATCCACAGACCCCCCCTTAACAGTGCCATCCACAGACCCCCCCACCCCATAACAGTGTCATCCACAGACCCCCCTTAACAGTGCCATTAACAGTGCCATCCACAGACCCCCCCTTAACAGTGCCATCCACAGACCCCCCATAACAGTGCCATCCACAGACCCCCCCATTGCCGCTCCAGTACAGTTATAAAATGTGTAAAATGAATAATGATTCTATTCATGCTGCCCCCTCTGTAGTAGAACATTCAATATATCCATCCTACTCACAGGGCTGTTATCGTAATGCAGGCCGGCCGGGCAGACGAGCGTCAGCGTCACTAACTGACGTCACGTGCCTGCGCCGCCTGCTTCATTCATAAAGTAGGCCGGGCAGGCACGTGACGTCAGTCAGTGACGCTGCCGCTCATCTGCCCGGCCGGCCTGCATTACGATAACAGCCCTGTGAGTAGGATGGATATATTGAATGTTCTACTACAGAGGGGGCAGCATGAATAGAATCATTATTAATTTTACACATTTTATAACTGTACTGGAGCTGGGGGCCGGAGCACAGTGAACGCACCGGCCCCCAGCTCCTCCTCCCAGACCCTACCCGCTGATACAGTGCAGCCTGTGATGCTGGAGCATGGCAGGCTGCGATGTCAAAAGGTGGCGGAACGCACAGAAAAAAAGCCCTGCCTAGGAGTAGTTTTTCCTCTTCCTTCCACCAGTCCAGATCTATTTTGACTTTCAATGGTATCTGTATCATCCTGTCTAAGGACGTCTGCTTTATGTCCCATTTTTTTAAGATCCGTGACTGCATGATTCTTGTATGGGCCTGACTCCATGGAACCGAGTTTATGCACGCGGTTAAGTTTCCTAAAAGGCTTATTGCCCCTCGAATGGAACACTTGTGAGATTTTTGAAAACTACTTATTTTGTTTTTGAGAGATCTTACTTTGTAGATAGGTTGTTTGGGATACAGAATCTAACTCTACGCTCAGGAACCTTATTCTTGTAGATGGGGTGAGTATTGATCTTTTTACGATTTATCACCCATCCTAAACCTGAAAGGGTACTTAAGACTACTTCTGTAGTCCTGAATGTTTCTTTTTTTGAAATGCCAATTATTAGGAAGTCGTCTAGGTAAGGGATAATATTTATTCCTTTCTTGCGCAGAAAGGCGATCATTTCCACCACTAGTTTTGTAAATGTTCTGGGAGCTGATGAGATGCCAAAGGGGAGGGCTACATACTGAAACTGGTGGAGGCTTCCCCCCGAATCTTTTATTGCAAACCAAAAGATATTTCTGGGAGGCCTGATGAATCGATATGTGATAGTAGGCGTCTTTTAGATCTATTGACGTCATAAAGGCACCCTTTGGGATCAGCGGAACTGTGGATGCGATTGATTCCATCTTGAATCTTCTGTATGTTATGGATCTGTTTAAGGGCTTTAGGTTTATTGTTGTGCGGAATGTGTTGTCTGTTTTTTTGACTAGAAAGAGACCCGAATAGAATCCCTTTCCCTTTTCGGTGTCCGGCACTTTTATGACTACTCCTGATTTGAGTAAGTCCTGAGTACCCTGCCAAATCTTTTCCCCTACACTTCTGTTTTGGGTGGTAATGGAGAATTTTTCTGGAGGTGTTGAAGAGAATTCTATTCTGTAGCCCTGAGCTATGATATTTAGAGCCCATGGGTTTGACATAATCTGACTCCACTGAGATAGAAAACTCTTCAACCTGCCTCCCACTTTGGCATCATTGTTTATTGTTTTGTCTATTCTGAGGATTAGGAATGAATCCCCTACCCCTTCCACCTTTTGGGTAGCTCCAGCCACCCATTTAACCTTTACTTCTGTAGGGTCTGTCTGTAGGGGGAATTGACGAAAGGGCCGTTTCTTTGTTTCTTTTTCTTCCGGAAACCCTTTCCTCTTATCAGCCGCTTTTTTTTTTTGTATTTTATCTAATACTGTCCGAAAACAAATTCTCCTGAGAAGGGGATAGAGCATAGCTTAGACTTGGATGTCTTATCCCCTGACCATGCCTTCATCCATAAAGCCCTTCTAGCTGCATTGGAAAGGGCTGCATCTCTTGCGGAAAAATGTACTGACTCACTGAGGCATCTGATAAAAAGGCCGTTGGTGATTTTAACAATGGTAAGGAATTTATGATATCTTCTCTGGGGGTTTTGTTCTTTAGGTGTTCTTCAATTCTGACAACCAGAAGTACATGGCTCTTGCAACGGATGTAGCGGCAATGTTGGTTTTTAACACCAAACATAGACGATTCTCGATTTCCTTCCTTAATAACAAATCTGCTTTGCACTCCATTGGATTGCTAAGTTGTGATATGTCCTCGAATGGTAAGGCCGTCTTTTTGACTACCTTTGCCACCTGAATATCAATCTTAGGTATTTCATCAAGATTTTACACTCAGTCTCATCGAATCGAAGTCTGTTCCTGAATTCTTTGGATACCCCTATTCTTTTTTCAGGATCAATCCACTCATCCAATATAATTTCTTTGATATTTTCATTGATGGGAAATGCTTTAGTTCTTTTAGTACATAAACCCCCGAACATCTCGTCCTGTACTGTACGAGGTTTGGGAATATCCTCTATGCCCGTGGTAGACCTAACTGCTTTGAGTAAATCTTGCATTTCATCCGAGGAAGAAAAGTATTTTTTATCATCCTCTAGGATTTCACCCTCTGAGAGAAGTTCTTCCTCAAGTAGTCGTCTAGAGGTAGAGGTATCCTCATCAATGTCCTTGGCCTCAGAGGGGGATTGAATGGATAGTCTATTTTTTTGGGCAGGCGGGATGGGCGTATTGGAAGTAGTCAGAGATGCTAGTGAAGATTTAATTTCATCCTGGATAAATGTTTTCATCTCAGACAGGATAGATGTTTGCTCCAATACATCTTTTTCACAACTTCTTATTATAGTTATCAGGGAGTTTCCTGGCACAGGTTGCGCACTTTAGGGATTTGTACTTAGATTTTGTCTCTTTTGAACCCTAATAAGTAAAGTAGAGCAAACAAGTATCAGCATATTTCTCATAATATATATAGAAATAAGGATAACCATACTCCACACAGGGGAACTCTGGAGCAGCCGGAGAGGGGTCAGAACCCTCCTGACGGGATGCTGGAGCCTCAGGAGTGGACATAGTGGCGAAGATGCACTGCTCCATGCTGCATGAGCACCACTTTTTAAACACTTCCTGGTCCTGACATCATCTAGGCGCGTCATCCGCTCTGCGCCCAGGCTCCGCCCCCTCCTGCCTGCCGGTCATAAAATCAGAGAGAGGCGTGTCCCACATGGATCCGGCAACAGCGGTCTACTTCCAACCTGAAGTGGAAGGGAGACCGTGAAAAACGGAGAAGAGCACAGGTCCCAGCATGAGCCAGGGCGAGTGTCCATGTTGCCCAGCCTTAGCTCCTTCCGCAGGAAGGCAGCAGGGGATGAAGATAAATCCTGGAAACTTCACGTCCCCACCGGGTGGACTCTCGCTGCGTCCTAACGCCATAGGGGCAGGAAAAACACTGAGGGGGAGGAGGGGTGGGGGCTATTTAAACTTTCTCTGTGTATTCCTGCCCCTACAGAGGTCAAGGGTTATCTCTTATTGTGGCGTCATGGTGGATGGAATGGAAAAAATATTATTTGCCGTTCATGGCCGCAGTTATATGTTTTAAAGCCTCTTTGTGGTGTGTATTAGTGGGGAAAAAGAAAAAGGACTTATTAGCTGTTATGTGGTGAAGTGAGAAAATTAAAGCCCTTTTTGGCGTGTATTAGTTGCAAAAAAAAACACTTTATTTGCCGTTCATGGCCTCAGTTATATGTTCTAGAGCCCTTTTTGGCGTGTATCAGTAGAGAAAGAGAAAAAGGGCTTATTATACCCCTTTGTTTGCAGTTCAGCGGTGAAGTTCCATTGTACTACAGCCATTTACGGGGTGTATTAATAGGATAGATAGGTACGTCCTATTAGCCATTCTGCGGTGAATTGCGATTGTTATATTTATTTTTTGGGGGTGTATTAATAGGAAAAAGAATACATCTTATTAGCCGGTCAGCAGTGAACCAATATTTTTATGCAGCCATTGTTGGGGTGTATTAACCCCTTAGTGACCAAGCCTGTTTGGGCCTTAATGACCAAGCCAGATTTTGGAATTCTGACATGTGTCATTTTAGCAGAGAATAACTTTGTGAAGGTTTTGCACATCAAAGTAATGCTGACATTGTTTTCTCGTCACATATTGTACTTTACTTAGGTGGTAACATTTTACCCAAAAAATTGTTTTATTAATTTTCAACTGCAATATTTTTACATACCTTTTTTTTTTCTTTTGTATCATCCTATTTCTCCTGTCTTCAGAAATACCCAGATTGTGGCCCTAATCTTATTTCTTGACAAATGGCAGGGCCTAAACATAAAGGAGCATCCAGTGGCTTTCAGAACACAAAATTTGCTTGAAAATGTTTTAGGCACCATTGCACACTTGTAATGGCGTTGAGCTGCCAAAACAATAGGAAACCCCCATAAATGACCATATTCTAAAAACTAGACCCACTAAGGTATTCATCTAGGGGTTTAGTGTTCTTTTAGACCCCCTAGTTTTTTTAAATAAATTAATGCTAACCAGGAAAAAAAATAAAAAATTACACAAAAGTGTCAATTTAAAGACAGATTTTTTTTTCTACAGAGCACATGAAAATGAAGAAGTACACCCCAAAATGTATCACTCCGTTTCTCCTGTCTTCAGAAATACCCCCATAGTAGCCCTAATCTTATGTCTTGACAAATGGCAGGGCTGAAACATAAAGGAACACTAGTGGCTTTCAGATAATAAATTCTAAATGGTTCAGTCCCCATTGCACACTTGTAATGGCGTTGAGCTGCCAAAATTATAGAAACCCCCATAAATGACCCCATTTTGAAAACTAGACCCCCTAAGGTATTCATCTAGAGGTTTAGTGTTTTTTTAGACCCCCTAGTTTTTTTCAGAAATTAATGCTAAGCAGGCAAAAACATAATTTTTCTTTTCATTTTTTACACAAAAGTGTCAATTTAAAGACAGATTTTTTTTCTACAGAGCACATGAAAATGAAGAAGTACAGCCCAAAATGTATCACCCCATTTCTCCTGGCTTCAGAAATATCCCCACTGTGGCCCTAATCTTATGTCTTGACACACGACAGGGCCCAAACATAAAGGAGCACCTGGGGCCTTTCAAATAATAAACTGAAAATGGTCCAGGCCCCATTGCACACATTTTTTTTTTAAATTTAAATTTCTTTATTGGTTTTCTCTAAACAAAGACAATATACAAATATATAAAAAGGAAGGAGCGTAATACATATACATTTCACATATCCAGATGTGTAATCCCAATTATATACATACTGACACATGGCACATTGGCCTAATAGGCCAACCAGCATATAAGAATTAATAAATGCCCCAGGGTGAATATACTGATCTCCATCCTCCCATATCAAACGAGCCCACCCCCCCATACCCCTCCCCCCCCCCCAAGCCAGGCCACGGCTGTCACAGAGGCGGCGGGCGACTCCCGCCCTCATTCCACCTGTCTGTAGTGCGCTGTAAATCGTACCATAATCACCCTATGTACATGAATGCTGCCACCTGGGCATCTCCTACCGGTTATCATTGTAGTTAAAATATTCACTTTTCGATTTTCGATTTTCAGTTTTCAGTTCCACTCCAGCCGTATAACTTCCAACTCTGTCTGATGTTTCCCCCCTTTACATTTAATATACTCAAATTATTTTACTCTATGCATTAATGTTTCCCACTCTTGTAAGTTAGGGGCCCTATCCATCACCCAATTCCTAAGGATTAGTACCTTGGGCATTAAGAGTCCCTTCAACCAGCGAATCTGTTCACTTTTTTATACTTTGTGTTTGAACTCAGGGGGGAAAAGCCCGAGTATGGCTACTTCTATAGTTAAAGGGGGCCTATTTTCAGTTATTGCCCTGAAATATGCTTTGCCAGAAAGTCTTGATAACCGGACAGCTCCATAACATATGAACATATCCGCATCGGAGAAGAGGCATTTCAGACAACAAAATTATTTTCCTTTTTTTTTCCGTACATTTTAGATAAAAGACCCGGGGTAAGGTATAACCGGTGTACTATTTTAAACTGTGTCAACCGTTGTTGGCGTGAGAAAGAGGCCTTCTTAATATTTTGATATATCTCCCGTTATTGAAGTGGGTTGCTTTCCCCTATATCCGCTTCCCATTTCCCAACACTTTTGAAATTAATAACAGTGCTTAATTCCTTTATTAATCTAATGTAAATTTGTGAAACCCTAACTTTTTCCCCAAATGAAGTGTAACAAAAGCCTAACAGTGTCTGCATGACTGGTGTTTGAGAAATTTTATTTTGCGTGTATGCGAGTGCATACTTAAGTTGAGCATATCTATAGTGATTTAACACAGTAATTGGTGTCTCGTGAAATATTTCCCCTATAGGTTTCAATTTACTAGCAGTGCATATGTGTGAAAGCATTGTGATCCCTCTCCGGGTCCAGTAATTATTGTCATTTAGGGCTAAAAAAATCAGTTAGAAAGGGGTTATCCCATAATGGGGTAAACTCCTGGGCATATGTAACCTGCAAAATAGCTTATATCTTGTTCCATACTTTCTGTAGCATTGAACCTATAAGGCAAGTATATTCCTTACGACCTAAGAGTCCAGTCTCCAATATACTAAATATCTTCTGTATAGGGCTCTTCTGTTGTTTAGTGAGGTAAGACATCAATAAACCATCTCCAACGATAATACACCATTGCAGTTGTGAGCATAGGTAGTAACCTTGAAAATATGGGAGACCAAGGCCGCTATCGATTTCGGCCAGACACAGATACTGTAACTTGATGCAAACCCTTTTCCTGCCCCATATCAGGTCGTTGATCAGTCTATCAATCCAGTTGAAGACACCATCCTCGATCCAGACGGGGCAGGGGCCGATCACGTACAGTATCCAGGGCAACAAAATCATTTTAATCAGTGCGATTCTATTAATCTGTGAAAGGGGAAGTTTCTGCCAAACCCTGACCTTCTCCTTTACTTTATTTACCAAAGGAATTATATTTAATTTGTTATAGTCCCTGATTGAGCTACCAATCTTTATCCCTAAATATTCCAGATGGTCCAATGGGGAAATAACTTTTACCTTTAAGTTGTCTTGTGGGGGTGCGCGATTCAGAGGGAAGAGGACGGATTTGGACCAGCTTATCTCGTACCCGGCCGAACTCGTCTATTGTTTGCATAACACGTGGAACATTTCTCCACCCGTCATTTAAATAGAGCAATACATCGTCCGCATATAAACTGATCTTATCCCCCGCCCCCCTTCCGCCGAATCCCACAATACCCTCATCGGCTCTAATCCTACACGCCAGGGGTTCCATGAAGATTGGAAAGAGAAGTGGGGAGAGTGGGCAACCGGGTACCGCGCTGCAAGCAGATGGCGGGGGAAATCACCCCGTTGATATTAATTCTAGCCACTGGGCCGTTGTATAGCATTTTGACCTATCCAATAAACTTTTGGCCCAAGTTCATCTTGTACATGGTCTGCCAGAGAAAGGACCACTCCACCCTGTCAAAGTACTTGGCGGCATTTAAGGACAGGATGGAGCGGTCCTCTCCCCCTCCCGTCTGCACGTTCAGGAAAGTCCTTCGTATATTTGTCTGGATTTGTCGCCCGGGGGTAAACCCCGTCTGATCTGTGTGGACTAAACCCGTTATTACCTTTTTTAATCTGTTTGCGAGGACTTTGGCGATTATCTTATAATCTGAGTTGAGCAATGATATACAGTACAGACCAAAAGTTTGGAGACACCTTCTCATTCAAAGAGTTTTTTTTGTTTTCATGACTATGAAAATTATAGATTCACACTGAAGGCATCAAAACTATGAATTAACACATGTGGAATTATATACATAACAGAAAAGTGTGAAACAACAGAAAATATGTCATATTCTAGGTTCCTTCAAAAGCAAACCACTGGCCTGCGCGCCAAAATACCTTTTAAAAGATGATGTTTTAATGTGACTCAACATATGCTTTTGTTGTCCTGATGAAGAGGGCACTGAGCCCTTGAAACGCGTTGACAAAATAATAAAATAGCTACTTTCCTTTTTTAAATAATACCACTTGGTAATTTGGCTCCTGTTTTCAGCGCCGTAAGAAAAAGGTTCAAAAAAACTATTCCTTTTTATCTCTAATACTATTTCTCTTGCCACACCTGGGGCAGAGAAAAAGGAACCTTGGCAGCAGTACAGGACCCCGCACGCTGGACGGGAGAATACCAGCATAAGCAGTGTACAGTTGTTGTGGCTCCACACAACAACATATGGTAAGCGCTTCCTGTATATAGTGCGACAAGATCCAAAATACAGCCACACACACGAGGCGCGGCCTCCTGTCTTTTTCTCTCCTTTTCTTTTAGGTTCTTCAAAGTAGCCACCTTTTGCTTTGATTACTGCTTTGCACACTCTTGGCATTCTCTTGATGAGCTTCAAGAGGTAGTCACCTGAAATGGTTTTCACTTCACAGGTGTGCCCTGTCAGGCTTAATAAGTGGGATTTCTTGCCTTATAAATGGGGTTGGGACCATAAGTTGCGCTGTGGAGAAGTCAGGTGGATACACAGCTGATAGTCCTACTGAATAGACTGTTAGAATTTGTATTATGGCAAGAAAAAAGCAGCTAAGTAAAGAAAAACAAGTGGCCATCATTACTTTAAGAAATGAAGGTCAGTCAGTCCGAAGAATTGGGAAAACTTTGAAAGTGTCCCCAAGTGCAGTCACAAAAACCATCAAGCGCTACAATGAAACGGGCTCACATGCGGACCGCCCCAGGAAAGGAAGACCAAGAGTCACCTCTGCTGCGGAGGATAAGTTCATCTGAGTCACCAGCCTCAGAAATCGAAGGTTAACAGCAGCTCAGATGAGAGACCAGGTCAATGCCACACAGAGTTCTAGCAGCAGAACACATCTCTAGAACAACTGTTAAGAGGAGACTGTGTGAATCAGGCCTTCATGGTAGAATATCTGCTAGGACACCACTGCTAAGGACAGGCAACAAGCAGAAGAGACTTGTTTGGGCTAAAGAATACAAGGAATGGACATTAGACCAGTGGAAATCTGTGCTTTGGTCTGATGAGTCCAAATTTGAGATCTTTGGTTCCAACCACTGTGTCTTTGTGCGACGCAGAAAAAAGGTGAACGGATGGACTCTACATGCCTGCTGGTGACACTGTTGGGGATTTATTCAAAATTGAAGGCATACTGAACCAGCATGGCTACCACAGCATCTTGCAGCGGCATGCTATTCCATCCGGTTTGCGTTTAGTTGGACCATCATTTATTTTTCAACAGGACAATGACCCCAAACACACCTCCAGGCTGTGTAAGGGCTATTTGACCATGAAGGAGAGTGATGGGGTGCTGCGCCAGATGACCTGGCCTCCACAGTCACTGAACCTGAACCCAATCGAGATGGTTTGGGGTGAGCTGGACCGCAGAGTGAAGGCAAAAGGGCCAACAAGTGCTGACCATCTCTGGGAAGTCCTTCAAGACTGTTGGAAGACTATTTCAGGTGACTACCTCTTGAAGCTCATCAAGAGAATGCCAAGAGTGTGCAAAGCAGGAATCAAAGCAAAAGGTGGCTACTTTGAAGAACCTAGAATATGACATATTTTCAGTTGTTTCACACTTTTTTGTTATGTATATAATTCCACATGTGCTAATTCATAGTTTTGATGCCTTCAGTGTGAATCTACAATTTTCATAGTCATGAAAATTAAGAAAACTCTTTGAATGAGAAGGTGTGTCAAAACTTTTGGTCTGTACTGTAGGTCGATAGGCCTCAACTTTATTTCCATCATTCCTTTTCTTCAGAATCAATGTGATAATTTCCTCCATTAAGGACGGGGGCAATTTCCCAATGATACAGGATTCATTTAGTACCTGCAGTAACCCGGGTAGGAGGATCTCTGCATGGCTCTTATATATGCCAAACGGAAGCCCATCCGAACCGGGGACCGAATAACCCTGAATCCCCATTATGACCTCCTGCAACTCCCCCAAGAGGATGGGGGAGTTCAGGAGAGCCGAGTCCGGTTCAGACAGCGCTGGAATCCTGATTTGTTGCAAAAAACCTTCTATATGAGCCCCTGTGTCATCTAATTCAGAGCGATAAAGGTTGTTAAAATATTTTACAAATTCTCCCTCAATTTCCGCAGCTTTTTCCTGTTTACGGCCTTCACATGTTTGAATTTGTCGGATCTTTTGAGAGGCCTTTTGGTTGGATACTATGGAGACTAGCAGTTAACCTGGGGTTCCCCCTTCACAGAAATGCTCATATCCTTGGAAGAACAATTTGTTCTGTGCCTTTTTCATCATATAATTTATATAGTGATCGTTAGCTGTTTTTAATTTGGCCCACATATTCTCATCATTGTGTATTCTGATCTTACCTTCCAGGTAGTTTACATTTTCTTCCAAGCTTTTTTCCTCTTTAAAAAACTCTGTTCTTTTTTTTTTTTATTATACCGTAGTATAGCCCACGAAGATATGACTTAATTGCATCCCACACAAAGTGGATGTGCGTTGTTCCAATATTATCTCGCCAAAAATAGGCAAGATCCTTATTTATCCTCTCTGAGTCTTTTATAATGGTTAACCAATGAGCATTCAGTCTAAAAGGTCTTACAGTGACAGATTGTCCCCCTATCTTAATTGCCAGTAGAATCGGTGAATGATCCGAGATTCCGTGAATCTCATATTTCATTTTCAAGGTTAGAGCGATCATCTCACTATTGGCCAGGGCAATATCAATTCTGGACATGGCGCTGTATGTTTTACTAAAACATGAAAACACCTGTTTATTACCATACAGCCACCGCCAGACGTCATTTAGCCCTGTTTCCTCACAGAACCATCGGAGTAGTGAGTGTTTTCCCTGATTATATTTTCCGGCAGTAGATATTCTGTCTAATTCTGAAAAAACTGAAGAAGCCAAACTGAAAAAAAAAAAAAACTGAACTGTAGTGAAAGGCAAGAAAATTTTGCAAATATCTCCAACTATGTTGAAAATTCCAGTTTGTTCACAAGATACAAGAACACCGATAGGGCTATAATGACAAGCTGTCATTCATGGACAGTGACAGTGACTCATATAGCCCCATCAATCCCTATATGAGAGACGAACGGGCTAAGTGACGCAGTACACCATAACAGACCGCTGCCCAGCAAGGTAGAAACTGCTATGCACACAATCAGTCACCTACAGAATATATAAAAGGACAGCGTCCAAACTGTCTGTAGGAACGGTAATGGATCACTAATTCCCAAAATGATGTCAATATTTGTAGACGTGTTGTGGGGTGTCCACAAAAAGAAAATTCTTAATAAAGCCCTTAGTGTACTGGTGAGGAACAACTCAATCATTAGAGATCCTCCAAATAAAAATATATCATGCCAATATCATGATACAGTAATGTAAATGGGTAACAGCTTTGTGTGGCAGGACATAGTCATAAAAAAATAAATTAGGAAAATTAAGAAAACAAATCAGAAAAGGTAAAATTTGTTCCAATGTCTGAAGAAAAAAACTAATTAACTCCACAACCCATCCCAAAAGGATCCCTCCCTCACTGGAAAGCCCACAAACTAAACAGAAAATGAGAATAAATTGACTTACTGAAAAGACCCCCCCACCCACACTTTTTGGTATTAAATAAAATTAATAATTAGCAACCGTATGGTACGTCTCAAAACAGGGGTAATTGCAAAGGCCTGGTTGTGATGGGCAACTGGGACAGTAAATTCAGGTGTCCCTCCTTCCATGTTTGCTACACACCCGGCATCATTTCTAAGGATATGTCTTGCTGGTAGTGGCAGGGACACGGTGAGGGAAGTGGTGTTCTCAAAGCCTTCGAACATCCTCAGATTCAAAGGCTTGCCCAGGTGCAGAGACTCAAACAGGAGACTCTCAACCACCTTCTCCTGGAACTCAAGGAAGTTGAGGGTTCCTTGGACTGTTTTAAATAAAACAAAACTATTATAGGTAGCAATCTGAATAAGGTAGATTACTACCTTTTTATACCAGGCCCTGTTTTTTTGCTTCACCAGGTAGGGTTGAAGCACCTGGTCCGAGAGGTCTACACCTCCCATAAATTTATTATAGTCTGTCACACAGACCAGTTTGTGCTTGTCAGCAGTAGCCCCCCTCTCCCTAACTGCCACTGTGGTGTCTGCGTGCACAGTAGACATCCTTCCTGTCCTTCCACTTCACTGCAAGCAGCTGGTCACTTGCAAGGGCGAAGGATGCTCCTTTCTTCAAACGCTTGGACACCAGCGGTTGTGGATATCCCATTCTATTTTTACCAACTGTCCTACAAGCCCCTGTGTTTGCAGCATGGAGGGATTTATAAAGGGGTATACTAGTCTAAAAATTATCAGTGTAATAAAGTGTACCCTTTGTGCAGGAATGGCACCAATAGATCCCACACTATTTTTTCTGATGTCCCAATGTTTTCAGGACAGCCTGGGGGGTAAATTTGGGAGTGTCTGCCGTCATATACAGATAGACCGCATGTGTAGCCGGTTGTGCTCTCGCACACCTTATATTATTTTTCCCCATATCTGGCACGCTTGGCGGGAATAAACTGATAGAAGGAAAGGCGGCCTCTAAAACTAAAAAAGGGATTCATCGACAGATTTTTTTCAGGGGTATATCATTTTAAGAATTAATCCGTAAGGAGAGAAATAAGGGGTCTCAATTTATTTAGGCAGTCGTAGGCTGGGTCAGTTCTGGGGAGGACTTGGGAATTGTCTGAAAATGCATAGACTGCATTAGGGCTTCATAGCGGTTTCAGGACATAACTCCTGAAAACACAGGGGTTGAGTGGACAGTACTCGCAGCCCAATGCAATCGGACAGATGGCTGTTTTTTGCAATGCCCATGTCCAGGGTAAGCCCCAATTTTTTTTTCATTTTAGGGACACTTGTGGGCGTCCACCGTCTTATATAGATAGACAAGGGCTTTTGTACATCAAACTGTGTGGCGTACAGATTAGTTTGCTGCACAATTAACTTGAGGACTTTATCGTCCACAAATAAATGAAAAAAATCATAAGGGGTAAAATTGGTGCCTTTCACATAAATTTGGGGAGTGGATAAAAATTGGTGTACATGGGGGGAAAATGAAGTAGCAGAAACCCACATAGTAGAAGGGACTTGTCCGCTGGTTGGAGAATGAGATTAGGTGGCGACTTCTACCACCATAAGGCTATAGTGTCTGGGGATGGAAGCGGAACTAGAGTCCCTGCTATCTGAAGATATTTCCACCTCTGAAGCGGTGTCAGATTCAAAGTGGTCAGAGCATAGAAATTCATATGCCTGCTCTACACTGAATAACCTCTGATCCATTTTTTTTATTTTTTATAAAAAGCTCAGACAGAAACGAAAATAACTGACCGTCCCTAATAGACTAGTGACAGACGCCTTATGACAAACACCCACTTACAGACACCCACTGACCGCCAGTAACAGGCGGACACAGGGTCCCTAATGAAAATTATTGACCGTCACTAATAGATGCCTAATGACGGACGCCCAATGATGGACACCCACTGACCACCTGAAAAAGATGGACACAGGGTCCCTAATGAAATCTGCTTGACCTTATTTCCACAGATTCATACTGACAGCTTTATGTCACTATTATTCTGTGGAAAAAAAGGCCATGCAGAGACACATAGCATTATAAATCATGATAATGCCGTGTGCTCCTGCAAGTCCAGAGCGGAGCATCACACACACAGAGCGTGATTCCCGCAATGGACTTGCTCGTGTCAAACAGCCCTAAATCGCACAAATCGCACAGCCAGGACAGAAGTCTGATCTCTCTCCCTCTGCACTGAGGGGAGAGAGAAACACAACCCATTTCCTGGCTGTGTTAGTAAATATAATGGATGTGATTTCACACATGTGATTTCACATGATCAGGGACCATTACTTCAGCACAGTAACTTGTGCGCATGTCTGCACCATTTTGTAATTTTTTATTTAAATTTATTTAAATAATTACTATCCTCTCCTGAGGAGAAAGAACCAGTGCAGGTGCGGTGGCGCCCGGCTTATAGTGTGCGCATGTGCCGGGCCGCTGCCGCCATCTTTCTTGAGGGGAAGCTGGGGGACCCGATCCCTGCACAGGAGACTTTCTCTCTCCTCTATTACATGACAGGAGGGAGAAAGTTCACTGCTGGCAGCTCTACAGAGTATCACGGCGATCACGTGATCAGAGACCACTTGTCACGGTCTCTGATCACTGCCCCGAGCCCTCAGCTACCTTGGGTAGCTGCAGGCACGGAGCTCCAGCGCTTGAT
The DNA here is from genome assembly GCF_014858855.1 of Bufo gargarizans. Lineage (NCBI taxonomy): Eukaryota > Metazoa > Chordata > Amphibia > Anura > Bufonidae > Bufo > Bufo gargarizans. The sequence continues at coordinate 414,153,787 of NC_058081.1, read as the reverse complement.
TTAAGTGCTAACTTGGGCTGAAGTTCCGCCGTAAAAAAGCAGCGCTCCAGCCCAAGGCCCCTTAGTGAACGCCATAAAAACACGTATGGGTGGTCACTAAGGGGTTAATGGAAAAATAAGTATGTGTTATTAGCCGCTGTGGTGAATTTACATTGTCATACAGACATTGTTGTGCTGTATTGATAGCAAAAATAAGTATGTGTTATTAGGACAATATATGTTTTTTGCCCAGTAACACAAGCAACTTGGCCAACTTGACCACGTGAGGTTCCTGCGCATGGGTCCTCCTACCTTAAAGGTCGGCCCATGCAGGTTAGGAGTTAGGGTCAGGTTAGGGATGCTTGAGGAGGTTACCTGCTCCCTATCCTGTTCTCATGGCCGAGTAGCCACAACACCATCAGGCATCACACGGCTGAGGGTCTCCCCCATCCTCAGCCGTGACACCAGCATACCACATGTGCAGGGCACGGCAGTATCACACTGTTCTACACCTTGTTTGCCTGGGCAAACTGAGTCACACAGGGGAGAAACTACTCAGTGTCCTTCATCAAGAAATCAAATCCTGGCTTTCTCCGCGACAACTGAAAATCGGAACCATGGTGACCGACAACGGGAAGAATATGGTGTCGGCGCTGAGTCAAGGAAGGCTAAGCCATGCGCCCTGCATGGCACACATGTTCAATCTGATTGTCAAGCGGTTCCTGAAGTCTTTTTACCCATTTGCAAGACATCCTAAAAATGGCCAGGAAACTTTGCATTCACTTCAGCTACTCGTACACTGCAAAGCACACCCTCCTTGAGCTGCAGTGGCAGAACGGCATCCCCCAAACGTTGGAATTCCACCCTCCGGATGTTGGACCGACTATTTGAACAGAGAAAGGCCATTAAATGATTTATTGATGATCCAAGCGGACAGGAGTACTCCCCTGTGTAACTTCAATGTCAGCCAGTGGCGGTTCATGCGTTACACCCGCCGTTTGCTCAGGCTCTTTGAGGAGGCCACGTTATTTGTCAATCGCCAGGACTACGAGATGACCAACGTCATTCGACTGCTTCATGTCCTGGAACAGATGCTGGTTAATCTGACTGGTCAGGGGACTGGAGACGTGGTGCCTAGATCTCACGGCCACATGAGCCCTGTAGGGGCTGAACTGGAGGAGGAGGACATTGGAACACAAGCAATGTGTAGCAAAATGGGTGGTTTTTATACACAGGTGACAGGAGAGGAGGAGCAGGAGCAGCCAGGGGAGCTACAGGGCGATGAGGAAGATGAGGCAGAGGACCCAGATGCACCGTGGCAGTATGCAGCTGAGATGGAGGCATGGAGTTCTCCGAGTCACTTGCACAAATGCATGCTCACTTGCTTGCATAGTGACGGCCAAATTGTCAGCATTCAGCAGAGGGATGACTTCTGGCTTTGTTGGACCCTAGCTATCGGTCCAAAATGGGGGCCTTTTTTACACCCCCTGAGAGGGAGGACAAACTGACCTACTATAGAGACATCCTATGTAGTCAGTTGGCCGCTGCCTATCTGCTCCATCGTCTATCCTCTCGCAGGTCTGACGGGGGGCCCTCAGCGCTAAATTTCCTCTACCATGGCTGATGTGGCAGGGTGGGAGGGTAGGAGCAGTTCCAGCTCCATCAGCAGCAACTTGAGTCTAGAGTCACTGATGAGCAGCTTTCTTCACCCTCCTAGTGAAGAAACTACTCACCACCAGCATCATCAGCAGATAGACCTGGAGCAGGTGGTGGCATACTTGGACAGTACTCTGCCACCCCACATTGAAGATACGCTCCACTACTGGGCAGCCAAACTGGATTTGTGGACCCAACTGGCAGAGTTTGCCCTGGAAAAGCTGTCCTGCCCAGCCAGTAGTGTGGCATCAGAGCGGGTGTTTAGTGCGGCGGAGGCCATAGTTATCCCAAGAAGAACTCACTTGTCCACCCAAAATGTGGAGAGACTGACCTTTGTCAAGATGAATCAGGCGTGGATCAGCCAGGATTTTTACCCGCCAATGCCTGATGCATCAGACTTGATCATCCATGGTGCCACACCAACACTTTGACAAAAGAGACCGGTTTCTTCTGGCTACCGGCCTCAGCTACTATTCTGATACTGCCACCTGCCTGATGCCACACATCTGATGCCAAGTGCTTCTTCTTTCACCCACCATCTTCAGCAGGTACTGGTATTACCTCTCCACTCTGTCAACGGGTCACTTTGTGGTCTCCTGATGCTGCTGCCACCTCACCACTCAGGTCTCCTGATGCTTTTGCTGCCACCTGCATGCTGTCATTGTGCCACTTTGTGGCCTTCTCCTGATGCTGCTGCTGCCTCCAGACTGTCATTGGGCCACTCTGTGGTCTCCTCATGCTGCTTCCATCTCACCACTATGTCATAGGACCACTCTTTGTACTTCTCATGCTGTGCCCACCCTCCCCACTTCATGACTGGGGCACTATTTTGCCTTTCAGCCTGGCTGACATCATCATTTATTTGAGCCTTCTTCTGATCTGTCGGAAGGAAGGAAAAACTAGACGCACAATGTACCCTGTCTATGTAACAGCTGTAAGGCCTGCATGGCATGGTCCCTATTTTGCATCAGAATTGGCTTATGATTTGGTAGCCAAAAGCAGGAGTACAAAATACAGAAGACACGGAAATATTCCATTCACGTGTCATCTCTGTTTGGGATCCACTCCTGTTTTTTTGGGCTTTAGCAATACTAATGGATTACTGACCAAATGCTGACCAAGCTCCACAGACAGGATCAATTTTTTGGGGGTTATTGTTCTCATGAATCAGAGGAAGGGCAAAATAATCAGTGACGTCAACACAAACTTACTTCTGACACCCACTCCACTCTGGGGGGGGGGCTCTACTTGTATAAGCGTTTAATAGAACAGGTTCTGTAGACATCTATGTGGAATCAGTGAATTGGAGTAAAAGGAGTGCACTCTTTTACGCTATAGTAGGATCTTGGGCCTCTGCAGTGTTCTTTATACCTGGCACTAACATTGACCTGTAAGGCTGAGTTCACACTTGAGTTATTTGGTCAGTTTTGGCCCCGTAATTACCCAAATAAGTAAAGTGCAGTGATTCTAAGAGTGACGCCTGTCATCTACATGTCATACTGACTCACAGTATTGTTTCACTACCACAGCAGACTCTCTATGTGTATTACTGCAAGATACAGTGTTCTACACCACTATATAGGCTCTCTGCAGCCAGGAAATAGCATTTTTTTTAAAGCAATTCACCACAAATACATTCGGATCAAACCAAATTTTTTCGGGAAATTCGGCAAACTTGCCGATTCAAATTTTGGAGAAACTCGCTCATTTACCAAAATCTGCAGATGTGAATCAAGAAAGCCTTAACCACTTAAATTCAAAGCCAATTTTAGTTTTTGTTTCCTTTGCATTTAAAACCCCAAATGTTAAATGTTTTCTTCAGATTTCTTTTTTTTGCTGGGCAATTTTTTTTTTTTATGGCACCATTAAATTAAAAATATCTTTTATTAGAAAATAGAGATGGACTTTCGGGTTTGCACGGCGGTCGTTTCAAGGCATTCACCGAACATGCGAACATATGGCGATGTCCGCCTGTGCTATATTCTTTTGCATTGCGCTGAACTTTGACCGATGACAAACACATCAGGCGGGACAGGACAGCCAATTGAGGCTCTTCAGCAAATGGACACAACCCTACCCTATAACAGGACCCAATCTGGCAGCCATTTTGCATTCTATGTTTTGCCAGTGTAGGGAGAGGTTGCTTTGTGGAGCAGGGACAAACTGTTAGAGACACCAAATGCTAGCTAATAGGGCCACAAAAGTCCTTTTAAGGACTGGTATATGTGTGCTATCGATAGGTGTGATATACTGAGGGGTGTAATATACTTATAATATACTTTCTAACATAAAAAGAATATTATAGTGCCTTTGTATTGTGCAGCAGTTGTGTTCTGCTGCGATACCGCAGGTATATAAAGGGACAAGCGCTTTTGGAACAACTATTTGCAACGGGTGTGATATACCTGTTGCCCCCCAAAAAAACTGATTGAGGGGTGCAGTATACCTGCTTCCACCAAATATTAATTGAGGCCTGCGATGTACCTGCTTTCACAAAATACTGATTGAGTCGTACGATATACCTGCTTACACCAAATATTGATTAAGGGGTTCTATATACCTGCTTCCACAAAATACTGATTGAGGGGTGCAATATACCTACTTCTACAAAATACTGATTGAGGGGTTTAATATAACTGCTTCTACAAAATACTGATTGAGGGGTGGGATATACCTGCTTCCACAAAATACAGATTGAGGGGTGAGATATACCTGCTTCCACCAAATATGGATTAAGGGGTTCTATATACCTGCTTCCACCAAATCTTGATTGAGGCCTGCGTTACACCTGCTTCCACCAAATATTGATTAAGGGGTTCTATATACCTGCTTCCACCAAATCTTGATTGAGGCCTGTGATACACCTGCATCCACAAAATACTGATTAAGGGGTTTGATATACGAGCTTCCACCAAATACTGATTAAGGCCTACAATACACCTGCTTCCACAAAATACTGATTAAGTGGATTGATATAATTGCTTTCACCAAATATTGATTGAGGCCTGTGATACACCTGTTTCCACAAAATACTGATTAAGGGGTTTGATATACCTGCTTCCACCAAATACTGATTAAGGCCTGCAATATTCCTCAGGATGCCGGCACATGGCTCCATAGTGTGGTCTTTTTTTAACGTGTCAGCTGCTGACAATAGTGTTGTCATCTGCAGCCTGTTCTGTCAATGCATAAGTCGCGGTAAGCCCAACACCTTAAGAAGGCACCTGGCCTCCCATCACCGAGCCCAGTGGGAGCAACGCCATCAGAAACCACAAAGCCACACTCCCGGCGCTCCATGTCCTGCCTCTTCTCCTTCTCCTCCCATTTGTCCTCCACTCCACCTTCCACTGTGCCGTCGTCGCGTTCATCTGTCAGAAGGCAGGCTTCCATGGCCCAAATGTTCGAGCAGCGCATAAAGTGATGCGGGATAACCCTCTTGCCCAATGGCTGACCGCTGGCTTGTCGGAACTGCTATCCCGCCAACTACTTCCATATAAACTGGTGGACTCAGAGGCCTTTAGAAAATTTGTGGCCATTGGCACACTGCAGTGGAAAGTCCCTGGATAGAAATATTTCTCCCAGAAGGGAATCCCAGAGCTATATGTCCACGTTCAGCAGCAAGTGAATATATCTCTGGCACTCAGTGTCGGTGCCAAGATACATCTGACCACAGACATGTGGTCTAGCAAACACAGGCAGGGAAGGTGCATAACATTTACTGCCCACTGGGTAAACCTTCTGACGGCCATCAAGCATGTAACCTGTGGCACCCATGTGGATTTGGTGTTACTGCCAAGGATTGCAGGCAGGACTACCTCTTCTTCTCCTACTCCATCCTCTGTCTCCTCCTCGGCTGACTCCTCCTTTTCCACTGCCACCTCCTCTTCCAATGTACCCCCCAAGCTCCCTAGAACCTATTCGATGTGCCAGGTGAGACGTTGCCATGCTGTGCTGCGGCTGTTGTGCCTGGAAGCCAAGAGACACACCGTTCCTGCACTGCTTTCAGCTCTGCAGTCACAGGTCGATCAGTGGCTAACCCCGCTCAATTTGACAGTTGGTAAAGTGGTGTGCGACAACGGTGCCAATCTGCTGAGCACACTGAAACAGGGCAAAATGAAACACGTGCAGTGCATGGCACATGTCCTGTACTCAGTCGTTCAGCAATTCGTTGCCAAATACTTTGGGTTCCAGGATGTCTTGCTGCAGGCCAGGAAAATCTCTGGCCATTTTAGAAGATCTTACATGTCCATGGCTCGCCTTGCTGATGTTCAGCGTCAACACCACCTGCCCGTCAAACGTCTGATGGAACTCCACCCTGTATATGCTTGATAGGCTGCTCCAGCAGCAAAGCGCGATTAATGACTACCTGTACGAACTCTGCAGCAGGACAGGTTCTGGGAGCTTGATTTATTTTCACCACGCCAGTGGCTGCTCATGCACGACGCATGCAGACTTCTTCGGCCATTTGATGAGATCACCAAACTGGTCAGTCGCAGCCAAGGCACCATCAGTTACATTGTACCTTACACCTTCTTTCTGGAGCGTGCATTGCGTTGTGTCAATGATCAAGCCATCGAGGAGCAGGAGCTGGAAGATGAGGATGTCGCAAGGCTGAATGAATTCCCAGGGGGGCCTACTCCATCTGAGACAAATCAGCAGGAGTCTGAAGAGGAGTCAGAGGAGGATGGTGGCTGTGGGGAGGAGGAGGAGCAAAAAGCGCAGCCTTTGTGGGGACTTTAAACTTTTCAGGGATCCCTGGTGTTGTCCGTGGATGCTGGAGGAGACAGAGGATGACATTCTCCTGGGAGATGAGCAGGAACCAGGGCACTCGACCGCTTTCAATTTAGTGCAAATGGGGGCCTTCATGTTACATTTTATGAAGAGGGACGCCCGTATAAAAAGCATAAAGGGCAAGGACCAGTACTGTGTGGCAACGTACTTAGACCCCCGATACAAACACAAAATGGCGTACATGTTTACAGCATCACAGCGGGCTGTCAGAATGCAGCATTTCCAGGCCTTGCTTTGAAAGATGCTGCATTCTGCTGTTGCGGGCGCTGGCAGAGGAATTTCTGCCCACAGCGAAACAGGTACTGGTACCAATCCTACCGTGCCTGCAAGAAGAGAAGATGTGTTGTTCACTTCAGATATGAGATCATTCTTGCAACCAACCCATCGACAGCCACCCTGCGGATCCAGCCTCAGGGAATACCTAGACCAACAGATGTCCGACTACATTGGGTTAACGGCCGATGTGGAAGTTCTGAGAAGTGAGGAACCCCTGGTCTACTGGGTGTGCAGGCTTGACCTGTGGCCAGAGCTGGCACATGGAACTCTTGGCTTGTACGTCGTCATGTGTTCTGTCCAAAAGGACGTTCAGTGCAGCATGGAGGGTCATGACCGATAAACGCACTCGCCTAGCTCACAACAATGTGGACTACATCACATTTCTAAAAATTAATGAGGCATAAATGTTGGAGGATTTCAACACCTGCGACAACCACATGTAATTGAATTTCCTCATGCCAGCCCACACATATCCGCTATCAACCAAGACAAAGAATGGTCTTTATCTTATGTATATAGAGCTACATAAAAGGCCTTTTCTGTCAGGTGAATGCCTACTTTTTGGGGCCTCTACTCCAGTGGCCTACAGAAAATTGTTATCCAGTGACTAATGTCCCTCCATCCACATAATCACTTGTTCTTTACTGTCAGGTGAATGCTTAATTTTAGGCCTCTTTCACACTTGCGTTGTCCGGATCCGGCGTGTACTTGCCGGAATTACACGCCGGATCCGGAAAAACGCAAGTGTACTGAAAGCATTTGAAGACGGATCCATCTTCAAAATGCTTTCAGTGTTACTATGGCAGCCAGGACGCTATTAAAGTCCTGGTTGCCATAGTGGGAGCGGGGGAGCGGCATACTTACAGTCCGTGCGGCTCCCGGGGCGCTCCAGAATGACGTCAGAGCGCCCCATGCGCATGGATGAAGTCCCATGCGATCACGTCATCCACGCGCCTGGGGCGCCCTGACGTCACTCTGGAGCACCCTGGGAGCCACACGGACGGTAAGTATACTGCTCCCCCGCTCCCCACTACACTTTACCATGGCTGCCAGGACTTTAGCGTCCTGGCAGCCATGGTAACCACTCAATGCGCCGAAACAACGTTTAGCTTAAGGCCGGATCCGGATCAATGCCTTTCAATGGGCATTAATTCCGGATCCGGCCTTGCGGCAAGTCTTCAAGATTTTTGGCCGGAGCAAAAAGCGCAGCATGCTGCGGTATTTTCTCCGGCCAAAAAACGTTCCGGTCCGGAACTGAAGACATCCTGATGCATCCTGAATGGATTTCACTCCATTCAGAATGCATTAGGATAAAACTGATCAGGATTCTTCCGGCATAGAGCCCCGACGACGGAACTCTATACCGGAAGAAAAGAACGCAGGTGTGAAAGAGCCGTTTGGGGCTTGTTCTGGCCTACAGTAAAATTGTTATCCAGTAACCGCCTAATGTACCTCCAGCTAAATAATCACTTATAAAAAAATAAAATTTTCCTAGGCTCCAGCAGGGCACATTTTTGAGAGTTTCCCTTTAAGATGCATAAAAATGGATTAAAATACATATTTTTTGTGGGAATGTTTGCCATTGATCCCCCTCTAGTATGTCACTGTCCATTTTGTGGGACTATTTGTGCACAGGGCTGCCATCAGAAATGTTGGGGCCCCTTACACAGCTCAAGGCCTGGGCCCCCCAACCCCCCTAGGCGAAAGCTAATTTTGCCGCCCCCCCTTGACTCAGCCCATTGACCACAGCCTTTAACCCGCCCCTTTTTGTCGGCCACCTATTTAGTGATTGTTTCATGCAACGTTTTACTTGACCAGCTAATTTTAGATATTCTAGATATTCTTGGTGGTCATCTGTGCCATTTTGGCCTCAAAACATTACTTGGCCCCCTACACTACATTACATTATTGACAACTGTAAGTTTTTACCTTAACTGGTGGTGGCCTAGGTGTGTTTATCAGCAGGTCTGCTCCAGTCACTGTTATGGGGGGATCTGTGGATGACACTGTTATTGGGAATCTGTGGATGACACACTGTTATGGGGGATCTGTGGATGACACACTGTTATGGGGGATCTGTGGATAATAATGTTATGGGGGATCTGTGGATGGCACTGTTATGGAGAAGGATCTGTGGATGACACACTGTTATGGGGGATCTGTGGATGGCACTGTTATGGAGGGGGATCTGTGGATGACACATACCGTATATAGCATCTTATGCTATGTGTCAACCACAGATCCCCCTCCATAACAGTGTCATCCACAGATCCCCCATAAGTGTCATCCACAGATCCCCTTTCCCATAACAGTGCACAGATCCCCCTCTATAACAGTGTCATCCACAGATTCCCCCATAAGTGTCATCCACAGACCCCCGCATAACAGTGTCATCCACAGATCCCCCTCCCTATAACAGTGCTGTCATCCATAGATCCCCCTCCCCGCCGCTCACAGTAGTATACATTTATAAACTGTAATCGGTATCCTGCAGACAGTAACTTTAACTTTAAAGGGACATTGTCAGGCCCAATAAGCATTTGTAGCTATATATATGCAGGTATAGGTCTTCTAATGTGTATTAAAAACATATAAGTATACCCCCTGTCCACCTTATAAATACAGCAAAATCATGTTTGATAACCTGATAGACTCGCTCTCCTTTGCGCCCAAGGGGTCGGTGTTTCAGCTCCACTTGTGCCCAGCCGCGCCCCAACCGCCGTTTCCAAGCTCCGCCCAGCTCATCAATATTCACTGGGCGGCTTCTGCTGTCCCCGATGCAGACGCTTTTTAACACATATCTGCAGCAAGACATGTAGTGGCTGTGATCACAAAGCCGGCACAGGCGCATCTGAAGCCGCCTCAGCGATGTTTATGGGTCGCAGGCGCAGTATCATTGTGGCCACTGGGAGTGCCGGGCAAGGTATCTCATGCATGCCCAGAAGCTGCAAGTGAGGCCGATGCCCATAGCTTTCTATTGGGCATGCGCGGGATCTCGGAGCGTGCCATTATAGTGAATGGGGCCCACCGCTAACGCGTGGTTCCCTCGTTCACAAAATGTCCAGGCCAATGTTTGTCCATCACTATTGGAAAACAGGAAAAAAAATGTTTCTGTGGTGAAATTGAAAAAAAAAAAAAACAATTCCACCAAGTTTTTGGGGTTTTGATATTACTGCATTCATAATGCATGAAAAATTACATGACGTCCTTATTCTGCAGGTCAGTATGATCACAGCAATACCAAATTTTATTATGGCAAATTTTTTATGTTTTACAAAAAAAAAAGTTTGGAAAATAAACATTTTCTTTGCATTGCATTGCCATCTATAACTTTTTATATTTCCATCTACATAGCTTTGTGATAGCTTGTTTTTTTGCGGTGAGAACTTTAGTTTTTGGTACCAGTTTTGGGCATGTACAACTTTTTATTCAATTTTTTGCGAGGAACAACCTGATCAAAAAATGGCAAATTGTGTATCTTTTTTTCATCATTCATTATGCCATTCACCACGGAGGAAAAATATTTTAGTTCTGAGATTTTTGGTTGTGGTGATGCCTGTTATGTTAATTTTTTTTATATGTACTATTGGGAAAGTGGGGTGATTAGAATTTTTAAAGGTGACAGGCCTGGGAGCCTTCACAAGACCACAGACTTTCATGGCAATTGATTAGAGCCCAGCGATTATGCCACAGAGGCTTTAACCAGAGAACAGAAGGGGCTCCCCCCTTCTGTCTAACCTCACAGATGTTGAGATCACTTTTGAGATTGGCATCTGAGATATTCAATGGCTGGGATCAGCATCATCACCGACCCTGGTCAATGCCGGTGAATCCCTGTACAGGGAGTGCAGAATTATTAGGCAAATGAGTATTTTAACCACATCATCCTCTTTATGCATGTTGTGTTACTCCAAGCTGTATAGGCTCGAAAGCCTACTACCAATTAAGCATATTAGGTGATGTGCATCTCTGTAATGAGAAGGGGTGTGGTCTAATGACATCAACACCCTATATCAGGTGTGCATAATTAGTAGGCAACTTCCTTTCCTTTGGCAAAATGGGTCAAAAGAAGGACTTGACAGGCTCAGAAAAGTCAAAAATAGTGAGATATCTTGCAGAGGGATGCAGCACTCTTAAAATTGCAAAGCTTCTGAAGCGTGACCATCGAACAATCAAGCGTTTCATTCAAAATAGTCAACAGGGTCACAAGAAGCGTGTGGAAAAACCAAGGCGCAAAATAACTGCCCATGAACTGAGAAAAGTCAAGCGTGCAGCTGCCAAGATGCCACTTGCCACCAGTTTGGCCATATTTCAGAGCTGCAACATCACTGGAGTGCCCAAAAGCACAAGGTGTGCAATACTCAGAGACATGGCCAAGGTAACAAAGGCTGAAAGACGACCACCACTGAACAAGACACACAAGCTGAAACGTCAAGACTGGGCCAAGAAATATCTCAAGTTTTATGGACTGATGAAATGAGAGTGAGTCTTGATGGGCCAGATGGATGGGCCCGTGGCTGGATTGGTAAAGGGCAGAGGGCTCCAGTCCGACTCAGACGCCAGCAAGGTGGAGGTGGAGTACTGGTTTGGGCTGGTATCATCAAAGATGAGCTTGTGGGGCCTTTTCGGGTTGAGGATGGAGTCAAGCTCAACTCCCAGTCCTACTGCCAGTTTCTGGAAGACACCTTCTTCAAGCAGTGGTACAGGAAGAAATCTGCATCCTTCAAGAAAAACATGATTTTCATGCAGGACAATGCTCCATCACACGCGTCCAAGTACTCCACAGCGTGGCTGGCAAGAAAGGGTATAAAAGAAGAAAATCTAATGACATGGCCTCCTTGTTCACCTGATCTGAACCCCATTGAGAACCTGTGGTCCATCATCAAATGTGAGATTTACAAGGAGGGAAAACAGTACACCTCTCTGAACAGTGTCTGGGAGGCTGTGGTTGCTGCTGCACGCAATGTTGATGGTGAACAGATCAAAACACTGACAGAATCCATGGATGGCAGGCTTTTGAGTGTCCTTGCAAAGAAAGGTGGCTATATTGGTCACTGATTTGTTTTTGTTTTGTTTTTGAATGTCAGAAATGTATATTTGTGAATGTTGAGATGTTATATTGGTTTCACTGGTAAAAATAAATAATTGAAATGGGTATATATTTGTTTTTTGTTAAGTTGCCTAATAATTATGCACAGTAATAGTCACCTGCACACACAGATATCCCCCTAAAATAGCTAAAACTAAAAACAAACTAAAAACTACTTCCAAAAATATTCAGCTTTGATATTAATGAGTTTTTTGGGTTCATTGAGAACATTGTTGTTGTTCAATAATAAAATTAATCCTCAAAAATACAACTTGCCTAATAATTCTGCACTCCCTGTATTGTACAGCTGGCACCCGCCATGTATGGATCGATCTCAGCATGTGAGCTTGTTTCAGACACATCTGCATGCTAAAGCCATACATGTATGACTTTATGCATTAAGGAGTTAAAGGAGTTCTCTAGTAATTATTTTAAATTACCATAAGCAACCTAACATAGTAGCATAGTACATAAGGCCGAAAAAATACATTTGTTCATCCAGTTCGGCCTGTTATCCTGCAAGTTGATCCAGAGGAAGACAAAAAAAAATAAAAAAAAATGTGCGGTAGAAACCAATTTCCCCCACTTTAACCACCTCCGGACCGCCTAACGCACATGTGCGTTCCGGAGGTGGCAGGCTGGCGCACAGTCACGCATATATGCGTCATCTCGCGAGACGCGAGATTTCCTGTGAACGCGCGCACACAGGCGCGCGCGCTCACAGGAACGGAAGGTAAGCGAGTGGATCTCCAGCATGCCAGCGGCGATCGTTCGCTGGCAGGCTGGAGATCCAAATTTTTTAACCCCTAACAGGTATATTAGACGCTGTTTTCATAACAGCGTCTAATATACCTCCTACCTGGTCCTCTGGTGGTCCCTTTTGTTAGGATCGACCACCAGAGGACTCAGGTAGGTCAGTACAGTCGCACCAAACACCACACTACACTACACCCCCCCCGTCACTTATTAACCCCTTATAAACCCCTGATCACCCATGATCACCCCATATAAACTCCCTGATCACCCCCCTGTCATTGATCACCGCCCTGTCATTGATCACCCCCCTGTCAGGCTCCGTTCAGACGTCCGTATGATTTTTACGGATCCACGGATACATGGATCGGATCCGCAAAAAGCATACGGACGTCTGAATGGAGCCTTACAGGGGGGTGATCAATGACAGGCGGGTGATCACCCATATACACTCCCTGATCACCCCCTGTCATTGATCACCCCCCTGTCATTGATCACTCCCCTGTAAGGCTCCATTCAGACGTCCGCATGATTTTTACGGATCCATGGATACATGGATCGGATCCGCAAAACACATGCGGACGTCTGAATGGAGCCTTACAGGGGGTGATCAATGACAGGCGGGTGATCACCCATATACACTCCCTGATCACCCCCCTGTCATTGATAACCCCCCTGTAAGGCTCCATTCAGACGTCCGCATGCGTTTTGTGGATCCGATCCATGGATCCGTAAAAAATCATGCGGATGTCTGAATGGAGCCTTACAGGGGGGGTGATCAGTGACAGGGGGGTGATCACCCTGATTACCCTGATCACCCCCTGTCATTGATAACCCCCTGTAAGGCTCCATTCAGACGTCCGCATGCGTTCTGTGGATCCGATACATGTATCCCTGGATCCGTAAAAAATCATGCGGATGTCTGAATGGAGCCTTACAGGGGGGGTGATCAGTGACAGGGGGGTAATCACCCTGATTACCCTGATCACCCCCTGTCATTGATAACCCCCCTGTAAGGCTCCATTCAGACGTCCGCATGCGTTCTGTGGATCCGATACATGTATCCATGGATCCGTAAAAAATCATGCAGATGTCTGAATGGAGCCTTACAGGGGGGGTGATCAATGACAGGGGGGTGATCAGGGAGTCTATATGGGTGATCACCCCCCTGTCATTGATCACCCCCCTGTCATTGATCACCCCCCCCCCCCCCTGGTAAGGCTCCATTCAGACATTTTTTTTGGCACAAGTTAGCGGAAATTTTTTGTTTGTTTTTGTTTTTGTTTTTTCTTACTAAGTCTCATATTCCACTAACTTGTGTCAAAAAATAAAATCTCACATGGACGCACCATACCCCTCACGGAATCCAAATGCGTAAACATTTTTAGACATTTATATTCCAGACTTCTTCTCACGCTTTAGGGCCCCTAAAAAGCCAGGGCAGTATAAATACCCCACATGTGACCCCATTTCGGAAAGAAGACACCCCAAGGTATTCCGTGAGGGGCATATTGAGTCCATGAAAGATTGAAATTTTTGTCCTAAGTTAGCGGAAAGTGAGACTTTGTGAGAAAAAAACAAAAAAAAATCAATATCCGCTAACTTATGCAAAAAAAAAAAAATTCTAGGAACTCTCCATGCCCCTCATTGAATACCTTGGGGTGTCTTCTTTCCAAAGTGGGGTCACATGTGGGGTATTTATACTGCCCTGGCTTTTTAGGGGCCCGAAAGTGTGAGAAGAAGTCTGGGATCCAAATGTCTAAAAATGCCCTCCTAGAAGGAATTTGGGCCCCTTTGCGCATCTAGGCTGCAAAAAAGTGTCACACATGTGGTATCGCCGTACTCAGGAGAAGTTGGGGAATGTGTTTTGGGGTGTCATTTTACATATACCCATGCTGGGTGAGAAAAATATCTTGGTCAAATGCCAACTTTGTATAAAAAAATGGGAAAAGTTGTCTTTTGCCAAGATATTTCTCTCACCCAGCATGGGTATATGTAAAATGACACCCCAAAACACATTGCCCAACTTCTCCTGAGTACGGCGATACCAGATGTGTGACACTTTTTTGCAGCCAAGGTGGGCAAAGGGGCACATATTCCAAAGTGCACCTTTCGGATTTCGCAGGCCATTTTTTACACATTTTGATTGCAAGGTACTTCTTACACATTTGGGCCCCTAAATTGCCAGGGCAGTATAACTACGCCACAAGTGACCCCATTTTGGAAAGAAGACACCCCAAGGTATTCCGTGAGGGGCACGGCGAGTTCCTAGAATTTTTTATTTTTTGTCACAAGTTAGTGGAAAATGAGACTTTGTAAGGAAAAAAGAGAAAAAAAAAATCATCATTTTCCGCTAACTTGTGACAAAAAATAAAAAATTCTAGGAACTCGCCATGCCCCTCACGGAATACCTTGGGGTGTCTTCTTTCCAAAATGGGGTCACTTGTGGCGTAGTTATACTGCCCTGGCAATTTAGGGGCCCAAATGTGTGAGAAGTACCTTGCAATCAAAATGTGTAAAAAATGGCCTGCAAAATCTGAAAGGTGCACTTTGGAATATGTGCCCCTTTGCCCACCTTGGCAGCAGAAAAGTGTGACACATCTGGTATCGCCGTACTCAGGAGAAGTTGGGGAATGTGTTTTGGGGTGCCATTTTACATATAACCATGCTGGGTGAGAGAAATATCTTGGCAAATGACAACTTTTCCCATTTTTTTATACAAAGTTGGCATTTGACCAAGATATTTTTCTCACCCAGCATGGGTATATGTAAAATGACACCCCAAAACACATTCCCCAACTTCTCCTGAGTACGGCGATACCAGATGTGTGACACTTTTTTGCTGCCAAGGTGGGCAAAGGGGCACATATTCCAAAGTGCACCTTTTGGATTTCACCGGTCATTTTTTACACATTTTGATTGCAAAGTTCTTCTCACACATTTGGGCCCCTAAATTGCCAGGGCAGTATAACTACGCCACAAGTGACCCCATTTTGGAAAGAAGACACCCCAAGGTATTCCGTGAGGGGCATGGCGAGTTCCTAGAATTTTTTATTTTTTGTCGCAAGTTAGTGGAATATGAGACTTTGTAAGAAAAAAAATAATAAATCATCATCATTTTCCGCTAACTTGTGACAAAAAATAAAAAGTTCTATGAACTCACTATGCCCATCAGCGAATACCTTAGGGTGTCTTCTTTCCGAAATGGGGTCATTTGTGGGGGTTTTCTACTGTTTGGGCATTGTAGAACCTCAGGAAACATGACAGGTGCTCAGAAAGTCAGAGCTGTTTCAAAAAGCGGAAATTCACATTTTTGTACCATAGTTTGTAAATGCTATAACTTTTACCCAAACCATTTTTTTTTGCCCAAACATTTTTTTTTTATCAAAGACATGTAGAACAATAAATTTGGTGAAAAATTTATATATGGATGTCGTTTTTTTTGCAAAATTTTACAGCTGAAAGTGAAAAATGTCATTTTTTTGCAAAAAAATCGTTACATTTTGATTAATAACAAAAAAAGTAAAAATGTCAGCAGCAATAAAATACCACCAAATGAAAGCTCCATTAGTGAGAAGAAAAGGAGGTAAAATTCATTTGGGTGGTAAGTTGCATGACCGAGCGATAAACGGTGAAAGGAGTGTAGTGCCGAAGTGTAAAAAGTGCTCTGGTCATGAAGGGGGTTTCACCTAGCGGGGCTGAAGTGGTTAAGGGAATAAAAAATTCCTTCCCGACTCCAATCAGGCAATCAGAATTGCTCCCTGGATGAACGACCCCCCTCTAGTAGCTATAGCCTGTAATATTATTACACTCCAGAAATACATCCAGGCCCCTCTTGAATTCCTTTATTGTACTCCCCATCACCACCTCCTCAGGCAGAGAGTTCCATAGTCTCACTGCTATTACCATAAAGAATCCTCTTCTATGTTTGTGTACAAACCTTCTTTTGTCCGAGTTAAACCTCATCTGCCACTTATCTGTCCAAGCCTCCAATCTATCCAGATCCCTCTGTAGTAGTATACTGTCCTCTTCAGTGTTAATTACTTTACACAGTTTAGTGTCATCTGTGAAAATTGATACTTTACTATGCAAGCCTTCTACAAGATCATTAATAAATATATTGAAGAGAATAGGTCCCAATACTGACCCCTGAGGTATCCCACTAGTGACAGTGACCCAATCTGAGTGTGTACCGTTAATAACCACCCTCTGTTTTCTATCATTGAGCCAGTTACTTACCCACTTACAGACGTTTTTTCCCAGTCTGAGCATTCTCATTTTATATACTAACCTTTTATGTGGTACAGTGTCAAATGCTTTGGAGAAGTCCAGATATACGATATCCATTGATTTGCCGCTGTCAAGTCTAGAACTTACCTCCTCATAGAAACTGATTAAATTAGTTTGGCATGACCGATCCCTCATGAAGCTATTCTGATATGGTGTTATTTTCTTATTTCCGTTGAGATGCTCTAAGAAAAAAAAAAAATTCTAAGTGTGAAAAGTTGCTCAGACGGATCCGTCCAGACTTTACATTGAAAGTTCATGGGGGACGGATCAGTTTAAAAATTGAGCCATATTGTGTCAACTTCAAATGGATCCGTCCCCATTGACTTACATTGTAAGTCTGGACAAATCCGTTTGCCTCTGCATAATGTAACCTTGTACATTAACTGCCCAGTCATAACTATCATCCAGCCATGTCTCAGTTATTCCCACTATGTCATAGTCCTCCTCACACATCACTAATTCCAGCTCCCAAGTTTTGTTAGTCAGGCTTCTGGCATTAGTATACATACATTTGAGAGGTTTATGTATATTTTTTACCCTACACCTTTCCTTCTGAACTGTTCTAGTCCCTCCTTCCATTCCTCCCCCAGTCTCACTACCTTGCCCCACGGTCTCTATCTGCACTATCTTCCCCTCCTATAGTGTAATTTCCCTCCCAGGTCCTTAGTTTAAACAGTCCTACAACTTTCTAGCCATCTTTCTCCCCAGCACAGCTGCCCCTTCCCCATTGAGGTGCAGCCCGTCCCTACGATAGAGCCTGTAGCCGATAGAGAAGTCGGCCCAGTTCTCCAGGAACCCAAACCCCTCCTTCCTACACCAGTTCTTGAGCCACTTGTTAATCTCCCTAATCTCCCACTCCCTTTCTTGTGTGGCTCGTGGTACAGGCAGTATTTCGGAAAATACTACCTTTGAGGTCCTTGCCTTAAGCTTTTGACCTAAATCCCTGAAATCATTTTTAAGGACTCTCCACCTACCTCTAACTTTTTCATTGGTTCCGATATGGACCATGACCGCTGGATCTTCTCCAGCCTCTCCCAACCCGATCCGCGATGTGTCGAACTCTAGCGCCAGGAAGACAGCACACTGTTCGGCGATCACAGTTTTTGTGACAGATTTCCCTATCTGTTCCCCTAATAATGGAGTCTCCCACTACCAGCACCTGTCTGGCCTGCCCTGCTCTCCTGGTTCCCTGCTTACTGGAGCTGACATTCCCCTGACTGGCAGAGGAAGTGTCCGGCTGCAACATTGCCATTTCTGGACTGACATCCCCCTCATCTGCCAAACGTGCAAACTTGTTGGGGTGTCCTTTCCTACAAAGTGAGCAGGACTGGTTGTTTCCAGTTGCAGAGCTGCCTAGGGGATGAGGACTCACTACACTGCTCTACAATAGATGGTAATGATGCAATTCTGTCTACAATATGCCATTATGGCTGAGCAGCCTGACATGAACACTCACCAATGTGTAGTATTTTAAGAGCCAGAGCATAGCTATTAGTAAAGCTGTACCCCCTTACCTCCTAGGCAGCAATTTTAAATCCTGCCTGGAGAACCCGTTTAAGAGGTTTCCAAAGAATCAACATTATCCTCTTGAACATAATGGGCATTAGTGTCTGATCGGTGGGGATCCTGCCTCTTCAACATTTATTGATCACAAAAATGAGAGTATGATAGAGAGTATAGTACTGAATTTTTTAAATATTTTTTTTAGGATGACGACTATGCAATGTTTTTGGAGTTTGCAAACCATAGATGCAAGTGTGAGTACCAATTGGTATGTACTTACATAATTTATGTCCCAATGCTGTTGTAATAGTGACAAGTATATAGAATATACTGTAGCTTTGATCTTGCAAAAACTATTATTTTCAGAAAGATAGATATGCCCTTGTATAGTTGTCTGGCCAACACGAATAGCCAACATGAATTCCGTTCAATTAAATACCTGTTTTGGGGATTGTATACAGAATAAAAAAAATATATAGATTTATTGTCACAGGTATTCTCAAATTGCATGATAGAGTACTAGAATATGTTTCATTTTCAAACTTCATACTTATCATTATTCCCCTCAACAAGTGTATTAAAGAGTATACTTCTTTAACTTGTTTATTCCAAACCCCTATACTACAGAGAAATTTTTTTTTGTTGCTGCTGGTATATGTAGAAATTCAAGTGTCTCAAAGGAGAAAAAAAAAAATGACATATGTGTAAAACCAGAGATAGAATCCTGAGATAATGTAGTCCAGTCTTTTGTATTTAAGAGCTATTAACATTTTGGGTTTTGGCAGCATTGACACTTTCATACTGTATGGACTTGTTTTACTGGATTCTTATCAGTGATGCCCTTCACCTCTTGCCCTATTGGTACACTCCAAAGATTATTCAAACAAATAAATATGAAAAACATTAAGTTTTAGCCAGGCTATAAATTCATAAATACTGTATAGGAATTATAGATGCCGTTTTAAAGGGTTTCTGTCACTAGAATTTTCTGTATTAAACTGGTTGACATTAGCACATCGTGCCCCCGTTACTGTAGAATTTTTACTTTTATAATATGTAAATGAGCCTCTAGGAGCAGGGGGGGGCGTTGCTCCTGCACCTGAAGTCTCCCGTCTCCCACCTCACGCCTTCCAAGTGTTCATTGACAGGGCTAGGCATTGTTCGCATCCTTCTGCATGCCCTGTGCCCTGGGGAAATCTTGCGCCGTTCGGTATTCTGCGCAGGCGTGGTGAGAAAGCTGTCAGCCAGCGATCGTCCTTCCCTCATTGTGCCTGCACAGAATACCGAGCGGTGCGAGATTTCCCTAGGGCTCAGGGTAGGCAGAAGGATGTGAATGATGCCTGGCCCTATAAATCAAGACTTGGAAGGCGTGACTTGAGGTGGGAGACAGAAGCCTCTAGGTGCAGGAGCAATGCCCCCCCTGCTCCTAGAGGCTCGTTTACATATTCTAAAAGTAAGAATACTACAGTAACGCGGGCACGGATAATCATTAGAATAGCAGAGTTAGGTGCAGCTGACAGCACATCGCTAATTTAATACTGAGAGTTCTAGTAACAGAAACCCTTTGAACTGTGTTGCAATTTCTTAGAGCCATTTTACAGTGAATATTAGCATGGAAAACCACGATCGAGGAAGAAGATGGAGGATTACATGACAATGGAAGGAAGTGGAGGAAGAGCTTGCAATGATTATCTTAGAAGCTGACTGTGGGGGCAGTGGGCAGAGAGCTCCTTATGCTGAGACAGACAATTCTGTCTTCAGTTTGTGACCTGGAAGAGTGTAATTTGGCAGTGTCTGACAAAAAACTTATGACGGACAGGCACCCCTGACTGCCACCCACGCCTTTGCCCCTACCTACTTGCACAATCCCTCCTACGTAACGGGGCGCAACTGGATAGCAGTCCCTAACTTAAGTAAGTGCACAGGAAAACAAAAGACCGGACAAACAGAATACAAAGCAAGTCAAACTAGCCAAAGTCAAATACCAGGAAGTCAAATCAGAACAAGGGAGCAACAAGAGTGAGTCCAAACACAAGCCGGATGTCAGTACCAGGAGATCATGACAAGCAACAGGAGAGGAGCAGAAGCGAGGTCAAACGAGCAGAGCAGAGGTCAGGATTCAGGAACACAATGCCAGGAATACAGGAGCGTATAAAGACCTTAATCTGTGGCAATCTGTGACCAGCAGGCTGCCTGTTCAAATAGGCCTGGCTGGTGAGTCACATGATGTGGCCAGCGTCACGTGACTCACAGCAGCCCAACTCAGCCGAGCACCGATCACAATATAATTATCGGTGCTCGGCTCCCCTGCTGCTCGCCTGCTGCCATGGAGACGAGGGTGCAGGCTACATCCTTGCCCCTCTCCCTGTGCACATTGCCGGCGGTACTGCGAAGGAGACACGCGCCGCCTGCCCCTCGTTAAAAAAATTATTATAAAAACAAGCCATTAATGTAGTGTGATAGGGATAGTATATGGCAAGAACTGGGGGCTATAATTGGGTAGATTTTAAGGAATTTGATTAGGGAAAGATTTATGGAAATCTTTGAGGGAGTGAGCAACTGGATACCCAGTTGAGTGTTTAATGTAGCTGCTGGTTGGCAGCTAGTTCTGCATTACTGCAAGAAAAATAAAAAATAAATATCTGTATATGAACAGACAATTAAAAAAATAAAGAATAATGTTTCTACCAATTATAGGCTTATTAGCAGCACCTCAATAGAATTCTGCTGCAAACGCGGAGCAATAGTGTTGAGCACGAATATTCGAATCACAAATTTTAATCGCGAATATCGCCACTTCGAGAATTCACGAATATTTAGAATATAGTACTATATATTCGTATTCGCGAATAGTGTTGATCGTGAATATTTTAATTGAGAATTTATCATGAATTTATCGCGAATATCGGCACTTGGCAATATCCCTAGCAACCGATAGGAAAGTTGCCTACCCCTTACTGTTGACCGTGAATATTCTAATCGCAAATTTTTATCGCGGATATATTACATTACTGATTTTCACAATCAAGTAAATAATGACTGGAGATCACAAATTATCAAATTTATGGCAAATATTCGTCCAAATTTTTTTAAAATATTGCTAATTCGAATATTGCACATTATTTTCTTTTAAAAACCATTTCAGCGCATTATACCCATGTTAGTAGATGTGTTGCATTATTTTACTCGTCTTATAAAACATTTTACATTGTAGCAAAAGCTTTTTGCGGCAATAACAGCTATTATATTCAATGGGGTCTGGAGGGAAGGTGGCAATATCAGGCAATGCTGGATCAAGAGAACCAGCAGGCTGGAACAACCTTCTGGAGAAGACAGCCATAAATGTGAAACTAGCCTCATTAAACACATTGCATATTACTGTAAGATAAAGTTCAGTTATAGAAAAAGCATTTTATGGCAGGAAAGCCATTTTATACCTGTTATTGAAAGTAAAGTGCAAAGACATTTTATTGCAAACATTATATTGCTATGTCTGTGTTAGCAAATGCATTATTACATCAGACCATGTAGTCCAAAGACATTTCACCACATAAATTGCAGTTATACCTGTGTTATTGAATGCATACTGTAGTTCAACGACATTTTACTGCAAACATTGCATTCTCATACCGGTTAGTGGACGCATAGTGCAAAAACATTTTACCACAAAAATGGAATTATTACCAAAATAAATAGTCAATACCAGTGTGCATTGAATTTGTAAAAAAGGAGGTACAAGTAATTGAGCCATTGTCTTCAAATTACAGAAAACTTGCAACTTTACTAGTACCATTAATAATCTGTGTACCAAGTCTGTGATTTTTCATTTGTGGGCCTCATAATAAAATGTCTGGAAAATGGAGGAGTGTAAAATGAAAGACACAAGCCTCAACAACAGAGATAATAGCAGGAGGTGTAGAAGTAGGCCATAGTTCTCCCTGGCTTCTGACAGGTAACACATTATTACTAAGGACAAACATGTTGAGATTGTGTACTACAGTTTTTTTCCTTTAATTTAATTAGTTTCTATGAGGCAGTAAGTTCAAGACTGGACCTGGGCGAATCAAATGATATTATCTATCCTGACTTCTCCAAAGCATTTGATAATATGCCACATAAAAGGTAGGTACATAAAATGAGACTGCTTTGGCTGGGGGAAAATGTGTATATGTGGGTAGAAAACAGGAGGGTACACACTCAGATTGGCTCATCATCACCAGTGGGGCATCACAGGCATCAGTTTTAAGCCCAATTCTCTTCAATATATTTATTAATGATCTTGTAGAGGAGTTGCACAGTAAAGATGAAAGAACCCGTTTGTACCAAGCTGGGTACGGTCAAAGCATTGATATTATTTCAGATGGCAGATGAACTCAAACCTTTTCGGGTTCATTTGAGACAAATCCACTAAAAGAGCACATAGCGTAATTTTAATGCACATGTTGGTGGGAAAAAAGCACTAGGGAGGAAGAAGAAGGGTTTTCACATGGCCCTAATAGGAAGTGTGGTGGGAGAAGGCTTTCCCTGATTGGCTCAGAGGATAACAGAAAGCCTGTATGAGCCAATTAGTGCGGCAGCATGCAGGGAGGTGCTCAAGCAAAACAAGCAGCGTCTGCCAGACAAACCATCTTGGGGAGTCACGAACAGTCAGAATACAATCAAGCTTATATTCTACTGCCAAGGACAGTGGAGGGAAAGGCTAGAATAACAAAGAAGAAGAATTGTGTATGTAAAATAGTGACAAATTGGAAAGCGGTCAGCCAGGGAGTGAGAAGTGAGGAGGTGAGGCTGGCTGTGCCTCCTAGCCAGGGCCGGCGCTACCATAGAGGCAAGGAGGGCAATCGCCCCTGGGGCCCTAGCGCCGGCCCGGCCGCAACTGCTATCATATTATCTATAATTGAATAATCCTCTTGTGTGCCTGTGTCACAGTGTCTGGAGAGACGGGCCGGCGCCGCACGGCAGTAATGTAATTAATACATTTAAACTAACTGGGCTGGAGTGTCTGGAGTCAAGTGTTGAGGGGTCCCCCGCCGGGCACCGGCGGCTGCTGACTGTGCCTGCGCTGCGCTGCCCTTGCTTGTCTCTTTAAGAGATTCAAGACTGGAGCAGCAGCGGCATGCACGGCACAGGCAGGCACGTCTGGCTGACGTACGTTGCCACAGGCTCCGCCCCCCCGCCCAGAGCAGAGAACTTGATTGTACTTAAGAAGGCATTGAGGCAAGGAGCAAGCAAAGCAAGCAAGCAGATACCATTGGCATTTGGCAGCCAGCCACAGCCCATCCCAGAGCCCAGTCTGACACTCTGCCAGCGCCAGGGAAGGCCCGCCGCCCACCGTCAGAAGGCAGCCAGCCCCCAGCCAAGTTCCAGTCTGATAGGTTCATAATTCATTGGTTATATTGTTTTGTTGTTGTTAATTAAACTGGATCGTATCCATGATCCATCCATCCATTCCCAGTGTTTCCCACTCACTGACTTACTTAGTCCGGCACCATCTCACCCGTCCGGGCCGTCCCAGTGTACTACTAGCCAAGCCCTGGTTCTGTTTGTGTTTGGAGTCAGTTGGACTAGAGAAATGTGCATTTGGGGGGAGGCTGGGGGGGTAGTTACTGGTACTACCAGTAACTGCCCCCCCCCCCAAATGCACATTTCTCCAGTCGGCACTGGGACGGGTGAGATGGTGCCTGGGATGGATCCGACCCAGTTTAATCAACCAACCAACCTACCAGTAACTGGCCCCCTCACCCCCCCCCCCAAATGCACATTTCTCCAGTCCAACTGTCCAAACAGAACCAGGGCGGGCTAGTATACTGGCACTGGGATGGGTGAGATGGTGTCTGGGATGGATCCAATCCAGTTTAATCAACCAACCTACCAGTAACTGGTTGGTTGATTAAACTGGATCGTGATCCATTCCAGTCTGGTAGGTTGGTTGATTAAACTGGATCGGATCCATCCCAGGCACCATCTCACCTGTGCCGGTGAAATTTTGAAATTTGATTCCTTTTTTATAGCATTTATGTATTGTAATAATATTAAATACATTTTTGCTTGTACATGTTGCTTTGCCACTTGCATTTGTTTACAATACGGGACGTTAAAGTCAGGAAGTGTCATGTGGGGGGGGGGGGGGCCCTTATCGTTTTCCGCCCCAGGGCCCCATTTCACCTAGAACCGGCCCTGCTCCTAGTAAAACTGCAGCTATCTGCAAGGACATTACTTTCTTTTTCCCATTTTTTAGAGAAATGCTTTTTTTTTTTGGGAGGGGGAGCTGGGCTAAGTGAAAGCACGCGTTCTACTTTCAATCTGGCATGGCATATAGAATATCTCACATAAAAAAAAATTTAATTTTGGTTTTAGTCTGAAAAAACATATAAATCCGTGAATGAGAAAAAATATTAGGGTTAAATCCGTTTTTTATCTCCACACACAGTTCCAATTATTATTATTTTTTTTTTTTGGGGGGGGGGGGGGGTGTTATTGAATGTAATTAAGCCAGCATATAGGTAAACGGTAGACCAATACACATGGTAGGGCAACAATTTACCTGCGCTTTTTAATGTGATATTAAAGAGGACCTGCCCCCTCTCCTGACATGCCTGTTTTAATAGCTTCATGCATTTACCATGTATGCTGTGCCTTTCATTTATTATTTCTGCTAGAAGTTATGAATGGATTGCTAGCAGTCTGCAGTAAGGGTACAGTGGGGTGGTAACAAGTTGCTGGTGTGTACCTCTATCCAATAAGTACTGCCATTTTCAGACTATGCAGGTACACCTCCCCAACTTTTTACCCTCTGTATCTTACTGCAGACTGCTAGCAATTTATTCATAACTTCTAGTAGAAATAATAAATGAATGGCACAAAATAGATCCATAAGACTAGATACTCCAGAATTGTTATTACATGGAGAATGCATGAAGATATTAAAACAGGCATGTCAGGAGTGGTGAAAGCTCCTCTTTAAAGGGTTTCTACCACCAGAAATACTGTTATGTAGCTGACTGACATTAGCGATTCGCTAATGTCAGCACTACATAACAGTATGTTTCTAACAGTATTTCCTGCAGCCGTTTTTGTTAAAAACGTACTTTTATAGATATGCTAATGAGCCTCTAGGTGCTATGTGGGCGTCATTAGCACCTAGAGGGCTCCGTTCACTAACCAGTTCAGCCGCCCATCGCGTCCATCAAGCCCGCCCTGCTCCTGTTGATTGACGTGAAACTTCTCAGTATCGAGTACCAATTCCCGCGCCTGCACCGTGCGCTTCTGTATTCTCCCGGCGCCGGCTTCCTCACTGCGCCTGTGCCAACTACGTTACAATGAGGAAGCCGGCACCAGGAGCGCGGCATTCACTCACTGCGCCTGTGCCGAATACAGAAGCGCACGGCGCAGGCGCGGGAACTGGTACTCGATACTGAGAAGTTTCAAGTCAATCAACAGGAGCGGGGCGGGCTGGAGGGACGCGATGGGCGGCAGAACTGGTTAGTGAATGGAGCCCTCTAGGTGCTAATGACGCCCACATAGCACCTAGAGGCTCATTAGCATATCCATAAAAGTACGTTTTTAACAAAAATGGCTGCAGGAAATACTGTTAGAAACATACTGTTATGTAGTGCTGACATTAGCGAATCGCTAATGTCAGTCAGCTACATAACAGTATTTCTGGTGGTAGAAACCCTTTAAGGGTCAATAGTCTGTTTTCATTTATTGTATTTCCACACTGTTTGAATGCATTTTTTTTTTTTTGGTTCAGTTTAATTAAACCAGCATATAGGTAATCAGTACACCAACACACAGGGTATTGTAACAATTTACCTGTGGGTGTTAACGTGAAAATAAGAGACAGGCCTCAACGTCTGTTTCTATTTATTGTATTTCCACACCGTTGGAATTTCATTTTCTGGGGGAATTGTTAAATTTATTTAAACCAGCATATAGATGATCAGTACACAATACACAGGGTAGGGCAACAATTTGGAAAAGGCACAAAATTGTTATCGAGGAGAAAGATGATGAGATTGTGGATTGGATGGCTCACTCCTCCTCTCAGTCGCAGCAGGATGACGTGGAGGTGAATTCGGAGTCTGACACCATGCCGTGGAGCCAAGGTTCGCAGCATTCCTCCTGCTCCGTCTCCTTGCAGCCCCAGAGTCATTTCAGTCTTCATTGAGTCATTTCAGTCTTCACTGCCCCCTTCCTAGTGGGATGCCTTCCTTTTCCCTAAGAAATGGAAAGAAAATCCCACCATGCCCAATGGCAGATAGTCAAAAGAGTCTCCCTGTTCATGACTTGTGTGAGATCAAGTGAGACAACATCAGAGGATGAGGGTGATGCTGGCAGCAATAAAAAGCAGAGGTCACATACGTCTCAAAGAACAGCGCAGATCACATTTGTTTTGGGATCTGGTGATGCCGCTGATGCTGTGGGTGGGTTAGGCCCAGAACATGCCAGAGCATAGCTGAGCTCGGTTTCCTGCAGCTCTGTGTGCGTATCTCATGTCTGGCTTTTTTTTTCCTCGATGCTGCCGGAAGACAATAGCAATGCCTCGTTCAAGCTGTGCAAGAGAAAAATAAGACATGGTCAGGCTTAACATCCTGGTCTCCCTGAACCTTGGGAAAAAAACATGTGCTCCCTGCATGGCGCACATCATCAACCTAGTCATGCAACGTCTCATTGTTATTTTATTACAGAAGATGATGTTCAAGCATCAGGGGATGACGGAGGAAGAAGAACACTAAGGCCCCTTTCACATGGGCGAGAATTCCGCGTGGGTGTAATGAGTGAGGTGAACGCATTGCACCCGCACTGAATCCGGACCCATTCACTTCAATGGGGCTGTGCACATGAGCAGTGATTTTCACGCATCACTTGTGCGTAAATTGCAGCAAGCTCTATAATGTTCATTTTTCACGCAATGCATGCCCCATAGAAGTGAATGGGGCTGCGTGGAAATCACAAGCAAGTGCGGAAGCGGTGCAATTTTCATGCATGGTTGCTAAGTGACGATCAGGATGGGGACCCAATCTTTATTATTTTCCCTTATAACATGGTAGGTTTTGAGAACCCGCTGAACCACTAAGTTTAAGACGTGGGCTAGGCATGGGATGCGCCTGAGCTTGCCGAGCTCCAAAGCCGCCACCAAGTTACGGCCATTATCAGACACAACCATGCCTGGTTGTAGGTTGAGTGGCGAGAGCCACAGCTCAGTCTGGTCACTTATCCCCTGACACAGCTCTGTGGTTGTGTGCTTTTTGTCCCCTAAGCATATTAGCTTCAGCACGGCCTGTTGCTGCTTCCCCACTGCAGCGCTACTCTACTTCCAGCTACCGACTGATGGCTGACTGGTGCTGCACGTGGATAATTCGGAGGTGTAAGTGGAGGAGGAGGCAGAGGAGTAGAAGTGGGGGTTGGATCCGCTAATGTAGGTTCTGGCAGAAGCCCTGATCGACGTAGGGCCCACAATCCTTGGTGTCAGTAGCATCTCTGCCATCCCAGGGTACTACTCGCTCCCGACCTCCACAACGTTCATCCAGTGTATCATCAGGGTAGCTTCTCTCACCGAATCACTTTTCCATGTGCCCATGGTTGAGTGGACCTTACCAGAAACTGCGTTGGTCAGGGCACGTGTGATGTTATGGGACACATGTTGGTGTAAGGCAGGCACGGCACACCTTGAAAAATAGTTGTGGCTGGGGACTGCGTAACGCGGGATGGCCACCGACATCAGGCTGCGGAAGGCCTCAGTGTCCATAAGCCTAAATTGCAACATTACCAGGGCCAGTAATTTGGAAAGCTGTGCATTTAATGCTATGGCCTGTGGGTGGGTGGCTAGTTATTTGTGCTTGCGTTCAAAGGCCTGGTGTAAAGACATTTGAATGCTGCACTGGGACACAGAAGTGGATGTGGTCACTGATGGTGCTTGCAAAGATCCAGGTGCAGGGCGGGAGGCATTTGAGCCTGTGCCTTCAACAGGGGATTGGCCAGCAAGTAACACAGGGGAAGAGGAGGCAGTGGTGAGACTCGCAGACACATATTGTTGTCCCACTTATTGCAGTGCTTGGATGCCATGTGGAGGATCATGCTGGTGGTTGTGAGGTTGCTAGTGTTCATGCCCCGGCTCATTTTGGAACGGCACAGGTTGCAAACTACTATTCTTTTGTCGTCCGTACTTTCCTCAAAAAAGCGCCATACTGCGTAACACCTACCCCTTGGCGAAGGAGATTTCCGCAATGGGGGTGCTCCATGGAACAGTTGCAGGACTGTTTGGTGTGGCCCACTTTTCCCCTTTTGCCACCTCACAGCCTCTTCCAGAGCAGCAGAGCCCTCCCTCTCTGTACTACTGTCCTCGCTCGGCTTTCCACCTTCTCAGTTTGGCTCAGTGACTTCATCGTCCACCACCTCCTCTTCCACTTCCTCACTCTGCTCATCCTCCTGACTTGTTGACCTAGCCACATCCTCAGTGATTGACAACTGTGTCTCATCCTCTTTATCAACTTCTTGAGACAGTAATTGCCATTGACTTATTGGGAACTGTGTCTCATCATCATCATCAACCTCATTAAAACAGTAATTGCTGTTTCCTCACCGTCATCTTGTGATTGTGGATGCTCAAGAGTTTGCGAATCAGGGCACAAGATCTGTACCTGTTCAAGCACGCTTGGCAAGAGGGCCAAATCAAGGAATGGCGCAGAAAAGAGCTCCTCGGAATATCCGAGTGTGGGATCACTTTTTTGCCCAGACTCTCCATGGTGGGAGAAAGGAGGATCGGGGTGAGGATCGGGTTGATCAGACTCTTGGCTACTGAGACTGGACTTGGTGGAAGACAGGGTGGTGCTTTACTGACTGGAAGCATTATCTGCTGCAATCCAACCGACCACCTGATCGCATTGGTCTGACTTCAAGAGTGCTGTCTTTTGCTACCCTGCAAAGTGGGACATGAAGCAAGGTATCTTGGATGATTGTTTTTCTTGTGCTCTGGCAGCAGGCACAGTTTCACCGCGCCCAGGGCCATAGCCTCTGCATGCAACATCAGCATCATGCCCACTGCCAAATGCCTTAAAACTTGCCTTATTCATATTAAATGTTATACATGATTCAAAGTCTGTCACACGTCCAGTAGAGTAGGATTTGGAAGTGTATGCGCAAACAGATTTAAAAAGGTATTTGGGTTGTGGAAACATCAGACAGGAGATTTCCCGCAGATAATGTCAATGCTGTCACCAGCGGCTAATAAAAAAATTACAGTGAATGTTACAGGTACTGTATTTGGTATGAGGAAACGTTATACAGGAGAGGTACCACCCTGATGCGAGGAGAAAAACATTTTGGAAGATGGTGAAGGAGTACATAGAAGACCGTGTCAGCGTCCTCGATGATCCCTCAGTGCCTTACAATTACTAGGTGTCCAAGCTGGACACGTGGCACGAACTGGCGCTTACACCTTGGAGGTGTTGGCCTGCCCTGCTGGTGGCATTATAACTAGGGATGAGCAAACCCGAACTGTAAAGTTCGGGTTCGTACCGAATTTTGGGGTGTCCGTGACACGGACCCGAACCCGAACATTTTCGTAAAAGTCCGGGTTCGGGTTTGGTGTTCGTCGCTTTCTTGGGGCTTTTTGAAAGGCTGCAAAGCAGCCAATCAACAAGCGTCATACTACTTGCCCCAAGAGGCCGTCACAGCCATGCCTACTATTGGCATGGCTGTGATTGGCCAGTGCAGCATGTGACCCAGCCTCTATTTAAGCTGGAGTCACGTAGCGCCGCACGTCACTCTACTCTGATCAGTGTAGGGAGAGGTTGAAGCTGCGACGTTAGGGCGAGATAAGGCAGTGATTAACTCCTCCAAAAGACTTAATTCAGTGATAGATCTACAGCTGTGGATAATTGAACTGCTGCTATTCAATTGCTCACTGTTTTTAGGCTGCCCAGAGTGTTTTTCAGTCACTTTTTTCTGGGGTGATCGGCGGCCATTATGTGTCTTGTGGTGCGCCAGCACAAGCTGTCACCAAGTGCATTTAACCATCAATAGTGTGGTTATTTTTTTTGGCTATATCCTACATCAGGGGCTTGGCTGTGCTTGCTATTTTATTGAGGGGTGAAATACAATTGCCAAAATAGCAGTACCCTAAATCTGGTGTTTCAGCTGTGGCCAGCCAATTGTAATACTGTCTGCTGTCTGGCAAAGGATATATTTTTGTTCAGGGTTGAAATACAATTCCCAACTTAGCAATTTCCTAAATTAGTGATTTCTGCTATATCAGGCCTACTTTAAATCTATTCATTAAAAGGGTATATAAGATTCAAGGTGCAGATAGGGTCATTCTCAATAACTTCACACACACGCTACTGTGCAATTCCAAGTCTAATTCTGTGTGTAAACGTATACCTATCACCCAGCGCCTAAATAATAGGCCTCAAATTTATATTCATCTAAATCTGTGGTTATTGCTGTGGCTGGCCAAGTTATTTAGTGTCCGTCAAAGCACAGTTTTTGTTCTGGGTTGAAATACAATTCCCAATTTTGCAATTCTCTAAATTAGTGGTTTCTGCTGTATCAGGCCTACTTTAAATCTATCCCTAAAAGGGTATATTAGATTCAAGGTGCAGATAGGGTCATTCTGAATAACTTCACAAACACGCTACTGTGCAATTCCAAGTCTAATTCTGTGTGTAAACGTATACCTGTCACCCAGCGCCTAAATAATAGGCCTCAAATGCATATATTCAGCTAAATCTGTTGTTATTGCTGTGCCTTTATTAGTGTAATACGGTACCTAAATAGATAGCCAGATAGTGTTAGGAGTCTGTAAAAAAAGGCCAGAATTTGAATTCAATACATTGGGCCAAATAATATTTTTCTTATTGTGGTGAACGGTAACAATGAGGAAAACATCTAGTAAGGGACAAGGACATGGTCGTGGTGGTGTTAGTGGACCCTCTGGTGCTGGGAGAGGACGTGGCCGTTCTGCCACATCCACACGTCCTAGTGTACCAACTACCTCAGGTCCCAGTAGCCGCCATAATTTAAAGCGATATATGGTGGGGCCCAATGCCGTTCTAAGGATGGTAAGGCCTGAGCAGGTACAGGCATTAGTCAATTGGGTGGCCGACAGTGGATCCAGCACGTTCACATTATCTCCCACCCAGTCTTCTGCAGAAAGCGCACAGATGGCGCCTGAAAACCAACCCCATCAGTCTGTCACATCACCCCCATGCATATCAGGGAAACTGTCTGAGCCTCAAGTTATGCAGCAGTCTCTTATGCTGTTTGAAGACTCCGCTGGCAGGGTTTCCCAAGGGCATCCACCTAGCCCTTCCCCAGCGGTGGAAGACATAGAATGCACTGACGCACAACCACTTATGTTTCCTGATGATGAGGGCATGGGAATACCACCTCAGCACGTCTCTGATGATGACGAAACACAGGTGCCAACTGCTGCTTCTTTCTGCAGTGTGCAGACTGAACAGGAGGTCAGGGATCAAGACTGGGTCGAAGACGATGCAGGGGACGATGAGGTCCTAGACCCCACATGGAATGAAGGTCGTGCCACTGACTTTCACAGTTCGGAGGAAGAGGCAGTGGTGAGACCGAGCCAACAGCGTAGCAAAAGAGGGAGCAGTGGGCAAAAGCAGAACACCAGCCGCCAAGAGACTCCGCCTGCTAATAACCGCCGCCATCTGGGACCGAGCACCCCAAAGGCAGCTTCAAGGAGCTCCCTGGCATGGCACTTCTTCAAACAATGTGCTGACGACAAGACCCGAGTGGTTTGCACGCTGTGCCATCAGAGCCTGAAGTGAGGCATTAAGTGTTCTGAACCTTAGCACAACCTGCATGACCAGGCACCTGCATGCAAAGCATGAACTGCAGTGGAGTAAACACCTTAAAAACAAGGAAGTCACTCAGGCTCCCCCTGCTACCTCTCCTGCTGCTGCCGCCTCGGCCTCTTCTGCTGCTGCCGCCTCGGCCTCTTCCTCCGCCTCTGGAGGAACGTTGGCACCTGCCGCCCAGCAAACAGGGGATGTACCACCAACACCACCACCTCCGTCACCAAGCATCTCAACCATGTCACACGGCAGCGTTCAGCTCTCCATCTCACAAACATTTAAGGGAAAGCCTAAATTTCCACCTAGCCACCCTCGATCCCTGGCCCTGAATGCCAGCATTTCTATACTACTGGCCTATGAAATGCTGTCATTTAGGCTGGTGGACACAGACAGCTTCAAACAGCTCATGTCGCTTGCTGTCCCAGAGTATGGTGTTCCCAGCCGCCAATACTTCTCGAAGAGATCCGTGCCTTCCCTGCACAACCAAGTTTCCGATAAAATCAAGTGTGCACTGCACAACGCCATCTGTGGCAAGGTCCACCTAACCACAGATACGTGGACCAGTAAGCACGGCCAGGGACGCTATATCTCCCTAACTGCACACTGGGTAAATGTAGTGGCGGCTGGGCCCCAGGCGGAGAGCTGTTTGGCGCATGTCCTTCCGCCGCCAAGGATTGCAGGGCAACATTCTTTGCCTCCTGTTGCCTCCTCCTCCTACTCGGCTTCCTCCTCCTCTTCTTCCACCTGCTCATCCAGTCAGCCACACACCTTCACCACCAACTTCAGCACAGCCCAGGGTAAACGTCAGCAGGCCATTCTGAAACTCATATGTTTGGAGGACAGGCCCCACACCGCACAGGAGTTGTGGTGGGGTATAGAACAACAGACCACGAGTGGTTGCTGCCGGTAAGCCTCAACCCCGGCCTGGTGGTGTGCGATAATGGGCGAAATCTCGTTGCAGCTCTGGGACTAGTCGGTTTGACGCACATCCCTTGCCTGGCGCATGTGCTGAATTTGGTGGTGCAGAAGTTCATTCACAACTACCCCGACATGTCAGAGCTTCTGCATAAAGTGCAGGCTGTCTGTTCGCGCTTCCGGCGTTCACATCCTGCCGCTGCTCGCCTGTCTGCGCTACAGTGTAACTTCGGCCTTCCCGCTCACCGCCTCATATGCGACGTGCCCACCAGGTGGAACTCCACCTTGCACATGCTGGACAGACTGTGCGAGCAGCAGCAGGCCATAGTGGAGTTTCAGCTGCAGCACACACAGGTCAGTCGCACTGCGGAACAGCACCACTTCACCACCAATGACTGGGCCTCCATGCTAGACCTGTGTGCCCTGTTGCGTTGTTTCGAGTACTCCACCAACATGGCCAGTGGCGATTACGCCGTTATCAGCGTTACAATACCACTTCTATGTCTCCTTGAGAAAACACTTAGGGCGATGATGGAAGAGGAGGTGGCCCAGGAGGAGGAGGAGGAGGAGGAAGAGGGGTCATTTTTAGCACTTTCAGGCCAGTCTCTTCGAAGTGACTCAGAGGGAGGTTTTTTGCAACAGCAGAGGCCAGGTACAAATGTGGCCAGCCAGGGCCCACTACTGGAGGACGAGGATGAGGAGGAGGTGGAGGAGGATGAGGATGAAGCATGGTCACAGCGGGGTGGCACCCAATGCAGCTCGGGCCCATCACTGGTGCGTGGCTGGGGGGAAACGCGGGACGATGACGATACGCCTCCCACAGAGGACAGCTTGTCCTTACCTCTGGGCAGCCTGGCACACATGAGCGACTACATGCTGCAGTGCCTGCGCAACGACAGCAGAGTTGCCCACATTTTAACGTGTGCGGACTACTGGGTTGCCACCCTGCTGGATCCACGGTACAAATACAATGTGCCCACCTTACTTCCTGCACTGGAGCGTGATAGGAAGATGCACGAGTACAAGCGCACGTTGGTAGACGCGCTACTGAAAGCATTCCCAAATGTCACAGGGGAACAACTGGAAGCCCAAGGCCAAGGCAGAGGAGGAGCAAGAGGTCGCCAAGGCAGCTGTGTCACGGCCAGCTCCTCTGAGGGCAGGGTTAGCATGGCAAAGATGTGGAAAAGTTTTGTCAACACGCCACAGCTAACTGCACCACCACCTGATACGCAATGTGTTAAAAGGAGGCAACATTTCACTAACATGGTGGAACAGTACGTGTGCACACCCCTCCACGTACTGACTGATGGTTCGGCCCCATTCAACTTCTGGGTCTCTAAATTGTCCACGCGGCCAGAGCTAGCCTTTTATGCCTTGGAGGTGCTGGCCTGCCCGGCGGCCAGCGTTTTGTCTGAACGTGTATTCAGCACGGCAGGGGGCGTCATTACAGACAAACGCAGCCGCCTGTCTACAGCCAATGTGGACAAGCTGACGTTCATAAAATTGAACCAGGCATGGATCCCACAGGACCTGTCCATCCCTTGTGCAGATTAGACATTAACTACCTCCCTTTAACCATATATTATTGTACTCCAGGGCACTTCCTCATTCAATCCTATTTTTATTTTCATTTTACCATTATATTGCGGGGCAACCCAAAGTTGAATGAACATCTCCTCTGTCTGGGTGCCGGGGCCTAAATATATGACAATGGACTGTTCCAATGTTGGGTGACGTGAAGCATGATTCTCTGCTATGACATGAATACTGATTCTCTGCTGACATGAAGCCAGATTCTCTGTTATGGGACCTCTCTCCTCTGCCTGGGTGCCTGGGCCTAAATATCTGACAATGGACTGTTCCAGTGTTGGGTGACGTAAAGCATGATTCTCTGCTATGACATGAAGACTGATTCTATGCTGACATGAAGCCATATTCTCTGTTACGGGACCTCTCTCCTCTGCCTGGGTGCCGGAGCCTAAATATCTGACAATGGACTATTCCAGCGGTGGGTGACCTGAAGCATGATTCTCTGCTATGATATGAAGACTGAGTCTCTGCTGACATGAAGCCAGATTCTCTGTTATGGGACCTCTCTCCTCTGCCTGGGTGCTGGGGCCTAAATATATGACAATGGACTGTTACAGTGGTGGGTGACGTGAAGCATGATTCTCTGCTATGGGACCTCTCTCCAATTGATATTGGTTAATTTGTATTTATTTTATTTTTATTTTTATTCATTTCCCTATCCACATTTGTTTGCAGGGGATTTACCTACATGTTGCTGCCTTCTGCAGCCCTCTAGCCCTTTCCTTGGCTGTTTTAAAGCCTTTTTAGTGCCGAAAAGTTCGGGTCCCCATTGACTTCAATGGGGTTCGGGCTCGGGACGAAGTTCGGGTCGGGTTCGGATCCCGAACCCGAACATTTCCGGGAAGTTCGGCCGAACTTCTCGAACCCGAACATCCAGGTGTTCGCTCAACTCTAGTTCTGACCAAAATCTGTTTAGGCCAGACCAAACTGGCTCCAATTGCCCTGAAAATTGACATATAACACCCTCTATTCTCCTAGGACTCAGAAATTCTAGGAAAACATGTTCTCTTTTCATTAATTTTTTAAAATAAATATTTGATTTTTGCCTCCCCCAACCCTAAGCTCTTGAACGCAATGATAACATATCTGTGTGACACTCGCATATATAGCTATGGGTAAACACATGTTTGACGGCATTAACAAACAACATGTTTACAAACACACCAAGACATGTGTTATGCCTTTTCATATTCCAAAGTTTCCCAAAATTATCGGGGGTAGATAATGTTTAAACACACACACTGTTATGGGATAAAAGAAAATTAAAAATAAGCGGCTTGGGGGATCAAGCATCCAACATTATGCCTTGACAGGGTCAAAATGCCTGTCCATACGACATGCACAAGTGTTGATTATCAGAAGAAAAAGTGTCTAGTTGTAAACAAGCCTAGAACAATTCTCTCTTTTAATTGGGAGCAGCAGCAGTGTATATGTAGGGTAGGGTAATAAGAGGCACATGGTTGCAATAGTAATGGCACCAGAAGCAGCATATCATAGAACAGGCATGCTCAACCTGCGGCCCTCCAGCTGTCTATAGGTGGCAGTAGTAGGTGTGGTAGTAGTGACAGATGCATAGCATGAATAGTGGTGGCAGTAGGGGATTAGCATCAAGCAGGCAGCAGCATGATGGAGGCAGCAGCAGCCTTACAGGACATGTTAGTAGGCAGGCAGCAGCAATGGCATGATCGAGGCAGCAGCCTTACGGGACATGATGGTAGGCAGGCCACAGTAGTGACATGATGGCGGCAGCAGCAGCAGGTGTACAAAATTTGATGGCAGGCAGACAGCAACAGTGACAGTAATTTACACTGATGAGGACAGTATACTATTACAGAGGGATCTGGATAGATTGGGGGCAGATAAGTGGCAGATGAGGTTTAAGGGCTCTTTCACACCTGCGTTCTTTTCTTCCGGCATAGAGTTCCGTCGTCGGGGCTCTATGCCGGAAGAATCCTGATCAGTTTTATCCTAATGCATTCTGAATGGAGTGAAATCCGTTCAGGATGCATCAGGATGTCTTCAGTTCCGGAACGGAACGTTTCTTGGCCGGAGAAAATACCACAGCATGCTGCGCTTTTTGCTCCGGCCATAAATCCTGAAGACTTGCCGCAAGGCCGGATCCGGAATTAATGCCATTGAAAGGCATTGATCCGGATCCGGCCTTAAGCTAAACGTCGCTTCGGCGCATTGCCGGATCCGACGTTTAGCTTTTTCTGGATGGTTACCATGGCTGCCGGGACGCTAAAGTCCTGGCAGCCATGGTAAAGTGTAGTGGGGAGCGGGGGAGCAGCATACATACCGTCCGTGCGGCTCCCAGGGGGGCTCCAGAGTGACGTCAGGGCGCCCCAAGCGCATGGATCATGTGTTCGCATGGCACGTCATCCATGCGCATGGGGCACTCTGACGTCACTCTGGAGCGCCCTGGGAGCCGCACGGACTGTAAGTATACCGCTCCCCCGCTCCTACTATGGCAACCAGGACTTTAATAGCGTCCTGGCTGCCATAGTAACACTGAAAGCATTTTGAAGACGGATCCGTCTTCAAATGCTTTCAGTACACTTGCGTTTTTCCGGATCCGGCGTGTAATTCCGGCAAGTGGAGTACACGCCGGATCCGGACAACGCAAGTGTGAAAGAGGCCTAACACTGACAAATGTAAAGTTATGCACGTGGGAAGGAATAATGCAAGTCACCCGTACATACTAAATGGTAAAACACTCAGTAACACTGACATGGAAAAGGATCTAGGAGTTTGCAAAAACCAGTGTCAGGCAGCTGCTGCCAAGGCCAATAAGATAA
This sequence comes from Bufo gargarizans, assembly GCF_014858855.1. Lineage (NCBI taxonomy): Eukaryota > Metazoa > Chordata > Amphibia > Anura > Bufonidae > Bufo > Bufo gargarizans. Next base: position 414,116,324 of record NC_058081.1, on the reverse strand, counting down.
TGGGTTGCATCAGAAGGGGCATAGATGCCCGTGATAAGAACATAGTCCTACCACTTTATAAATCTCTAGTCAGACCACACATGGAGTACTGTGTACAGTTCTGGGCTCCTGTAAACAAGGCAGACATAGCAGAGCTGGAGAAGGTCCAGAGGAGGGCAACTAAAGTATTAACTGGAATGGGGCAACTACAGAACCCTGAAAGATTATCAAAATTAGGGTTATTCACTTTAGAAAAAAGACGACTGAGGGGAGATATAATTACTATGTATAAATATATCAGGGGTCAGTACAGAGATCTCTCCAATCATCTATTTATCCCCAGCACTGTGACTGTGACGAGGGGACATCCTCTGCGTCTGGAGGAAAGAAGGTTTGTACACAAACATAGAAGAGGATTCTTTACGGTAAGAGCTGTAACTTCCCCCTACTGAACCCTGTTCAACATAAATGATTTGGAATGATTCCCCCCTATCCTTTTTTTTTTTTTTTAGCACAATTAAGTTTTTTCTAGCACTGTCCAGTGTCTCCCTGCACTAAGTACACTGGAAAATGTCAGAAACCAAGATGGCTGAGACTATTTATAGGGCTGTGACATCACAGGGCTGGCTGCTGATTAGCTGCTAGTGATGGACGAACATCGGCCGGGACGATTCGAGAACACGCATTTGCAAACAAATATTTGCGAACCGCGCGTTGGTGGAGTGCCCCATTGACTTTAATGGCAGGCGAACCTGAAAAACCTTCAGGTCATATTTGCAGCCACCAAATACTTACTAGAAGTGCACAAATAGTCCCACAACATGGACAGCGACATACCAGAGGGGAATCAATGGCAAAAATTCACACAAAAAAATATGTATTTTAATCAGGGGACATTTTTATGCGTCTTAAAGGGAAACTCTCAAAAATGTGCCCTGCTGGAGCCTAGAAATTTTTTATTTTAGGCCACGGGAGTACAAGCCCCAAAAATTAGGCATTCACCTGACAGAGAAGAACAAGTGATTATGGCAGTCACTGGATAACCATTTTACTGTAGGCCAGTACAGGCCCCAAAAATTAGGCATTCACCTGACAGAAAAAAACAAGTGATTGTGGCTGGAGGTACATTAGATGGTCGATGGATAACAATTTTACTGTAGGCCAGTACAGGCCCCAAAAATTTGGCATTCTCCTGACAGAAAAGAACAAGTGATTATTGGGCTGGAGGTACCTTAGGCGGTCACTGGATAACAATTTAACTGTAGGCCCCGGGAGTAGAGGCCCCAAAAATTAGGCATTCACCTTACAGAAAAGGCCTTTTATGCCTCTCTATATACATAAGACAAGGACCATTGTTTGTTCTGTGTGGTGATGGATATGTGTGGGCTGGCATGAGGAAATTAATTTACACGTGGTCGTCACAGGTGATGAATTCCTCTGAGATCCATGCCTCGTTCATTTTTAGAAATGTGAGGTAGTCCACACTGTCGTGAGCTAGGCGAGTGCGCTTATCGGTCACGATCCCCCTGCTAAGCTGAACGTCCTTTCGGACTGGACACTGGACGAAGGCCAAGCCAAGAGTTCTGTGGCAAATTGTGCCAGCTCTGGCCACAGGTCAAGCCTGCACACCCAGTAGTCCAGGGGTTCCTCGCTTCTCAGAGCTTCCACATCGGCCGTTAACCCAAAGTAGTCGGACACCTGTCGGTCTAGGCAGTACCTGAAGATGGATCCGGAGGGTGGCTGTCGATGGGTTGGTTGCAAGAATGATCTTGTATCTGAACTGACCAACACATCTTCAAACCGCCCTCTTCTTGCTGGCACGGTAGGATTGGTACCCGCACCTGTTTTGCTGTGGGTGGAAATTCCTCTGCCAGTGCCCGCAACAGCAGAATGCAGCATCTTTCACAGCAAGGCCTGGAAGTGCTGCATTCTGACAACCCTCTGTGATGCTGGTAACATGTCCACCATTTTGTGTTTGTACCAGGGTTACATTTCCACCCAGTACTGGTCCTTGCCCTTTATGCTTTTTATACGGGGGTCCCTCTTCAAACACTGGAGCATGAAGGACCCCATTCGCACTAAATTGGGAGCGGTGGAGTGCCTTGGCTCCTGCTTATCGCCCAGGAGAATGTTGTCCTCGGTCACCTCCCCCCATCCACACACAACACCAGGGATCCCCAAAAAGTTTAAAGTCCCTCTCAAAGCCTGGTCTTCTTGCTCCTCCTCCTCCCCCCAGCCACCATCCTCCTCTGACTCCTCCTCAGACTCCTGCTGACTTGTCTCAGATGGAATAGCCCCCCCTGGGAATTCATTCAGCATTGCGAGTTCCTAATCTTCCAGCTCCTGTTCCTCGACACCTTGATCAATGACACAATGCAATTCACGCTGCAGAAAGAAGGTGTAAGGTACCATGTCACTGATGGTGCCCTGGCTGCGACTGACCAGTTTGGTGATCTTATCAAATGGCCGCAGAAGTCTGCATGCATCGCGCATGAGCAGCCACTGGTGCAGTGTAAAGAAACCAAGCTCCCCAGAACCTGTCCTGCTGCAGAGTTCGTACAGGTAGTCATTAAAGGCACATTACTGCTGGAGCAGCCTATCATGCATATACAAGGTGGAGTTCCAGCATGTCGGGCTGTCACAAATCAGACGTTGAACGTCAGCGAGGCGAGCCATGGCCGTGTAAGATCTAAAATGGCCAGAGATTTTCCTGGCCTGCCTGCCGCAAGACGTCCTGGACCCGGGGTATTTGGCAATGAATAGCTGCACGACTAAGTTCAGGACGTGTGCCATGCACGGCACTTGTGTCATTTCGCCCTGCTTCAGCGCTCAGCAGATTAGCACCGTTGTCACACACCACTTTACCAACTGTCAAATTGAGCAGGGTTAGCCACTGATCGGCCTGTGACCGCAGAGCTGAAAGCAATGGAGGACTGGTGTGGCTGTTGGCTTCAGCAGCACAGCATGGCAACATCTCACCTGGCACGTCAAATAAGTTCTGGGGAGCTTGGGGGCTGCAACAGAAGAGGCGGTAGCAGTGGAATAGGAGGAGTTAGCCGAGGAAGATAGAGTAGGAGGAGGAGAAGAAGAGGCCCGGGTGCCATGGGTTACATGCTTGATGGCTGTCAGAAGGTTCATCCAGTGGGCAGTAAAATTTATGTACCTTCCCTGTCAGTGTTTTCTAGACAATGGGCCAGATTTATCATTAGCTCAAGTCAGGATAATGGAGTGAAAAAGTCAAAAAAAATGCGCAAACGCTAAAACTGCGCACAAATTTGCTCGCCAGTTTTCTGAAAGTGGGCGTGTTTTCTTATGTCAATGAATCTCTAGACAGATTTACTATTGGGACTATTTAAAAAGTCGCTAAAAAGTCCCAAAAAAATGCGCAATTTCACTCCAGTGAGGGCCATGCTTATCTTATGAGATTTTTTAATAGAACATGCAACTTTTTCGTAAGGATGTGCACCACATTTATTACAGTCTTAAAGGGCCGATCATAAATCTGACTTGGCTAAAACTGACTTTAGCCATATGTGAAAGTGGAGTGAGCTGTCAGAGTAATGATAAATCTGGCCCTAAGTGTCTGTGGTCAGATATATTTTGGCACCAACACTTTGTGCCAGAGATATATCCACTTGCTGCTGAACGTGACCATATAGCTCTGGGATTCCTTTTTGGGAGAAATATTTCCTTACGGGGACCTTCCTTTGCTATGTGCCAATGGCCACAAATTTTCTAAAGGCCTCCAAGTCCACCAGTTTATATGGCAGTAGTTGGCGGGCCAGCAGTTCCGACAAGAAAGCAGTCAGCAGTTGGGCAAGAGGGTTATCCGGCATCATCAACTTTTTACGCTCAAACATTTGAGCCATGAAAGCCTGTCTTCTGCTAGATGAACGCGACGACGGCACGGTGGAGGGTGGAGTGGAGGACAAATGGGAGGAGAGAGGAGAAGGAGAAGAGGCAGGATGTGGAGTGCCGGGAGTGTGGCTTTGTGGGTTCTGACGGCGTTGCTCCCACTGGGTTCGGTGATGGGAGGCCAGGTGCCTTCTTAAGGCGGTCGTCCCTAGGTGAGTGTTGGGCTTACTTTGACTTATGCGTTGACAGCACAGGCTGCAGATGGCAACATTATTGTCAGCAGCTGACATGTTTAAAAAAAGCCCACACTGCGGAGCCATGTGTTGGCGTCCTAGGAGTGCAAAGCGCAAGATGTGACCGTGGCTGGCTCGCTTCAAATACATTTCCATTCTCCTTTTTGCCTCCTGTGCACTCTGAGTTCTGCCTGCTTTTCCTCCTTCTCCTCCCTATCCGCTGCCTCGTCTCTCCCTTTGAACTTCCCTCCTCTCTTGTGGGCACCCAAAAGACGTCCATCGACACGTCATCATCATCACCTTCACCACCACTGACATTAGAGATATCGAAATAGGCACCAACAATGGGGACCACCCTCCTTGGGCTGATCTGGATACTGTCGTCAGACCGCTGGGTGGCGGCCGTTGCTATCTCGTCTTCCTCATCCGATGCCAAGAATGGCTGCGCATCTGGGAATTGATGGGAAAATAATTCCTCTGACTCGAGTGGAAGGGCTATGGTGGTGGTGGTGTCTTTGGGGGTGCACACAGCAGAGCATGAGGAGGGTGCAAATACAGAGGATGAGGAGGCTGCAGAAGCAGAAGACTGAGTGAGCCACTCAACCAACTCTGGTGTGTCCTTTGACGTAATCGCACGCACCTTCCACAAATTCCCACTTAGGCTCTAGCCTGGTGCACCTGCCTGATCCCCTACCACCCCTGTGGAACGGCCTGCCTCTTCCTATGCCTGTCATTTTCAAAATGACCCTGTGCCAAAGTCCCTAGAGAAAAGCATTATTTGTGGAAGCAGGTATATTGCAGGCCTCAATCGATATTTGGTGGAAGCAGGAAAATCAATCCCCTTAATCAGTATTTGGTGGAAGCAGGAATATCAAACCCCTTAATCAGTATTTGGTGGAAGCAGGTATATAGAACCCCTTAATCAATATTTGTTGAAAACGGGTATATCGCACCCTTCAATCTGTATTTTGTGGAAGCAGGTTTATCAAACCCTTTATTCAGTATTTTGCAGATGCAGGTATATCGCAGGCCTCAATCAATATTTGAAGGAATCAGGTATATCAATCCCCTTAATCAGTATTTTGTGGAAGCAGGTATATTGCACCCCTCAATCATTTTTTTGGGGACAACAGGTATATCACACCCGTTGCATATAGTTGTTTCAATAGCGCTTGTCCCTCTATATACCTGCGGTATCGCTGCAGAACGGCACACAACTGCTGCACAATACAAATGCACGATATACTTTTTATGTTAGAAAGTATATTATAGGTATATCACACCCCTCAATCCGTTTTTTGGGTGCAACAGATATATCACACCAGTTGCAATTAGTTACTCCAATAGCGTGTCTCCCTCTATATAGCTGCGGTATCGCAGCAGAACCACACACAACTGCTGTACAATACAAATGCACTTTAATATAATACACTTTCTATCATATAAAGTACAGTATAAGTATATCACACCTATGGATAGCACACCTGTACCAGTCCTTAACATTACTTTTGTGGCCCTATTAACTAGCGTTTGGTGTCCCTAACAGTCTGTCCTTGCTCCACAAAGCAACCTCTTCCTACACTGACAAAACACAGAATGTAAAATGGCCGCCAGATCGGGTTCTGTTATAGGGTGGGGGTGTGTCCATGTGCTAAAATGTCTCAATTGGCTGTCCTGTCCCACCTGATGTGTGTGTCATGGGTCAAAGTTCGGCACAATGCAAAAGAATATGGAGCAGGCGGACATTGCCATATGTTAGCATGTCGGGTGAATCGCTAACGCTCAAAGTTCGCTGCGAAATGACCGCCGGGTGAACCGCAAGGCCATCTCTATTGGCTGCATGCATGGCATTATGGGTGATCCCGCGTTTCCAGAGTTCCTTGCTCCATGTCCTCACACGTGCAGCAGAAATTTTAGGAATAAGTGAGAATTATTGCCACGAAACATGAGTAAATCCGGAGCAAATCAAATTTTTCCTGAAATTCGAATTGAATTCTACTTCAACTTTGATTCGATCATCTCTACTCACCACGATCCAAAATGCTGTAAATATGCAGTGTGCAGCATTTTAATGGATTTGGACAAAATAAACCTGAAAAGCTTCAGGTTCAGATGATGGAAAAAATCTTGCAAAGTTCGTAACAAACCCGATTCATTATATATACACACACATAAATATTGCAGTTTGTGCTTAGTTTGTAGTTTATCCAGGATCTGGGGTTGTATTATAGGTTGCACTCTAAAGGTATTCTGGACTCTGCATAAATGTGGTGGTCTGTTTATAATGGAGTTTATTCTAGGTCATTTATTAATTTGGGGGGGTGTTAAAGGATATTTTTCCCTGCATATGATTGAAATGCAGTAGCTTAGAGGTGTTTAAGGTCTTCCCAAGCGCATGTGTAAGAACCTGATGTCCTTTTTTTCTTAATTCACATTGACATTTTGAGGCTTTAGACACAATTTCCAGCATTCTATTGAGTTATACAGGTACGTTACAAGCAGTGGGTGTGGAACCACTGCACCAACCAACGGGCTTGACTTTGGGCTTATCCTAAAGGTGGTATCCTGGCAGTCCCCTGGTAATCACCAGCTACTGTAAAAGGATCTGGTCTTTGCTTCTATCAGTCCCTTTGTGGTTGACAGCTGACCCAAAGGGGTCAAAGACATCGGTCTGTAGCCCCAAGGGGTTAGGCAGAATCATAGTCAGGGACAGGCTGAGGGCAGGGTAGAGTAAGTCGGAATCCATGAAACAAGTCTGAGGTTAGGGCAGGCGGCAAATGGTCAATATGGTAATCAGGTAGAGGTTAGGTCAGGCAGAGGAAGGTCAGAGTCAGGAAACAGGCAGAGTTCGGTACACGGGCAGACAAACAGAACCATCCCCCAACCCTCACATGAGTTAGCTAGCTAGATTACCTATGCCTCAGGCAGAGAAGGAGACAAACAGCACAGCATATATAGCAGAAGCTGATTAACAGATTAGAAACAGTCTAGCAGCCGCACACAGAACCAAAAGAGGGGTTAACAATACTGCAACAAATGGAGGTTCAATGATATCAGAATACATTTCCCCCAAAACACACATAGGCAACTGGGGCCGCTGCCGGAGCACCAGTCCTGCGACAGACACAGGGTGAGTGGAACAGTACCTGTGCCTGCCAGAAGTAGCCGGACAGCGGTGGATATGGGTCACCAACATAACATTATTGTTTTAACCGGGGCATTGCTATTGCTGGGACCACTATAAGGAGGAATTTTAAATAGTAGTTCACTGTAGGGGACATTACAGGGGGCCTTATAACTTCAGGGGCACTATAGGGATGCATTATACAGTAACCACTGGTGGTCCTACAGGGGAAACTATAACTACTGGGGACACTATAAAGGTGGATAAATACTACTGGAGGCACCACAGATGTCCTTATTAATACTATAGAGAGCCTTATTACTGCTGGTTGCACTATTGTGGTCGTTACTATGGGGCACAATATAGAGGGCACTCTCACTAACATGGGCACTCTTGGGGAGCGGTATCATTATTGCGGGCATTTAAGGGGCACTATTGCTAATAAGGGCTCACTGACAAAGAATTATTGCTATTGGTAGAACTTTTATATGACTATGGAGGGACTAACCTGTATAGCAATATAATTTTTGCGGTATAGTATTTGGGGAGCACAGCAGGCACAGTACTGGGGGAATCAGCAGGATAATATTGTTGGGGCAGCAGGGTGGGAGGATGAAGATAATAGAAAAATGAGGAACCTAAGATGTCTGTTTGGTAAACTCTGAAGAGACAAGATGCTGCTGAAAGAAGTCATCATGGGCCAAGGGGAGAAGATGAAGAAAGAAAAATGCTACATTAGAGGAGACGTCGCCTGTGAAGCACTGGATGTAATAGGTATGTGGTGCCGTGTTCTGTATGTTTGATAGTTTCCATGCAGCAAGTAAAATATAATATATGTTTAGTCCTAGGGTGTGTCTGTGGGGGAGGCGGGGTGGATACTTTGAGAATATGGCACATATGCATTGGGCCTTGTGCCCCGGATCTTTTGAGACGCTAGAAAAAAAAATTCCAGGTCAACTACTGTATGTTGAGAGACCATTATACTTGCCCATTAAAGGGAATCTGTCACCAGCAACCTCCCTATCAAACTGTTTGCATAGACACATAGCTGTATTTCACCTGATTAAAACACCTTTTTTTTCTTTTGATGATCCGAAGGCTCGATTCCCGAGTTATGATACCTTTACTCTTAATATAAAAATTAGGCAGTAGGTGCAATGAGGACATCACAACTGCTCTTTTTGCACTCCAGGCCCACTCCTTTCTGTGCCCAGCCCCTCCCGTGCTACTTCGCCACTGCCTGGCCTTGTCAATCAAAGCACTGAGGGAGGGGCCACAGAAAGGAACAACAAAAGCAATGATGATGCCTCATTGCACTAAGGGTCATGCACACAACTGTGCCATTTTTTGCGGTCGGCAAATTGCAGATCCATAAAAAACGGACGCCCATGTGCCTTCCGCAATTTATGGAACGGATAGGGGGCCCATTATAGAAATGCCTATTTTTAAGAATAGGACATGTCTTTATAATTTTTGGGGGGCCACGGAACGGAGCAACGGATGCGGACAGCACACAGAGTGCTGTCTGCATCTTTTGCTGAAATGAATGGTTCCGTATACTGAATCAAAATACGGCCCATATATGGAAAACAAAAAACATTTGTGTGCATGAGCCCTAAAGGTGTGAACCACAGCACAGAGTGCTGTCTGCATCTTTTGCGGACCAATGGAAATGAATGGTTCCATATATGGCCCGTATACGGAATGCAAAAAACGCTGTGCGGCCCGTATACGGAATGCAAAAAACGCTGTGCGGACCGATTCTTCTTATGTGGGAGCCAAATTGCATTGTCCCTGCCCTGAGCGGCAGTGAGAGAGGCACGGATACACAGAGATGCTGCTGCTTAGTAAGTGTTCTCTCTCGTTCCAGTGCAGGATTCAATGTAGCATTGCTCATTAACACTGTATAATGTCCTCCATTCTGCTGCTGCGGAGTGTAAGAGTTTTGCAGTCCGCAAAACACGGATCAGCAAAAAATACATATGACGTCCATGTGACATCCGTATTGCATCCATTTTTATTTACAGATCCATTGTGACAATGCCTATACTTGTCCACAAAATGGGCAAGAATGGGACATGTTCTATTTTGTTGTGGAACGGACTTGCGGACATATGGAAACAGAATGCACACAGAGTAATTATTTTTTTTATTTTTTTTGCGGCCCCATTAAAATGAATGGGAAAAAGAGGGAATTAGGGCTGCAATGAGCACTTGATTAAATCGAGCAATTTGACATAAAAAAATCTTGATGCTAATTTTTTACATTGTGGATTCGTTACATGACCAGGGAGCAAGAGTAAAGCGCTTGCTATTACTCCTACTCCGTGGTATCCCGCTGGCCTGCAATGCACTCGGAATACTCACCTTTCCAGCACGCTGAACAGCACGTGATGTATTGACCTCCTGACACATGCACGCCGTGACCTGACGCGCTGTGTGACGTTAGACCCAGAGAAGCACGGAATAATGGAGTGTCAGCGGCACCCCTGCTGGAAACGTAAGTTGGTGACAGCAAGAGGGTGGGGTGCTACTAAGGCCGTGCGATCGGAGGACACAGCGTCATAGCAACCAATGATGCTGTGCACTCCGGGTGTCAGGAGGAGGGAAGGCTGGGCTTTCACGGACCATGCGTCCGTGGTTTAACTGAAGTGTGGCCCAGCCTTAGGGGAGAGATGGCACAACGGGAGCAGAGACGATGTCACAAGGGAGAGGGACGATGATAGCACAAGGGGGAGAGACAATTGTACAAGGGGGAGTAGAGCTGTTGGCACTGGGGTGGGGGGGAGCTGATGGCACTGGGGTGGGGGGAGCTAAAAGCACTGGGGGAGTGGAGCTGATGGCACTGGGTGGGGAGAGCTGAAGGCACTGGGGTGGGGGAATGCTGATGGCACTGGGGTTGGGTAATGTTGAAGGCACTGGGGGAGTGGAGCTGATGGCACTGGGGTGAGGGAGAGCTGATGGTACTGGGGGAGTGGAGCTGAGGGCACTAGGGTGGGAGAGAGCTGATGGCACAGGGGGAGTGGAGCTGAAGGCACTAAGGCGGGGGAGAGCCGAAGGCACTGGGGGAACGGAGCTGATGGCACAGAGGGGGGAGCTGATGGCACTGGGGGACAGTGAAGCTTATGGCACTGGGAGGAACTGATGCACTCGGGCTGATCGCACAAGGGGGAATGAAGGGTGTTGGGGCTGATGGCAGGGGGTCTGATGAGTTTTTATAAAGATACACCGTCAATTATTTTTTTCTTATTAGACCCTTCAAGACTAGGCCTATTTTCACTTTTACATTTTTGATTTTTCCTCCTCATGTTCCAAAAGCCATAACTTTTTTTATTTTTCTGTTCACATAGCTATATGAGGGCTTATTTCTTACGGAACAAGAGGCATTTTTTAATGCCACCATTTAATTTACCATGTCTTGTATTAGAAAAAAAAAAGTAAAAAAAGTATTTGTGTGGCAAAATTGAAGAAAAAAACTGAATTCCACCAAAGGTCTTTGTGGTTTTGACATCACAGCATTAACTATGCACTAAAAATTACCTGACATTCTTAGGCTACTTTCACACTAGCGTTCGGGCGGATCCGTTCTGAACGGATCCGCTCATAATAATGCAGACGGAGGCTCCGTTCAGAACGGATCCGTCTGCATTATTTTAGCATATAAAAGCTAAGTGTGAAAATAGCCTCGTACGGATCCGTCCAGACTTTCAATGTAAAGTCAATGGGGGACGGATCCGCCTGAAGATTGAGCCACAGGGTGACATCTTCAAACGGATCCGTCCCCATTGACATACATTGTAAGTCTGGACGGATCCGCACGGATCCGCACGCCTCCGCACGGCCCGGCGGACACCCGAACGCTGCAAGCAGCGTTCAGCTGTCCGCCTGTCCGTGCGGAGGCGAGCGGAGCGGAGGCTGAACGCCGCCAGACTGATGCAGTCTGAGCGGATCCGCTCCATTCAGACTGCATCAGGGCTGGACGGCTGCGTTCGGGTCCGCTCGTGAGCTCCTTCAAACGGAGCTCACGAGCGGACCAGCGAACGCTAGTGTGAAAGGAGCCTTATTCTGCAGCTCAATACTATCTAACTTTTCTTTGCATTACTATATTCTGACAGCCTTAACTTTTTTTTATTGTGGTCTACAGAGCTTTATAAGGGCTTGTTTTTTGCGTAACAAACTGTAGTTTTTATTGATGCTATTTTTGTAGTATATACAATGTTTTAATCACCGTTATTCAATTTTTTTGGGAGACAAAATGACAAAAAAGTCAAATCGCTTGTTTTTCATTTTTTTCTGTTACTGCGGTGAGCACAAGAGTTTTTTAAAAATATTTTAATAGTTCAGACAGTTTTGGACGCGGCGATAAACGATAAAAAAAAAAAAAACAATTGGGTATGTATTTTTAAATGTAAAATTGGGAAAGGGGTGATTGAAACTTAATATAGTGGTGTTTTTTAACTTATTTTTTACTTTTTTTTTTTTAAACAAAAATTAGCCCCCTTAGGGGCCTCGTACATGGCATTTTTTGATCCCCTCTCAGATTCACCATAATAAACATCTATTACGGTGAATAGTATTTTTATGCATATGGAGCAGGCTCACTGCAAAGGCCCGCTCTACAGGGAGTGCAGAATTATTAGGCAAGTTGTATTTTTGAGGATTCATTTTATTATTAAACAACAACCATGTTCTCAATGAACCCAAAAAACTCATTAATATCAAAGCTGAATATTTTTGGAAGTAGTTTTTAGTTTGTTTTTAGTTTTAGCTATTTTAGGGGGATATCTGTGTGTGCAGGTGACTATTACTGTGCATAATTATTAGGCAACTTAATAAAAAACAAATATATACCCATTTTAATTATTTATTTTTACCAGTGAAACCAATATAACATCTCAACATTCACAAATATACATTTCTGACATTCAAAAACAAAACAAAAACAAATCAGTGACCAATATAGCCACCTTTCTTTGCAAGGACACTCAAAAGCCTGCCATCCATGGATTCTGTCAGTGTTTTGATCTGTTCACCATCAACATTGCATGCAGCAGCAACCACAGCCTCCCAGACACTGTTCAGAGAAGTGTACTGTTTTCCCTCCTTGTAAATCTCACATTTGATGATGGACCACAGGTTCTCAATGGGGTTCAGATCAGGTGAACAAGGAGGCCATGTCATTAGATTTTCTTCTTTTATACCCTTTCTTGCCAGCCACGCTGTGGAGTACTTGGACGCGTGTGATGGAGCATTGTCCTGCATGAAAATCATGTTTTTCTTGAAGGATGCAGACTTCTTCCTGTACCACTGCTTGAAGAAGGTGTCTTCCAGAAACTGGCAGTAGGACTGGGAGTTGAGCTTGACTCCATCCTCAACCCGAAAAGGCCCCACAAGCTCATCTTTGATGATACCAGCCCAAACCAGTACTCCACCTCCACCTTGCTGGCGTCTGAGTCGGACTGGAGCTCTCTGCCCTTTACCAATCCAGCCACGGGCCCATCCATCTGGCCCATCAAGACTCACTCTCATTTCATCAGTCCATAAAACCTTTGAAAAATCAGTCTTGAGATATTTCTTGGCCCAGTCTTGACGTTTCAGCTTGTGTGTCTTTCAACCTTTCTTACCTTGGCCATGTCTCTGAGTATTGCACACCTTGTGGTTTTGGGCCCTCCAGTGATGTTGCAGCTCTGAAATATGGCCAAACTGGTGGCAAGTGGCATCTTGGCAGCTGCACGCTTGACTTTTCTCAGTTCATGGGCAGTTATTTTGCTCCTTGGTTTTTCCACACGCTTCTTGCGACCCTGTTGACTATTTTGAATGAAACGGTTGATTGTTCGATGATCACGCTTCAGAAGCTTTGCAATTTTAAGAGTGCTGCATCCCTCTGCAAGATATCTCACTATTTTTGCCTTTTCTGAGCCTGTCAAGTCCTTCTTTTGACCCATTTTGCCAAAGGAAAGGAAGTTGCCTAATAATTATGCACACCTGATATAGGGTGTTGATGTCATTAGACCACACCCCTTCTCATTACAGAGATGCACATCACCTAATATGCTTAATTGGTAGTAGGTAGAGTTGAGCGAACACCTGGATGTTCGGGTTCGAGAAGTTCGGCCGAACATCCCGGAAATGTTCGGGTTCGGGATCCGAACCCGATCCGAACTTCGTCCCGAACCCGAACCCCATTGAAGTCAATGGGGACCCGAACTTTTCGGCACTAAAAAGGCTGTAAAACAGCCCAGGAAAGAGCTAGAGGGCTGCAAAAGGCAGCAACATGTAGGTAAATCCCCTGCAAACAAATGTGGATAGGGAAATTAATTAAAATAAAAATTAAATAAATAAAAATTAACCAAAATCAATTGGAGAGAGGTTCCATAGCAGAGAATCTGGCTTCCCGTCACCCACCACTGGAACAGTCCATTCTCAGATATTTAGGCCCCGGCACCCAGGCAGAGGAGAGAGGTCCCGTAACAGACAATCTGGCTTCATGTCAGCAGAGAATTAGTCTGCATGTCATAGCAGAGAATGAGGCTTCACGTCAGCCACCACTGCAACAGTCCATTGGCATATATTTAGGCCCAGCACCCAGGCAGAGGAGGGAGGTCCCGTAACAGAGAATCTGTCTTCATGTCAGCAGAGAATTAGTCTGCATGTCATAGCAGAGAATGAGGCTTCACGTCAGCCACCACTGCAACAGTCCATTGGCATATATTTAGGCCCAGCACACACACAGGCAGAGGAGAGAGGTCCCGTAACAGAGAATCTGGCTTCATGTCAGCAGAGAATCAGTCTGCATGTCATAGCAGAGAATGAGGCTTCACGTCAGCCACCACTGCAACAGTCCATTGGCATATATTTAGGCCCAGCACACACACAGGCAGAGGAGAGAGGTCCCGTAACAGAGAATCTGGCTTCATGTCAGCAGAGAATCAGTCTGCATGTCATAGCAGAGAATGAGGCTTCACGTCAGCCACCACTGCAACAGTCCATTGGCATATATTTAGGCCCAGCACCCAGGCAGAGGAGGGAGGTCCCGTAACAGAGAATCTGTCTTCATGTCAGCAGAGAATTAGTCTGCATGTCATAGCAGAGAATGAGGCTTCACGTCAGCCACCACTGCAACAGTCCATTGGCATATATTTAGGCCCAGCACACACACAGGCAGAGGAGAGAGGTCCCGTAACAGAGAATCTGGCTTCATGTCAGCAGAGAATCAGTCTGCATGTCATAGCAGAGAATGAGGCTTCACGTCACCCACCACTGCAACAGTCCATTGGCATATATTTAGGCCTAGCACACAGGCAGAGCAGAGAGGTCCCGTAACAGACAATCTGGCTTCATGTCAGCAGAGAATCAGTCTGCATGTCATAGCAGAGAATCAGGCTTCACGTCACCCACCACTGCAACAGTCCATTGGCATATATTTAGGCCTAGCACACAGGCAGAGCAGAGAGGTCCCGTAACAGACAATCTGGCTTCATGACAGCAGAGAATTAGTCTGCATGTCATAGCAGAGAATGAGGCTTCACGTCAGCCACCACTGCAACAGTCCATTGGCATATATTTAGGCCCAGCACCCAGGCAGAGGAGAGAGGTCCCGTAACAGACAATCTGGCTTCATGTCAGCAGAGAATTAGTCTGCATGTCATAGCAGAGAATCAGGCTTCACGTCAGCCACCACTGCAACAGTCCATTGTCATAAATTTAGGCCCAGCACCCAGGCAGAGGAGAGAGGTCCCGTAACAGACAATCTGGCTTCATGTCAGCAGAGAATTAGTCTGCATGTCATAGCAGAGAATGAGGCTTCACGTCAGCCACCACTGCAACAGTCCATTGGCATATATTTAGGCCTAGCACACAGGCAGAGCAGAGAGGTCCCGTAACAGACAATCTGGCTTCATGACAGCAGAGAATCAGTCTGCATGTCATAGCAGAGAATCAGGCTTCACGTCAGCCACCACTGCAACAGTCCATTGTCATAAATTTAGGCCCAGCACCCAGGCAGAGGAGAGAGGTCCCGTAACAGAGAATCTGGCTTCATGTCAGCAGAGAATCAGTCTTCATATCATAGCAGAGAATCAGGCTTCACGTCACCCACCACTGTAAGAGTCAATTTTCATAAATTTAGGCCCAGAACCCAGGCAGAGGAGAAAGGTCCCGTAACAGACAATCTGGCTTCATGTCAGCAGAGAATCAGTCTTCATATCATAGCCTAGAATCAGGCTTCACGTCACCCACCACTGTAAGAGTCAATTTTCATAAATTTAGGCCCAGAACCCAGGCAGAGGAGAAAGGTCCCGTAACAGACAATCTGGCTTCATGTCAGCAGAGAATCAGTCTTCATATCATAGCAGAGAATCAGGCTTCACGTCACCCACCACTGCAACAGTCAATTGTCATAAATTTAGGCCCAGCACCCAGGCAGAGGAGAGAGCTCCCGTAACAGAGGATCTGGCTTCATGTCAGCAGAGAATCAGTCTGCATGTCATAGCAGAGAATGAGGCTTCACGTCACCCACCACTGCAACAGTCCATTGGCATATATTTAGGCCTAGCACACAGGCAGAGCAGAGAGGTCCCGTAACAGACAATCTGGCTTCATGTCAGCAGAGAATCAGTCTGCATGTCATAGCAGAGAATGAGGCTTCACGTCACCCACCACTGCAACAGTCCATTGGCATATATTTAGGCCTAGCACACAGGCAGAGCAGAGAGGTCCCGTAACAGACAATCTGGCTTCATGACAGCAGAGAATCAGTCTGCATGTCATAGCAGAGAATGAGGCTTCACGTCACCCACCACTGCAACAGTCCATTGGCATATATTTAGGCCTAGCACACAGGCAGAGCAGAGAGGTCCCGTAACAGACAATCTGGCTTCATGTCAGCAGAGAATCAGTCTGCATGTCATAGCAGAGAATGAGGCTTCACGTCACCCACCACTGCAACAGTCCATTGGCATATATTTAGGCCTAGCACACAGGCAGAGCAGAGAGGTCCCGTAACAGACAATCTGGCTTCATGACAGCAGAGAATCAGTCTGCATGTCATAGCAGAGAATGAGGCTTCACGTCACCCACCACTGCAACAGTCCATTGGCATATATTTAGGCCTAGCACACAGGCAGAGCAGAGAGGTCCCGTAACAGACAATCTGGCTTCATGTCAGCAGAGAATCAGTCTGCATGTCATAGCAGAGAATGAGGCTTCACGTCACCCACCACTGCAACAGTCCATTGGCATATATTTAGGCCTAGCACACAGGCAGAGCAGAGAGGTCCCGTAACAGACGATCTGGCTTCATGTCAGCAGAGAATCAGTCTGCATGTCATAGCAGAGAATCAGGCTTCACGTCAGCCACCACTGCAACAGTCCATGGTCATAAATTTAGGCCCAGCACCCAGGCAGAGGAGAGAGGTCCCGTAACAGACAATCTGGCTTCATGTCAGCAGAGAATTAGTCTGCATGTCATAGCAGAGAATCAGGCTTCATGTCAGCCACCACTGCAACAGTCCATTGGCATATATTTAGGCCTAGCACACAGGCAGAGGAGAGGTTCATTCAACTTTGGGTAGCATCGCAATATAATGGTAAAATGAAAATAAAAATAGGATTGAATGAGGAAGTGCCCTGGAGTCCAATAATATATGGTTATGGGGAGGTAGTTAATGTCTAATCTGGACAAGGGACGGACAGGTCCTGTGGGATCCATGCCTGGTTCATTTTTATGAACGTCAGCTTGTCCACATTGGCTGTAGACAGGCGGCTGCGTTTGTCTGTAATGACGCCCCCTGCCGTGCTGAATACACGTTCAGACAAAACGCTGGCTGCCGGGCAGGCCAGCACCTCCAAGGCATAAAAGGCTAGCTCTGGCCACGTGGACAATTTAGAGACCCAGAAGTTGAATGGGGCCGAACCATCAGTCAGTACGTGGAGGGGTGTGCACACGTACTGTTCCACCATGTTAGTGAAATGTTGCCTCCTGCTAACACGTTGCGTATCAGGTGGTGGTGCAGTTAGCTGTGGCGTGTTGACAAAAGTTTTCCACATCTCTGCCATGCTAACCCTGCCCTCAGAGGAGCTGGCCGTGACACAGCTGCCTTGGCGACCTCTTGCTCCTCCTCTGCCTTGGCCTTGGGCTTCCACTTGTTCCCCTGTGACATTTGGGAATGCTCTCAGTAGCGCGTCTACCAACGTGCGCTTGTACTCGCGCATCTTCCTATCACGCTCCAGTGCAGGAAGTAAGGTGGGCACATTGTCTTTGTAGCGTGGATCCAGCAGGGTGGCAACCCAGTAGTCCGCACAGGTTAAAATGTGGGCAACTCTGCTGTCGTTGCGCAGGCACTGCAGCATGTAGTCGCTCATGTGTGCCAGGCTGCCCAGGGGTAAGGACAAGCTGTCCTCTGTGGGAGGCGTATCGTCATCGTCCTGCCTTTCCCCCCAGCCACGCACCAGTGATGGACCCGAGCTGCGTTGGGTGCCACCCCGCTGTGACCATGCTTCATCCTCATCCTCCTCCACCTCCTCCTCATCCTCGTCCTCCTCGTCCTCCAGTAGTGGGCCCTGGCTGGCCACATTTGTACCTGGCCTCTGCTGTTGCAAAAAACCTCCCTCTGAGTCACTTCGAAGAGACTGGCCTGAAAGTGCTAAAAATGACCCCTCTTCCTCATCCTCCTCCTCCTCCTCCTGGGCCACCTCCTGTTCCATCATCGCCCTAAGTGTTTTCTCAAGGAGACATAGAAGTGGTATTGTAACGCTGATAACGGTGTCATCGCCACTGGCCATGTTGGTGGAGTACTCGAAACAGCGCAACAGGGCACACAGGTCTCGCATGGAGGCCCAGTCATTGGTGGTGAAGTGGTGCTGTTCTGTAGTGCGACTGACCCGTGCGTGCTGCAGCTGAAACTCCACTATGGCCTGCTGCTGCTCGCACAGTCTGTCCAGCATGTGCAAGGTGGAGTTCCACCTGGTGGGCACGTCGCATATGAGGCGGTGAGCGGGAAGGCCGAAGTTACGCTGTAGCGCAGACAGGCGAGCAGCGGCAGGATGTGAACGCCGGAAGCGCGAACAGACGGCCCGCACTTTATGCAGCAGCTCTGACATGTCGGGGTAGTTGTGAATGAACTTCTGCACCACCAAATTCAGCACATGCGCCAAGCAAGGGATGTGCGTCAAATTGGCTAGTCCCAGAGCTGCAACGAGATTTCGCCCATTATCACACACCACCAGGCCGGGCTTGAGGCTCACCGGCAGCAACCACTCGTCGGTCTGTTGTTCAATACCCCGCCACAACTCCTGTGCGGTGTGGGGCCTGTCCCCCAAACATATGAGTTTCAGAATGGCCTGCTGACGTTTACCCCGGGCTGTGCTGAAGTTGGTGGTGAAGGTGTGTGGCTGACTGGATGAGCAGGTGGAAGAAGAGGAGGAGGAAGCCGAGAAGGAGGAGGTGGCAACAGGAGGCAAAGAATGTTGCCCTGCGATCCTTGGCGGCGGCAGGACGTGCGCCAAACAGCTCTCCGCCTGGGGCCCAGCTGCCACTACATTTACCCAGTGTGCAGTTAGGGAGATATAGCGTCCCTGGCCGTGCTTACTGGTCCACGTATCTGTGGTTAGGTGGACCTTGCTACAGATGGCGTTGCGCAGTGCACACTTGATTTTATCGGATACTTGGTTGTGCAGGGAAGGCACGGCTCTCTTGGAGAAGTAGTGCCGGCTGGGAACAACATACTGTGGGACAGCAAGCGACATGAGCTGTTTGAAGCTGTCTGTGTCCACCAGCCTAAATGACAGCATTTCATAGGCCAGTAGTTTAGAAATGCTGGCATTCAGGGCCAGGGATCGAGGGTGGCTAGGTGGGAATTTACGCTTTCTATCAAATGTTTGTGAGATGGAGAGCTGAACGCTGGCGTGTGACATGGTTGAGACGCTTGGTGACGGAGGTGGTGGTGGTGGTGTTGGTGGTACATCCCCTGTTTGCTGGGCGGCAGGTGCCAACGTTCCTCCAGAGGCGGAGGAAGAGGCCGAGGCGGCAGCAGCAGAATAGGCCGAGGCGGCAGCAGCAGAAGAGGTAGCAGGGGGAGCCTGAGTGACTTCCTTGGTTTTAAGGTGTTTACTCCACTGCAGTTCATGCTTTGCATGCAGGTGCCTGGTCATGCAGGTTGTGCTCAGGTTCAGAACGTTAATGCCTCGCTTCAGGCTCTGATGGCACAGCGTGCAAACCACTCGGGTCTTGTCGTCAGCACATTGTTTGAAGAAGTGCCATGCCAGGGAACTCCTTGAAGCTGCCTTTGGGGTGCTCGGTCCCAGATGGCGGCGGTCAGTAGCAGGCGGAGTCTCTTGGCGGCGGGTGTTCTGCTTTTGCCCACTGCTCCCTCTTTTGCTACGCTGTTGGCTCGGTCTCACCACTGCCTCTTCCTCCGAACTGTGAAAGTCAGTGGCACGACCTTCATTCCATGTGGGGTCTAGGACCTCATCGTCCCCTGCATCGTCTTCCACCCAGTCTTGATCCCTGACCTCCTGTTCAGTCTGCACACTGCAGAAAGACGCAGCAGTTGGCACCTGTGTTTCGTCATCATCAGAGACATGCTGAGGTGGTATTCCCATGTCCTCATCATCAGGAAACATAAGTGGTTGTGCGTCAGTGCATTCTATGTCTTTCACCGCTGGGGAAGGGCTAGGTGGATGCCCTTGGGAAACCCTGCCAGCGGAGTCTTCAAACAGCATAAGAGACTGCTGCATAACTTGAGGCTGAGACAGTTTCCCTGGTATGCATGGGGGTGATGTGACAGACTGATGGGGTTGGTTTTCAGGCGCCATCTGTGCGCTTTCTGCAGAAGACTGGGTGGGAGATAATGTGAACGTGCTGGATCCACTGTCGGCCACCCAATTGACTAATGCCTGTACCTGCTCAGGCCTTACCATCCTTAGAACGGCATTGGGCCCCACCATATATCGCTGTAAATTCTGGCGGCTACTGGGACCTGAGGTAGTTGGTACACTAGGACGTGTGGATGTGGCAGAACGGCCACGTCCTCTCCCAGCACCAGAGGGTCCACTAACACCACCACGACCATGTCCACGTCCGCGTCCCTTACTAGATGTTTTTCTCATTGTTATGGTTCACCACAACAACAAATATATTATTTGGCCCAATGTATTGTATTCAAAATCAGCGGGATATAAATTTGAGGCCTAGTATTTAGGCGCTGGGTGACCGGTATGGATTTAGTGACAGAATTAGACTTGGAAATGCACAGAAGCGTGTGTGTGAAGTTATTCTGAATGACCCTATGTGCACCTTCAATATTATATACCCTTTTAGGGATAGATTTCAAATAGCTCTGATATAGCAGAAACCACTAAATTATGAAATTGCTAAATTGGGAATTGTACTTCAACCCAGAACAAAAAATGTGCTTTGACGGACACTAAATATCTTGCCCAGCAACAACAGTACAGCGGTGGGTAACGAGAGATTTAGAGGGATTTAAATTTGAGGCCTAGTATTTAGGCGCTGGGTCACCGGTATGGATTTAGTGACAGAATTAGACTTGGAAATGCACAGAAGCGTGTGTGTGAAGTTATTCTGAATGACCCTATGTGCACCTTCAATATTATATACCCTTTTAGGGATAGATTTCAAATAGCTCTGATATAGCAGAAACCACTAAATTATGAAATTGCTAAATTGGGAATTGTACTTCAACCCAGAACAAAAAATGTGCTTTGACGGACACTAAATATCTTGCCCAGCAACAACAGTACAGCGGTGGGTAACGAGAGATTTAGAGGGATTTAAATTTGAGGCCTAGTATTTAGGCGCTGGGTCACCGGTATGGATTTAGTGACAGAATTAGACTTGGAAATGCACAGAAGCGTGTGTGTGAAGTTATTCTGAATGACCCTATGTGCACCTTCAATATTATATACCCTTTTAGGGATAGATTTCAAATAGCTCTGATATAGCAGAAACCACTAAATTATGAAATTGCTAAATTGGGAATTGTACTTCAACCCAGAACAAAAAATGTGCTTTGACGGACACTAAATATCTTGCCCAGCAACAACAGTACAGCGGTGGGTAACGAGAGATTTAGAGGGATTTAAATTTGAGGCCTAGTATTTAGGCGCTGGGTCACCGGTATGGATTTAGTGACAGAATTAGACTTGGAAATGCACAGAAGCGTGTGTGTGAAGTTATTCTGAATGACCCTATGTGCACCTTCAATATTATATACCCTTTTAGGGATAGATTTCAAATAGCTCTGATATAGCAGAAACCACTAAATTATGAAATTGCTAAATTGGGAATTGTACTTCAACCCAGAACAAAAAATGTGCTTTGACGGACACTAAATATCTTGCCAAGCAACAACAGTACAGCGGTGGGTAACGAGAGATTTAGAGGGATTTAAATTTGAGGCCTAGTATTTAGGCGCTGGGTCACCGGTATGGATTTAGTGACAGAATTAGACTTGGAAATGCACAGAAGCGTGTGTGTGAAGTTATTCTGAATGACCCTATGTGCACCTTCAATATTATATACCCTTTTAGGGATAGATTTCAAATAGCTCTGATATAGCAGAAACCACTAAATTATGAAATTGCTAAATTGGGAATTGTACTTCAACCCAGAACAAAAAATGTGCTTTGACGGACACTAAATATCTTGCCCAGCAACAACAGTACAGTGGTGGGTAACGAGAGATTTAGAGGGATTTAAATTTGAGGCCTAGTATTTAGGCGCTGGGTCACCGGTATGGATTTAGTGACAGAATTAGACTTGGAAATGCACAGAAGCGTGTGTGTGAAGTTATTCTGAATGACCCTATGTGCACCTTCAATATTATATACCCTTTTAGGGATAGATTTCAAATAGCTCTGATATAGCAGAAACCACTAAATTATGAAATTGCTAAATTGGGAATTGTACTTCAACCCAGAACAAAAAATGTGCTTTGACGGACACTAAATATCTTGCCCAGCAACAACAGTACACCGGTGGGTAACGAGAGATTTAGAGGGAATTAAATTTGAGGCCTAGTATTTAGGCGCTGGGTCACCGGTATGGATTTAGTGACAGAATTAGACTTGGAAATACACAGTAGCGGGTGTGTGTGAAGTTATTCTGAATGACCCTATGTGCACCTTCAATATTATATACCCTTTTAGGGATAGATTTCAAATAGCTCTGATATAGCAGAAACCACTAAATTATGAAATTGCTAAATTGGGAATTGTACTTCAACCCAGAACAAAAAATGTGCTTTGACGGACACTAAATATCTTGCCCAGCAACAACAGTACAGCGGTGGGTAACGAGAGATTTAGAGGGAATTAAATTTGAGGCCTAGTATTTAGGCGCTGGGTCACCGGTATGGATTTAGTGACAGAATTAGACTTGGAAATGCACAGAAGCGTGTGTGTGAAGTTATTCTGAATGACCCTATGTGCACCTTCAATATTATATACCCTTTTAGGGATAGATTTCAAATAGCTCTGATATAGCAGAAACCACTAAATTATGAAATTGCTAAATTGGGAATTGTACTTCAACCCAGAACAAAAAATGTGCTTTGACGGACACTAAATATCTTGCCCAGCAACAACAGTACAGCGGTGGGTAACGAGAGATTTAGAGGGATTTAAATTTGAGGCCTAGTATTTAGGCGCTGGGTCACCGGTATGGATTTAGTGACAGAATTAGACTTGGAAATGCACAGAAGCGTGTGTGTGAAGTTATTCTGAATGACCCTATGTGCACCTTCAATATTATATACCCTTTTAGGGATAGATTTCAAATAGCTCTGATATAGCAGAAACCACTAAATTATGAAATTGCTAAATTGGGAATTGTACTTCAACCCAGAACAAAAAATGTGCTTTGACGGACACTAAATATCTTGCCCAGCAACAACAGTACAGTGGTGGGTAACGAGAGATTTAGAGGGATTTAAATTTGAGGCCTAGTATTTAGGCGCTGGGTCACCGGTATGGATTTAGTGACAGAATTAGACTTGGAAATGCACAGAAGCGTGTGTGTGAAGTTATTCTGAATGACCCTATGTGCACCTTCAATATTATATACCCTTTTAGGGATAGATTTCAAATAGCTCTGATATAGCAGAAACCACTAAATTATGAAATTGCTAAATTGGGAATTGTACTTCAACCCAGAACAAAAAATGTGCTTTGACGGACACTAAATATCTTGCCCAGCAACAACAGTACACCGGTGGGTAACGAGAGATTTAGAGGGAATTAAATTTGAGGCCTAGTATTTAGGCGCTGGGTCACCGGTATGGATTTAGTGACAGAATTAGACTTGGAAATACACAGTAGCGGGTGTGTGTGAAGTTATTCTGAATGACCCTATGTGCACCTTCAATATTATATACCCTTTTAGGGATAGATTTCAAATAGCTCTGATATAGCAGAAACCACTAAATTATGAAATTGCTAAATTGGGAATTGTACTTCAACCCAGAACAAAAAATGTGCTTTGACGGACACTAAATATCTTGCCCAGCAACAACAGTACAGCGGTGGGTAACGAGAGATTTAGAGGGAATTAAATTTGAGGCCTAGTATTTAGGCGCTGGGTCACCGGTATGGATTTAGTGACAGAATTAGACTTGGAAATACACAGTAGCGGGTGTGTGTGAAGTTATTCTGAATGACCCTATGTGCACCTTCAATATTATATACCCTTTTTGGGATAGATTTCAAATAGCTCTGATATAGCAGGAACCACTAAATTATGAAATTGCTAAATTGGGAATTGTACTTCAACCCAGAACAAAAAATGTGCTTTGACGGGCACTAAATAACTTTCCCAGCTACAACAGGACAACGGTAACGAGAGATTTAGAGGGATTTAAATTTGAGGCCTAGTATTTAGGCGCTGGGTGACAGGTATGGGTTTAGTGACAGAATTAGACTTGGAAATACACAGTAGCGGGTGTGTGTGAAGTTATTCTGAATGACCCTATGTGCACCTTCAATATTATATACCCTTTTTGGGATAGATTTCAAATAGCTCTGATATAGCAGAAACCACTAAATTATGAAATTGCTAAATTGGGAATTGTACTTCAACCCAGAACAAAAAATGTGCTTTGACGGACACTAAATATCTTGCCCAGCAACAACAGTACAGCGGTGGGTAACGAGAGATTTAGAGGGAATTAAATTTGAGGCCTAGTATTTAGGCGCTGGGTCACCGGTATGGATTTAGTGACAGAATTAGACTTGGAAATACACAGTAGCGGGTGTGTGTGAAGTTACTCTGAATGACCCTATGTGCACCTTCAATATTATATACCCTTTTTGGGATAGATTTCAAAGAGCTCTGATATAGCAGGAACCACTAAATTATGAAATTGCTAAATTGAGAATTGTATTTCAACCCAGAACAAGAAATGTGCTTGAACGGACACTAAATAACTCGCCCAGCTACAGCACTAGGGACAGATTTAGCTGGATATAAATTTGAGGCCTAGTATTTAGGCGCTGGGTGACCGGTATGGATTTAGTGACAGAATTAGACTGGGATATGGCCAAAAAATGAACAGACTATTGCTGGTTAAATGCACTTGGTGTGACAGCTTCACCCTGATGTAGGCTTTAGCCAAATAACAACCACACCATTGAGGGTTAAATGCACTTGGTGACAGGCGCAGCTTGCCCCTGATTTTGTATATGGCCAAAAAATGAACAGACTATTGCTGGTTAAATGCACTTGGTGTGACAGCTTCACCCTGATGTAGGCTTTAGCCAAATAACAACCACACCATTGAGGGTTAAATGCACTTGGTGACAGGCGCAGCTTGCCCCTGATTTTGTATATGGCCAAAAAATGAACAGACTATTGCTGGTTAAATGCACTTGGTGTGACAGCTTCACCCTGATGTAGGCTTTAGCCAAAAAACAACCACACCATTGAGGGTTAAATGCACTTGGTGACAGGCGCAGCTTGCCCCTGATTTTGTATATGGCCAAAAAATGAACAGACTATTGCTGGTTAAATGCACTTGGTGTGACAGCTTCACCCTGATGTAGGCTTTAGCCAAAAAACAACCACACCATTGAGGGTTAAATGCACTTGGTCGCAGCTTGTGCTGGCGCACCACAAGACACAAAATGGCCGCCGATCACCCCAGAAAAATGAGACTGACAAACGGTCTGTGCAGCCTAAAAACAGTGAGCAATTGAGGATCAGCAGCTCAATGATCCACAGCTGCAGATCGATCAGTTAATCAAGTCCTTTGGAGGAGTTAATCTGCCTAATCTCGCCCTACTGTCGCAGCCGCAACCTCTCCCTACGCTAATCAGAGCAGAGTGACGGGCGGCGCTATGTGACTCCAGCTTAAATAGAGGCTGGGTCACATGGTGCTCTGGCCAATCACAGCCATGCCAATAGTAGGCATGGCTGTGATGGCCTCTTGGGGCAAGTAGTATGACGCTTGTTGATTGGCTGCTTTGCAGCCTTTCAAAAAGCGCCAAGAAAGCGTCACAAAAGCGCCAAGAAAGCGACGAACACCGAACCCGAACCCGGACTTTTACGAAAATGTCCGGGTTCGGGTCCGTGTCACGGACACCCCAAAATTCGGTACGAACCCGAACTATACAGTTCGAGTTCGCTCATCCCTAGTAGTAGGCTTTCGAGCCTATACAGCTTGGAGTAAGACAACATGCATAAAGAGGATGATGTGGTCAAAATACTCATTTGCCTAATAATTCTGCACTCCCTGTATACATTAGAGTACTTATAGTAAAAATAATCGTTAGCTGCAGCCCTAGATGGAACCCACAGAGGAGAAAATATGTTAATATTATCAGGATGCAAGTTATATAATAGTCAGAAATACTCCTATCACTCAACAGATTTTATTTTATTTGTTTAAGTCGTCTAAAACAACATTCACACTTTAAATGTCAGTTTATATTTGGATCCATTCATTTTAATGGTTCCACAAAAAATGCGGACAGCACACTGTGTGCTGTCCGCATTCGTATGTCCATTCTGTGGCTCCGCAAAGAATATATAGCATGTCCTTTTCTTGTCCATTTTTTGGATAAGGATAAGCATGGATCCGCCAAAAATATGGATGCAACACGGATGTTACACGGACGTCATCCGTATTTTTTGTGGATCCGCATACATGTGGACGTGTGCATGTAACCTAAAACATATGAATCGTTTTGTTTTTTACCCACTGGTCTCAGAAGTACAAAATGTTCAATTGTCTCTGTCATAAGTGCAGAATTAATTATACTGGTATGATGCTAGTTTTAACTTAAACAGCAGAATAACACTGTACACACCCAGTGATGCTGTATCATAGTGCAGACATGTTGATACACAGAACTCACAAGACAGTTGAGAAATGAATGTTCTTTGCAGGTGTTCTGATAAAGTGTTTAATAGGTTATGAAATTGAACTTGCATATTATTTCGCCTTAGGGATTTTATGCAAACATATGTGAAGATGAATAACTCACAATATTACAATACTAAAGGACCAACTTGCAGGTAACATTTTTCTTCCAGCAAGAAAACCTTTCTATCTCTGTATGGGTAAGGCTACTTTCACACTTGTGGCAGTGTTATCCGGTGGGCAGTTCCGTCGGATCCGCCGATCTGCCGCTGACTGAAAGCATTTGTGAGACGCATCCAAATGCATTGCAAGGACGGACCCGTCTCTCGGCTTGTCATGCGGACAGATGGATCCGTCTTGTATCTTTTTTCCACATTTTTACTGGTCTGCGCATGCGCAGGCCGGAAGGACGGATCCGGCATTCCGGTATTTTGAATCCCAGATCCGGCACTAATACATTCCTATGGGAAAAAATGCCGGATTCAGCATTCAGGCATGTCTTCAGTTTTTTTCGGTTGCATGCTACGGTTTTATCTTTTGCCTGATCAGTCAAAACGACTGAACTGAAGACATCCTGATGCATCCTGAACGGATTACTCTCCATTCAGAATGCATGGGGATATGCCTGATCAGTTATTTTCCGGTATAAACCCCCTAGGACGAAACTCTATGCCGGAAAAGAAAAACGCTAGTGTGAAAGTACCCTAAGAGAGCTAGATCTTTTTGGATTTTTTCTTTAAACGGCCAGGAATGTGAAAGTTGTAATTTAAAACAGTGTTCTCAATTCCTATGTTTCTGCATGATTCAATGAATTAATGTACTGAATTTCTACACAATATATGCAAACTTCCTTTTCATTAAATGCATTGTTTAAAGCTTCAAATCATCTTTATTACAGTATATACCCAACTTCATATTAAATTGCTATCAGTAGGTTTGCAAGACACATAGGATAGATGGAAGGCAATATGACTGCATGGCTACAAAAGCATGCATACATAAAATCTAATTATAGCTAACTGTCTTTAAAAACCCAGCCTACTATTGCTATGTCACTAATTCTCAGTGTCGCATCAACTAAGTTAATGGTGGAGCGCACTTCCACCTACTGTACATGCAAATAAGGCAATTTGTATGCAATTACTTCTTCTGGAAGTAGCAATAGCAAGCCACTGGAAAGGCTGTTTGTTCGCAGACTGCCCCTTCCAACATGTTTACCCAGATCCCTGGCATCACTGCCCATACACCCCAGAAGACACCAGG
Source organism: Bufo gargarizans (assembly GCF_014858855.1). Taxonomy (NCBI): domain Eukaryota; kingdom Metazoa; phylum Chordata; class Amphibia; order Anura; family Bufonidae; genus Bufo; species Bufo gargarizans. The sequence continues at coordinate 414,088,494 of NC_058081.1, read as the reverse complement.
GATAACAGTCTTGGTGTTTAAAGAGGTTTAGCTATAATTGTATTTATGAAATCAATAAAAGTGAAGTTTTAAGATATGGTTATGACAAATATGAAGGGAAATAATCAATAGCCAGTGGCTTATGGTAAAGGGGCATATAACAAATTGGTCACATTTGTCAGGGTAAATTCTATATAGTAGGTCTTGGACCTAGTTCCCTATGAGTCAAAATGTGACTTTCCAACAAGCCTTCAGATTTGATAAGGGAATATAGCCAAACCAGTTACCCACCCTTAGACAGCTGTTTGGGGTGCTTGCTCCTCATCCGTACAGAGTACTGGATGGCTCAGTGCGATGCCTTGGAACTAGCATAGGCAGGGTGCCGAATCTCCTTAAAGAGACAAGTCCTGTATAGAGACTTACTGGAAGTACTCCATGATACAGAGATTTATTGGCAATGCACCTGGGGAAACAAATATGCAAAGAGGTATCTCCCAAGAAAGAGAACCATCTGGCTAATGACACATATTGGAAGTGGATACCTATGAATCAAAATCCGACTTTCCAATAAGCCTTGAGATATGACAAGCAAATATAGCCAAGGCCAAGTAGAGAAGAATACTTTATGTAGACAATCCTCAGACCTTATCTCTGGTAACAGGGTATGAAAACTATCAAGAGAACCCCCTATATCTAATACACCAATCACTAACCATAAAAGGAGTAGATTATTTAGCCATATACAAGGTTAGAGGGATATGACACAGTCCACTGTGACACTCTAGCTTGTTAGTCACTGGCAAGAAGGGATACAAATAAGCTCTTAGTAAGCTCTGCCTCTATTGCCACCAGATGTAAGGCAGCTATCCTGTAAGTCATTGTTCGACCCTTTAAATTGGCTTTGAGACATGAGTGGATGATAAGCCAGCAGCCAATCTGCAGACAGCAGTTTCAGGGCGATTGCCCCTCATCAGTGCAGAGCAGAAGTACTGGCTGGTGTCTGCACAGACGGATCCGCTCATATAATGCAGACGATGAGATCCGTTCAGAAAGTGTGAAAGTTGCTCAGACGGATCCGTCCAGACTTTACATTGAAAGTCAATGGGGGACGGATCCGTTTGAAAATCGAGCCATACAGTGTCAAATTCAAACAGATCCGTCCCCATTGACTTACATTGTAAGTCTGGACGGATCCGTTTGCCTTCGCACGGCCAGGCGGACACCCGAACGCTGCAAGCAGCGTTCGGGTGTCCACTTGCTGAGCGGAGCGGAGGCCAAACGGTGCCAGACTGATGCATTCTGAGCGGATCCGCATCCACTCAGAATGCATTAGGGCTGGACGGATGCGTTCGGGGCCGCTTGTGAGAGCCTTTAAACGGAACTCACAAGCGGAGCCCCGAACGCTAGTGTGAAAGTAGCCTTAACTAGGTGAGAGGCATAGGTCAGGATTTGGGGGGTACTATCCAAGTGATGCCTCAAAGCCTATTTGAAGGGTCAAACATTGATTTATAGCATAGCTGCCTTATATTGGGGGGCATTACTGCCACCCAATGTACTGGAGACCATATCTCCAGAAGGATATTGATAATTTGGAGAGAGTTCAGAGAAGAGCTACTAAACTAGTACATGGATTGCAGGATAAAACTTACCAGGAAAGATTAAAGGACCTTAACATGTATAGCTTGGAAGAAAGACGAGACAGAGGGGATATGATAGAAACTTTTAAATACAAATTGATACAATACACTGAAAGCAATAACAGATCTATTCATTGTCATCAACTGGAGATATGTGGAAATCCTCATGAATCCTTGTGTCTGATTCATTTTCACAAAGGCAATTTTTTAGACACTTTTGCACACTTCAGTGTGAAGACACCATCTGCCTTACTGAAAACCCTCTCTGGGATTAAACTGAAGGATGGACAGTACAGCTATGGCAAACTGGGCCACTGTTCCAGAAGTTTATGGGATCAGGGAACAGGGTATGTGCAAAACAAAAGGCATAATCATTCAAAAAGCAAGGCAGTTTTAAACAATAAAAAAAAAATATGGAAAGCTGGCCAAAAGTACAAATATCAGGTTAAAAGTTTAGTGAATAAGCAGAACTGTGCGATTTTTTTATTTTATTTTTAAATGAGACAGTTTTGGGGGGACAGCTGGCCACAAGAACTTATGCAGCAGCAGAATAAAATTTGGCTAAAGGTGTGGAACTGTCTGGCATTTTAAAAGAGAGAATTTTTATGGACAGTTGGCCATAAGTAGTAAATCTATAGAACAGAATCAAATTACCTTACAGACAATACTTGTACAGAGCTTACAGCAACCGAGCTTGGCCTAGGTCTGGCATGTTTTCAGCCTACGCCAATAGTATCAGCAGTGTAACGGATCTCCTAGCACCCCGACCGGGTACCTCCGTCGATAGATGCTCCTAGTGCTTTCCGAGGACTCCAAGGACTCCACTTGACACCGTACGCACTGCAGACCCCACGAACCGGTGAAGCTTGGTTGAGGTCTCACTGTCTCCTACCCACCCTGGACCTACGACAAGGCTCCAGGCTCCAGTGGGTGAACCTCTCCTAAATCCCGAGAGCAGGAACAGCTCTTACAAGAGCTAGTAGTTATGCCAGGGGAGTATATCAAATCTTCAGCGTATAGCAATCCCCCAGTTTTGATCAGTTATCCAAACACCAGCCTCAACATGGTAAAGGGTAAAACAGGAACTCTTTATTGAGGGCTACCCGCCCGTATTTATGCAGGTCCCTATCTGGTGGACACTCCCCTAGGGGACCAGAAGGGAGACTGTGAGACAGGACAGATATGCAGCAATTCAGGATACACAGACACAATACATTCCCACAATGCATCATGGTTTCCTCCTCTCTGCCCTGGCGACACCCGAGGAGCAATTCAATTATCCCTCAGGACAAAGGGAAATCGCCAATACACATGTGGGGACAACAGGACAGAAATCACCATTTAAACATACAATGTCATTTAACACATCCCCAGATAGCTCAAGTCTGAGTGCATATTATTAGGTGAATGGCACTCAGACTACACGAATACACTAAAATTAGCTATCTGGGTACCCTCACATAACATAAAATACAATTCCAAAGACAGATTTAAGCTGTGCCGCCGGTCTGTCTTCTCCTTTAAAGTTAGTTAGTAATCCTGAGGCAAGAGGCTGGTAAACAGGCCCCTCCAAAACCCAGTGGCGAGGTTGGTTTCGCCACAAGCGGCATCACCAGTTCCTGAGCTGAACCCAAAAGAAGAAGAAATGACACTTTATTCTGAGGTTTTGGTAGGTACATTGCCTGTGCTCTTTATTGCCACAACAGCCACCCCCTTTCTGTGTGGATGTAACCTCTTCATCAGCACCCGATCCGGCTTATGATCATAGTTCTTACCTTTACCGGATGCTTTTATATGCTGTGATATGTCATTGTTGGCATCTAAGCCTTCCTCACAATTTCTCCTTTATATTTGCCCCAAGTACCTTTGTTGTCATGGCTACTACTGTCCATACTGCTATCACTATGGCTACAAGTGCCACTACTACTATTACCACCACCACAGCTATGCATTGGATACCCCACCTCCACCTGAACTTGTGGCAGTCTAAATTCTGCCACTGCACACACAAGTCATAAACAGGATATTCCATAGTACATGAGACAAATGGTGTGTTGTTGGTTCTTTTAAGAAAAAAAGGCGCCCCACATGGATGGGGCAGTGGAGAAAGATGATGCAAGTGAAAGTCTTCTCTGGGGCTGCAATCGTTGTAATACCCTGTGTCAGATTCAGAGGGTACATCAACATCATCCTGCTGTGGATGAGAATGGTAAAATGAATTAGGCCAGCAAAGAAGGCATTATGGACAATCACAATACATCAAAAGTTCCTTGTATTAACTTTCTCTACATGATAAATGAAATGAGCTAGCTATCCACTCCATATTGTCATGCTCTTTGTCCTCTTTGATAATAATACTGCATACTGGAAACGGGAGGAAACTATCGTCTGCTGCTACTATTACTACATAGATGTGTGGTGCGAACTGTGTAGCTACTACTGTTTGCACTACTACAGCCACCCACATTTTCACTTGCAGCTGACAAGGCATAGGGTTTCCATTTTCTAGTTTATTTACCATACATTTTATTATGGGGCTTGTTTAGCAAATGATAAGTCACAGGTTTAATACAGTAATTATTCAATAGTAACAAAATTGCAAGTATTTTTTAGGTAATTCACAGACAAAGGAACAATTAAACGTCCCCTTCTAGGAACAGACTGTACACTGGTATTGACAATATGAAATTGGTATATTGACACAGTTAAAGTAGCCAAATTAAAGTGGCATATTGGTGCAATAAAATGCACTAAACTGGTATATTAACCCCTTCTCGACTATCCCACGTAAAATCGGCAGTCAGGCATTTTAAAATGGTGCACAGTTCACTGCATGTGCGAGAGTGAAAACCCGGAAGGGCGCAATTCCAATATTTATACCATGCGGAAAACTGAGAAATGGAAGAAAAGTAAGAGGCTAATTTTTCATTTATGGTTGCTTCTCTCCCCACCAAAAATTAGATTAAAAAAAAGTCAAACAAACCAAAAAAATTGTATCACTGAAAAGTAGAGATCGATCTGCAAAAATGAACCCTCACACAGCTCTGTACACATAACTACAAAAAAGTAATAGGGATGCCTAAAAGAAAAAAGATTTTTTTCAAGGTTTTTATATATATTTTTCCAATATAAAATCACAAGAATGAAATATACATATGTGGTATCTCTGGATTCGTAATGACCTACAGAATGAAAGTGACTGGTCAGTTTTTCCATATAGGGAAACCTGTAAAAAAAAAAAAACTGTTGCAGGATTTGTTTTAGTTTTTTTCAAATTTCATCACATTTGTAATATTTTCACATTGTATGCAACTGTAAATAGTGCCATTATAAAGTGCCTCTTGTCCCACAAAAAACAAGCCCTCATTTGTCTATGTGAATGAAAAAATAAAAATGTTATGGCTTTGGGAAGGTTGGGAGTAATAAACAAAAATGAAAAAAAAAATTGAAAATCACCCGGTCTTGAAAGGATTAATGCAGTACAATGTGTTGAACTGCTCAATTATAAATGGTAGCAAAATTGTTTTTTTCAGTAATTAACAGAGGCACAATTAAACATCCACTTCTATGAACACACTGCACACTGGTGCTGACAATATGCAATAGTGCTTTGACAGAGTAAAAAGGACAGAATTAAACTGGTATATTGACACAGTAAAATGCCTTGAATGGCAACATTATGAATGAAGCAAAGTAAAATGGCAGGTTTTTGTCAGCTTTTACAAACACACTGCGCTCTGGTGTTGACAATTTACAATGGTATATTGGTGTAGTAAAACGTGCTGAATTAAGCTAGTATATTTGAAAAAGTAAAATATGTTAAATTGCACAATTATAAACAGCAGAAAAATTACATCTGGTTTTTAGAAAGAAAAAGGTGCAATTGCACAGTGTATCCAGTAAAATATACTTGCGTGGCCAGTAGTGATGTCCCGAACTATTCGCCGGTGAACAGTTCACAGTGAACATGGCTTGTTCGCGTTCGCCGTGGTGGGCGAACATATGCGATGTTCGGTCTGCCCCCTATACATCATCATTGAGCAAACTTTGACCCTGTACCTCACAGTCAGCAGACACATTCCAGCCAATCAGCAGCAGACCCTCCCTCACAGACACTCCCACCTCCTGGACAGCATCAATTTTAGATTCATTTGGAAGCTGCATTCTTAGTGAGAGGAGGGACAGTGTAGCTGCTGCTGATTTAATAGGGAAATCGATAGCTTGGGCAGTGTTCTGTGTCCACAGACTCATCTGCTGTTTTTTTAGGACTGGTACATCAGTCTGCTTATTTCATATATATATATATATATATATATATATTTGTTGCAGTTGCCTGCCCGTGTGTGAGAGGCTTCAGGCCCACAGACTGTACTGTGTGCACACCATTCATACAGGGTGTCACAATATCTTGCAGATAAAAAAGGTCAATTTATTTTTTCTCTGTGATATAATCGCAGTTGCCCACCATTCATACAGGGTGTCACTGTCACGGCTGAGGATGGGGAAAACCCTCAGCCGTGCGATGCCAGAAGATGTTAGTGGGTGCTCGGCCAGAACAACAGAATTAGGGAGCAGGTCACCTCCTAGCGCATCTCTAATCTGACCCTGACTCCTAGCTGTATGATCCGACCTTGATGGTAGGAGGGCTCATACTCAGGAACCTCGGATCCCTACTGACCCTCCGACAGATCCCTGAGCTAGGAGCTGGGTAGACAACCTGTTCCTCCTGGACGCGGAGAAACAGGAGTCTAAAGTGGCCAAGATACATAGAAAGGGGAACCTAAACAACTTATGGCAATGGCAGGTAAATGCAACAAGAAACACCTACCTGCCACAGACACAAAGCCTGGAACCCATGTGCAAGTGCTGCTGTCCACACCAAACATAAATGGACACAGCACACACCACACATCACACAGGAACCCAGGACCATAAGCTGCAATAGAGAAACATACAAAAGACACACCTTCATAACATCGTGTATAACATAAACTTATACATAAACTTAAACTTATGACCACAAGGGTGGCCCCCACTGGCAGATGGTATATAAGTAGGAGGATGACTCCAGCAGACCATGGCTGAAGTACCCCTCTGACTACTGCTCACAGCAGAGGCTAAATAGCCCATGTAGCTACACCCACACAGACACACCCAGTGTTCACACACACAGAAGGGAGTTAACCCTTTCTACACTAGGCATGGGAAAACAGCCACATAAAGGGGAAGTGTACAAACACCTATCACACTGCAGCTGTTACCGCCGGCAACGACATGTGTGGCAAACATGTCCTGGGAGCCAGCCAAAAGGCTGAGACACTGCCACCACATGTACATAAACAACACGTTGCCAGAGACAACCATAAGTGAAGGAAAAATGGCACAATGCACACACCCAAACCTCGTGCACACCCAACATATAAAAGGCACACCTACAAAGACAGGTTGCCAGGTGCAACCGCATACATAATGTTGCCAGCGGCAACCACAGATGAGGTAACATACTACAGTCCTCACCTGTGATTGACAACAAGACCAAACCGCAGACAACTGCATGCGGTTCCAGGAGTCACGACCATAACCATGGTCGTGACAGTCACAATACCTTGCAGATAAAAAAAAGTTAATTTATTTTTTCTCTGTGATATAATCGCAGTTGCAAGCCAGTGAGTGTCTGGCCCACAGACTGTACTGTGGCCACTGGCCAGGCCACCACTCATACCGTTACAGGGTGTCACAATACCTTGCAGATAAAAAAAAGTCAATTAATTTTTTCTCTGTAATAAATATAATCACAGTTTCAAGCCAGTGTGTGTCAGGCCCACAGACTGTACCATGGCCACTGGCCAGGCCACCACTCATACCGTTACAGGGTGTCACAATAACTTGCAGATAAAAAAAAAAGTCTATTTACTTTTTCTCTGTGATATAATCACAGTTGCAAGCCAATGAGTGTCTGGCCCACAGACTGTACTCTGTGCACACCATTCATACAGGGTGTCACAATACCTTGCAGACTTAATATGTGAACTGGGTCTCTTAAAACATAACTTTTACTAAATTATTTAAAATATAATTGGTACCACTGGGTGAGAGACAACAAAATATACTCAACTCCACTATTTCAAGATCACATGCAGTGAAGAAAAAAGGTTGGATCTTACCACGTCTTGTGAGTTCCACCGCCAGTGGAGGGAGGTCCTGGTAGTAGGTTCAGACCGGAACCGAAGTGACCAAGGTGCTGGTGTCTGGTGGCAGTATTAACACTCCTAGTATACCCTAATATTGGGTTCCCTACCTGCAGGAGAGCTAGGGGCTGTTCTGAAGTCCTGCCTAACAGACACGGAGCACCCGCCCCGACAGGGGCGACCCCATACGGAACCTTTCCCTCAGTATGGGCCTAGAACTACACTTAACCCTAATTACAAAGCCCTACATGCCATGTTTCAGTCTTGCTTGTCAGACATCATCAGGGGACTTCACAAAAGTATTCAAGGATAATGAAAGATGAAGGTCGTTTTAGCTTCGTACTTTCAATATGGATAGTGGGTGAATCTTATCCATGCCTCATCATGGGAAGTGTCCCATGTCAGCCTGTGTCTCACCTCAAACAGTGGTGATTTGGGTAAGACACAGGCTCCCCAGGGGCTATTCCACATCCCGGATACGACAGTGTCACGCTGTCTTGGGGTTGACTTGCCTGAAAGCAGAGAGCCACACCGGACCAGCACTTCTGTCCGCCCTGAACGCACAGGTGGATCAGTGGCTGACCCCGCACTAACTGGAGATCGGCAAAGTGGTGTGTGACAATGGAAGTAATTTGTTGGCGGCATTGAATTTGGGCAAGTTGACACATGTGCCGTGCATGGCACATGTGTTCAATCTCATCGTACACCGCTTTGTGTCTAAGTACCCAGGCTTACAGGACGTCCTCAAGCAGGCCAGGAAGGTGTGTGGCCATTTAAGACGTTCCTACACGGCCATGGCACACTTTTCCGATATTCTGAGGCGAAACAACATGCCAGTGAGGCGCTTGATTTGCGACAGCCCGACACGTTGGAATTCAACACTCCTAATGTTCGACCGCCTGCTCCAACAAGAAAAAGCCGTCAACGAGCATTTGTATGACCGGGGTGCTAAGACAGCCTCTGCAGAGCTGGGAATTTTTTTGCCACGTTACTGGACGCTCATGCGCAATGCCTGTAGGCTCATGAGTCCTTTTGAGGAGGTGACAAACCTAGTCAGTCGCACCGAAGGCACCATCAGCGACCTCATCCCATTTGTTTTCTTCCTGGAGCATGCCCTGCGAAGAGTGCTGGATCAGGCTGTAGATGAGTGTGAAGAGGAAGAGTTGTGGTCACCATCACCACCAGAAACAGCCTTGTCATCATCGCTTGCTGGACCTGCGACAACACTGCAAGAGGAGTAAGAGGAGTCAGAGGAGGAATGTGGCTTTGAGGAGGAGGAAGACCAACCACAGCAGGCATCCCAGGATGCTCGTTGTTGTCATCTATCTGGGACCCGTGGTGTTGTACGTGGCTGGGGGGAAAGAACAGACCCTCAATGACATCAGTGAGGACGAGGAACGGGAAATGAGTAGCTCGGCATCCAACCTTGTGCAAATGGGGTCTTTCATGCTGTCATGTCTGTTTAGGGACCCTCGTATAAAAAGGATGAAGGAGAACGACCTATACTGGGTGGCCACGTTACTAGACCCCCGGTATAAGCAGAAAGTGGTGGAAATGTTACCAAATTACCGAAAGTCGGAAAGGATGCAGCAGTTCAAAACCAAACTAAAAAATATGCTTTACACAGCTTATAAGGGGGATGTCACAGCACAACGGGAATCTAACTGGGGAAGAGGCGAAGAGGCGAAAGTAATCCTCCTCCTACCACGACCACGGCGGCAAGGACAGGACGCTTTACAAATGTGTTGTTGATGGAGGACATGCAGAGCTTTTTCAGTCCTACACATCGCCACAGCCCTTCGGGATCCAACCTTAGAGAACGACTCGACAGACAGGTAGCAGACTACCTCGCCTTAACTGCAGATATCGACACTCTGAGGAGCGATGAACCCCTTGACTACTGGGTGTGCAGGCTTGACCTGTGGCCTGAGCTATCCCAGTTTGCGATAGAACTTCTGGCCTGACCCGCTTCAAGTGTCCTGTCAGAAAGGACCTTCAGTGCAGCAGGAGGCATTGTCACTGACAAGAGAATTCGCCTCAGTCAAAAAAGTGTTGATTACCTCACCTTCTTCAAGATGAATGAGGCATGGATCCCGAAGGTAAATGACAGTGGGGGATACTTTGACTAACAAAAGGCCTGATGACATGCCTTGGCCTCAAAATGGTCCCCACGCTGTTGTATTTAATGTCTGCATACCGGATGACTTTCGTGAATTCTCCGGCACCAACTAGGGTTCAAGCCGCAATGTTTTAGTCACCTTTCTGCCTGGAAAACATCAATTTTTCCGGCCGCTGCTACAACAGCGGCTGCAACAATGCTATTGTTTTCCAGGCATGTGTACATGCCTAATTTTTCGGTCCTCTGGAGCTGCACTGTGTATGCCCCCCCCAAAAAAAAAGGCACATACAAGTGTCAATTCCCCTTTGTGATCGCTACCTTGTTATGGTGAGGGGGCTTGCGTATCACAATGAAGCGATCATCACCTCTATGAGTGTGTTGGCAATGTTGCCACACCCCAGATGATAAGGCCGTTGCTTCATTATGATCAGACCAAAAGCGATCGGCTGGATAATTTTTCATAGAAAAAAACATTAATTCTTTTTTTTTTTAAGTTGTATGGGTGGGTTTTTAATGCATAAAATAAAAAATCATAATAAAGTCTCTTAATAGTTTATTAGAAATAATGCAGACAATTTAAAAAATCCCCATCAATTTCAATACAAAGCAAGTACAGAGCTCAGAACAAAATTATTTCAGGATGTCGTAATGGTTTAGTTAATTCGACAATGATTAATCAATTTGACACACGTCCCCGGATAGGGGACGTAACAGGGATTAAACTGATAGGAATAGTACTAGTTAAGACACCACTCATATAGGGTGTCACAGCACATATCTCCGTGCACGCGCAGTGCCCCAACTTGGGAGTAAGAGGACCGACCAAGCTGCTTTTTCCATCTCCCGGTTCCTAAAATCAATTCAGTTTGGTGTATCAGAGTTTGGTCTGTCACTGTGAAGGCAGTCGAAGGTACCCGGCCTAAATTTTTTTCAATGACCTTCAATGACATCAACAGGACATGGCTAGCTTGGTATCCAACCTTGTGCAAATGGGGAGTTTGCGGTTGGGCAAATGGACTGTTTGCGGTTGTTTGCGGTGCATTAAAAGGGGAGTTTGGTCTGTCAATGTCTGTGAAGCGGGCGTAACCCTTACACTACCTGATCTATACAACATCATACCTGATCGTATACACACACTGGATGTTTTAAACAACGTTGTTCAAAAATTTTTGGGATTGTTAGGTGATTTATGCTCTTTATGGATTAAAATCCAACTCTGCATCAACTATGCAATTTTCCATGGCAGTTTTGCCATGGATCCCCCTCCAGCATGCCACAGTCCAGGTGTTAGTCCCCTTGAAACAACTTTTCCATCACTACTGTGGCTAGAAAGAGTCCCTGTGGGTTTTAAAATTCGCCTGTCTATTGAAGTCTATGGTGGTTCGCCCGGTTCGCCCGTTCGCGAACATTTGAGGAAATTCGCGTTCGCAAAATTTTATGTTTGCAACATCTCTAGTGGCCAGAAGGTTCCGGGTCGGGACAGGCGGCAATCAATCAAAGTCAGTAAGCGAAGTCCGAGGTCAGAGGCAGGCGGTAAACAAAGTCCAAAAAAGAGGTCTGAGGTCAGAGGCAGGCCAGGAGCTGCTTCATAGGTGGAGAGAGACAAACCTATGCAAGTACAAGTCTCCAGCAGGAAGAAAACTCTGGCATGGAAAACAGATACTATAGTTAAGTTATCTGCTGCCCGTGCTTGTCAGCATGGTGCATGAAGGCAGGGAAAGAGGGAGCCCTTGCCCATAGTTAGGGGCAGCAGCACTGGCACGGAACGCTGGGCTAGCAGTACTCCCCCCTTATGCCCCCTCTCCTCAGGCCAGGTCCCGGACAAAATTTTTTATAGAAGAACAAGGGCATTTATGTTTTCTATAGGTTCCCTAAATCTTTCCTCAGGACCAAACCCCTTCCAATCCACAAGAAAAAGAGTTTTACCTCAACTCTTCCTCATCCCCAGAATAGCTTTTACCTCATAGATGTTTCAGACCACATAGATCACTGACCGCAACAGGAGCTGAGACAGGTTTTTTGACAAAACAATTCAGGATGACAGGTTTCAGCAGGGAGACGTGGAAGTAATTCAGTCCCCTAAGAGAGGCTGGCAGCTTAAGCTTATAGGAAACATCATTAATTTGCTTGAGGATCTCAAATGGACCAATGAAGCATGAACCCAGTTTGTAAGAGGGCATTTTAAGCCTAATGTATTTGCAGGCAAGCCACACTTTATCACCTGGATGGAACTTAGGAGAATCTCTACGTCTTTTATCAGCAGCCTCCTTCATACACACGGAAGCCTCTTTCAGAGCTGCCTTGGTCTCCTCTCAGATTTTACAGAACTCTCTTAAAGTTGCATCTACTGCAGGGATACCAGAAGTAGAAGACACCGGGAGTGGGATGTTAGGCTATTGACCTTAAATAGCAAATTGTGATTTCTTGGAAGATTCACTGACATGGTTATTATACGAAAACTCAGCTCAAGGTAATAACTTAACCCAGTCATCATGATGGAAGTTGGTGAAATGTCGCAAATAAATTGGTCAGAATTTGATTGACACGTTCCATTTGACCATTAGACTGCGGGTGATAAGCTGAAGACAAATCCAGAGACACATTCAAAAGATACAAAGAGCTCTCCAGAACTTAGACGTGAACTGCACACCTCTACCTGACACAATACGGTGGGGAAAACCATGGAGGCGAACAATGTGTTCAATAATTTTTTTCACCAGCTGAGGAGCAGAAGGAAATGGACGAAGTGCTCCATTTTGGAAAAATGATCCACCGCAAAACCCAGATCACAGAACACCCAGAGGACAAGGGTAGATCAGTAATAAAACCCATAGCTATCTGTTGCCAAGGAGCCTCAGAAACAGAAAATAAGAGACCCGCTGGACTTTGCTTGGAGGTTTTATACTGTGCACATGACGGACAGGCAGCGACAAATTCTTGGATGTCCTGCCGCATGGATGGCCACCAGTACCGTTGATCAATGAATTTGAAAGTCTTTTGTTGTCCGGCATGACCTGCATTTTTTAGGAATGACCCCAGACTAGAACTTGCTTCCTGAGGTTCTGTGCAGCAAAAGTCTTTCAGGGCAGAATCTTAGACAACTTGATAGGACAAACATCAATTTTTGCAGGATCAATGATGTGTTTTGGCTCCTCCTCCCGACCAGTAGCATCAAAGGACCTCGAGAGAGCATCTTCTTTGATATTCTTCTCTGCGGCATGGAAATGAAGAACAAAATCAAAACAGGGAAAGGACCATCTGGCTTGACGGGGATTCAGTGCAGACTGCAAAAAGGTCAGATTTTTGTGGTCGGCTTAGGCTTCGTTCACACCGGCGTTCAGCCTTTTTGTTCTCCTGCTCCGTTATAGGAGCAGGAGAACGGAATGGCCGGATTGGGCACATAACTGAGCCGAGCGGAGCCTAAGGACCCCATAGACTATAATGGGGTCCGTTAGGTTTACGCTCAGAAGTTATCATCAGGGCGATGGAGAAACAGAGCCACAGAAAAGGCCTGCTTCAAGGCTTGGAAGGCCGATTCAGCCTCAGCTGTCCAATTCTTAGGATTTGCTCCCTTACGGGTCAAGGCGGAGATGGGAGTAGTCAAGGACGAGAAGTGTGGCAAGAATGGCAATAGTAGTTGGCGATTTCCAGGGACCACTGGATTGCTTTTAAACCTGAAGGACAAGGCCACTTTAAAATTGCTGACAACTTGTCAGGATCCATCTGCAGACCAGTATCGAATATTATGTATCCTAGGAATGGCAGAGTGGACTCCTCAAAGGAACATTTCTCGAACATGGCTGCAGACGATTTTCTCTTAGCATTTGAAGGATGAGACAAACCTGCTTCCGGTGAGCAGCCAAACCTGGAGAAAAAAACAAGGATATCATCTAGGTACACCACAACATAGGAATATAGCAAGTCTCTGAAGATATCGTTAACAAGGGGGGCGTGGCCAGCGGAGGATGTGAGCGGACGTGCTAAGCAGAGCTCCCGCACAGTCTCGACAGTTTATCCTGTATAGAACCCCCTAAATCTGCATGTATCTTGCCTAAGCTGCAGCCTCGGAGCTGCTGAAGTCTGCCCGCTCCAGTTTGAGACTTTTTGGGTTGTTTTGCGAGCCGAGATGGGCCCGAAGAGGGACTCTAAAGGCCAGTGCAGGGAGCTGCAAGATGGCGCCGGGCCTGTCACGCCGCGGCGCAGTGACCGCGCGACAGATATACAGCGAGAAGCGGCTGCCAAGTTAGGGAGATTCGCGCACACACCAGACCCCCTGGACCTACCTGAAACGAGCCATACAGATGGCATGGACAATATGGAATCGGATATAGAGGAGCCTACTCTAAAAGATGCGCTGAAAGTTATCACACAATGTGGGAAGTCGTTGACGGCCCTGAGGATGCAAGTGGGCTCCATAAAGGAAGATGTGTCTATAGTGCGGCATGATCTAAAACGATTGGCAGACCGTACAACGGCCCTGGAAGGCCGAGTGGGGGAAATGGAAGATGCTGTACCCCCCCTTAAGAGAGCCTCTGCTGACCACACACAGAAAATTGCGCTTTTAATGGCTAAACAAGGCGACCTTGAAAATCGGTCGCAGAGGAATAATGTTCGAGTGCCAGAAAAGGTGGAGGGGTCTAACCCGACTGATTACTTTGAAGCATGGGCAAGAGACACTTTTGGAAAAGAGACTCTGACCCCTCTCTTTGCTGTTGAAAGGGCTCACAGGGTTCCTACTAGGCCGCTACCGCCAGGTGCTCCACCAAGGCCGGTTCTTATGAAGATTTTGCACTACAAAGATCGGGATATTCTTCTGCGTAAAGCCCGCAAACAACCTGATCTTTCCATTGGCGGTCAAAGGGTGTCGCTGTTTCCGGACTACTCCATGGAGGTCCAGAAGCGAAGATCGCGGTTCCTGGACATAAAAAGGCGGCTGCGTGGATTGAATATCCCTTACTCAATGCTGTTTCCAGCGCTGCTGCGGGTAGTCGCTTTAGGCCGAACCAACTTCTTCGAAGATCCCAAGGAGGCTCTCCGATGGGTGGACAGTCATGAAAATCGCTTGAGGAATGCTGATCCGCAAGCAGAGGATGGTTGAAGGGTGATTACAGTGGTTCAGTGTGCATGACTGAATGTATGGTGTGTTGGAGATACGGTGTTTATGAGAAGTGACAGTCATGTGCGCAGGGTTAGCATTTCTATTATCAGTTGCTCACTATACGATTATGTTTTAGGCTAACGTGCTTTATGAATATCACTTATATAGCGGGTTCGATACATAGCAGGCAGATTTATTGAAGAGATGATGCGAGGGGATGGAAGCTTGTGTATTGTGTACCTCGGTGGGCAGTACATAGCTTTGATAGTCAGAATCAGTCACGCCTCGTCACTAGAGGTTTCACCTGTACTGAGGAGCTGGTGGTTCCGACACGGTTGACTCCTTGAACCTGCAGTCCCTTTGGGAGAGTGAGCAGGGACCTGTTGGACACACCGGTGACCTTGTTTTAGACTACTTGAGTGCAGGTCTGTATTTTGTGTTACTCTTTCGTTTTTTTTTTTGTCTGTTTTGTCTCTTTTGTCTTTGTTCAAATGTTGGGGGATGATGTTAGCTTTGGAGCCAGGATGTCCAGGATTGCTCAATTACCCGCTATACTAGTGGGACAGGAAATGCAGCTGAGGCATGTTGATGTGATAGGTCAAACGCAGATCCGCCTCACTCACAGATGGTCGCTTAAGTCTAATGGCTAGTAAGGTGACTTTTTTCAGTTGGAATGTTAGGGGAATTAAGGAGGCCAACAAGAGACGGGCAGTACTGGATGGCATGATACTTTGCTGTCTCCAGGAGACTCATTTGTTACCAGAACAAACTAGCATTCTCACACCGAGATGGGCTGGTCACTGCTTCCATGGCACCTATTCTGCCTATGTGAGGGGGGTGAGCATTTTAGTGCATAGGTCTGTTGCATTTGCATGTAACTCCCAGATTATTGACAGAGAGGGTAGGTACGTGTATATACATGGCTCCCTATACTCAGTGGAGTGCGTAATCATCAGAGTCTACATTCCCCCACCATACTTCTCCCAGGTGATGAAAAAGATTATAGCTTTGATGGCGGAAAGGCCTAATGTGCCTACAATAGTGTTAGACGATTTTAACAATGTACCCTGCTTGTCGCTAGATAAATTTCATGCTTCTCCACAGGTTGTCAGCAGCGATCTCACTCCCTTTGGCCGACTACTTCGGGAAGCATCCATTTTGGACTTCTGGAGGTTGAGGTACCTAGACACTAAGCAGTTCTCCTGTCGTTCCAGCACGTATGGGTTCTGGGCAATGAAGTAATGGGTTATTTGCTAGAGGATATTAGATACTTGCCAAGACGGGTCTCTGATCACTCGCCGATTGTGGCGACCTTTCAGATGTTGCCATCCGTGTCGCGCAGCTCTAATTTATGGAAGTTTAACCCTTATTGGCTGAATGTCCTGGTTGATATGTCAGATGTCAGGGACGCTTTAAATGAGATTTTTTAGCATAATCTCCCGTCAGCTGGTAGAATAGTAGTATGGGATACAATGAAGGCGTTCCTGCGGGGTGCTAGCTGCCAAAATTAATGGTAGAAAAAAGGAGAATAGTGCCCTAACTAGACAGTTGCTTTCGACGGTAGAGGTGGCAGAGAATAGTTATGTAGATAACCCTACACCAGAACATGAGTCTCAGTGGAAAGAGGCGCAGCAACAGTTGGATGACCGCTTACTCCGTAATGCCCGTAATAGACGGTTCTTCCTGAAGCAAACGTACTATGAGGAAGGGGAAAAGGCGGGCAGGTTGTTGGCTCTGATTACTAGAGCGCAACAGACTTCTAATTACTTGGCGGCGCTGCGCGACGCGGATGGTACGGTGCAGGTGACCACAGACAGGATATCCCAGGTATTGGCAGGGTTTTATTGGAATCTCTACTCTTCTAAAATTGTGGCTACGGAAACTGACATCAAAAATTTCCTCCATCCCTTACGGATGCCCACTTTAGATCAGGACCAGAAAGCACTTCTGGATGGCCCTTTCACTTTGAAAGAGTTGGAAATAGCGCTGGGTGATATGGCTAACAATAAGGCCCCAGGGAGTGATGGCCTGCCTTCAGAAATTTATAAAAAATTTGCCCCAATACTGTTGTCCCAGTTACTGGAAGTGTTTAATGAAGCCCGGCTGCTGGGGAAACTGCCTGACACAATGAATGAGGCAATTATAGTTGTGATACCAAAATCGGGGAAGGACCTGATGGAGGCGGAATCATATAGGCCCATTTCATTGTTGCAGGCAGATGTTAAGCTGCTGGCTAAGATATTGGCTAACAGGCTTAACTCAGTCGTTGCCTCGCTTATTAATAAGGATCAGGCAGGATTCATGCCAAACATGTCGACAGCGGTAAATATCAGGAGACTACACTTAAATGTCCAGGTGTGCCAGGTTCACGCCTTGAATGCGGCGGTCGCGTCTCTTGACGCGGCCAAAGCATTTGACAGTGTGGAATGGCGCTACTTGTTCCTGGTATTGGAAAAGATGGGGGTGGGATCGGTCTTTATCGATTGGGTGAAAATGTTGTACGCGTGCCCTTCGGCCAGAGTGCAGGTGAACGGATACATATCTGACTCGTTCAAACTGCAGAGGGGTACCAGACAGGGTTGCCCGTTGTCACCGCTATTGTTTGCGGTGGCAATAGAACCTTTGGCGGAAGCTCTGCGTTCATCCACGGGAGTTAAGGGATTTAGATATGGGTCAGTAACAGAAAAAGTTGCGTTATACGCAGATGACCTGCTTATGTTTATAGATGATTGGGAGACGTTCCTGCCGGCTGCAATGGAGATCATTGATGACTTTGGACAAATCTCGGGCCTGAGAATAAATTGGACTAAGTCAATCCTGTTGCCGTTGGCTGGAGATGTTCCTCCGGATCCTGCCATGACCGGTGGGTTACAGATCGTAACTAGCTTCAGATATTTGGGGATACAGATCTCCAGAAATAGTATGGACTTTATACATCTAAACGTAACGCCGTTACTAGACAAGTTTAGGAAGAAAGTGCAGGCATGGTCTAAGCTGCCGTTATCTATTGTTGGCCGAACAAACCTGATTAAAATGATTCTTATGCCCTAGCTCCTCTATGTGCTGCATAATGCTCCCATATGGATCCCACTGAAGGTGTTTTACACTGTCAACGCCATTTTTAGAGACCTAATCTGGAAGAAGGGAATCCCCCCATATAAAACTGAGCACCTTGTGCAGACCTAAGACCCAGGGAGGATTGATCCCTGATCCCTTGGTGTACTATTTGGCAGCCCAAATGCAGCACATCAGGGGTTGGGGCGAGGAGGAACAGGTTAATAAGACAGGTAGGATAGTTAAATACTTGCTTAAAAGGGGATGCCTTCTGTCGGCGCTAGAGGACGGCACTTTCAGGGAAATGGGGAGGAGGTACGAGATGTTGGGCATGATTCATAAGGTGTGGTGGAAGACAAGGAAAATGGCAGGTATTACGGGATATATGAAATTTACCTCCATATGGCCGAATATCATGTATGATGAACTCAACAAGGTCTCCAGCGCTAGGGCATGGAGGAAATTTGGTCTGGACAGACTATATCAGTTATTCGAAGGTACATCCCTTAAGGGATTTACTGCTTTGCAACGGGAGTTTAGCTTGCCTAAAGCCCTTTTCTATGTCTATTTGCAAGTAAGACATGCCATACAAGTGCAGGAGCGGCGCGAGAAGCTGTTGCCTGCCCAGAAACATCTGATTGTAGACCTCACGGCTACTGGGGGCGGTTCTGAGGGAGTGATATCGCTGCATTATCTGAGCCTAATGGAAGATTTACATAAAAAGAATCCATTGCACCTGTTTGAAAAATGGGAAAAAGATATACCGGAATTGAAAGATGACCAATGGGAAAAAGTGCTTACTGACTTCTCCGATGTAGCGGTAAGTGAGGCTCATCGGGTCTCACAATTGCTGCTGCTTCATCGAGCATATAGAACCCCGAAAATGCTGCATAAAATAGGGTTTCGTGCCGACGATAAATGTCCTAGATGCGGGGTTGCGTCCGCCGACCTCATACACTTAATGTGGAACTGTCCGCGATTGCGCAGATACTGGAAGGATGTGGCTGACCTCATTGAGAAGGTTTATGGGGTCACGGTTGAATGTTCACCTCTATTATGTGTATTGGGATATGCTGGTGAAATCTCGGGGCTAAAGGAGGTTAAGTTGGCAATTCAACGTATTCTATATCAGGCCAGGAAGCAGATAGCGTCCCGATGGATTGCTTCAGATCCACCGGAGTTGCAGGAGGTAGTGGAGGCAATTCACACTTTGGTCCAACTTGAGAGCTATGTGTATCAGAAGAGGGGAAATAACAAAAAGTTCAACAAAATTTGGTATGCATGGATTGACCATTTCCATTTGGTTGTTTAGGGGAGGGATGTGAAGATAGAGTAAGAGGAGACTGTTATAGGTAGCACGTACTCTGGTTCTAGTCTGGTAAATGAATGGAGCGTGTATGAGCAGGAATGCTTGTAGTATGAGTGTGGGTTGGATCGTATCCTGGACTTTTGCTGCACGATGTTTCCAAGATGGACTGCACCTGGACTTCTGGGATGGGGGAGGGGGGTTGGGAAGGGGTTTCTCTGTAATGTTCTTGATGTTTGTGATGAAAAACATAAAAACATGAAGATTTTGTCTTCAAATAAAAAGATTTGACCAAAAAAATGAAGATATCGTTAACAAATTCCTGGAACACTGCAGGGGCATTGTTTAGTCCAAAGGGCATTACCAGATATTCATAGTGACCATCGTGGGTGTTGAAGGCAGTCTTCCACTCATACCCCTGGCGAATCCTGATCAGGTTGTAGGTCCCACGTAGGTCTAATTTGGAGAAAACTTTAGCTCCCCTTAGGTGATCAAACAATTCAGGAATTAGGGGAAGAGGGTACTTAATTTGGACGGTTATCTTGTTAAGAATCCTGTAGTCGATGCATGGACGTAGTGAGCCATCTTTCTTCTTTACAAAGAAGAAACCTGCACCAGCCGGAGAGGAAGATTTGCGGATAAATCCTCTGTCGAGGTTCTCCTTGACATACTCAGACATGGATTGAGTCTCTGCTGGTGACAGGGGATAGATGCATCCCCGAGGAGGCAAGTAGCCTGGAACCAAGTCAATAGGGCAGTCATATGGCCTGTGAGGAGGTAGCGTCTCAGCTTCCTTCTTGTCAAAGACATCCGCATAGGAATGATAGGCCGCTGGCAGACCCTGGAGATTGGCTGGCTGAACAGAAGCCACGGAAGTCCCAGGAGGAGAAGATGAGACAGACTTGAGAAGACCAGGAATGAAATCTCTTCAGAATGAAGCGATCCCACCTGAAATTTTACAGGTTCCATGATGAACTGTATGGACTCATATAGAGCCTTTCCATCGACAGACGATACCGTCAGAGGATTCTGCAGGCATCAAACAGGTATCTGATGATGATCCACTAGGCATTGTTGCAGGAATTTCCCTGCTGCTCTGGAATTCTGAAGCGCCGTCTCTGTAAATCGAACATCGCCTAACGACAAGGTTACTGGCAGAGTCAGCGGAGGAGAGGAATTGTCTTCACCTAGTGTTGCCCTCCCAACAGACCCTAAGCTCAGGAGTTTTCCCGGCTTCAGAGGACAGGAACAGAGAAGATGACCACGTTCTTGCTCAGTCAGCCTGACTCGGTCACCCTGCAAGAGTTTAGCGCAGATGTAGAAGGCTGAGGGACTGAAGAGGCTGGATGATATGGTCTATGCTCATGTGCTACCTCCTTAGCATTCTCTCGGAACTGGACTGCATACTGGCCCATGGACTGACTTCCTTGGCGGAACCGCAGTATAGAAGACGCAGCTGAGGTGGTGCGTCCTGACTCATCAAACACCCTACGGAAAGCCTCTAGTAAGGCCTATATAAAGACTGGGTCACTCCTCTCCCAGAGTGGGTTGATCCAGGCCAGGGCTTCTCCTGTAAGGTGCAACCTTGGCTCGGTCAGAAAAAAATTGATGCAACATCACCTCAAAGAGCAGAGTGCACTGATTAATGAATCCCCTGCACTGTTTAGGGTCACCATCAAAACGTGGCGGAGCTGAAAAACGAGGACTAGAAGATAGCACATACGGTGTTGACGGAGTTGACGGGGTTCCCGGGCTGTTGTCAGCTGTTCTTACTGTGTTTGCCTAAAACGCTTAGGCCTTTTCCACCCATCACGTATGGGCACTCTCATGTCCACCAAGTTCGCCCTGGTTCAATTCTGTTTGTCTGATTCCACCGGTCAACCTCCGGGCTTCCTCCAGGTCTTGCAAGTCCGCCATGCGCGGGGTTCACCTGGAAGGCTCTGGAAGCTTCTATGTCTATCTGCTGGTCTATTATTATCAGGAGTAGTTGATACAGGTCGGTTCATGTCAGTGTGTATCCTCCTCGTCCGGTACCCCGGCTCGTTCTTTTTGGGGGCCCGCTCAGTCTCCTCACTGTCCATACGTCGGTTTGTCACCATCTCATGTGCCTGCCCGTATGCTCATCCATCGCTGATCCTCGGATCAGCAGGACCAGGCAGCATCAGCACCCTTCCACTGCGGTAACGGCCCGCCTCCTAAGTCATGTCTTCGTAGCTAGAATTAGAAGTTACCTCACCAGGTTCGGTCAAGTATTTAGTTCCTACACCAAGGTAAGTGGGTTTTCTTATTCTCGATTCATGCATTTGCGTATCCAGTTCACGGCAATGGTTGACATTTCTTTCAGGTTTACACCCTCAGGTTCTGCTCACTTAGCTTCTCCAGGCTTAGATGGGTCATTGCTGCCACGTGGCTCCCAGCGGGCCGCCTATCTGGCCCCAGTCTCAGCACTCATTCCTCTTCCCTTGTTCACCTCTGGTGGGTCATGGGCTCCTAGGGCAACACATGTACAGTCACAAGCATTTTATTTCCGTCTGATTCAGCACCCGTCTTGTCCATCACCCCCCCCCCCTTCCCTTTGCCCACGTTGTTACCGGCAGGGTTCTAACCATATCTCTCTCGTTTCAGCATCACCATGTCACACGGGTCCGACATCGAGGACACCATGTCAACCCTGAAGTCCGCAGCTTCTGAGCGGGCCAGTCACTCCTTGTACAGAAGATGGATGATTGGTTTCGGAACTGAACAGACGGGGGAATCCGTCACTCAGCTTCTGCCCGCGAAGCCAAACCTTTTTGTTTACTTTTTCCCAAACCATCCAGCACACCAACCGAGCACGTGTCCTTGTCTACTATACAGTTATTCCTAACTCAGTTGCATGCCACCATCAACAGCCAAGCTTCCTATCTGATATCAACACCAGACTTCAGGCAGTGGAGAGCAGGTATCCTATACCCGCTCCGCCAGTCATACCCGTACAAGGCCCTTCTACCTCCCAACCTTCTTCTCCAGGTAAAGTACCAGGCCATCATACTTTGTTCCGGAGTCCATCCGGAAAGATATTTTGGCAGGTCGCGACGTTAACCTAGAGGCCATACTCATCTCTACCCATGATACCGTTGAGAACAAGACCATTGAATGCGGCGATGTCTCAGTGGTTTTCAAATCCAAAGATGCTCGTCTCAACAAGAAATTGACCATTCCAGAATTTGTGTTAGCTTTCAGCTTGTACAGGGATATTATATGTTCAGCCAAACCCAACAGGAGAGAGGAGTTAGACTCCTATTTGTATAGGGTCACGGAACTAGGCTACAAATATGGAGGCTTTGCCTTTTATGATTACCACCGATCATTTTCGGCAAAAGAGGCCGCAGCACTCTCCCAGTTCCAGCATGTCACCAGTTGGGCATCGTTGGACATGGAGCTTTTCTGCAAGCACTTTGCAGGGCTCAAAGCTCCAATCTTTGTGAGCTGCCAGTCAGTCCTACATTCCTCCAACTGGTGTCCCAATTCAAACCTTTTTTCTAAAATTAAACAGCAGCCCGGCCCCTCAGGGACTCTGAAACCTTGCCCGCTGGTGGAGAAGCTAGGACGACCCATAGTGTTCTCCAACTTGTGACAAAAAATAAAAACTTCCATGAACTCACTATGCCCATCACAAAATACCTTGGGGTGTCTTCTTTCCAAAATGGGGTCACTTGTGGGGTAGTTATACTGCCCTGGCATTTTAGGGGCCCAAATGTGTGGGAAGTAGTTTGAAATCAAAATCTGTAAAAAATGACCTGTGAAATCCTAAAGGTGCTCTTTGGAATGTGGGCCCCTTTGCCCACCTAGGCTGCAAAAAAGTGTCACACATCTGGTATCGCCGTACTCAGGAGAAGTTGGGGAATGTGTTTTGGGGTGTCATTTTACATTCACCCAAGCTGGGTGAGATAAATATCTCGGTCAAATGCCAACTTTGTATAAAAAAATGGGAAAAGTTGTCTTTTGACAAGATATTTATCTCACCCAGCATGGGTATATGTAAAATGACACCCCAAAACCAGGGCCGTCTTTACCAAGGGGCAAAAGGGGCAGCTGCCCCGGGCCCAGTTGCTCCTGGGGGGCCCAAGGCAGCTGCCTCTTGAGCCCTGCTAGCTACTGCCCCGGGTGTCAAGCTGTCTGTGTACTTTAACGTTGTGATCTAGGACCTTAGATGACATCATCACCATGTGACCAGTAACCTAGCAATTACTGGTCACATGGCTATGAGGTCATCACAGGTCCTAGCAGGAGTGTTGCAGAAGTTAACTGTGGAGCTTTTTTGTGTGAAGATTACATCAGAAAAAGGTGACAGGGGCTGTTATGTTAATATACTGTAAACTACTGTATATTGTGTGGGGGGCTGTATACTGTGTGGGGGCCTGTATACTGTGTGGTGGGCTGTATATTGTGGAGTGCTATACTGCTGTACTGTATACTGTGGGTGTGGTATAGTGTGGAGTGCTATACTGCTGTACTGTATAGTGTGGGGGGCTGTATTGTGTATAGTTTGGGGTGCTGTATACAGTGAGGTGTTGTATACTGTGGGCTGCTATACTGCTCTACTATATACTGTGGGGTACTGTATAGTGTGGGGTGCTATACTGCATACTGTGTGGTGCTGTATACTATAGGGTGCTATACTGCATACTGTGGGGTGCTGGGGTGCACTGTAACACTAGGGTGAGCCGAGCTCTGGTCTCCACTTCCAGCCTGAGCCCAGCTGCCCAGAGCACTGATCCTGAGCCGCTGGAGTCTTCAGAACTGGAAGTATTTACAGTCATTCACTGGACTCTACCAGACGTGTGGATTTGTGTGTGTGTGTTGTGGTGGAGGGCGTGATTGCCTGCTAAGGTGTGGGAAGGCGGGATCCAGGGGGCCCAAGTAAATTTTTGCCCAGGGTCCAATCAATATTAAAGACGGCCCTGCCCAAAACACATTCCCCAACTTCTCCTGAGTACGGCAATACCAGATGTGTGACACTTTTTTGCAGCCTAGGTGGGCAAATGGGCCCACATTCCAAAGAGCACCTTTAGGATTTCACCGGCCATTTTTACAGATTTTGATTTCAAACTACTTACCACACATTTGGGCCCCTAGAATGCCAGGGCAGTATAACTACCCCACAAGTGACCCCATTTTGGAAAGAAGACACCCTAAGGTATTTCGTGAGGGGTATGGTGAGTTTATGGAATTTTTTTTATTTTTTGTCACAAGTTAGTGGAATATGAGACTTTGTAAGAAAAATAAAAAAAAATAAAAAATCATCAGTTTCCGCTAACTTGGGACAAAAAATAAAAAATTCTAGGAACTCACCATACCCCTCACGGAATATCTTGGGGTGTCTTCTTTCCAAAATGGGGTCATTTGTGGGGTAGTTATACTGCCCTGGCATTCTAGGGGCCCAAATGTGTGGTAAGTAGTTTGAAATCAAAATCTGTAAAAAATGGCCAGTGAAATCCTAAATGTGCTCTTTGGAATGTGGGCCCATTTGCCCACCTAGGCTGCAAAAAAGTGTCACACATGTGGTATCGCCATACTCAGGAGAAGTTGGGGAATGTGTTTTGGAGTGTCATTTTACATATACCCATGCTGGGTGAGAGAAATATCTCTGCAAAAGACAACTTTTCCCATTTTTTTATACAAAGTTAGCATTTGACCAAAATATTTATCTCACCCAGCATGGGTATATGTAAAATGACACCCCAAAACACATTGCCCAACTTCTCCTGAGTACGGCGATACCACATGTGTGACACTTTTTTGCAGCCTAGATGGGCAAAGGGGCCCAAATTCCTTTTAGGAGGGCATTTTTTGACATTTTGATCCCAGACTTCTCACGCTTTAGGGCCCCTAAAATGCCAGGGCAGTATAAATACCCCACATGTGACCCCATTTTGGAAATAAGACACCCCAAGGTATTCAATGAGGGGCATGGCAAGTTCATAGAATTTTTTTTTTTGTCCCAAGTTAGCGGAAATTAATTTTCTTTGTTTTTTCTCACAAAGTCTCCCTTTCTGCTAACTTGGGACAAAAATGTCATTCTTTCATGGACTCAATATTCCCCTCACGGAATACCTTGGGGTGTCTTCTTTCCGAAATGGGGTCACATGTGGGGTATTTATACTGCCCTGGCATTTTAGGGGCCCTAAAGCGTGAGAAGAAGTCTGGAATATAAATGTCTAAAAAATGTTACGCATTTGGATTCCGTGAGGGGTATGGTGAGTTCATGTGAGATTTTATTTTTTGACACAAGTTAGTGGAATATGAGACTTTGTAAGAAAAAAAAATAGATATTTCCGCTAACTTGGGCCAAAAAAATGTCTGAATGGAGCCTTACAGGGGGGTAATCAATGACAGGGGGGTGTCATTGATCACCCCCCTGAAAGGCTCCATTCAGACGTCCATATGTTTTTTACGGATCCACGGATACATGGATCAGATCCGCAAAACACATACGGACGTCTGAATGGAGCCTTACAGGGGGGTGATCAATGACAGGGGGTGATCAGGGAGTCTATATGGGGTGATCACCCCCCCCTGTCACTGATCACCCCCCTGTAAGGCTCCATTCAGACGTCCGTATGC
Organism: Bufo gargarizans; assembly: GCF_014858855.1. NCBI lineage: Eukaryota > Metazoa > Chordata > Amphibia > Anura > Bufonidae > Bufo > Bufo gargarizans. Next base: position 414,062,507 of record NC_058081.1, on the reverse strand, counting down.
GTTTTGCGGATCTGATCCATGGATGCATGGATCCGTAAAACACATACGGGCATCTGAATGGAGCCTTACAGGGGGGTTATCAATGACAGGGGGGTGATCAATGACAGGGGGTGATCAGGGAGTGTATATGGGGTGATAACCCCCCTGTCAATGATCACCCCCCTGTAAGGCTCCATTCAGACGTCCGTATGTGTTTTGCGGATCCGATCCATGGATGCGTGGATCCGTAAAACAAATACGGGCGTCTGAATGGAGCCTTACAGGGGGTGATCAATGACAGGGGGGTGATCAATGACAGGGAAGTGATCAGGGAGTCTATATGGACTGATAACCCCTCTGTCACTGATCACCCCCCTGTAAGGCTCCATTCAGACGCCCGTATGTGTTTTGCGGATCCGATCCATAGATGGATCCATAAAACACATACGGACGTCTGAATGGAGCCTTACAGGGGGGTGATCATCCCATATAGACTCCCTGATCATCCCCCTGTAAGGCTCCATTCAGACGTCCGTATGTGTTTTGCGGATCCGATCCATGGATGCGTGGATCCGCAAAACACATACGGGCGTCTGAATGGAACCTTACAGGGGGGTGATCAATGACAGGGGGGTGATCAATGATAGGGGGGTGATCAATGACAGGGGGTGATCAGGGAGTGTATATGGGGTGATCACCCCCCTGTCATTGATCCCCCCCCTGTAAGGCTCCATTCAAACGTCCGTATGTGTTTTGCGGATCCGATCCATGGATGTGTGGATCCGTAAAACACATACGGACATCTGAATGGAGCCTTACAGGGGGGTGATCAATGACAGGGGGGTGATCAATGACAGGGGGGTGATCAATGACAGGGGGGTGATCAGGGAGTCTATATGGGGTGATCAGGGGTTCATAAGGGGTTAATAAGTGACAAGGGGGGGTGTAGTGTAGTGTAGTGGTGTTTGGTGCTACTTTACACAGCTACCTGTGTCCTCTGGTGGTCGATCCAAACAAAAGGTATCACCAGAGGACCAGGTAGCAGGTATATTAGATGCTGTTATCAAAACAGCGTCTAATATACCTGTTAGGGGTTAAAAAAATCGCATCTCCAGCCTGCCAGCGAACGATCACCGCTGGCAGGCTGGAGATCCACTCGCTTACCTTCCAATCCTGTGAACGCGCGCGCCTGTGTGCGCGCGTTCACAGGAAATCTCGGCTCACGCGAGATGACGCCTATCGGCGTTAGTGTGACCTGGGAGAGCCGCCGCAATTACGCCTTTCGGTGTTAGCGTGGCGGCAGGTGGTTAAAGAATCCATCACTAGACACGTGGGATCCCGGACCATCTCTAAAGCCGAGTTGCAGTCCCTGCTGGGCACATTTAATTATGCCACAAAAATTATGCCACAGGGAAGGTCTTTTCTATCTAGACTCCTCCAATTGTTACCTGCTGCCTCCGATCAAGACTCTCTTATCCATCTGGATCGGGAAGCCTTGGCGGATCTTGCCATGTGGGAGGTGTTCTTATCCAGATGGAACGGCATTTCTCTGTTGGTTCCTCAATGGAAGGAAGCCTTCACCACGGTGTTCTCCGATGTGGCCGCATCAATCGGATTTGGAGCCATATGTGGCAGGCAATGGTTCGCGGGCACCTGGCCCCCTCAGATACTCTTGGATTCCAGTGCCATTAGTTCCTCCCCCTTGCTGGAAATCTACCCTATTGTGGCAGCAGCTCAAGTTTGGGGTAGGGACTGGGCCAAACTGCCGGTTTCCTTGGTCACTGATAATCAAACCGTGGTAGACATATTGACTAAAGGTCCAGTTCACCTAGGGTTATGCGCTTTGTCCGTAGGCTCACATGGCTTTCCTTGCAGGTCAACTTTCATGTCTCCTGCACACACATTCAGGGGGTTAAAAATACTGCAGCAGATGCTTTATCCCGTTTACATTTTGCCATTTTCTTTCAGGTAATGGCAGGAGCCAAAAGAATCGGACTCACTCCCCCAGCTTTCAACACATTGATAATGGACTAGATAGGCACATCTCAGCAGCTCAGTCACTTATCCGCAAGTCCCTTTCCGCCAATTCAGTCAGGAACTATAAGACTGGGTGGAACTATAAGACTGGGACCTTCAAAGTCTTTTCTCGTCTCCATCCTGGGAGGGGCACCGACAGGGTCACCTTCACCATGCCCTTTCTGGCTTATTGTCATACAGAACTCTACTTATCCTACAACACCATCAGGGTATATTTGGCAGGGGTACAGCATTTTCACATGATCAAGCATCCCATTAGTTACTCCATATTTTCGTCCCAAGCCATCAAGGCCACTTTGCGAGGCATTCAAAAAAGCTCCACCAAATCCATTCCCACCAGGCAACCCATATCCAGGGAATTATTTAGGAAACTATCTTCCTCCTTAGATGGAAAACCTTTTGGGCTATTTAAAAGCATGATTCTCAAAGCTGCCCTCTACGGTTTCCTAAGGAGTTCACCAGCACCTCAGACCATCGCCCAGGTCCGGCGTTCAGTCAGCTTGTCCGGAGACAAGACTATTTCACCTTCCTCCTGCCGATTTCCAAAACGTCACAGGTAGGGCCCCCTGTGCAGGTAGAATACTTCCAGACAGGCAACGCTTGGTGTCCGGTAATAGTCCTCGATACATTGCTATCTACCTTAGGTAGTCAAGCCCCAGGTACCCCCCTACTTCCTTTCCCGACACGCCCATTGACATCTAATCAATTCATCACTCTTGTCCGTAGCCTAGTGTCCGGTTTAGGGCATGATCCCAGGGCAATCTCCGGCCATTCTTCCACATTGGAGCCGCATCCGCTGCCTCTAAGCATAGAGTTCCGGCCCACGTCATCCGCAAGATGGGATGCTGGCAGTCATCATGCTTCTCACGTTATATTCCGCACCCCAAGGATGAAATTGCCAGAGCTTTTTCCAGTTTGGTTCTGCAATTATCCTCCTTAATAAATATCACCTTTTGCATCCTTTATTGCCTACCCTCACTCGTGGCTAAAGGCACACCACTAGTCACCATAGTTAGGTTAGGCAGGCAGGGCGCGCAGATTTCCAGGGTCCGTTAACAGTAGCCAGGACCACAAATACAGCAGGCTGAAGGTCAGCCTGCATTTGTGGGCGGGGCGCAGGGCTTCATAACGCCTGCCGCCCTATCCTGGGTGCTTGCGAATTCCGGTGCCCCACCCTCCCACCCCTTTTCTAATAACTCTCCTTAAGGCAGCCCCCTTTATTGCCTACCCTCACTCGTGGCTAAAGGCACACTACTAGTCACCATAGTTAGGTTAGGCAGGCAGGGCGCGCAGAGTTCTACTTCGTGAGATTTCCCTACCTCCTAACTTCCGGTCGCACCGGAAATGACACGAGGAGGCGTGCCGGAGTTTTGATGATCTGCGCATGCGCAAAAGGACAGTTTAGGGAAAATCTCACAGCGGAGTTCAGCTGCACACCGGGACACTGTGCATGTGCCGGAGAGCCTCAACAGCTTTAGGGTAGGGATACATTACGGCCCAGTGCGCAAGCACGGCCAACTACAAAACATCCATCCGATCTCTATATATATATATATATATATATATATTTAACAGTAAAAATGGCCGTCAGATCTCCCTACCCCCACACTGCCCAGGCGCGGAGATCAGATGGATGTTCAGGAGTTAACCGCGCTTGCGCACTGGGCCGTAATATTTCCCTACCCTAAGGCTGGTGAGGCTCTCCAGCGCATGCGCAGTGTCCCGATGTGCAGCTGAACTCCGCTGTGAGATTTTCCCTAAACTGTCCTTTTGCGCATGCGCAGATCGTCAAAACTCTGACACGCCTCCTCACGTAATTTCCGGTGCGACCAGAAGTTAGGAGGTGGGGAAATCTCACGAAGTAGGGTAATGTAACGTTACACCGGACCCTGAGACCCACCCCATGCTGTTTTACTGTAAATTAGATCAAATATACAAGATATATGGGTGTGTGGTCAGATCTACAAAGTATAGTAAAGAACAAAACTAGAGAATACTCAGCTCTCATTCTGGAGAAACTCAAAAAGCATTGTGTGCCTGTGTGCCCCACACCGTACGTGTCTTTGTTGAACAGTGAATATAGAGTGAGAGACAGGGGGCTATCATAGCTGGAAGGGGGGAGTGACGTCATGATATTGGCATGTGTGATAAGCCTTGCACACATAACACTGTGTGCAAGGCCAAAGAGAAAATTTAAAGAAGATGGTTGCATTCACACATGCAGGCAAGCAATACACTTGGACTAAGATGCCTCAGGGAGCACAGAATAGCCCCTCATGCTTTAGCAAAGCCATGTCCTCCGTGCTCTAACCATGGCAGGAAGATAACCCGGAGGTTGAACTCCTACAATACGTGGATGACATCCTCCTTTGTGCTTCAAGCTTTCAGGAATGTCTGTCCTGCTCAATCTATCTCCTACAGTTCCTGGCCGAAACTGTAGGAGACCAATTGTGATTACCCAAGGAAGTCTTTCTTGGACACTGTATTGCCCAGGGTAGAAAACACTTGACGGATTCCAGGAAAAAGGCGGTTTCAAACATACGGATACCAGACACTCGAGACCAATTGCAGACCTTCTTAGGCCTCATTTCCTATTGCCGACCCTGGATCCCCTATGCCTCAGTACTGATGCCACCCCAATATGACTGTATGCAACCTCTGCATTCCAGTTAACAAGGGAGGCTAATGAGTCCTTTGACAAGTTGAGGACAGAAATTTCAACCGCTCCGGCCCTTGGGATTCCTAACTACAGCCTTCCCTTCAGGCTTTATGTCATGGAACGTCATGGAACTCATAGTGGACGCAATAGACCGCTGGGGTACTACTCTAAGCGCCTTGACCCTGTAGCCAGAGTTGCCCGTTCCTGTGTCAGAGCTGTCCATGCTTCCAGCTCTCTTCTGGACGTCACATCTGACATTGTGCTTGGGCACCCCTTCACTATTTTGGCTCCGCATGACATCTCTGCCATCCTCCAGCAGATACAACCCAAACACCTCACTGTACAACGCCACCTCTGGCTGCAGTGTAGTCTGCTCCTGCCAGATAATGTCACCATTCAGAAATGTCAAATCCTTAACCCTGCTGCACTCCTTCCTCTTCCAAGGGGGGAGTATACTAGAGATTCAGGAGATGCTTCTGAATATTTTATTGATCTGCATGCTGAAGAAGATCTTCAGGAGGAAGAACTATGGACCTCAACTGACTCTCTTTACCAGGAACAGGATCATGATTGCATCAAAATGATGGAAGCTGAAGTAGGGACACCACCATCGGTCCAAGACACTCCTCTGACAAACCCTCATTGGATTCTCTTTGTGGATGGCTCAAGGTATGCCGATGACAAAGGGAAATTCCATACAGGCATGGCAGTCACTAGTGAGCATGAAATGCTGTGTGCAAGACAATAGCGCCCAGATCAGTGAGCACAGGAGGCTGAACTCATTGCCTCATGGCAAAAGATTACACCGCTAATATCTACACGGATTCCAGATATGCCTTTGGAGGGGTTCATGACTTTGGACTAATATGGAAGGCACGGGATTACATCACATCCGCAGGAACCCCAATCAAAAATGCCTCAGCAGTACTCCTGCCCAAGTGGCAGTGATCAAGGTAAAGGCCCATACACGAACTGACACTCCTGAGGCTAGAGGAAATGCCCTAGCTGATCAAACAGCAAAGAGAGCAGCAATGAAAGAGGAAGGAGCCCGGACAGAACAGATCCTGACAGTACAAGAAGATCTCGAGCAATAGGAAGTCACAAAGCACCTATTGAAACAAATGCAGAAACAGGCCACTCCCAGGGAAATGGAAACCTGGTTGAAAGGGTCATCCCTCGAAGAAGAATCCGGACTCTGGACACAGAGAAAGAGAGTATGCCTACCCAGAACTCTCTATCCCCTAATAGCTGCAATAGCTCATGGGCTCAACCCCCAATCCAAAACCATCATGTAAGAGCTAATTGATAAAATATGGGTGGCCCCAGGGATCACCCCGGTCCTTTTGAGACATACTCAAGCGTGCCTCATCTGTGCAGAGTGTAATCCAGGTAGAACCGAGCCCATGCCACGGAAATGTCTCCCAAAGACCTTATATCCCTTTCAGAGGATACAAATCGACCATATCCAGATGCCAATGTGCCAAAGGTTTCAATATGTGCTGGTAGTGATAGACTTGTTCTCTGGGTGGCCAGAAGCCTACCCCTTTCCGAAATCAGACAACAACTACTACTGCTAAAAAACTGATGTGGGAGCTTGTCTGTAGGTTCGGAGTACCTGAGGTAATTGAGAGTGATCAGGGCCCAGCATTCACTGCCAGATTAACCCAAGAAGTCTGGAAAATGGTAGGGTCGCACCTGGCGTATCACACCCCCTACAGGCCCCAGAGCAGCGGCAAAGTTGAAACATTGAACGGAGTGTTGAAGTAAAAAATGTTGAAGATGACCAGGGAGACAGGGCTCAATTGGGTTCAGTGCTTGCCTATAGCACTCTTTTCAGTTAGGCACACACCAAGGCCTCCACACAAACTGACACCATATGATAGCTTATTTGGGGCAGGGCCAAGGATGGGACAGTATTTCCCGCAACAGTTGTAAATGCATTATGAATCTGTTGCCAAATGTGTGATAGCTCTGAGTAAACATTTGTCTAACATACATGCACAAGTTTTCTATTCCATTCCAGATCCTAACTCCCTAAAAGGAAGCTACACTCTGAAACCTGGAGAGTGGGTGGTGGTCAAAAAGCATATCAGAAGCACCCTCGAACCACGATACAAGGGACCTTACCAGGTGCTGCTGACCACCCCAACTTCTGTAAAACTCGAGGGGAGACCTAACTGGATCCATGCATCACATTGCAAAAGAATACGAGTGCCAGCTCCAGATATCGAGGGAAACACTGCTGAATCTGCATGATGCCTGTTGCAACAGTTATCACTCTGCTACTTTTTGTCTACACCTACACGGTCACATATACACAGAATCTTCCAAAGACAGGAGGACAAGTGGCTATCACCCAACAAAAAGAGAAGGATGACTAGTATGGGGAACAGTGTAACTTGTGGGGAGCAGTTGGGTGGAACACGGGTGACCCATGGGGATACGGAACTCAGAGTGCCCGAGACAAAAAAGAGAAAATGGGTAAATCCTTGCTTACCCGCATGACACTGTTTAAGAATGGAAGATTCCACCCAAGTGGACAGACAGGCTCCAACATGCCACTTACCCTCACAATAGAAAACCCCAGCCCCAATGACGTAGGGACATACCTTATAGGCACCTGGATGGGGGTAACTGCTGGGACATGGGCATGTTCCACCTGAAAGACCTATATAATCTCACAAAGATAGAGAAGGGTCCGTCCAAACCCAACACTACCTCGCTTAGGCAGATGACAACCATAGCAGACCCCACCTTTGAAGATACTATGACCGCCGAGACAGGATTTTCTGACACCAACCTGTGGTTAGAATGGATGAAATACAATGCTGACACACACAATAAGACGAACTGTTACATATGCAGGGGGGGCACGCCCACACCTAGGCACAGTGCCCTTGCATCTGCCTCCTGAGACTGAAAGCTGCTTCCTCAGCCTATACAACAACACTAGCGTGAATGACTCTGCCTGTGAAAAGTGGAAGAGAAACTACCCCCTGATAGTAAAAACACCCAAACCAGGTGTAGGCATAACCATATACCCCGGTAAGTACACCAATTACTTTAACCCTGGCAGTCAGAGATTCTTGGGGAACTTCACAGAGGGGTACTGCTCATCCTACAGCAACCTGTCCACTGAAACACAGAATCAGAGGCTATCTTTGGGGGACATTTATCTGTGGAGAGGGAAAAATAAGAACTAGGTTAGAAGGCAATTGGTCCGGTGAATGTGCCCTAGCAAAAGCCATAATGCTCCTTCACATACTAGAAGATGACCCCACAGTTAGAGGGTATACTCAAAAAACCTATTTAAGGAGGTCAAAAAGGGAGGCCTCCCCACAGGGGAGCTTTGACCCACATGTGTATATAAACGCAATAGGAGTCACAAGGGGGGTCCCCAACGAGTTTAAGGCCAGAGATCAGGTGGCAGCTGGATTTTAATCCCTACTCCCAATAGTGACAATCAACAAGAACATTGACTGGATAAACTACATATATTATAATCAGCAAAGATTTGTAAACTACACCCGTGATGCCCTAAAAGGAATTGCAGAACAGTTAGAGGCTACTTCTGCTGTGGCCTTTCAGAACAGGATGGCCCTAGATATGATCCTAGCTGAGACTGGGGCAGTTTGTAAAATGATTGGGGAAACTTGCTGCATCTACATCCCAGATAACACTGGCCCCAAAGGGAAGGTAACTGAAGCAATAAACAAGCTTACTAAGGCTACTTTCACACTTGCGGCAGTGTGATCCGGCGTGCAGTTCCGTCGTCGGAACTGGCCGCCGGATCCGCCTATCTGCTGCTGACTGAAAGCATTTGTGAGACGGATCCGGATGCGGATCCGTCTCACAAATGCATTGCAAGGACGGATCCGTCTCTCCGCTTGTCATGCGGACCGACGGATCCGTCTTGTACATTTTTTCTCATTTTTACCGATCTGCGCATGCGCATGCCGGAACCACAGATCCGGCATTCCGGTATTCTGAATGCCGGATCCGGCACTAATACATTCCTATGGGAAAAAATGCCGGATCCGGCGTTCAGGCAAGTCTTCAGTTTTTTTTCGCCGGAGAGAAAACCGTAGCATGCTGCGGTTTTCTCTTTTGCCTGATCAGTCAAAACGACTGAACTGAAGACATCCTGATGCAAACTGAACGGATTACTCTCCATTCAGAATGCATGGGGATAAAACTGATCAGTTCTTTTCCGGTATAGAGCCCCTGAGACGGAACTCTATGCCGGAAAAGAAAAACGCTAGTGTGAAAGTACCCTAACCTCTCAGAGGAATTAAAACGTAACTCTGGGATAACAGACCCATGGAATGAGTACTTTGGATGGTTCAAAAATTGGAAATCCTTCCTCACCCAGATAAGTATGGTGATGGTCTTGATGCTAGTATTAATGTCAGTAGTGTTATGTTGCATTGTACCCTGTGTCCTATAAATATGTGAAAAAATTATGACTTCAACTACTGAACAGCCAATCATGCTGCTATATGGTGAAGAAGAAATGGAAACCAAAGAATTCAACACAAGTTCTCCCACCAATTACGATGTCATACCGAGATAAGGAAAGATGAATCCCAGGGTACTATCATAAGTCTGATTAACCGGGAGTGTACCCAAAAGGGGTAGGTTATCGCCACTGTGGGTGAAGAGGATTGCGAATGGTATTCCCAGGGGTTCACTAGGCAGGGAAAGTTCTACAATCAAGAAACCAAGGGGGGACTGTTATGGAATATAATGGACACTTGCTTGTCACTTACAAAATGGTGTCTGTCCGAGAGACAACCCCCAGTATGCAGTCTATGATTGAAACTATTTGCAGCAAAGACTTGAAACTGTCAGGAATTCCTCTGAGTCTATCATACATATGCCTTAAACTTATTTCCTGTTTACATTCCTTCTTGCTAAAAGACCAATCATGTGAGCCCACTCCTCCCACTAATATGGAGGGTATATCATGTGAAGCCCCCACCTAGTAAATTAGAGTTATGCTTTGACCTTATATAGAGTGTCAGTGTTATTTATCTCGCCGTGCATGCATGTATCTATCTATCTAATTTGGAGCAGTGTATCAATCTACCTGACTATTGATCAGAACCAGAACAAGGTCATTAAGGCGCAGATAGAGCAGGATCTGAACCTGACATTCTCTCTCCTGGCACAGTTTGGTAAAGCTTTTTGGGTTTTGACCAGCGGTATCCATGGCCTGAGCAAACTGTTATGCAAGCGGGTGTGGACCCACTGCACCACTGACTGGGTATACTCTGGAGGGGCGTAACTAAGCCACTACCTGGTCTTCACTAGAGCCTCTGATGGTGAGGATAGGCTTGGGCTGTTAGGGTAGTTGCCAGGGGCAACTCTAGAGCAGTCCTCGAGTCAGTGGCAGCTGACCAGGGGGTCAGAGTACTCAGTGCTAGCACCAAGGGGACTTGTGTGGCCAAGAGGTTCCGGGTTGGGGCAGGCGGTAAACATACTCCATAAACGAGATCCGAAGTCAGGGGCAGGCAGCAAACAGGCAAAGTCCAGGAGTTCAATAAGCAAGATCTGTTACACAGCGAAGCAGACAGGAGAGACACCATAGCACTTGGAGATAGACAAGCTAAAACCATGAGGTTACTCAGGCATCTTCCTGTGATGGGAAGCGCCTTTAAATACCTGCTGCAATACAGCCATAGGCTGGTGAGACAGAGCGCGTATATGTGCTGCTTTATAGGTGGAGAGAGACACACCTATGCAAGTTCAAACAGCAGTACAAGTCTCCAGCAGGAAGGAAACTCTGGCATGTATCACAGATACCATAGTTAAGCTTTCTTCTGTCCGTGCTTGTCAGCACTGCGCATGGCAGTAGGGAAAGAGGGAGCCCGGCACCCTTGCCCGCAGTTAGGGACAACAGCGCCGACACGGACCACTGGGCTAACACCTCGTCAAATTTCAGATTCGTTTGGCAGAATAATTTTTCTGACAAATCTGATTAGCTTAGAATCAATTTGCTCTTCTCTACTATACACTGTACAGCCTAAACTGTATTAAAATCGCTCATATTGTAGCCTAAACAGAAAGACAATATGGAAAATGCAGTAAGGTCCATATTTCCATGCAGGACACAGACCTGTTGACCGCTGGAGTCCACTGTCTCCAGATGTCTTCAGGTCCATGATCTGTGAGCCTTGGACCAAAGTCATGTGTGCCCTGAGTTTCTCAGTATGGAACATTGGTCCACATTGAAAACTGGAGTTGTGAATTGCATCCTTGACTTCTTGGGTCTATTTGCTGTCAGTGTCCAGTCCATTTTGTACAAAGGCAGAAAAAGGGGCTGTCTGAGTCATGCCTTAATAGTGGAATTTTTGTTTTCATCATATCCGCCCTCCGAATGTGTACCACAGACTTGCTGTAAATTCAGCAAGTTTTAAAAATGCTAGTGTGACCTTGTGGCCTCAATCTTTGAGAACTGAGCAAATGTTTATTAAAGATTTTCGGCAGTATATAACTAAATTAAGATGTCTTATTTCTATTGACATAAGGGCCTTGAAGTGCCAAGTCCATGTAATAAACTACTACAGCATGTACATTTTTAGTGTTATATATTTACTCTTCCTGTCAAATTCATATCATTGTGAGTCAGTGCCAAAGGGTAAAGGCAAAGATAAATGTGTGTGCAGTACTGCATGGTTCACGGAGAGAAAAATAATGACTCTTTTAGCTATAAAACAGGGTGAGACAATCTGAAAATAAAAAGCTATCTTTCAGCTACTAATCTTACCTTGGCTACAAACAGTGGATGGTGTAGTATTATGATCTCAACGGTTGCAACCTTTGAATTACTCTATTGTGTACTTGCAAGTTTAAAAATGTGACTGAATCAAATGAGATGTATTCAACGAGAAGCTCGATAGAAAAGTGTCAGGAATGTGGACTAGTAACCTTTCCTCTTCATTCAACATATTGTGACAGGAGTCTTTCCTCACAGCACTTGGACTAAGTTTCTCTGTCAATATCAATATTGTTAATATTCATTTTTATTGTGCCAGGATTAGAAACATGATTTTTACAAACTAATCAATGAGAAATATTTGTGAAGACATTTGGAGTCTTTCTATGTCACCCCACGAATGCCCTGTAACGTCCGTCTGGGGGAACTTTAGTCTTAAAAATGTCCGCTGGCCTGCCATAGTTATATGACTGACAAATTGTGTCTCAGTTTAATATTTGCACAACCATATACATAACACACAGGCAAACATTTGCACATGCATGTAACAGAAAGAAGAATAAGAAAAGAGAAGTGGCGCACTGGTCTGGTACTGACACAGGAGGTGCTCTCAGTAAAAAGGATATCACCCTTCCTTTGAATGGAAAATCAATAATAAAAAGATACTGGGCACTCTCTAACTAATGGAACCTAATAGTTTAATAAAATGTATTTTATTAAACTATTAGGTTCCATTAGTTAGAGAGTGCCCAGTATCTTTTTATTATTGATGTAACAGAAAGAGACACACTATTACTATACCTACCAACTTTTAAAAAGGCCAGGAGAGACATTATCAGAAGTAACATAGTAACCGTTTATAAGGCCGAAAAAAGACATTTGTCCATCCAGTTCGGCCTGTTATCCTGCAAGTTGATCCAGAGGAAGGCAAACAAAAAACTGTGAGGTAGAAGCCAATTTTCCCCACTTTAGGGGGAAAATAATTCCTTGCCGGCTCCAATCAGGCAATCAGAATAACTCCCTGGATCAACGCCCCCTCTCTAGTAGCTATAGCCTGTAATATTATTACATTCCAGAAATACATCCAGGCCCCTCTTGATCTCTTTTAGTGAATTCACCATCACCACTTCCTCAGAGAGATAGATAGTTCCATAGTCTCACTGCTCTTACCATAAAGAATCCTCTTCTATGTTTGTGTACAAACCTTCTTTCCTCCAGACGCAGAGGATGTCCCCTCACAGTCACAGTCCTAGGGATAAATAGATGGTGGGAGATATGTACTGACTCCTGATATACTGAATTTATACATAGTTGTTAGATCTCCCCTCGGTCGTCTTGTTTCTAAAGTGAATAAACCAAATTTTGATAATCTTTCAGGGTACTGTATTCCACCCATTCCAGTTATTACTTTAGTCGCCCTCCTCTGAACCCTCTCCAGCTCTGCTATGTCTGCCTGTCACACAGGTGACAGGTTTGAGAAGGTCAAAGATTATCTGCTCATTAGTGATCAGACAGCATCTTTTGGGTTCACTTTGTCTGTGTGTTGCTTGTATGTCCACACCTCCTGTTCAGGTGTGGATCATGTGACCTTTACCTCCCCCTATTTAGTTTGACTTCACCCATCATTCCTTGCTCTGGATAGCTTCATTTGGTGCTGGATAAGCTGGAGTGTGGTTCTAGTTGAAGTCATGATCATCCATCATCCTTAAAAGTTAAGTGTTCCGCTTGTTGTGTTTTGTATCCCCCCCCCCCCTGTTGTTTACTAGGCCTCAGTGAGACACTGGTTCCTTCACCAGGGAAGGAGCGGGTTGTCTCTGCCCTTTCATTAAGTCTAGGGCATCTGAGGGCCACCAGGGTTTTCTAGGTTCCTGTGTATGGGCATCTCTACCATCGAGAGGTGCTCATACGGCTAGGAGTTAGGCACAGGAGCAGGGTTTTATAGGTGGTGACCCTTTTCCTTTCCTAGTAGTGAGGCCTAGTGTCTTTTCCCTTCCGTCTTGTTGTCTTTTGGTGTTCTCCCCTACTACATCCGTGACATTATCCAGAGCCAATACCACCATTTTTTGTTCTGATCTGTGCAGCTATGGATGCTATGACTGCACTGGTCGAACAGATGCACAATTTGACTTTGGAGGTAGCAGACCTCCGTGCAATGGTTTTGCAGATTCAGAGCCCAGAGGCTGCTGGTTCCGGTGGTGGGTTCCAGGCCTGCCCTGAACCTAAGGTAGCTCTCCCGGCCAGGTTTTCCGGGGGTAGTGACAATTTCATCCGGTTCAGGGGGTCATGTAAATTATACTTTAGGCTTCGTACATACTCTTCTTGTGATGAGTGTCGACGCGTGGGTATGATCATTTCATTGCTTAAAGAGGAGGCCCAATCTTGGGCTTTTACTCTGCCGACTGGATCACCGTCCCTCTGGTAGGTAGATTAATTCTTTAAAGCCTTGGGTCTTATCTATAATGACGCAGATCAGATCTCTCAGGCCGAGACCAAGTTACGGAGTTTGCGGCAGGGAGAACGTTTTGCTCTGAATTTAGGAGATGGGCTACGGATACAGAGTGGAACCATTCTGCCCTCAGTAGCCGATTCTGCCAGGGTCTCTCTGAGAGACTGCAGGACGCATTGGCTTTTCATGAAAATCCTGAGTCATTGGAAGCAGCTATGTCCCTTGCTGTACATCTTGATAGACGCCTGAGGGAGAGATCTAGGGGTCCTCACCTTCAGGACGTACTGTCCAATAAGGGTACTGCTTCGTTTGACACTTATGGTAGAGAGACATGAGTGGTTGTGCCTTGTGATGAGCCTATAAAGTTAGGAGGAGCTACTCCTGGAACTACTGGCAAAAGCTTGGGTCATGTAAAAGGAGTCTGCTTTTGTTGTGGCAAGAAGGGACATTTTGTGAATATTTGTCCGTACTTGCAGCATCAAGGTGTAAACAAAAGGAAAATAAAGTTGAATCCCCAAATTACTATTGGTAGTGGGGGGGGGGAGCAGCAAGAAAACCTACTTTTGTCTTTTACTGGTAGTACCCATATTCTCCTGTCAGCCGAGGTGGCGCCAGAGTCCAAAATTGTGAAAATCGAAGCATTTATCAACAGTGGGGCAGGAGTTAACTTGATTGATGGACAGTTTGTAAGCATTCACGGGTTGACTGCTAATGCATTAGAGAATCTTTTCAAGTAAATAGGCCACAGCACTCTTTTCAATAAAAGGTAAGGGTGGGTGCACGTCCGGGTTGTGTTCTGTAGCTCCACCTCAAGAACTGTAGGTATCACACAAATATTTAGACAACACTCCTTAAAGGGGTTGTCCAGGTTCAGAGCTGCACCTGGACATACCTCCATTTTCACCCCGGCAGCCCCCCTGACATGAGCATCGGAGCAGTTCATGCTCCGATGCTCTCCTTTGCCCTGCGCTAAATCGCGCAGGGCAAAGGCATTTTTCTGAGTTCCGGTGACATACCGGGCTCTCTATGGGGCTGACAGGCAGCCCGGTGACGTCACCGGCACTGATGGGCGGGATTTGGCTCTGCCCTAGCCAGTAAAACGGCTAGGGCAGAGCTAAAGCCCGCCCCTCAGAGCCGGTGACGTCACCGAACACACTGCTGGGCGGAAGTTACCGCCCGGCAGTGTGTTATTGAAAACACAAGAGCCTGTGCCCTGCGCGATCTAGCGCAGGGCACGGGAGCGCATCGGAGCATGAGATGCTCCGATGCCAGGCTCAGGAGGGCTGCCGGGGTGAAAATAAGGGTATGTCCGGGTTCAGCTCTGAACCCGGACAACCCCTTTAAGTGATGATAATTAATGGTTTTATTTCACTTCATATTATTTCAGCCGGAGTAAGTGGTATATCAGTTGCAACGTTTCGGGCTAACAATCGCCCTTCATCAGGCTGACAAGACATAATATACAGAAAAAAGGGAGGTCATATGGCGGAAATAAATCATAAATTCATAATACATGATTATATAGTTATGTGCACAAATGCATGATTATACAATTAGTGAGGAAGATATGATTATAAAATACTAACGGTCCAAACAACAATGTTAACGTCACATGATTGGTAAAATAAGTATTTCTGAATGAGAGGAGACAGAAATCATACTGTGTCACCAAGTACATACATAACTAGTTCAAAGGCTAAGTGTCATTGAATGAGACTAGGTTTGGCTACGTCCAATCAAGGTCTGCAGGTACTAGATCTGTACAAAGTATAGGCTGTAACCAGAGAACACGGGGCATTGAATGGACTCTGGGTACAATACCATACAGGGAAAAGTATATCTGTTGCAGGAACCGGCCATAGGACAAGGAAGCTGGCAGGGTAGTCAGGACGTGCCCGTGGCAGAAAGGACTGCCACAAGCCTGCCTTAACCCCTTAAGGACATAGGACGTACCGGTACGCCCTATTTCCAGAGTCCTTAAGGACCAAGGACGTACCGGTACGTCCTGACTTTAAAATCGGCATTCCGGCGCCGCAGGGGTTAATTTGAACAGGATGCCGGCTGAAATCATTCAGCCGGCATCCTGTTAAAACGCCAGGGGGGGTCATGTGACCCCCCCGTGTCGGCGATCGCAGCAAACCGCAGGTCAATTCAGACCTGCGGTTTGCTGCGCTTTTTGCAGTTTCTGATCCCCGCGGTCCCTGACCGCGGGGATCAGAAACTTTAGAGTGTCTAAAATCAATATAGTACACCCCCCCCTGCACCCCTGCATGATTTGATGGCAGCGGGTGGTGCAGGGGGGGTGTCGCAGGCGGTGGGGGCGTTGCGGGAGGCGGGCGGTGCGGCAGGCGGGATCGCGATCCCCCGCCCGCCTCCCATTGAATAATCGTTGGTGTACAGTGGGTATACCAGGGTGCCAGCACATTGCTGGCACCCTGGTATAAACGGCTGACATCGTTGATGCGATGTCAGCCGTTTAACCCTTTCCATACAGCGGTCCGTACGGACCGCTGTATGGAAAAGGTTAACAGTAAAAGGGAGCTCCCTCTCCGATCGGGGGGCTGCTGTGCCTTTGCAGCCCCCCGATGGGAGAGGGAGAGAGCCCCCAGACAGCCCCCCCAGAGCCCCGTCCTTACCCTTCCCCGTCTGCGCAGTTCTGACCATAACTGAGCAGACGGGGAAGGTTCCCATGACAACAGGACGCCTGCTCAGGCGTCCTGCTGTCCATGGTGCTGAACAGATCTATGCTGAAAGCATAGATCTGTTCAGTGTAAGTAAAATACAGTTACAGATACCTATATAGGTTCTGTACTGTATTTTACAGACATCAGACCCACTGGATCTTCAAGAACCAAGTGGGTCTGGGTCAAAAAAAAAATAAGTGAAAAAAGTTAAGATAAAAAAAAAAAACATTTATCACTGAATAAAAATTAAAAAAATAAAAATAAACTACACATATTAGGTATCGCCGCGTTCGTAACGACCTGATCTATAAAACGGTCATGTTACTTTCCCCGCACAGTGAACGCCATAAAAATAAAAAAATAAAAACTATGAGAAAATTGAAATTTTGCCCACCTTACTTCCCAAAAAAGGTAATAAAAGTGATCAAAAAAGTCGCATGTACGCCAAAATAGTACCAATCAAATCGTCATCTCATCCCGCAAAAAATTTGACCCTACTCAAGATAATCGCCCAAAAACTGAAAAAACTATGGCTCTTAGACTATGGAAACACTAAAACATCATTTTTTTTGTTTCAAAAATAAAATCATTGTGTAAAACCTACATAAATAAAAATAAAGTATACATATTAGGTATTGCCGCGTCCGTATCGACCGGCTCTATATCAATATCATATGACCTAACCCCTCAGGTGACCACCATAAAAAATAAAAATAATAAATTGTGCAAAAAAAGCAATTTTTTGCCATCTTATGTCACAAAAAGTGTAATAGCAAGCGATCAAAAAGTCATCTGCACCCCAAAATAGTGCCAATCAAACTGTCATCTCATCCCGCAAAAAATTAGACCCTACTCAAGATAATCGCCCATAAACTGAAAAAACTATGGCTCTCAGACTATGGAGACACTAAACAATTTTTTGGTTTTAAAAATGAAGTTATTGTATAAAACTTACATAAATAAAAAAAATTGTATACATATTAGGTATCGCTGCGTCCGTGACAACCTGCTCTATAAAATTACCATGTGATCTAACCTGTCAGATGAATGTTGTAAATAACAAAAAAAAAAAACGTGCCAAAAAAGCTATTTCTTGTTACCTTGCCGCACAAAAAGTGTAATATAGAGCAACCAAAAATCATATCTACCCTGAACTAGTACCAACAATACTGCCACCCTATTCCGTACTTTCTAAAATGGGGTCACTTTTTTGGAGTTTCTACTCTAGGGGTGCATCAGGGGGGCTTCAAATAGGACATGGTGTCAAAAAAACCAGTCCAGCAAAATCTGCCTTCCAAAAACCGTATGGCATTCCTTTCCTTCTGCTCCCTGCCGTGTGCCCGTACAGCGGTCTACAACCACATATGAGGTGTTTCTGTAAACTACAGAATCAGGGCCATAAATAATGAGTTTTGTTTGGCTGTTAACCCTTGCTTTGTAACTGGAAAAAAAATATTAAAATGGAAAATCTGCCAAAAAAGTTAAATTTTGAAATTGTATCTCTATTTTCCATTAAATCTTGTGCAACACCTAAAGGGTTAACAAAGTTTGTAAAATCAGTTTGAATACCTTGAGGGGTGTAGTTTCTTAGATGGGGTAACTTTTATGGAGTTTCTACTCTAGGGGTGCATCAGGGGGCTTCAAATGGGACATGGTGTCAAAAAACCAGTCCAGCAAAATCTGCCTTCCAAAAACCGTATGGCATTCCTTTCCTTCTGCGCCCTGCCGTGTGCCCGTACAGCGGTCTACAGCCACATATGAGGTGTTTCTGTAAACTACAGAATCAGGGCCATAAATAATGAGTTTTGTTTGGCTGTTAACCCTTGCTTTGTAACTGGAAAAAAAATATTAAAATGGAAAATCTGCCAAAAAAGTGAAATTTTGAAATTGTATCTCTATTTTCCATTAAATCTTGTGCAACACCTAAAGGGTTAACAAAGTTTGTAAAATCAGTTTTGAATACCTTGAGGGGTGTAGTTTCTTAGATGGGGTCACTTTTATGGAGTTTCTACTCTAGGGGTGCATCAGGGGGCTTCAAATGGGACATGGTGTCAAAAAAACTGTCCAGCAAAATCTGGCTTCCAAAAACCATACAGCGTACCTTTCACTCTACGCCCCGCTGTGTGGCCGTACAGTAGTTTACGGCCACATATGGGGTGTTTCTGTAAACGGCAGAGTCAGGGCAATAAAGATACAGTCTTGTTTGGCTGTTAACCCTTGCTTTGTTAGTGGAAAAAATGGGTTAAAATTGAAAATTAGGCAAAAAAATGAAATTCTCAAATTTCATCCCCATTTGCCAATAACTCTTGTGCAACACCTAAAGTGTTAACGAAGTTTGTAAAATCAGTTTTGAATACCTTGAGGGGTGTAGTTTCTTAGATGGGGTCACTTTTATGGAGTTTCTACTCTAGGGGTGCATCAGGGGGCTTCAAATGGGACATGGTGTCAAAAAAACTGTCCAGCAAAATCTGGCTTCCAAAAACCATCCGGCGCACCTTTCACTCTACGCCCCGCTGTGTGGCCGTACAGTAGTTTACGGCCACATATGGGGTGTTTCTGTAAACGGCAGAGTCAGGGCAATAAAGATACAGTCTTTTTTGGCTGTTAACCCTTGCTTTGTTAGTGGAAAAAATGGGTTAAAATTGAAAATTAGGCAAAAAAATGAAATTCTCAAATTTCATCCCCATTTGCCAATAACTCTTGTGCAACACCTAAAGGGTTAACAGAGTTTGTAAAATCAGTTTTGAATACCTTGAGGGGTGTAGTTTATAGAATGGGGTCATTTTTGGGCGGTTTCTATTATGTAAGCCTTGCAAAGTGACTTCAGAGCTGTAGTGGTCCCTAAAAATTGGGTTTTTGTAAATTTCTGAAAAATTTCAAGATTTGCTTCTAAACTTCTAAGCCTTGTAACATCCCCAAAAAATAAAATATCATTCCCAAAATAATTCAAACATGAAGTAGACATATGGGGAATGTAAAGTCATCACAATTTTTGGGGGTATTACTATGTATTACAGAAGTAGAGAAACTGAAACTTTGAAATTTGCTAATTTTTCCAAATTTTTGGTAAATTAGGTATTTTATTATGCAAAAAAATTAATTTTTTTTAACTTTATTTTACCAGTGTCATGAAGTACAATATGTGACGAAAAAACAATCTCAGAATGGCCTGTATAAGTAAAAGCGTTTTAAAGTTATCAGCACTTAAAGTGACACTGGTCAGATTTGCAAAAAATGGCCTGGTCCTTAAGGTGAAAATGAGCCTGGTCCTTAAGGGGTTAAGCACCACGCCACCTTGGACGGGTTGAAATAACATGAAGATACAAAATGGGGAAATACAGGTAAGAGTCTCCTGAGACTGCATCGTCATACCTCTAGGAAAAAACATCCAAAGGCATGGAGGGGGGGCCAGAGAGACCAAGGGCAGGGTACCTGGTGTGGGAGCCAGACCGAGAATCTTGGGAGCTGTCAAAAGGACCTGGCCTTGTTGCAGAGGTGCTGCCTCGCCGCAAAAAAAAATTCCCTTTCCCAGGCTACGAGCTGAGTGCTGTGATTGGCCAGCGCTACAGCATAGGAGAAAGAGACGCCAGCAGGTTCCCCTGGGTGGAGCCTAAGTTACCCCGGGTGGAGCCTAAGTAGGAACATACCGGAGGCTATAACCGGAGAACGGAGCGGCGCCCGGGGATAACAGTAAGTGCAGGGGGATCCCCGGGCGCCGCTCTACACGTCGGTATAGTCAGTTTACATACTTTTTCTTGATGAAAGGTCCTCTTTAAGTCTATGATACACTCCAGTCTCAGTGGTTTCAAAAGTTAATAGCCTACAATATATATTCCCCCTGCGGTACCAACAGGAGGGTGGTGACATAATAGGTACAGATAGTTCATCTGATACACTCAAGACCTATGTATTAAAGTCCTCTGAGTGTGGTTTCTGTGCGATCACCACACAGGGGAAGTTTTAAAGGATGAATGAATTCCCTTCTTTTTTAGTGCATATCAAAAAAAGTTGTAGTTTTAGTGCCTCTATATATCTATCCGTTATTGCACCTTGGAAAAGTAGCTTGAGTGGAAAAAAGGTGCAGATTTTGCTGCAAAACTCTGACATAATCTGCGATTAAAATACACCTAAACATAGTGTATTTTTTCCTTATAAATGAGCCCCACTGTATGTAAATACTGTCAAACGTCCAATTACCCATAGCTATGTATGTCAGTGTTACTCATACATTGTTTACTATTGCTGTCATTGCATTCAAGAGCTTAAGGAAGGAAAAAGAAAGAAAATTAAAAAAATAAACAAGATGTTTTCCCAAAAATTCCTAGGAGAATATAATATATTTTCAGGGAAATTGAAGCTACTTTGGTTTGGTCCAAACTGAATCTCGAGTGATTCACTCATGTCTACCTCTAATTTATGCAGATCCATCTCCAGTGTAATGTGTGCGCATCCCAAAAATATCTGCGGCATCCAGTGTACTTTTTCAATAGAGGGTGTCCATTGCGGACAGTGAGATTAGCTGTGCCACATCTCCTGTGTCAAGTGTGCGCATCCCTAAAATATCCGTTACATCCAGTGTACTTTTTCTGTAGACGGACAGTTAAATTATCCGTGCCACATATCCAGTGTAAAGTGTGCGCATCCAAAAAATATCTGTGACAACCAGTGTACTTTAGTGATGGACGAACATCGGCCGGGACGATGCGCGAACGCGATCAAATGTTCGCGAACCACAAGTTCGTAGCGGGCCCCATTCACTTTAATAGCAGGCGAACCTGAAAAAACCTTCAGGTCATATTTGCAGCCACCAAATACTTACAAGAAGTGCACAAACATGGACAGTGACATACCACAGGGGGATCAATGGCAAAAATTATGTATTTTAATCAGGGGCCATTTATATGCGTCTTAAAGGGAAATTCTCAGAAATGTGCCCTGCTAGAGCCTAGAAAATTTCTATTTTAGACCACGGGAGAACAGACCCCAAAAATTTGGCATTCATCTGACAGAAAACCTCAAGTGATTATGTGGCTCGAGGTATATTAGCCGGTCATTGGATATCAATTTTACTGCAGGCCAGTACAAATAGATGTCAAAAACATATGCTTAAAAGAACAAAAAACTTAAAATTGGATTAAAAACATGGCTATCAAAATCCCCCCTCTTGAAAAAAAACACTAATAATAATAGTTGAAATTCGATAACACGTGGTCGTCGTCAACAGGTGTTGAAATCCTCCGAGGTCCCAAACATTAGGCATTAACCGGACAGAAAAGGACAATTGATAATGTGGATGGAGGTACATTAGGCGATAACCGTATAACAATTTTACTGTTGGCCAGTTAGATTACAGGCCACAAAAATTTGTCAATCACGTAAATAAATGATTAACTGATTATGTGGCCGGAGGTGTATTAGACGGTCAATGGATATAAATTTTACTGCAGGCCAGTGGACTACAGGCCCTTAAGATTATTCTATGCATATACAAAAATGAAGGAAAGAATTGAATCGCACATCCAGCTGCTATGCTTTGATCTAATCCCTGCTTCTTTTGCAGAAAACAGCACTAAATAGCGCATGTGTACCGCCTCCTATGCTACATGCTAAATAAGGCATTACTGTACATTTTTATCAAAAGGCATAAGCCCACTCACCACAACATGGTTGCCTCTATGAGTGGGTCCTACTCTAAAATTGGCACGGCGCTGCAAGGCGACCACCGACGCGGTGGCTCCAATCCTGCAGGCGGCGGAACCCAGCAGACAAACAGCACCCCCTGCTGCCTGACTATGCCATACCTAGCACTGAGCACCCCCCAACCCACCAGAAAAACAGCACAGTGGCAGCATCGCACCATGTGAACAGTTGTCAAAGCTCACCTTACCTGAAGCCCTCAGGAACTCCAACTGAGAGCATGGTAGGTTCATTTAAACCCTCATGCAAAATACCTTGCTAATTAAAATCTCCTGGCCGAATGGGAGGAGATCTGATCCAGGGACTGTGCAGATGGTGCGGTACTGCACTGGCGCAGTAAAAAAAAAAAAAGCTCCCCAGAACCTGTCCTGCCACAGAGTTCGTACAGGTAGTCGTTAACAGCACGTTTCTGCTGGAGAAGCCTATCAAACATATACAAGATGGAGTTCCAGTGCGTCGGGCAGTCACAAATCAGACGTCTGACCGGCAAGTGGTGTCGCCACTGAACGTCCACAAGGCGAGCCATGGCCGTGTAAGATCTTCAAAAATGGTTAGAGACTTTCCTGGCCGGCCCAAGACATCCTGGACCCCGGGGTATTTGGCAACAAATCGCTGCACGACTAAGTTCAGGACATGTGCCATGCACGGCACATGTGTCATTTTGCCCTGTTTCAGTGTGCTGAGCAGATTGGCACCATTGTTGCACACCACTTTACCAATTGTCAAATTGAGTGAAGTAAGCCACTGATTGGCCTGTGATCCCAGAGCTGAAAGCAGTGCAGGACTGGTGTGGCTCTTGGCTTCCAAGCACAACAGCCGCAGCACAGCATGGCAACGTCTCACCTGGCTCATCGAATAGGTTCTGTGGAGCTTGGTGGGTGCAGCGGAAGAGGAGGTAGCAGTGGAATAGGAGGAGTCAGCCGAGGAGGATAGAGTAGGAGGAGGAGAAGAAGAGGCAGGCCTGCATGCAATCCGTGGAGGTAACAACAAATCCAGACGGGTGCCACGGGTTACATGCTTGACAGCCGTAACAAGGTTCTCCCAGTGGGCAGCAAAAGTTATGTACCTTCCATGTCCATGTTTGCTAGACCACGTGTCTGTGGTCAAATGTTTCTTGGCACCGACACTGTGTGCCAGAGATACATTCACTTGCCGCTGAACGTGGCCATATAGTACTGGGATACCCTTCTGGGGGAAATATTTCCTTCCGCAGACCTTCCAATGCTGTGTGCCAATGGCCACAAATTTTCTAAAGGCCTCCGATTCCACCAATTTATATGGCAGTAGTTGGCATGCTAGCAGTTCTGACAAGCCAGCGGCCAGCCATTGGGCAAGAGGATTATCCGGCACGGTGAAAGGTGGAGTGGGAGGAGAAAGGAGAAGGAGAAGAGGCACAGGCTGCAGATGGCAACACTATTATCAGGAGCTGACAGGTTAAAAAAAGCCCACACTGCAGAGCCATGTGCCGGCATCCTGGGAGCGCAAGATGTGACCGTGTATGGTGGATGGCTTGTTCCAGATACATTAGCAGTCTGCTTTTTGCCTCATGTGCACTGCAAGTTCTGCCTGCTTCTCCTCCCTATCTGCTGCCTTGTCTCTCCCTCTGAACTCCCCTCCTCTTCCTCTCTTGTGGGCACCCATGTGATGTCCATCGACACGTCATCATCGTCATCTTCACCACCACTGACATTAGAGATCTCGGAGTAGGCAGCAACAGCGGGGACCGCTGGATGGCAACCGTTGCTACCTCCTCTTCCTTATCCGATGCCAAGAATGGCTGCGCATTTGTAAGGTCTGGGAATTGATAGGAAAATAATTCCTCTGACTCGAGTGGAGGGGCTATGGTGGTGGTGTCTTTGGGGATGCACACAGCAGAGAGTGAGGAGGGTGCAAATACAGAGGATAAGGAGTGTGCAGAAGTGTAAGGCTGAGTGAGCCACTCAACCAACTCTGGTGCGTCCTTTGACTTAATCCACGCACCTTCTCCAACTTCCCACTTAGGCTCTGCCCTGGTGCACCTGCCTAACCCCTACTATCCCTGCGGAATGGCCTGCCTCTTCCCCTGCCTGTCAATTTCAAAATGACCCTGTGACAAATTCCCTATAGAAGAGCAGTATTTGTGGAAACAGGTATATAGAACCCCTGCTACACAATGCAAATGAACTATATAGAATTTATATTATAGGTATATCGCACCCCTGCCTTAATCATTTATGAATGAAGCAGGTGCATCACGTAGTGAGTTACGCTGCTGCCGCCCGGCCTCCTGCCTGCTACGGGAGTTAAGTAAGTGCTACATGCTGGATTTCAGAGGATTTCTATACTTTAACATTGCCTACTCGTTAGATATGATTACTACAGTAAGCGAGGCCCGATGTAATAGAATACAGTGACTGCACCGGGCCCCACTGCCATTAAAGCACCAGATGCCGGCCGCCGGCCCCCAGCCCCTCCTCCCTCCCCGCTGATACACCGCTGACCTCGCTGTGCAGCATCGCAGCGGCATTGTATCAGTGTAAATGGCTGCATTCGCCACATAAGACACACTGCCACCCCCCCACTTGGGAGGGGTGCGTCTTATAGGGCGAAAAATGCGGCATATTATACGTATATTACACCCCTCAGTATGTCACTTCTATCAATAGTACACCTATACCAGTCCTTAAACGGACTTTTGTAGCCCTATTAGCTAGCGTTTGGTGTCCCTAACAGCCTATCCCTGCAACACACAGCAACCTCTCCCTACACTGGCAAAAGACCGAATGTAAAATGGCGGCCATATCAAGTTTATTTATAGGGTAGGGGGTGTGTCCATGTGCTGAAACATCTCTATTGGCTGTTCTGTCCCACCTGATGGATGTGTCATGGGTCAAAGTTCTGCCGACATCGCCATATGTTCGCCTTTTCAGCGAACAACCAACGAGCAAAGTTCGCCTGGGAAAAGACCGCCGGGCGAACTGCAAGGCCATCTCTATTTTTCAATAGATGGTGTCCGCTGAGGACAGCGAGATTAGCTGCGCCACATCTCTTGTGTCAAGTTTGCGCATCCCTAAAATATCAGTGACATCCAGTGTACATTTTCCATAGACAGTGTCAGCTGCAGACAGTTAAACGATCTGTGCCAGATCTCCTGTGTAACATGTGCACCTAAATTTTTTATCTGTGACATAGTGTACTTTTTTAGTAGACACTTTTGACAGGGACATTACCGGTGGTACACAGAGGCCTGCTGCCAGAGCACAAAAAAGTCAAATACGATACCTAGCTCCATGTCCCAGTTTGCAGGGCGGTGCAGGACACCACTCTTGAAGTCAGACCAGTGCGACCAGTTGGTCAGTTGGATTGCAGCAGATAATGCTTCCAGTCGGTTAAGCACCACCCTGTCTTCCACCAAGTCCAGTCTTGATACTCCTTCCTCCCACCATGGTTATTCTGGCAAAGCAACTAATCCCACACTCGGATATTCCAAGGACCTCTTTTCCTTGCCATTCCTTGATTTGGCCCTCACACCAAGAACGCTTGAAGAGAGACAGATCTTATACCCTGATTCCCAAACTCTTAAACATCCATAGTCACAAGAAGATGATGTTGGGCAACGGTAATTACTGTTCAATGGGGTGGATGATGATGAGACACAGTTACCAATAACTCAACAGCAATTACTGTCTCAAGAGGTTGAGGAAGAGGATGAGACACAGTTGTCAATCACTGAGGTTATGATTAGGTCAACAAGTCAGGAGGAGGAGCAAAGTGAGGAAGTGGAAGAGGAGGTGGTGGACGATGAAGTCACTGACCCAACCTGGGAAGGTGGAAAGCTGAGCGAGGACAGCACTACAGAGGGGGAGGGAGGGATCTGCTGCACCGCAGTCTGGAAGAGGCAGTGGGGTGGCAAAAGGGAGAAGTTGGGCCACACCAAACAGGCCCACCAACTGTTCCAAGGAGCACCCCATTGCGGAAATCTCCCTTGCAAGTGGTAGGTGTTCCGCAGTCTGTTGCTTTTTTGCGGAAAGTGCAGACGACAAAAGAATTGTAATCTTCAACCTGTGCCATACAAAAATGAGCAGGGGCGTGAACGCTAGCAACCTCACCACCACCAGCAAGATCCGCCACATGGCATCAAAGCACCGTAATAGGTGGGCCGAACGCCTGGGTCCACAATCTGTGTCTGCGGATCACACCACTGCTTCCTTTTCCCCTGTGTTATGTGCTGGTCAATCCCCTGTCCAAGACGCATGCCCGAATGCCTCCCATCCTGCACCTGGACCTTCGCAAGCACCATCAGCAACGACCTCCACTTCCGTCTCCCAGTGCAGCGTACAAATGTCCTAACCCCAGGCATTTGAACGCAAGCGTAAATACCCAACCACAGGCCATAGCACTAAATGCGCAGCTTTCCAAATTACTTGCCCTGGAAATGTTGCCATTTAGGCTTGTGGACACTGAGGCCTTCCGCAGCCTGATGTCGGCGGCCGTCCCACGTTACGCAGTCCCCAGCCTCCACTATTTTTTAAGGTGTGCCGTGCCCACCTTACACCAACATGTGTCCCGTAACAGCACATGTGCTCTGACCAACGCAGTTACTGGAAAGGTCCACTTAACCACGGACACGTGGACAAGTGCATTCGGCCAGGGACGCTACATTTCCGAGAGTAAATGTTGGGTAAATGTTGTGGAGCCCAGGAGAGAGTCATACCCTAGGATGGCACAGGTGCTACTGACGCCAATGATTGCAGGTCCTGTGTCGATCAGGGTTTCCGCCAGCACCTATGTTAGTGGCTCCAACCCCCACTTCTCCTCCTCCTCCACTTCCACCTCCGAATTATCCGCGTGCAGCACCAGTCATCAGTCGCTAGCTGGAAGGAGAGTAGCACTGCAGTGGGGAAGTGGTAACAGGCCTTGGTGAAGCTGATATGCTTAGGGGACAAACAACACACCGCCGCAGAGCTATGGCAGGGAATAAGAGACCAGAGTGTTGTGTGGCTCTCGCCATTCAACCTAGAACCAGGTTATACGACCTTATAATGGCCGTAACTTGGTGGTGGCTTTGGAGCTCGGCAAGCTCAGACACATCCCATGCCTAGCCCACATCTGAAACTTAGTGGTTCAGTGGTTTCTCAAAACTTACCCCATTTTGCCAGCGCTACTGGTAAAGGTGTGCCGCCTGTGAGCACATTTCCGCGAGTCATCAACAGCTTCAGGCCGTCTGTCAACGCTGCAGAAGCGCTTGAAATTGCCAGCTCACCGGCTGTTCTGTGACGTGAGCACGCACTGGAACTCGACGTTTCACATGTAACATAGTAACATAGCATATAATGTTGAAAAAATACATTTGTCCATCCAGTTCGGTCTGTTATCCTGCAAGTTGATCCAGAGAAAGGCAAAAATAACACTGAGGTAGAAGCCAATTTTCCCTACTTAAGGGGAAAAAAATTATTTCCCGACTCCATTCAGGCAATCGGATAACTCCCTGGATCAACAACCCCTCTCTACTAGCTGTAGCCTGTAATATTATTACACTCCAGCTTGAACTTACCATAACCATTGCTCTTACTGTACAGAATCCTCTTCTATGTTTGTGTACAAACCTTCTTACCTCAAGACGCAGAGGATGTCCCCTTGTCACATTAAAAGTCCTGGGGATAAATAGATGATCTCTGTACTGACCCCTGATATATTTATATATAGTAATAAAATCTCCCCTCACTCGTCTTTTTTCTAAAGTGAATAACCCTAATTTTGATAATCTTTCAGGGTACTGTAATTCCCTCATTCCCATAATTACTTTATTTGCCCTCCTCTGAACCCTCTTCAGCTCTGCTATGTCTGCCTTGTTCAAAGGAGCCCAGAACTGTACACAGTACTCCATGTGTGGTCTGACCAGTGATTTGTAAAGTGGTAGGACTATGTTCTCATCACGGGCATCTATTCCCCTTTTGATGCAACCCATTATCCTATTGGGCTTGGCAGCAGCTGCCTGACACTGGTTTTTACAATTAAGGATAACGCTTTGCATGTGAAAGAGGTGGAAATGGGGGAGGACATTAAACAGGGTGATAGCAAGATCACCCTCAGTTCGTCTTCTCAGCACGAATTGGACCGCTACAGAGGGTAGTACCCATGGAAATTTAATTCCATCTGTTCAGCGCAGGTGGGCAGAAGAGGATGAAAAGGATGAGGAGATTGAGAGTGATCCTCCTGATGACGACAGCGAAGTCTTGTCTGTTGGTACTCTGGCACACATGGCTGAGTTCGTGCTAGGCTGCCTTTCCCGCGACACGTACATTATACGCATTTTAGACAGCATGGATTACTGGTTGTTCACCCTTCTCGACCCCCGCTACAAAGAGAACTTCTCATCTCTCATTCCTCTGGTGGAGAGGATGAGCAAAACAGTGCAATACCAAAAGATCCTTGTTATACAATTGCTCCAAAAATTTCCATCTGACAACGCTGGTGGCAGAGTCCGTAGTTCCTTGGCCAACCGAGGAGGGGAGACAAGGGGAACACACAGCAGTTCCAACACAGGCAGGGCAACACTCTCCAAAGTCAGGGACAGTTTCAAGACACCCCGCTAGCACCCTCATCCTGATGCACGTCACAAGTAGGGAAAATTTTTGGAAGATGGCAAAGGAGTACATAGCAGACCGTGTCAGCGTCCTCAATGATCCCTCAGTGCCTTACAACTACTGGGAGTCCAAGCTGGACACGTGGCACGAACTGGCGCTCTACGCCTTGGAGGTGCTGGCCTGCCCTGCCGCCAGTGTTTTGTCTGAGTGGGTATTTAGTGCTGCTGGTGGCATTAGAACAGATAAGCGTATCTGCCTGTCAGCTGAAAATGCTGACAGGTTGACTCTTATAAAAATGAACAAGGCCTAGATTGACCATGACTTCTCAAATTCACCAGAGGAAAGCTAATGAACATAAAGGCACTTTAATTGTGTTGTTTATAATGTACTGAATATACTGTATTCCCATGCACTCCTTCCACCACAAACAAGGGTATATTGTTGAATCTTCCTTTTCTCATTCTCCTTCTCCTCTTCCATCATATCAACATGTTTATTAATCGCATATAATGTTTTACAGGGTCAGCTCACCAGCAGGCCCTCGCATAAAATGTTTTACAGGGTCAGCTCACCAGCAAGCCCTCACATATTTTTTTTTTTATTGGGTCAGCTCACCAGCAGGCCTGCAACTAAAATATTTTACAGGGTCAGCTCACCTGCAGGCCCTCACCTAATTATACCTAATAGGTAATTTGCGCGCATGATGCCTTGCTTGGATGTGGTAGTCATATCTGTTTCCCTGGCTCCCTCTCCGGAATCGAACCCTAATTTCCCATTACCTGTACTCACCATGGTTTGCGCTGACAATAACATCGAAAGTTCATAGGCCAGACATCCGAATGGAATGTCGCCGTCACGGGGACGTGAGATTGGCCCCAGGTTATCTAGAGTCACAAAAGCGGCAGCAGGCCCTCACCCATAATGTTTTGAATGGTCAGATCAGCAGGCCTTAGCTCCAAATGTTTTTGAGTGTCACCAGCAGGCCACCAATCATAATTTTTCAAGGGTGCCCACCTTTATATGTAACAAAGGGTGTATTGGAGTGCCGGTTCCTTGTTTTGGGGGCAGCCCTTTCACTTAGTGCATAGGCTTTATGAGTGTAGGAGTCCCACTACATGAACAATTGTACCACAATGTAAATGAGGCCCTCCTTTATGTGATATAAAGGTTGCATTGGATTTTCTCTTCCTTGCAATTTTTGGCAGCACTTGCACTTTATATACAAGTAAATATACAGGAAAGAATGTTCCCTTACAATTTTTCCTCTAAAATCGATTTTATCTTTGATTTTGTGCGTATTATTGTCAGTCTGTAAAAGTGGCATACTACTTTGACAACATCGTTCCCAGTAGCGACCTAGGAGTCCACGATCCATCCAGACATCCTCCCCATGCTGTTCCCGAACCATTTTGGTGGTGTTTCCATCAATTTCTGACCTTTTCCTCTTCAGTGCAGGGAGTGCCTGGTTTAATGCTCGGGTTCTCCCATTGACTTCCATTGTGCTTGTGTCATGGATGGTGTTGCAGAAAACAAGAAGTAACAAATACAGATCCGACTGACTTGATCCCAAACTTAGGAACAAAAGGCTGAGCCCTATTAAAGCCCTATAGCTCTCCCTGACTGCTCAGCCCATGCAAAGATCTCTGTGATAGAAAGTTGCATGTCCACGTACCTAGACTGAGTGACACCTGAAAACCCTATAATAGTGAGGGGACACAACCACCGGCTCTCTGCACTTAATATGGAGGGAGTCAGGGTCACCTAGAATCAACCCAACAGGAAAACACAAATAAAGGGAAAGACTTAACTGAGAAAACTTCTAGCAGTGAGCACAATCCAGGAAGTAGTATAAACCGCAAAGTGAGGCAGTATGGGAGGGGATATAAAGGGAGGCAATCACTGCTAATAGATGATAGCTGGAAGAGGGAGAAGAGATGTCAAAGCGAAACAAAAACAAAATAACACCATGCAGGAGGTACTGAAGAACGTCTGTCAGAACTTCTCAGAGACCTGGCGGTGACAGTTCCCCTCCCTCTACGAGTGGACTCTGGACACTCAGAGCCCACCTTCTCAGGATGGGACCTATGGAACGCCCTGATAAGACGAGTAGCCTTAATGTCCGCCACTGGGATCCACATCCTCTCCTCAGGACCATAACCCTCCCAATGAACAAGGTACTGGAGAGAACCGCGGATAACACGAGAATCCACAATCCTAGAGACCTGAAACTCAAGATTACCATCAACCACAATCGGAGGAGGGGGCAAAGAGGAGGGTACAGTGGGTTGGACATAAGGTTTTAATAGGGACTTGTGAAAAACATTATGGATCTTCCAAGTCTGAGGAAAATCAAGGCGGAAGGCAACGGGATTGATGACGGACAAGATTTTGTAAGGGCCAATAAACTTAGGACCCAACTACCAGGGGGGAACCTTCAACTTGATATTCTTAGTAGACAACCACACCAGATCACCAACATTCAGGTCCGGACCAGGCACACGTCTCTTATCCGCCACACGCTAATATCTCTCACTCATGCTCTTTAGATCATCCTGAATATTTTGCCAAATAGATGACAAAGACGAGGAGAATCTCTCCTCATCAGGTAAACCAGAAGACCCCTCTCCAGAGAATGTCCCAAACTGCGGATGAAACCCATATGCACCAAAAAATGGCGACTTATCAGAGGACTCCTGACGACGGGTATTTAAAGCAAACTCAGCAAGGGACAAAAAATAACACCAATCCTCCTGATTCTCCACCACAAAACAGTGCAGATATGTCTCCAGATTCTGATTGACGCGCTCTGTCTGGCCATTCAACTGCGGGTGGAAAGCAGAAGAAAATGACAACCGAACCCCCAAGTGAGAACAGAAAGCCTTCCAGAATCTGGAAACAAACTGCGTGCCCCTATCAGAGACTATGTCTGAAGGAATGCCATGCAATTTGACAATGTGATCAACAAGTGCCTGTGCCAGCGTTTTAGCATTGGGCAACCCAGGAAAAGGAATAAAATGCGCCATTTTGCTAAAACGCTCCACCACCACCAGAATCACAGTCTTCCCCGAGGAACAAGGCAGGTCCGCAATGAAGTCCATGGAGAGATGTGTCCAAGGACGGGAAGGAATGAGTAACGGGAGGAGAGGACCTGAAGGTCGTGAATGAGGGACTTTGGCACGAGCGCAGGTCTCGCAGGCTGCCACAAAACCCTCAACCGACTTACGAAGAGCCGGCCACCAGAATCTCCGAGAAATGAGATCCACTGTGTCTCTACCCCCCGGGTGCCCAGCAAGGACAGTATTGTGGTGCTCCTTAAAAACCTTATGTCGTAAAGCGAGAGGCACAAACAACTTCCCAGGAGGACAAAGATCAGGAGCATCTGCCTCGGCTGCCTGAACCTCTGCCTCCAATTCAGGATAAAGAGCAGAGACAACTACCCCTTCAGCCAAAATGGGACCTGGGTCTTCAAAGTTCCCCCCTCCCGGAAAACAACGTGACAGGGCATGAGCCTTCACATTCTTAACCCCAGGGCGGAATGTGACAACAAAATTAAACCTTTAAAAGAACAAAGACCATCTGGCCTGTCTCGGGTTCAGACACTTGGCTGACTCCAAGTAGGCCAGATTCTTATGGTCGGTAAACACGGTAGGTAATAGGGTGTCCGGCTCCTTCTAGCCAATGGTGCCATTCCTCAAAAGCTAACTTGATGGCCAACAACTCCCTATCTCCCACATCGTAATTTCTCTCTGTGGAGGAGAGTTTATTCGAGAAAAAGGCACACGGTCGCCATTTGGCAGGAGAGGGACCCTGAGACCGCACCCACACCCACCTCAGAGGCGTCCACCTCAACAGTGAAGGGCAGAGAGACATCAGGTTGTATCAAGATGGGAGCAGAAGCAAAACTCTCTTTGATACTAGATCTACAGACCAGGAGGAAAAATCTACCCCCTTTTTAGTCATATCAGTGAGTGGCTTAACAACAGAGGAATAATTCAAAATTAACTTCCTGTCATAATTGGCAAAACCCCAAAAATGCTTCAGCGCCTTCTGATTCTCAGGAAGCTCCCAATCAAGCACAGCGCGGACCTTCTCGGGGTCCATGTGAAAACCAGAAGCGGAGAGAAGAAACCCAGAAATTGAATTTCTGGAACCGCAAACACACATTTTTCCAGTTTAGCGTACAATTTATTCTCCCGCAGAATGAGCAAAACCTGACGTAGGTGGTCACTATGAGTCTTTAAATCAAGAGAAAAAATCAAAATGTCATCTAGGTCATCTAGTTATTGGAGCGGAATCAATAGCAAAAACAGGTATTTCCTTTCCCAAAGTGCATACCTGGAAACCATGTGTTAGAGCAAATTGATTATCAATGAGATTGACAGCTGCTCCACTAGCTACAAAAATCTGAAAAACAATATTCTTGCTCTCTAGCGTCACCCTGGCAGGTAGGACAAAACGGGAACTACAAGCAAACGGAAAACCTTCAATTACCTCATCAACCTTGCCAATAGTAACAGGTGGAATGTTTTTAGAGGACTTTTTTCTTTTTGTTTCTTTATTACCCTCAAAAAACTCCCTGAATCTCCTAGAGGGACAAATATTTGCTAAATGATTTATACCTCCACAACAGAAACAAACCCTCCTCTGAGAGCTGAATCCTCTATTATTAGAGGCAAGCAAACCCAGCTCCATGGGCTCCTGCTCAGAGAGGATTGAGAGAGACTGAGGCTCCTGCGCACTGAATGAGACCACCCTACTGTCCTTGGACTGAGTATGACAGGAAGGAGTGATCTCTCCTCTCTCTCTAAGACGCCTGTCAATACGAACAGCCCGAGACATGGCAGACTCCAAGGAGGTAGGTCTCTCATGAAAGGCAAATGCATCTTTCAATCCCTCTGAGAGACCATGGCAAAATTCACTTCGAGTGCAGCATCATTCCAACCAGTATCAGCTGCCCATCTCCAAAATTCTGAACAGTATATCTATGCGGACTGTTTACCCTGGCATAAAATACGCAGTTTAGAT
Source organism: Bufo gargarizans (assembly GCF_014858855.1). Taxonomy (NCBI): domain Eukaryota; kingdom Metazoa; phylum Chordata; class Amphibia; order Anura; family Bufonidae; genus Bufo; species Bufo gargarizans. The sequence continues at coordinate 414,028,696 of NC_058081.1, read as the reverse complement.
TCAGCCAGAGCAATATGATCCGGATCATCATATATCTGACCCAGGGCTAAAAAAAAAAGTAGCGAGATGATGATCCCCACCCTCCGCTCCTCATCACCAGAGGAATGGGGAAGTAGGCGAAAATGGAGTTTGCAAGCCTCTCTAAACCGAACAAAATTCTCACTACCCCCGGAGAACGTATCCGGAAGCGAGATTTTAGGCTCAAAACAAATTTGTTGTGCGTTCACACTCTTATCTATTATTAACAGTGGCTAGTGCACAGTTTCCCGCAATCCCCTATCTAACTGCTGCTCAACTTTCTCCTATTAGCTAATACACTACAGGCTATTGCTGTTTAAAACACATGCTTTACAGAACTCTGCCCCCCGACATGTTTCGCCAATTTAACTTGGCGTCTTCAGGGGATCGGGCAGTCTGCTGTTAATAATAGATAAGAGTGTGAACGCACCAGCTACTGTGACTAACCACAGCGCTGTGGCACAACAGAGCTGGTATTAGCTAGCATCTGTGGCGGCTGCTAAATATAAAGCAGCCAAACAGAGCTAAGTAATCCAAATATTTGGACAGATAGCAGCATTTCCACCAGGATCCCAAGACGCCATTATTACCATTCAAAATAAAAAATCACCACACAGACAGCAGGCTTAGCTGACAATTTTAAATGTTAGTCCAGTGTGTAGAATCTTTTATAACTTAATACAATAAATGTTATGGTTTAATTTAGAAAATCATCACACGTGTCAACCTAGAGACAGCCATTGGTCTCACGGATCATTTGTAAAATAAAAATATAATTGTGTCTCAACACGTAGTGAAGGGTCACCCAAAAGTGAAATAGATCACGATGTGTTCGGCCCGAGCCCCCGAGCAATATGGTGCTCGATCAACACTAATTAATCTGTAGCAGTATACTGTGCTCTTTTGTGTTAATTACGTCACACAGTTTAATATTGTCTTCAAAAATGATTTTACTGTGCATACTCACTACAAGGTAACTTGAAAAAAGAATAGGGCTTAATACTGACCCCTGAGGTCACCCCACTAGTGACGTTGGCCCAATCAAAGTATATGCTGTTAATAACCACCCTCTGACACTGTTTTCTATCACTGAACCAGTTACTTACCCACACACAGACATGTTCTCCCAGTCCAAGCATTCTCATTTTATATACTAACCTTTTATGTGGCATAGCATCAAATGCTTTGGAGAAGTCGGGATATATGACTCACCTCGTTCCAGTCTAGAATTTATTTTCTCATCAAAACTGATTAGATCCGTTGGCAGGACCGTTTTCTTCATAAAACCCATGGTGAAACAGCATTATGTGCTTTTCATTTAGATACTCTAGGATAGCATATGTTAGAAAACTTTCAGTTTATCCACAACAGTTAGACTTACCAGCCTATAGTTTCCGGGCATTGTATTTGACCACTTTTTTAATATTGGCATCAAATTTGCTAAGCATCTATTTTGTGGAACAGACCCTGTCATTATACAGTCCTTAAAGAGGAGTTTTATCAGTTTTTACTTGCTAAAATCACTACCTCGTCATTGTGCTCTTTTTCTTTACTTATCTGCTCCCTCGTTACTGCACTGTGCCCCCACCCCCCTCCTTCACTTTTGGCACTCTGTATGCTAATCAATAGCAGCTGCAGCACCACTCGCCAGCAATACAGAAGATCAAATATCTAAAAGAAGCAGGCTGAGGCGCGCAGGACACCGAAGGGATCTCTTCATTATACATGCAATGCATTTCAAAGGTGTGCCTCCCTCTTCATGAGACATTTCATCACCTCCTCTATTTACAGACTTTGCTGCTGTATTAGGGTAAGAACTTCAGACAAGTTAAGACACCCGATGCACCCCAGATTAGTGGAGTCAAAGGCTACAACATGGAGTACTGTGTACAGTTCTGGGATCCTGTGAACAAGGCAGACATAGCAGAGCTGGAGAGGCTTCAGAGGAGGGCAACTAAAGTAATAACTGGAATGGGGCAACTACAGTACCCTGAAAGATTATCAACATTAGGGTTATTCACTGATGAAAAAAAGACGACTGAGGGGAGATCTAATTACTATGTATAAATATATCAGGGGGCAGTACAGAGATCTCCCCCATCATCTATTTATCCCCATGACTGTGACACTGTCAGTCATGTGATCAAGGTTCTCTAGCCAAGCAGAGCAGAGGTGGAGAACTAAACTGTTGTGACTAGGGCAAGTGTCATCTATATAGTGTCTGATTTGTGTATAGCAGGCATGCTCAACCTGCGGCCCTCCAGCTGTTGTAAAAGTACAACTCCCACAATGCCCTGCTGCAGGCTGATAGCTGCTATACACAAGCCACACACTATATAGATGACACTTGCCCTAGTCACACCAGTTTAGTTCTCCTCCTCTGCTCTGCTTGGCTAGAGAACCTTGATCACATGACTGACATCACTAAAGGTCCTATAGTAGCTTCTGCTTGATGAACATGCTGAGCTATAACTAGAAGATACAGGCTTATAGCCTCCCCACCCTCTCCAGCCTTCTTGATGTGGGAAAGAGACACTATGCAGGAGAGGGGAGCTGTATAAGGAGCCAAGTACAGTGGACCCTCAAGTTACAATATTAATTGATTCCAACTAGACCATTGTATGTTAAAACCATTGTAACTTAAGTAATCGGTTCCAAAGCCCCAAAATGTCCAAGGGCCGCAGGTTGAGCATGCCTGGTGTATAGGGTGTCAGCTTTATAGTGTGTGGTGTATGTGTATAATGTGTTATCTATAGAGTGGCCACTTGAAGGGGGCATCGTACCAGCATGGTCTATATCAACTTGCAGGATAACAGGCCTAATTGGATGGACAGATGTTTTTTTTGGGCCTTATAAACTATGTTACTATGTATGTTTCTATATACAAAAAGATGCATAACTTATTCCAGCTGTATGTATATATTTATATACAGGAGATGCCCAGGTTTAGTAACATAGTAACATAGTTTATGCCAACATGGTCCTTATCACTATATACATTTTCTTGTATATAGTGATACGGACCATGCTGGTATAACCTGGGCATCTCCTGTATATAATTATATACAGCTGGTATACGTTATACATCTTCTTGTATAAACGTATACCAGCTGTATATAATTATATACAGGAGAGACCCAGGTTATACCAGATGGTCCATATTACTATATACAAGAAGATGTAAAACGCCGGTCTTAATAAATGTACCCCTTAGTCTATATGGTTTGTGCCTATGGTTAGGAAAGTCTATATACTGTAGTAAGTGCATAGGGTTATAGAGTATATAAAGGTTACATGTAGTCTATACTGTGTTTGTATAGAATAAGTGAAGTCTATAAAATGTTTATATAAACACTACAGAAACTACTCTTACCCTATACAAATTGTAGTCTATATAACGTGTGTACAGGGTAAGTGCATGGACGGACTGGCAATGTATTCCAGGGGGTCGTTTTGCCTTTAATGAAATCGCAGCACTGCTGTTATCTTATCATGCTGCCGCTGACAAATGCGTCACCAGCACTACTACCCATCAGGTCCTTTGACACCCAGCGGCCAGATAGAAGGCATAACAGACTTACTTACTAGTCCGCCCTCCAGGTGCCGAAGAAGCTGAGGTTTCTCCCACTGAGAGCACCAACGTGCCTCTGACGCTTTGCTACAACCTTCTCTTGTGCTGGTACACAGCCGATGCAGGCCTCTCAGCTCTCTTACAGCCTAATGGGGAACGGCCAATGGGAATGGACATTCCTAAGGGGTGGTGAGGAGAGGAAGACAATTCCAGAAAAAAGAGAGAGTGTTAGTCAGGGAACTTCCTGGAAGGAAGCCAGGAAGGTCAGAGAATAACCGGAGGGTCCAGAGGAAGGAAGGACAATGTTGAGAGGGTGAGGGAGGAAAGAGACTATTGAAGGGAGGTAAAGGCTGCAAACTTCTACAGCAACACTCCTGGTAGAAAGGACCTTGATGACCTCATAGCCATGTGACCAGTAATATTGCTAGGTTACTGGTCACATGGTGATGGTGTCATCTCAGGTCCTAGAGAATCACAGCTCTCACAGTACGCTGCCTGGAGTGGTGGCAGTGCTAGCAGGGCTCAAGAGGCAGCTGCCTTAGGCCCCCCAGGAGCAACTGGGCCCGGAGCAGCTGCCCCTTTTGCCCCTTGTTAAAGACGGCCCTGTCCAGAGCATGCGCTCTGTAGTTTACCACACGCTAAGGGTACTTTCACACTAGCGGCAGGATGGATCCGACAGGCTGTTCACCCTGTCGGATCCGTCCTGCCGCTATTTTGCTGTGCCGCCGGACCGCCGCTCCATCCCTATTGACTATAATGGGGACCGGGGCGGAGCTTCGGCACAGCACGGCAGTTCGCAGTGAGAGGCCGCCGGACTAAAGAGTCGGACATGCAGTACTTTTAGTCTGGCGGCCTTTCGCCGTGTACTGCTGTGCTGTGCCGGAGCTCCGCCCCTGTCCCCATTATAGTCAATAGGGACGGAGCTGCGGTCCAGCGGAATGGCGAAATAGCAGCAGGACGGATCGACAGGGTGAACAGCCTGTCGGATCAGTCCTGCCGCTAGTGTGAACATAGCCTAATGCCGCCATGAGTGCATGATGGGGATCGCAATATTTCTGGTCAGTGTGTTTACATGTAGTGCCTTTACTTCCCTGCAATAGTATGTTCGATCACTTGCACATGATTTTATTAACCCTTGATACAACGTACTCCAGATTTGAATTCGATTTTATATAATAAGTTATGACACAATCATGTATTGTATTTTTATCAATCATGTCTATCTGTATTTGGCACAATATTTGGCACAATAATCATGTGATTCTGGACTTTTTTATATATTTTTAATTTGATATGTATTATACACAAAGTGTAATTTTGTGGAACCTGTTGATCATGTGACACTATGATGTAATCACGTTTGGATATATATTGCCCACATTGTCCTGTTACTATTGTGCTGCTCTATTTTGTACAAGGTGGATACCAGGTAAGCTTATTCCCACTGAGCCTGCACCCAGCCTTCCCATTTTTTGAATCAGTGCTGTCCTTTTTGATATACTGTGTATATATATATATATATATATATATATATACAAACCGGATTCCAAAAAAGTTGGGACACTATACAAATCGTGAATAAATACTGAATGCAATGATGTGGAGGTGCCAACTTCTAATATTTTATTCAGAATAGAACATAAATCACGGAACAAAAGTTTAAACTAAGAAAATGTACCATTTTAAGGGAAAAATATGTTGAATCAGAATTTCATGGTGTCAACAAATCCCCAAAAAGTTGGATAATATAATAATACAGGCCTCTAACTGTTCAATCGTCTTGGGCCTTCTTTGTTGCACCTTCCTCTTTATGATGCACCAAATGTTCTCTATAGGTGAAAGATATGGACTGCAGACTGACCATTTCAGTACCCGGATCCTTCTCCTACGCAGCCATGATGTTGTGATTGATGCAGAATGTGTTCTGGCATTATCTTGTTGAAAAATGCAGGGTCTTCCCTGAAAGAGATGACGTCTGGATGGGAGCATATGTTGTTCTAGAACCTGAATATATTTTTCTGCATTGATGGTGCCTTTCCAGACATGCAAGCTGTCCATGCCACACGCACTCATGCAACCCCATACCATCAGAGATGCAGGCTTCTGAACTGAGCGTTGATAACAACTTGGGTTGTCCTTGTCCTCTTTGGTCCTTTGATCTTCTTTAGTTTTGGGTGTCTGGACGGGGTGGCTTTTGGGTCCGACCATCCAAGCAGTATCTGACAGGACCGTTGTTTTGAAATGACTGCAAGCACTGGTAGGCATCGCGCATGCGCGATCCTTCACAGGAGCCTGGCCAGCAGCAAGATACAGAGAGAGAGGGTCAGGTACACATGCTCTGATGTCTTGTGTACAGAGCAGAGCCACTCCCTCAGGTAGGGATAAGTCTGTACACGAAACGTCACCACAGGAGCCTGAAGAAACCTAATGATATTGATGAAAACACTACATTACAAAAGTATTATGTGGTATGTTATAAGGCACGTTGTAAGAAATATATATAACTTGGATAACCTCTTTAAGAACGCCGACAAAGGTGGTGGAATCGTCAACATGGACCGTGACTATTACATGGCTAAAGCAAGTAGAATACTATACAATCTCAAATACTATAAGGTACTTGATAATGATCCCACTGGGCTTTTTGAAAAAAATCCCTTAGAGAACTCATTGATTCTGGGTACACACTCGGTATTGTTGACAAAACAGAGAAACAGTTCCTTTCAATACCACATCCATCCATATCCCGTTTTTATTTTCTACCCGAGATCCACAAGTGCGTATACAACCCCCCGGAAGGCCCATTATATCTGGCATTGACTCTCTGAGAGACACCTCTCACCTTATTGATCTTCTAGATTCATTCCAATGGCAAGAGGGGTTTCTATGGGTGACTTTAGATGTATCCTCCTTATACAGCAACATCAGACACGAGCTAGGTCTCCCAGGCATAAAACACTTCCTTGAGACTGATCCCACCATGCCCATTCTTCAAAAATAATTAATTTTGAGAGCTATCACATTCATCCTACACCACAACTACTTTATTTTAAGGGAACTGCGATGGGGACAAAATTGGCCCCCTAACACGCTAACCTCTTCATGAGGCTTTTTGAGGAGCAATACGGCCTACTATCCCAGCTCAGGTTTTTTCGTCACTATATCGATGACGTCATCCTTATCTGGGAAGGCAATCTGATGAACTTCAATTGTTCATCGAAAAACTCAACACCAATGATTGGGGACTCAACTTCAGCCTAGAATACAGCCCTACTGAAGCTATCTTACTTGACATACATCTCACTTCCACATCCGACAGAATCACTACGAATACCCATTTTAAGAAAGTCGACGCAAACAGCTATTTAGATTGCACCAGCTGTCACCACTTAAAATGGAAAAGAAACATCCTGTATAGTTAGATCTAAAGGATCAGGAAGAATTGCTCTGAAAAATTCCACTATGAAACAACTCCAGACCCTCCAATATAGGTTCAGAGAAAAGGGAAATCCAAAAAAAAAACTCATCAGCGATTCTATGCAAAGAACCATGAAGGAAAGCCAAAAAGATGCGTTAAAAAACAAAAATGGCAGACCCCAAAAAACAGAAAAGCACGAAAGACCCCCAATTCAATCTGATCACTAGATATGATGCAAAAAACACAGAGATCAGACAGGTATTGATGAAACATTGGGGGATACTCTGAAAAGACCCCATTTTGAAAGATACAATACCCCTCGTCCGTTGCACCTTCCTGCCCCAAGGTCAAAAACGATAGTAAACATACACATTGCTCCCTGAAGGTGAATGTTACTGTCACAAAAGGGGCTTTTAAATGTAGAATTAATAGATGTAAGTGTTGAGATATGATCACCCACAATAGAAAATATGTCATTATTCCCTCTTCCAAGGAAATATTCACCCTAAAACACTAGATGAACTGTGGCACTAGGAATGTCATTTATTTGTTACAATGTTGATGTAATTTACAGTACATGGGCAGAACAACCCAAACCCTCCAAGAGAGGATGAATGAGAATTGCTCCAGCATCAATCGTGGAGTACTCACACATAGCGTCTCCAGGTACTTTTCAGAACACCACGACAATAATCCCTCTCACCTGGAGTAGATTCCACATTCTTACCAACAGTTATATAGGAAGGAGATGTACTGGATTTACCGATAGAATACCCTATTTCCTTTCGGATTAAACAAATCCCAAGACTATGTCAACTACTAGTCGCTAGTCGCTAATAGCTCTCCACCGGAAATGCTAGCTTGACTCTTATCTTTTTTTAAAATATCACAGTACAACAAAAAAAAACTAAGCCGACATCTTATGTTTATATGTACATACATGTATAATATAAATATAAATAAATATTAACATATAATACACTGGATTTTATTTTTATATCTGTATATCTATATTTATATACATTTTTAAAGTGTCCTTAATGGTGATCAATTTCCCCCAACCAAGAATTATATTTTATTCATTTACATATTTATATATCTATATTTAAAAAATGTTATGTAGTCTCAACGGTGATCAATTTCTATCAGTCAAGAATTACCCCACTGACCAATCTGCATGTACTGTTATAGATTTTATATCTTGAACATAAGGTTGTACATAAATGTTCAAGACAAAATATTACATAAATAATGCTGAGACTTTGTATATACATATCTAAAAAGTATGTATATGTACATAAATCTATATTTATATTTTTATCCTAAGGTCCCCCCCCCCCCCCTCTGTTTTTACTACCACAATCTCTTTTATCACACTAATCTTTATTATACCAATCCTAATTCCCTAACTTAAGGTATATCGCATTGAGACTCACAAACTCCCCACATGTCACAAAATCACATTTTTCCATTCGATCAGTTATTCATTTTTTCATCAGTACATTTATTTATTCATTTATTTATTTTATACGTTTTATTCTCATTTGTATCTCCTTTTTATTATATATTTTTGATTATTGTAACAACCATTATTCCATTATCTCACCATTTTTCCAAAGTTCCCCAATTGTAAACTGAACATCTACTCCAACATCGATTTATATACAGTACCCATTCATTCTTAGCTATATTTATATTTTCATTATTTTATTAACTAATCCAGGCAAGGGAAATTCGTTTTTGTGGGTGTCTTGAGCTTATCTCACAAAACACCTCCCTGGTGAAGTGAGTCATTGGTTCACAATTTTAATTACAGTGATTTTAATACTTTTAATATTTATGGATTTCAGGTGGTAACACATCTCTTTTAATATGTAACCGTTGAGATATAAATGAGGATATATATATATATCCTCATTTATATCACCATTGTCTGTTCCCACCTGTCCTCACATATTGTGCACATTGTATACACAAGTGGGTTGGCATTTACATAGTGTTTTTTTTTTCCTGATATTGCATTCCAAGGGGCAGAAGGAATGAACATTACTATGAACTGTGGGAATGAATATTACTGGGACAGTGGGTGTTATGTCTTCATACATGTTCACACAGTGTGAAGTATGACATTTTTGTACAAACCGGATTCCAAAAAAGTTGGGACACTATACAAATCGTGAATAAAAACTGAATGCAATGATGTGGAGGTGCCAACTTCTAATATTTTATTCAGAATAGAACATAAATCACGGAACAAAAGTTTAAACTGAGAAAATGTACAATTTTAAGGGAAAAATATGTTGAATCAGAATTTCATGGTGTCAACAAATCCCAAAAAAGTTGAGACAAGGCCATTTTCACCACTGTGTGGCATCTCCCCTTCTTCTTACAACACTCAACAGACGTCTGGGGACAGAGGAGATCAGTTTCTCAAGTTTAGAAATAGGAATGCTCTCCCATTCTTGTCTAATACAGGCCTCTAACTGTTCAATCGTCTTGGGCCTTCTTTGTTGCACCTTCCTCTTTATGATGCACCAAATGTTCTCTATAGGTGAAAAATCTGGACTGCAGACTGGCCATTTCAGTACCCAGATCCTTCTCCTACGCAGCCATGATGTTGTGATTGATGCAGAATGTGGTCTGGCATTACCTTGTTGAAAAATGCAGGGTCTTCCCTGAAAGAGATGACGTCTGGATGGGAGCATATGTTGTTCTAGAACTTGAATATATTTTTCTGCATTGATGGTGTCTAATTCTATGACACCGTCACTCACATCACTCATCTTCCACTCGCGTCACTGCAGGTGCTACAGCTATGGGTCACCACAGGAGTACATTTGATTTTATCGCTCCATGACGCTCTATATTACACTGACCATCCGAGTATAATGGAAGTCAATAAGATGACCCTCCCCTCTTACTCTGAAGAGGGGAGGGTGCCTGGTTCATAGAAAAAAAAGTCATAAATTGATGGAAACACCACCAAAATGGTTCTGGAACAGCATGGGGAGGAAGTCTTGATGCATCTTGGACTCCGAGGTTGCTGCTGGGAACGTTGTTGTCTGAGTAGTACGCCACTTTTACAGACTAACAATAATATGCACAAAACAAAAGATAAAATCTTTAGAGAAAAAATTGGTAGGAAACATTCTTTCCTGTATATTTACTTACACTTTATATACAAGTGCTGCAGGAAATTACAAGCAAGAAGCACTCCGATACAACCTGTATATCACATAAAGGAGGGCCTCATTCACATTATGGTACAATTGTTCATGAAGTGGGACTTCTACACTCATAAAGCCTATGCACTAAGTGAAAGGGCTGCCAAAAATTACAAGGAACCGGCACTCCAATACACCCTTTGTGACACATAAAGGAGGGCATCATACACACCCTTGAGAAATTATGATTGATGGCCTGCTGGTGACCCTCTAAAACATTTGGAGCAAGGGCCTCCTAATCTGACCATCTAAAACATTAGGGGCGAGGGCCCTCTGCTGAGCGGATCATCAAAGAAAATTTGGTTGAGGGCCTAATGCTGAGCTAACCCTCTAAAACATTATGGTTGAGGGCCTGCTGCTGAGCTGACCACTGAAAAAATTTACAGCGTTCAAAGTAGGCCGGCTCGCCTGAATACTTCAGCTAGGAATAAATCAATAGGACTCCGGTTCAATTTTGTTTGAAGTGGGGCAATGATTAAGAGGGACGGCCGGGGGCATCCATATTGCGCCGCTAGAGGTGAAATTCTTGTACCGGCGTAAGACGAACCAAAGCAAAAGCATTTGCCAAGAATGTTTTCATTAATCAAAAACGATAGTCGGAGGTTCGAAGACGATCAGATACTGTTGTAGTTCCGACCATAAATCATGCCGACAGGCGATCCGGCGGCGTTATTCCCATGACCTGCTGAGCAGCTTCTGGGAAAGCAAAGTCTTTGGGTTCCAGGGGGAGTATGGTTGCAAAGATGAAACTGCGGCTTAATTTGGCTCAACACGGGAACCTCACCCGGTCCGGACATAGAAAGGATTGACAGATTGATAGCTCTTTCTCGATTCTGTGGGTGGTGTTGCATGGACCTTCTTAGTTGGTGGACCAAACTGTCTGGTTAAATACGATAATGAACAAGACTCCTCTGTGATAACTAGTTAAGCGAACCCTGGCGGTGAGGATTGTGTTGACCAGATTCTTGGATAGTGAGACTGGACTTGTAGGTGAGGGCCTGCTGGTGAGATGACCCTCTAAAAAAATTATATGCCAGGGCCTGCAGGTGAGCTGACCCTGTAAAAAATTATATGCGTGGGCCTGCAGGTGAGCTGACCCTGTAAAACATTATATGTGTGGGTCTGTAGGTAAGCTGACCCTGTAAAAGATTGTAGGTGAGGGCCTGCTGGTGAGCTGACCCTTTAAAACATTATATGCGTGAGTCTGCTGGTGAACTAACCATTTAAAAAGATTTATGATGCGGGCATGCTGGTGATTTGACCCTGTAAAAGATTTTAGGTGCAGGCCTGCTGGTGAGCTGACCCTGTAAAAGATTTTAGGTGCAGGCCTACTGGTGAGCTAACCTTGTAAAAGATTTTAGGGGCAGGCCTGCTGGTGAGCTGACCCTGTAAAAAATAATATGCAAGGGCCTGCTGGTGAGCTGACCCTCTAAAAGGTTGTAGGTGAGGGCCTGCACATTTAAAGTGCCGTTATGTTCATCAGCTTTTCTCTGGTGGAGTCGAGAAATCGTGGTCAATCCAGGCCTTGCTAATTTTAATAAGATTCAACCTGCCAGCATTTTTACCTCACAGGTGGATACGCTTATCTGTTATAATGCCACCAGCAGTACTAAATACCCGATCAGACAAAACGCTGGTGGCAGGGAAGGTCAGCACCCCCAAGGCGTAGAGCGCCAGTTCATGCCACGTGTCCAGCTTGGACACCCAGCAGTTGTAAGGCACTGAGGGATTATTGAGGATGCTGACACGGTCTGCTATGTACTCCTGCACCATCTTCCAAAATGTGACAGTAGGCTGCGCATCAGGGTGAGGGTGCTGGTGGGGTGTCATGAAACTGTCCCAGGTTTTGGAGAGTGTTGCCCTGCCTCTGTTGGAACTGCTGTGTGTTCCCCTTGTCTCCCCACTCGGTTGGCCAAGGAACTATGGACTCTGCCGCCAGAATTGTCAGATGGAAATTTTTGGAGCAATTTTTCAACAAGGATCTTCTGGTATTGCACCGTTTTGCTCGTTCTCTCCACCAGAGGAACAACCAGTAATCCGTGTTGTCTAAAATGCTTATAATGAGCGGGTCGCAGGAAAGGCAGCCTAACATGAAGTCAGCCATGTTTGCCAGAGTACCAACAGGCAAGACTTCGCTGTGTTTGAATGCCTGGGGTAAGGACATTTGGACGTTGTGCTGGGACAGGGAAGTGGTCACTGATGGTGCTTGCGAAGGTCCAGGTGCAGGCTGGAAGGCATCCGGACCTGCATCTTCAACAGAGGATTGGCCAGCATGTAACACAGGGGAAGAGGAGGCAGTAGTGTGACCCGCAGACACAGATTATGGACCTATGCGTTCGTCCCACTTGATGATGCTTGGATGCCATGTGGCAGATTATGCTGGTGGTGGTGAGGTTGCTAGAGTTCACACCCCAGTTTATTTTGGTTTGGCACATGTTGCAAACTACTATTCTTTTGTTGTCCACACTTTGCTCAAAACACCTAGCGCCATACTGTGGAACACCTACCCCTTGCAAGGGAGATTTTCCGCAATGGGGTGCTCCGTGGAACAGTTGGCGGGCCTGTTTGGAGTGGCCCGCTTTCTCCCTTTTGCCAGGGCAGCGCTAAATCCCACCCATCAGTGCCAGTGACATCACTGGCCTTCCTGGCAGCCCCATGGAGAGCCCCGGTACATCACCAGATCCCCCAAAAATGCCTTTGCCCTGCACGATTTAGCGCAGGGCAATCCAGTTGTCTAATCTTCCCTTATGTGAAACTACCCTCCTTACTTTGAGTCCCTGACTCCATTGGAGAGACTCCACCATCCAGTTGCTCTCATACCTCAAAAGATTATTCCCATTTATAGTTTTTTTTATATATAAATCTTTCTCTTCACATAAACTCTCATATCCAAAAATTTTATGTCATCACATAAAACCGTTTTAGTAAATTGTAGACCAGGTACTACCTCATTCAAATATTGATTAAGTATCTCCAACTCGTCCAATGTGCCTTTCCAAATAAAATAAAAAATATTATCAATGAAGCGCCACCAGCACAGGATACCACCCCAAAACCTAGAGTAATATACATACTCATCCTCCACCGTGGCCATAAAGATATTAGCATAGTTTGGGCCACATGGGACCCAATTACCATAACCAGTTTCTGCAACCCTTTTTAACACTCAGTGGGAGTATTGAGAAGAGGAAGTGATAGAGAGAAAATCTTGAGGAGAAAGGAACTAAGTGGATATTTGTTTGGAAATCACTGCAGCCACGAGGTATGAATATTGAATTCAATATAAATTATATTAATTAGATCTTTATATCAGTATATTGCTGAAATAGGAGAATATGGATTTGTTTTTAACATTGTTTTACGCTTCTGTTTACGCTCCAGTAACGGAAGTAAGGATGGCATGTTGTCCTTGTAGCGGGAGATCCAGCAGGGTGGCCAACCAGTAATCAGCATTGGTTAGAATGTGGGCACCCTGGCTGTCATTGCACAGGCACTGCAGTATGTAGTCGCTAATGTGTGCCAGGCTGCCCAGAGGCAACGACAACCTAACCAAGGTGAGTAGCAACCACTCACCCTGGCTAGGAACAAGTAACAACTTTTCTTGTCAACCACCATCTATGAGTGCCTTCTCCCCTTTTCTTTTTGGCCATTTAATCACAGAGGCAACGACAAGCTGTACTGAGTGGTAGGTGTAGTGTCTGTGTCCTCTGTATCCCTCAGCCACGCTCCAGTGATGCCCATGAGCTGATTTGGGTGCCACCCTGCTCCTTCCAAAACTGTGTCTTGGCTGGACAGTTGGATACCTGGTTGCTGTAGGTGCAGGAACCCACCTGTGGACGACTGGCCTGATAACTGTGAGAATGATCCCTGTTCCTCCCCCTCTTCCTACTGTGCCACATCCTCATCCATTTGCGCCTGAAGCATTATTTCAAGGAGACATAAAAGTAGGATAGTAAGGCTGATGCCGCTGTCATCACCGCTGGCCATGTTGGTGGAGTACTCGAAGCAGCGCAACAAGTCCCGCATAGAGGCCCACTCAGTAGTGAAATGTTGCTGTTCCGCCGAGCAACTCACCCGTGCGTGCTACAGCTGAAGCTCCACTATCATCTGCTGCTGCTCGTAGCATATGAGGCAGTGAGCAGGAAGGTCGAAGTTACGCTGCAGACCAGACAGGTGAGCAGCAGCAGGTGAGAACGTCGAAAGTGCACACAGACAGCCCTCACTTTCTGCAGCAGCTCTGACATATCTGGGAAATTCTTGAGGAACCTCTGCACCACCAAGTTTAGCACATGCACCAGGCAAGGGATGCTCATCAAACTGCCTAGCCTCAGAGCTGCTACAAGATTTTGCCCGTTGTCGGACACCACCAGGCCTGGCTTGAGGCTCAGCGGCACCAACCACTCATTGGTCTGTTCTTCCATGCCCCCCACAGCTCCGGCGCAGTGTGTGGTCTTTCCTCCAAACATATGAGTTTCAGAACATACTGATGTCATTTCCCCCTGGCTGTGCTGAAGTTGGTGGTGCAGCTGACGTGATGAGGAGGCGGTAGAGGAGGAACAGGATGAGGCAATATGAAATACCCAAAAACATCCAGCAATCCTCAGTGGCGGTAGGACATGAGCCAAACTACTGTCGCCGCAGGACCAGCCACCACTACATTTACCCAGTGGAAAGATTGGGAGATATAACGTTCCTACCCGCACTTACTGGTCCACATGTGGGTGATTATGTGGACCTTGCCACTAATGGCGTTGCACAGCGCACGCCTGATTTTTTTCCACTACTTGCTTGTGCAGGGCAGGGATAGCCCACCTTGAAAAGTAGTGGTGGCTGGGAACCACGTACAGTGGGACAGCTGCCGTCATTACATTTTTAAAACTGTCTGTCTCCACGAGACGGAATGGCAGCATTTCAAAGGCCATCCGTTTTGAAATGCTTGCATTCAGGGCCAGCGTTGGCGGGTGGTAGGGGGTACTTCCTCTGTCTCTCCAGCATTTGTGGGATGGATTGCTGAACTCTTCCATGGCACAGTGTGGACATGTTGGATGAGGGTGGTGTGGCTGCCACATCGTCTGTTTGCAGGGTGGCAGGTGCCATTGTCGCTCCCGAGGGGGATGAAGAGACCGAGACCGCAGCAGAAGAGGAAACAGGAGGAGACTTTGATCTTTTGTGGTTCTTGAGGTGTCTACTCCACTGCAGCTTGTGCTTTGCAGTTAGATGCCGGATCATGCCTCGCTTCCGGCTCTGACTGCACAGCGTGCAAACCACCTGTCCTGTCGTCAGCACACTGCCTGAAGAACTGCCACTCCAGGGATTTCCTTTGTGCTGGCTTTGGTGTGCTATGTCTCTTGGTGCATTGGGCAGTAGCAGGCGCACTGACTGGGGGATGACCGCTCTGCTTTTGCACCCTGCTCGCTCTTTTGCTGTGCGGCTAGAGCTGAGTGCCCCCCTCCTCTTCCTCTGAACTGCACACATCACTGGCATAAGATAACAATAAAAAGTCAGTCCTGTGTCCCAACACGGATGATTACTTGCGCTGCTGCTGGTTTCGGAGTAGTGTGGTAGGTAATTCACACTGGAGATGCAGAAAATGAAAGTTTTGGAACCGCGCTGCTTGAGACTATGTTCCCCGGTCAACAGTGAATAGCACAGGGCACCGGCCCTTCTCCTCTTCACCCAAAAAGATCCGATCTTCCACAGACCTTCTCCTCTACAGGGTTTAGGAAGATTGGCAGAATGGTGAAGCACCCTTTTGCAAGATGGTTTAAAAAGTTTTATTCTACTCACAAGAGTTGGTAGACAAAAGGCATATAGTAATATTAAGACTGTCACGTTCCTGCCTGACTCGGGTTTCGCTGCCTTGCTTCTTCAGGGGCGACAACTGCGCATGTCCGCAGTGGGGCCCTTTAAATAGCCCAGCTTATCTCATTATATGAGCCGATATTTATCCGGATCATATCCCAAGAATACAAAGCAATGTTTTCAAATCATACATATTACAAATACAGTCATGATCTTATTATACCTTCAAATTAAAAGTCTCTTGCTGTTATGAACAGCATAAACCGCATAAACACTTGTTCACATATTCACCCTTTCGGTTTACCGCAGTCCTGTTTAATAAGTGTAGTTCTCCGACTCCCTACTACACATTTTTATCTCACATCATAGTATTAACAGTCAATATCATAAAATAAATTCCTCCAGCTCTACCTGTATTGTTCATAGACCCGTCATTTAGGCTCCGCCCACTCCTGGGACGTCATTCAGGTATTCCTGACCTCGCCTCCCCCCTCCGACGCCCACATCACAATGTGACACCGCCCTATTGAGCGGTCCAACCCTCATGACGTCGCTCAAAGGTCCTCAAGAAGCAAGGTAAAGAAAACCTGAATAGCGCTACCAGTAGAGATACTTTACAATATGCATGGTTTCAAATCAAATTCTATGTTCAGCCCGCCTGGTTGTAGGGTCCCTAGCTGGTAGATCCACTCTACCTCTTTTTTATTAATTTGTGCCAACGAGTCCCCCCCTCGCCAGTGTGGCTTAATAATTTCTACTCCAGCAAATTTCAAGCCCCGCAGATTTTTTCCATGCGTGAGCTTGAAATGGGCTGATACACTATGGGTCATCAGACCTTTTCTGATGTTCCGTAGATGTTCTTGTAGTCTAATTTTCAGCTTCCTTACCGTCCTACCCACGTACTGGAGCCCACAGGGGCACTCCAGCACGTATATGATACTCTCCTTCTCACAAGAGCAGTTTCCTCTTATACGGAACTCCACTCCATTCTTTTTGGATAATATGCAGTTAGTATTTTTCTGCCGTTCTGTTGTATTCCGATTCTTGCACCCTGCGCAGAACCCACACCAGGTGAATTTTCCTCCTTCCTTGATTGGCTTAATATTCGCTGGGGGGATAGCGCTGTGTACAAGCTTTGTTCTAATACTAGCCGCTTTCCTAAAAATAAAGGAGGGATTATCTGGTATAATTTTTCCTAATACTGGATCGTTCTTTAGTAGCCCCCAGTTCTTTTTCACAATTTTTTTAATGTTGTCAGACATCGAGCAGTATTTTGTCACGAACGAGAACTTGTAGTCCCTATCATCCTTTTTCACTTTTTCTCTCATATGCTCATTCTCTTCCCTTTTTTCCACCTCCACAGTTTTTATACACACGTCCAGATTTGCCTCATCATAACCCCTTTCAACAAATCTACCTTTTAACACTTTGCTTTGTGTTCTATAATCTTCCACTGTTGTGCAATTACGGGCCATTCTCTTAAATTGTCCCTTCGGTATATTCTTGAGCATGGCCCATAGTGGCAACTCTTCATATCGATGTAGGAGTTAACATCTGTCTCCTTAAAATATGAACTGGTTATGAAGCGGCCATCTTCTATCCGTATGCTCAAATCCAGAAAATTGACATTACTGATCTCCCCCACAAATCGCAGGTTCCAGTCATTATTGTTCAACTGGCAGATGAAAGACTCAAGTCCCTCTCTCCCTCCTTCCCACACTAGGAGACAGTCATCGATATACCTCCTCCAGAAGGTCAACTTATGCCCTGGGGTGTCCGCTCCTAGTGTGGGAAGGATGGAACTCTCCTCCCATGCCCCCATAAAAATATTAGCAAAACTGGGGGCGAATTTCGCCCCCATCGCCGTCCCAATGCACTGTACATAGTGCGAGTCCCTAAACCAAAAGTAGTTGTGGTCAAGACAATAGCTGAGGCATTCCAGGATAAAGTTTCCCTGTTGATCTCCTATTTTTGCATCTTTTTTAAAGATTAAAAAAGATGCATTGGGACGGCGATGGGGGCGAAATTCGCCCTCAGTTTTGCTAATATTTTTATTGGGGCATGGGAGGAAAGTTCCATCCTTCCCACACTAGGAGCGGACACCCCAGGGCGTAAGTTGACCTTCTGGAGGAGGTATATCGATGACTGTCTCCTAGTGTGGGAAGGAGGGAGAGAGGGACTTGAGTCTTTCATCTGCCAGTTGAACAATAATGACTGGAACCTGCGATTTGTGGGGGAGATCAGTAATGTCTCTGTCAATATTCTGGATTTGTGCATACGGATAGAAGATGGCCGCTTCATAACCAGTTCATATTTTAAGGAGACAGATGTTAACTCCTACATCGATATGAAGAGTTGCCACTATGGGCCATGGCTCAAGAATATACCGAAGGGACAATTTAAGAGAGTGGCCCGTAATTGCACAACAGTGGAAGATTATAGAACACAAAGCAAAGTGTTAAAAGGTAGATTTGTTGAAAGGGGTTAAATCTGGACGTGTGTATAAAAACTGTGGAGGTGGAAAAAAGGGAAGAGAATGAGCATATGAGAGAAAAAGTGAAAAAGGATGATAGGGACTACAAGTTCTCGTTCGTGACAAAATACTGCTCGATGTCTGACAACATTAAAAAAATTGTGAAAAAGAACTGGGGGCTACTAAAGAACGATCCAGTATTAGGAAAAATTATACCAGATAATCCCTCCTTTATTTTTAGGAAAGCGGCTAGTATTAGAACAAAGCTTGTACACAGCGCTATCCCCCCAGCGAATATTAAGCCAATCAAGGAAGGAGGAAAATTCACCTGGTGTGGGTTCTGCGCAGGGTGCAAGAATCGGAATACAACAGAACGGCAGAGAAATACTAACTGCATATTATCCAAAAAGAATGGAGTAGAGTTCCGTATAAGAGGAAACTGCTCTTGTGAGAAGGAGAGTATCATATACGTGCTGGAGTGCCCCTGTGGGCTCCAGTACGTGGGTAGGACGGTAAGGAAGCTGAAAATTAGAATACAAGAACATCTACGGAACATCAGAAAAGGTCTGATGACCCATAGTGTATCAGCCCATTTCAAGCTCACGCATGGAAAAAATCTGCGGGGCTTGAAATTTGCTGGAGTAGAAATTATTAAGCCACACTGGCGAGGGGGGTACTCGTTGGCATAAATTAATAAAAAAGAGGTAGAGTGGATCTACCAGCTAGGGACCCTACAACCAGGCGGGCTGAACATAGAATTTGATTTGAAACCATGCATATTGTAAAGTATCTCTACTGGTAGCGCTATTCAGGTTTTCTTTACCTTGCTTCTTGAGGACCTTTGAGCGACGTCATGAGGGTTGGACCGCTCAATAGGGCGGTGTCACATTGTGATGTGGGCGTCGGAGGGGGGAGGCGAGGTCAGGAATACCTGAATGACGTCCCAGGAGTGGGCGGAGCCTAAATGACGGCTCTATGAACAATACAGGTAGAGCTGGAGGAATTTATTTTATGATATTGACTGTTAATACTATGATGTGAGATAAAAATGTGTAGTAGGGAGTCGGAGAACTACACTTATTAAACAGGACTGCGGTAAACCGAAAGGGTGAATATGTGAACAAGTGTTTATGCAGTTTATGCTGTTCATAACAGCAAGAGACTTTTAATTTGAAGGTATAATAAGATCATGACTGTATTTGTAATATGTATGATTTGAAAACATTGCTTTGCATTCTTGGGATATGATCCGGATAAATATCGGCTCATATAATGAGATAAGCTGGGCTATTTAAAGGGCCCCACTGCGGACATGCGCAGTTGTCGCCCCTGAAGAAGCGAGGCAGCGAAACCCGGGTCGGGCAGGAACGTGACGGTCTTAATATTACTATATGCCTTTTGTCTACCAACTCTTGTGAGTAGAATAAAACTTTTTGAACCATCTTGCAAAAGGGTGCTTCACTATTCTGCCAATCTTCTTAAACCCTGTAGAGGAGGTCTGTGGAAGATCGGATCTTTTTGGGTGAAGAGGAGAGGGGCCGGTGCCCTGTGCTATTCACTGTTGACCGGGGAACATAGTCTCAAGCAGCGCGGTTCCAAAACTTTCATTATACACATCACTGGCATGTTCTGAATGTCATGTGAGGTCTAGGACCTTCATCCTCTACATCATCTTCCACCCATTCCTCACCCTGCCCTCCTGACTGGTCTGCACACTGCAGAAAGCCCCAGCAGTTGACACATGTGTTTTGTCATCAGTGACGTGCTGTGGTGGTTCTCCCATGTCCTCATCCTCAAACATAAGTGGTTAGGCATCAGTGCACTGGCTGAGAGTGCCTCCAGTTCCTTCACACTGTCTTCCACCAGTGGACCAGGTGGAAGACAGTGTGAAGGAACTGGAGGCACTCTCAGCCATCCAATCTATTACCGCCTCTACTTGTTCTGGCATCACCTTTCTTAGAGCGGTATTCGGGCCTACAAAATGTTGCAAAAGGTCCTGTCGCTTGCATGCACGAAAGGAAGGTGCTTCATTTTGGCACATAGCTAACACAGATCGATAACATCCTCTCCCTACAGCAGGAGCTCCACTAACACCAGCAATGCCACAACCACGGACCGTAGTTGATGCTCAACTCATTTTGCTACAGTTACGCACACAATTGCCTGAGAGACGAACAATTGTGTATCCGTGTCACGAATGTAAAAGAAGTGTTTGGAAAAAATAATAGGTAGGACACACCAGCCCAATTAACTAACTGAATAACTATTATATAACTATTATATATTTCCTTTGACGGTGACATGTGTAACGCCCAATAATGGCATTACCACTTCTCCACCCCGCTACTGTCTTTATTGTGCTTATATCATGTCATTTTGTATATTTATTTCAGGTCCTATACACTGTGCATTTCTAATGTTTGAAATTATGTTATAGTGTACTGTGCCTGGTTTACCAACAGGTGTTAGTAAACACGGCAGAGCTACAGTTTTCCATTCCATTCCACGGCAGAGCTACAGCTATCTATTCCATTCTAACCCCCCTCTGTGGAGGAGTGGGCGAGTACCACTTCCTGCAGGAAGGGCGGTGTCCAGTTCTAGTGAGTCTAGCTTACCCCTGCTAGGGGAAGCTAGGGGAATGTCTCTGTCGGACATGCCCAGGCCAAGCCTGCTAGAGCACCTTAAGCTCTGCTGGACATGTAGGCCACAGAGCAGTGATGGCTAACCTTGGCACTCCAGCTGTGGTGAAACTACGACTCCCAGCATGCTCTATTTATTTATACAGAATTCTGAGAGCAGCCAAGCAAGGGGGGCATCTTGGGAGTTGTAGTTTTACCACAGCTGGAGTGCCAAGGTTAGCCTTCACTGGCCTAGAGCCTCAGGAGCCAGGAGGAAAAGTTCCCTGGCCTAATCAAGAGACTAAACAGAGAAGTCGCATCATAAAGAAGCAGTTAAGTTATACAGCTAACCTATCAGTACAGCAGAGCCAGAGAGCAACAGATGTAGCAGAGTTGAGTTTGCCTGCCAAGTTTAATGCTAAAACCTGCTGAGACCAAGATCAAGTTTAAAGACTGTATTGGATGAACATTTACCAAAGTAAAGCTGTTATTCAACTTCATCACAAGGTCTGGACTCAAATTATTTCTTCATATCCCTCAACTCTTACCCCCTATTTGTCTGCTTCGGAGCCAACGCTTTGGGTTCCAGGTAGGAGCACAGCGACACCCATACAAAACATTAAGGGACATTTTAAGCCACCCTATACCACTCAGCCATTCCTATACCTGGGCACTCGGGTCTTCCTTTAGGGCCCCAGGGGGCGGCCCGCTGCAGATGTACAGTGTGTTTTAAATTTTAAAAAAGTAGGACACACCGACCTAATTAACCGGCTGAATAACTGTTATATATCCCTTTGACTTTGACGATGGCAAGTCAGTCAGGGGCGGATAAAGTGCATGATAGGTCTGGTGCTGTCTACCCAACTTTGGCCCCTCCCTCCATTTTAGTTCAGGTTTTTGGATGAAGAGGCTGCGGTGCTTTGTGAGCGCCACAGTCTCTTCCTAGGCCATATGACATCTTCAGACTTAAAAAAGGATTTTACTACCGCATAAGCTTCAGGCCTACTAGGTCTGAAGCCAATGGCGGTGATCGGCGGTGGGCCATGGAACTATGCGCACCCATGCCGCACCGCAGTATGTGGGCGTTCAGGTAGGCGTTGGGCCCCCCAGCTGTGCTGAGCCTGGGGCTGCCGATTTGTACATCCCTATTGTAATCCGCTATTGCTGAGTACAGTGTATTTTAAACAAAAAAAAAGGTAGGACACACCGACCCAATTAGCCAGCTAAATAACTATTATATATCCCTTTGACCATGGCAAGTAAAAGTTTTTTTTAACAAAAAATAAGTATGTCTTAATCAGTCTGTTAATTGGTTGGGTAACTATTATATCTCCCTGTCACTGATGTAAAGGTGTAGAATTGCACCTAAAAAAATGCCAACACATCACTCTTAGAATGAACAGCATGATTAAGTATGGCATTTCTGTCTCACTGGTGCAAATGAACTGTATGCCATTAATGATGCCTACAGGTCACCAGCAAACTTTTTGAAACCAATAAAAGCCTAACACTCTCTCTGCCTGCAGCAGCGTCCTGTCCCTCCACTAGTCAGAGCAGAAAGGCGGCGTACCATGTGATCCAGCATTTATGCGTTCATGGTCACATGGTGTGTCAGCCAATCACAGCTATGCCAATACTAGGCATGACTGTGATGGCTTCCAAGTACCAACTGCTTAATCGCTTGTTGATTGAATAAAGCTTGTTGAAAGGCTGCAGCTCAGCCAAAGTACGAACAACGAACCCAGACACTGACTTTGGCGCCAAAGTCCGGGTTCGAGTTACAGAGTTACCCAAATGTCTGGTACGGTTCTGAACGTGCTAGGGATCAGCAAACTTGTGTTTCTCAAGTTCCGCTCACAAGGTTCAGGTTATCTAAGAATTCTGTTATGGATTTCGCTACCACGGACCATAACTTATGATCCGTAGTAGCAGAATCCATAACGGAATTCTTAGATAACCCAAAGCCAAACTTTAAAACACAAGTTTGCTCAACACTACTCCTTGCAAGTGGGCGAGTTGGAGTGAAGAAGTGCCAACCCAGCCAGATTGCTTCTATGGAAACATGGGACGCGCTCTGGAGGAGGTGTGAACAGAAGGGTCTTGGGAGGATGATGAATCAGTCACGTGAGATGGGAGGAATCACGTGGTGCCAGTGAAGCGAGCGGATGATGACTAGAAGGTGTGTCATAGAATTGGGGCATGGGTAATTAGATTGTGGAGACATGTGCAACTAACTGGGAACCCGTCCGCCCACCTCCATCTGGGTAAATTTGGTAGTTTTAATAATGATTGGCCGAATGACACAGTGATCATGTAGACCCACTGTGGTATTGATGAGAACATCACTGATCTTGATAGTGATTATGTATTCAATGATGATTGGCCAATGTGGGATTAGGGTGTTGCTGTTTGACGTTTTATATATATGTAAGATGCTTCGCTGTATTAGACTATGTATTAATTGAAATATTGCACTATTTTTGCACTTTGTACTTTTTGATGGCCCACTATGAATAAAGAATCATGGAGGATATGCTGCAGTCTACTTTGTATTTGAGCTATTGATGTGGAGCAGTCATTGCAAGTCTGCGACTGCTGACTGGCGTGTGCATTCCTTGTGGAGGTCTGGAGGGAACGGTGGTGCTGCTCTCATATTTGTGTTTTATTCATAACTGAATTGGTCCTTTAAAAATGGGTTTTGGAAATTTTCTTTAAATTTGCTTCTAAATTTCCATGTATTTGGATTGCCTCCAGGGGTCCCAGATTTTGAGGAAGGATGTTCTGGTCATAGCTTCCCAATGGGCTAGCTCCGTTAGTCAGAGTATTTGGTTGACCTTATTGGCCCAATCTTGTAGGGATGGGGGCTGTGCCGGCATACATACATAATTCCTCTGGGTAGCCATCTTATATGCTTCTGGCCTATGTAAAAAACCAGTGAACTCTCATCTTCTTGAAGCCTGGGTTACCTATGATATAGATGGACACTTTTATTACCACTACTCTGTAAGGCCAGCAATAAAAGGTCATAAAGGCTATACCAGGCCCAGCTCATCCTATAAGATAAGATCAGCTCGCTGTCAAGCCTGGCTGGAGCGTGACGTCATTAATTTCCAGGTCTGGTTTGAGGAGAGCTAATAGCCCTTAATTAGCTCTGGCCATAAAACCAGTCCACTTTCATATTTCATTTATGAATCAACTTATGCCCTTTCTGACACCAGATCCAGGCTCTACAGAGTATTGTGGTTAATTGGGTATCAAATATGACTAGAGGATGTGATTCCTTAGCTGACCTATGGGTGGTAGAAGAACTACAGGTCCCAGCATTACCGTGTGTGGTCTCATTCTGTAGGTAAATAAATAAGGATCGCAAATATGTATTCTGTATAACAATATGCTGATGTATCAAGGAGATACGGGCTTAAGTATAATCCTCATTGTAGGAACTGAACTTTGATGGGGTCATAAAACACTTGGGGGCCAATCCCTAGGCTTCACAGTCACTCTGCTGCCATTGGCTGACAGGAGTAAGTCTCCTGCCCATGGCAGAGTTCATAAAAATCCATGCAGAAGGACAGATGAGAGAGACCCATGGACATCACCAGACACTTAATTGGACATTGACGGCATATCCCTGTATCAGAAGAACTTTGAGGGTCTCCCCTGATACATACTGAAAAGGGGTTTGCAAGGATTCAAAAAGGACATATGAACGACCATCTGAAACCCTGCAGAGAAACTAAGTATTCTTTCATCTTTTTCCCTTTCATTTGAACTGTCGTGATTATTTATATTGTTATTATTATTCTGTAGTTTTATAGTCATTTTCATTAGACTTGTATGCACTGCTTTTTACCGCTTATTAAAGATTATAAAATCTAAGTAGCCAAGTCTTCCATATTCTAAGCTGCTGAACAACGTACCTTGCCTTTGAAGAGACGTTACCAGGTAGTTAGTTAAATTGCATTTAGGAATTGTAGCTGGGGGTGATTGACTGCGGTTGGTCAGTAAGTGATATCCGGATCATCCACTAATCTGTGTGATAGTGAATGACCCGGATAGTCGGCTCGTGGACCGGGAACCCACGTGGTGGCAGTTACCGAAGTATAGTGGGGGGGTGTTAGCCGAGTGGTAATACCCACGGTCACGTGAGGTCTCTGTGTGTGCGCAGACTCCGTCACAGACCACTACGTCAGAGCTGTGGGATCTGGAGCGATCGGATCCATAGTTCGTGACAGGGGCCTTGGGTTCCGCCAAAATGTTGGGATAAATAATTTAGCTGCAGATAGTAATAATGTGAGTAGATTGTGTTTACGAGGTGTGAAGGAAGAGTTTGGGCACCACAATAGAACCAATTGAGGAGTTAATGTGATCTTGCTGGAACACACTTTATTTATGCTGTTTTCAATAACTTCCCAATATTTTTTTATAAGGGGGCAATGCCACCAAAGATGGGATAAGGTGCCTCTTTCAGATCTGCATCTCCAACAGGTATCCGGGAATTGTATGAAGAAAAACCGGGGTTTTGTACCAACGCGTTAGTAATTTAAAGGAGTTCTCTTGAAGCTATACACAGCGTGAAGGGCTTAATAACAATCTCTCTCTCTTAGGCCGAATGCACACGTCCGTTTTGCCCCCTATATGATCTATACCAGTGTATTACTGTACTGTGGCGTCAGCAGGGAGCGCACGGCGTCATAGCAACCAATGACGCTGTGCGCTCCTGCTCTCAGCAGGAATCCAGGCCGCGGTTCCTCGGACCGCTCACGGCCGTGAAAAACGGCCGTGTGCATTTGGCCTTACCAGAAGTGAAGGAGAGCTGTTTCATGCTGCTACTACTACTGGCGTCGACTGTGCTGCTACTGCCGTTTGTACTAGTACAACTGCCCACCCACATTCTCACTCCAGCTTGACATTTTAATTAAAACAATTCAAAGGTTTGGTTCAGAAGGATTGTAACTGATATTTGAAAAAATAAATAAAATAACTGGTGCAACAGGATATCCTCTGGCTACAACAAAATATAAATCTTAAAAAGAGTCTCCAGCACATCCATCAGCTGCAAATTCAGAAAAACATTCCTATATTGTTTGAAGATAAAAATATAAGTATCTGCCTCTATGTTACATATAGCTTAGCCATTGAGGCCGAAAAACACATTAAATGAAAAATGGGCCACAACGACTCTTTCATGAGGAATGGCAGTGTATAGTAATAGCAGTCACTGGTACATGTGATACCATCTATAAAGTGTAAAAGCGGTTTGCTGTTCTATATGTAACCTAGCGTATTGCACAATAGGCTGGAAGCATTTGTCTACCCATAGGCATAGTGATTACCACCTGTTCTGTAGGGGCCATAGTATCACCAAATTTGTATTTATCTAATTCTAATATAACTAATTCAGACTGACTGTGGTTCAAGGCTAGTTTCACACTTGCGGCAGGGAACTCTGGGATGCTATTCCAGTAACGAACAGACTGCCAGAGTTCTCCAGATCCAGCATTGCAAGATTCTGCCGGCTTCCCGCTGGATCCACTGATATAATGGGGTCCGACAGAGATCAGCTGCTATGGAGCCAATTTGCAGAAAATAGTCTGTACAAAAACCGCTGCATACTCACAAAACATGTCAAATACCATCTTTTATGTCATGTTATACCTATACGATCTGCGCAAATGTATTTATGCACAGACTAGCACTTATAGAAACTAGACATTGTGCAATGTAAAATGATAGACAACAAGTTCATTTCTACACAGATTATCATTCTTGGAAAAAAATGTCCATATCTGCTTGTAGAGGGGATATTCTGCACATTTTGTTTATCATATTACACTGCATAGACAGAAGAAATAGAATCGCAATGAATTCTCCCATTAATTGTGCCATTCCAAAACCACTCATTATAGAACAAACGCATTTCTTATAAGAGTATTTCATCTAGCCTACTACTAGTAGCTCTCTACTATTCGTGCTCTCTGAATGGAAAGAGATCCGTTCGGGATGCATCAGGATGTCTTCCATTCCAGCAGCATTCCATTTTGGGAATAGACAAAACACTGCTCCAAGCTGCGGTTTTGTTTTCAGTGCCTAAAAAATAGCTGCAAGCTTTCATTGTTTTCAGTGCCTAAAAAATAGAATTAGGCACTGAAAACAATGAAAGTCAACGGTGAAAGATCAGTTTTTACGCAGCTTATAAAACCGGATCTGTCACCCATCATTTCAATGTATTTAGTGGCGGATCCGTTTATTTCTATTTTGATTTCATATAACCACATTCTAACAGATTTCAATACCAGAATTAACAGCGCAAATGTAAAAGTAGCCGTATATGTTGTGCTGACAGCTTGCTACTAAAATGCACATATAGTATATTACACATAGAGATGAGCAAAGTTTAGAAAAATTTGATTCGGCCAATTTGCTGAACTTTAACAAAAAATTTGATTCATTATGAATTAAATCTTCACAAATTGAGAAAAATCAGGTATACCCAGGCCACTCTGCCTAATCATATTCATCCCACTTGGTGGCCTAATCTCAGTGTGAAGGCTTGGAAGTTAAACTGAAGTTAGACCACCCTTTAATACTGAAGGTACCTCTACACGAGTAGATGACTGGAACCATTGAGTGACGAACAAGTGGTTTCTTGGTGTAGTGAACATTTCAACAATGACCCTTTAGACACGCCGATTAACGTTAAAATCGTAATTTTAATCGCATATTCCATCATTTGTAAAGCAGACAGTTGCATTTACACAAAGTGATAACTTGAGTGGTGTACTTAAACATCGTATGTACCTTGTGTAAAGGTACCTTGAGGCATAGTAAGTCACAAAGCGTGAGGAAATTTGGATTTGTGGCAAATTACATTTTTCATAAACTTCAGATGAATTCCACTTTGCATGCTTCGATTTGCTCAACACTAATTACAAGAGAATGTTTTTCAGTGAGATTTTCATACATTGCTGTGAGGGTGTTGTGTAACCTGTGATTACTCACAAAAACAGCACATTTTATATGGTTTTAGGATGCTTATATTTATTACTTTACATTTCTATTTTAAATATATATATATTTTATTACTGACTTTAGTATGAATCATTTTCATCAATTGAATCAACCACATTTTCAAAAGCAAATATCAATTTGTGTTCATGACTCTGAGCAGATGTATGTGAGTAGGTGAAATAAGGCTACTGCTTCCTTTAACTCCTACCATCATATTTGCATAGGCTTTGAATAAAATAAATCAAGTGGATGCAAAATAGGAAATTAATAATATCACATTGTAGATATAGATCTCTGCATGTCTAGTTTAATATTTTTGCAAAAGAATGTTATGGATATTTTGTTTATACAGTATCTTGCCTTTTATATCTTATTTTCTGTTCAAATAAGTATCATGTTTTCAATTACAGCCAAAAAATCTGCTAACAGGTGCATAAAATACACTCTCCATAAATGTACAAACTAGTAGACTAGCCATACTAAAGGCTTTAGCACCTAATGCATATGGCACTATTAGGGCACCCTTCATATGTCCTCAATTTCATACAAAGGCATGCCATACAGGTTTTTTTTAAAATTTTATTTGAATCTAAACTATGGATACTGTGTCACTTTTTCCCCTAGAAAAATTACATCCGGGGAAGAGCGTCTTTCTCTTACGGAAAACCAAACAAAGAATGAAATGGAATGTTGTGGGTCGAAAGCAAACTCTAAAACACAGTCATACTGTACACCCCCGCCGATGAGCTGTTTAAAAAAAATGCAACACTCATATGAATAGGAGAACCCCTTTTAGGGTCCATTCCCAAAATAGGTCTTCATCCGTTCCGCAATTTTGCGTGTGCAGACCCATTCATTTTCAATGAGGCTGCAATGTGCTGTCCGCATCCGCATTTGCGGATCCGCACTTCCGAATCCATGCTTCTGTTTCTGCGAAAAAATAGAACATGTCCTATTCTCGTCTACAATTGCGGACAAGATTAGGCATTTTCTATTATAGTGCCGTCGACGTGCGGTCCGCAAATTGCAGAATGCACATTGCCAGTGTCTGTGTTTTGCGGATCTGCAAAACACTTACGGACGTGTGAATGGACCGTAATGGTGCATACACATGGCAACCCTGACAGAAGCAGTGAATAACCATTTGTGCAGGCGGTGCAACTCTCCAGGGACACCATGGTTCTCTTGGTTCAAAACTAGTGATGGAGTCGGATTCATCAGATGAAGGACTGACTACAGAGTAATAATAAGGAGCACTATGATTAGCCCCATTATCATTTTTAGATCAAAATGCAATAAAAATAACGCAAAATTAAGATGTAAAAAAAGAAAGTCCATGACTAAATCCACAAGTAGAAGAAAGCAACATAGCACACCATAAAGATAATATTCTTTCATTTATTGCATATTGTGCAAAAACAGGATGGGGGAAGGAAGCAGGAGAGCAGACGGCCTTAGGCTGTTCCACATCAGCAGATGCTTTCTCAATGACCACTGTCCTATACTAACTAGTGTAGAGCGAATAGAAGTGCAACAAATTGACTTTGATCTGAATTTCAGGATTCATGGTGAATCAAATTTTTCCTATTTCCTCTTCCTTCATTGTAACAAATAGTTTATTTTCCTAAAATGGCAGCTACATGTTGTCACGGTGGGCAGTGGGGGAAACTCCCCACCGAAGGTAAACGGGAATAGAAACTAGGCCAGGACACCCAGAAAAGGGAGCAAGAAACCTCCTAAAACATCCCTAATCCTCTGCCTGACTTCTATCCGTATGAGCGGACCCAGGTGGTAGGAGGGCTCATACACAGAAACCTCGGGCCCTACAAACCCTAAAGATCCGTGGAATAGTGACAGGACTGAGACAACCTGTTCTTCTAAGACACAGATGAACAGGAGTCTCCCACCAGCCTAGATGCAATGAAAGGGGAAGACAAAACAAACTGTAATGTTCCAGAGTGGGTGCACCTAACACGTAGAACATTCCACAATAAAAGGAATTCCCAAAACATGCACATATAAAGAGAAGACAGTGATAGGCAAAACTGGCTCGGCAGGTAAGAACTCAGTGGCAAATAATACCCACTGGATCAAGGCCGTGCCGTGGCTGCTGGAAGGAACACCAGCAGTCTACACCACAACAGCTGGAACCCATGAATATGTATTGGAACACAAACACCATACAGGACACAGTACAAACAACAAACACAGAATCCAGCACACCAGTAACTGCCTGGACCCCCATGCGGACATGATGCATGGTGGCCCCGGGCAGAGCTGCTCACTGAATTGTTGTTCCCCCTCCGAAGAACCCAGGGAACCTATTAACTGAATGCACAGACAGACAGGGGAGTGTCTAGCATACATGCAGGACCGTACACACCAAAATAGACCAGACATGGAACAACTAGACATACAACACAAACCCTAAACATAAACCACACCATACATAGAAACGGGTAAGGTAGGAAGACATGGTAACAACGGGATGACATTGATGTCTCACTAGGTGGCCCTCAATAACTGGGCAGATGGAATACCCAGGACTGGAGCATAGCTCCAGCACCAACTGAGGCTGGAGGACAACTAAAATCCAGGCTACTACCCACAGACAGTATAAGCAACTAGTGACCACACCCAGCCAGGTAGTTAACCCCACAAGCACCAGATAGGGAAGGGAAACAAAAAAGATAAGTGTACACACATGTTGAATAAACTACACGTTGCCCTAGGCAACCAGAATGCACGGAAAATGTGTCACGGCAAACAACACAGAGACCGAGACAAAGCCATGACACATATGGTACAAAGTGAAAGGAAGAAGCCTGCCAACTACTGCCATATAAATTGGTGGACTCGGAGTACTTTAGAATTTGTAGTCATTGGAACACTGCAGTGGAAGGTCCCCAAAAGGAAATATTTCTGCCAGAAGGGAATCCCTGAACTATATGGCCACGTTCAGCGTCAAGTTAATATATCTCTGGCACACAGTGTTGGTGCCAAGATACATCTGACCACTGTAAGAAGCAACAAGGAGCTGTCATTGACGGAAGATACGTGTCACCGAGGTTCCTGGCCTCGGTGAGGTAAGAAACTGATTTTTTTCCTGAAGTGTCAGTTCTGTAGTGAAGTCTGACACTTCAACTGTTAGTATGGCTGTAAAGCCGATCCGGGCCGGTTCTTATTGGGAGCAGCCAAAAAGCAGGATGGCTGGCTGTTCCCCACGGTTCCAGGCCGGGTTTTGGCTGGAATATAAAAACCCAGCCAGCACATTCAGCTGGTGTGGATTATTCTCCATGACAGAGGAGCTGAGGAGTCTGTGGTTTGAGAAACTGAGGATTCTATTTGTGAGAGCCATAGGCTGGGGAAATAGGCCTCTAAAGCCTGCTGCGGACTGTGGGTGAATAATCATCTGCTGAGCAGGTGAAGTCTTTTTGCACTGTGAACTTTCAGTGGTGTGAACAGGCACCAAAACGGAATGCTTGTTTTCTTTCTATTCTACGCTTACCCTGCCTACCAGAGCGAATCCGCACACCATAGACATGTGGTCTAGCAAACCCGGGCAGGTAAGGTACATAACTTTTACTGCCCACTGGAAGAACTTTCTGACGGCCGTCAAGCATGTAACCCGTGGCACCCGTGTGGATTTGGTGTTACCGCGACGGATTGCATGCAGGCCTGCCTCTTCTTCTCCTCCCGCTACTCAATCCTCCATCTCCTCCTCGGCTGACTCCTCCTTTTCCACTGCTATCGCCTCTTCCGCTGCACCCCCAAGCTCCCCAGAACATATTCGACGTGCCAGGTGAGACATTGTGCCTGGAAGCCAAGAGCCACACCAGTCCTGCACTTCTTTCAGGTCTGAGGCAGAGGCTGATCAGTGGCTAACCCCACTCAATTTGACAGTTGGTAATGTGGTGTGTGACAATGGTGCCAATAGGCTGAGCGCACTAAAACAGGGCAAAATGACACACATGCCGTGTATGACACACATACTGAACTTTGTCATGCAGTGATTCGTTGCTAAATACCCCGAGGTCCAGGACTTCTTGCAGCAGGCCAGGAAATTCTCTGGTCATTTTAGAAGATCTTACACGGCTGTGGCTCGCCTTGCTGATGTTCAGCGGTGACACCACTTGCCCGTCAGATGTCTGATTTGTGACTGCCCGACGCGCTGGAACTCCACCTTGTATATGCTTAATAGGCTGCTCCAGCAGAAACGTGTAGTTAACGTCTAACTGTATGAACTCTGCGGCAGGACAAGTTCTGGGGATCTTGATTTTTTTTCACTGTGCCAGTGGCTGCTCATGAATGACGCATGCAGACTTCTGCGACCATTTGATGAGATCACCAAACTGGTCAGTCGCAGCCAGAGTGCCATTAGTGACATCATACCTTATGCCTTCTTTCTGGAGCGTTCATTGCATCGTGTCATTGATCAAGCCATCGAGGAGCAGGAGCTGGAAGATGAGAAAGTCGCAATGCTGAATTAATTCCATGGGGGGACTACTCCATCTGAGACAAGTCAGCAGGAGTCTGAAGAGAAGTCAGAGGAGGATGGTGGCTGGGGGGGAGGAGGAGCAAGAAGAGCAGGTTTTAAACTTTTCTGGGATCCCTGGTGTTGTTCGTGGCTAGGGTCAGGAGACCAAGGACGACATTCTCCTAGGTGATGAGCAGGATCCAGGGCACTCCACCGCTTCCAATTTAGTGCAAATCGGGGCCTTCATGCTTCAGTGTTTAAAGAGGGACCCCCGTATAAAAAGCATAAGGGGCAAGGACCAATACTGGGTAGCAACGTACTTAGACCCCTGGTACAAACACAAAATGGTAGACATGTTACCAGCATCACAGAGGGCTGTCAGAATGCAGCATTTCCAGGCCTTTGCTGCGAGAGATGCTGCATTCTGCTGTTACGTGCACTGGCAGAGGAATTTCCACCCACAGCAAAACAGGTGCTGGTACCAATCCTACCACGCCTTCAGAAAGAGAGCGGC
This sequence comes from Bufo gargarizans, assembly GCF_014858855.1. Lineage (NCBI taxonomy): Eukaryota > Metazoa > Chordata > Amphibia > Anura > Bufonidae > Bufo > Bufo gargarizans. The sequence goes on along the minus strand of NC_058081.1, from coordinate 413,995,570 downwards.
CTGAAGATATGTTGGTCACTTCGGATATGAGATTATTCTTGCAGCCAACCCATTGACAGCCGCCCTCCGGATCCAGCCTCAGGGAACGCCTAAAACAACAGGTGTCTGACTTCATCGGGTTAATGGCCGATGTGGACGCTCTGAGAAGCGAGGAACCCCTTGACTACTGGGTGTGCAGGCTTGACCTGTGGCCAGAGCTGGCACAATTTGCCATGGAACTCTTGGCTTGCCCCTCGTGGAGTGTCCTGTTAGAAAAGGACGTTCAGCGCAGCAGGGGGGATCGTGACCGATAAAGCACTCACCTAGCTCACGACAGTGTGGACTACCTCACATGTCTAAAAATTAATGAGGCGTTGATCTCAGAGGAATTCAACACCTATGATGACCACGTGCAATTCAATTTCCTCGTACCAGCTCACACATATCCGGCATGACCCAGAACAAAGAATGGTCCTTGCCTTATGTATATACAGCGACATAAAAGGCCTTTTATGTCAGATGAATTCCTAACTTTTGGTGCCTTTACTGGCCGACAGTTACATATTTATCCTGTGACATCCTAATGCACTTCCAGCCACAGATTCCAAAGTTTTGTGCTGTCAGGTGAATGCCTATTGGCTAATGATTGGGGCCTGTACTGGTCGACAGTTACATTTCTATCCTGTAACCGCCTAATGTACCTCCAGACACAGAATCCAAAGTTTTTAGCTGTCAGGTGAAGGCCTATTGGCTAAATTTTGGGGCTTATACTGGACAACAATTTAAATTTTTTTATATCTAGCCACATAATCACACCCCTGTCTCACTCCTCTGCCTCTCATTATGGTGGCATATGAACTACATTCACCATAAGGACCTTCTAATGTCACAGGGTCATGGGACTGTGCCCCCCACCCCGTACTGTGCCCACTTATACAGGGCTGTTTCTACAGCCAGGCGAGGTGTGCGACCAAACGGGGGGTGTGTGTCTCCAGCCTGAAGAGGCCAGTGCAGGCGGCGCAATGACATAATTGGACGCCTGAGCCGTACAGCGCTGGGTACTGGCCGGAAGAGGCCTAGAACGCATCGCTTCCATGGAGGTAATATAAGTGTTTTTATTTTTATACGTGTTGTGGAAAATTATTGTTCGCCGTATGGTCGCCATCTATCCTAGGGAGATGCGCAGATTCGTTTGCATTCACATTTGCATCGCGCAGAAACTTTCGAATGATGGTCTGGTCGTCTCGACTTGTAGCTGATTTGTGCCTGGCCTGGTATTACTGCAGGATACCTGCTGAGGCAGGAGGGATAGGGACCGTCGAACAAAGGTTTCTTCATTCGCGAGGATAAGCGCGGCAACGAAAAGGGCTCGAATAAGTGTGCTAACGCGCAAGCATAATTTTGCGCAATCATTCACATCTTCGCCGGGCAAACACTTCATACCATAACCTGTCTCCCCATTGGTCATGATTGTAAGACAGCCTTCCAGCCAATCACCTGTCTCCCCATTGGTCATGATTGTAAGACAGCCTTCCAGCCAATCACCTGTCTCCCCATTGGTCATGATTGTAAGACCGCCTTCCATCTTCTGGTATAAATAAGCCTTGCCTAGCTGTTGGAAGCAGGCACATTATTGGATCCTACTTGAGAACGTCTCTGTGAGGTTATTTTGGAGGAATTGCGCACACATCGACGCACACTACACCAAGGATTTCCCGATTGTACTTCTGGCGGTCGTCTTCAGTTGTGAGAATGAGACAAAGGAGCAAACTGCGATAACAGCCGGTGAGCCAGGTAGGAGGCCGTCGGCCAAAATCATGAGAGCATTTGAGTTGATTGCCCAGAGAAACCATCCTAGGCAAAGGAGAAACAAAGGGAATAAATATCATAGTCCTGTCTGTTTCCTTTGCCGTCAGAAACGTCATGTAGCACGCCACTGTCCAGAGTATCAGAATGAGTAGGATCAGGATTCTCCCAAACCTTATAAGACCACCCGACCGGCCCTATGCACATAAACCAAACCCAGGGAAATCGTACAGCAATACGGATGGCCCTCCGGGAACCTACCATTTCATCCCTGATCCTGTACCTACCCAGAACATCGGAGCTGTTACACAGTCCAACAGCTCAACCTGCTAGGGAAACGGCAAACCGGTGTCAGCTCATGTCAATCAGTTTTTTGAGGAAATGCCATACCCTCTATCCTGCCTCATTGACATCGGCGCAGCCAGAACTGTTTCTGGCAAGACTACCCCCACCGTTGGACTTACAGGTCAATCAGTGACTCTCAGAGAGACTAAACCATTGCACTGTAAGTTAGGCCAACACACAGAAGTAATTAGATCTTTGTTGATCTCAGATGATGTCCCTATTAACTTTTGAGGGCAGACATTGTTGGAAATTCAGGCCTAAATCTCCTATACCCGGGAGGGTGTTGTAGTTACCAGTGCACTCACAGACGAGCTGCTGTGTGCAGTGGTGGCAGTTCCGTATACTGGAGAACCTGGCAACTTTGTGTCCCTGGACGTACCGACCGAGATAGATCCTAAACTTTGGGCGGTTGACAAGTATGATGTCGGCCTATTGCCAGTACCTCCAGCAACTATATGGATTGCTCCCGGTTGCATATTATCAAGATTACCGCAGTACCCGCTGAGTGTAGCGCAGATGGACAGTCTCAAAATCCAGATCGACAGGTATCTACAAATCGGGGTCTTGACCCCAACTGAATCCCCATGTAACACTCCCCTATTTCCGGTGGCAAAGAAATCAGCCAAGGGCCAGGAAGTCACTTACCGACCGGTCCATGATCTCAGAGCCATTAATAAAATCATTGTCAGTGATGCCCCGTTAGTGCCTAATCCTCACACATTACTTGCTTCCATCCCTCCTAAAGCTTCATACTTTAGTGTCATCGACTTGTCCAATGCCGTTTTCTCTGTACCACTGGATCCCCAGTGTCAATATCTCTTTGCTTTTTCATTCCAGGGTAAACAACTTATATGGACCCGGTTACCACAAGGGTCCATGACTAGCCCGTCAGAATACAGTTGTGAGCTAAAGGTGGTATTAGATCAGCGGGTGTCAGAGGATCCGGAGTCATGCTATAGTCATACCATCTCGTTGCTTAACTAACTGGCATTCACTAGGAATAAGGCTAGCAAGGAGAAATCATAGTTTTTTTTATGGAGAAAGTTGCTTTTCTAGGTCACTGTATCTCAAAAGGAACCCGACATTTGACAATGCAATGGATACAGACTCTCAAAAACTTTACTCGACCTCGTGAAGCCCACCAGTTGAGAGCTCTTCTAGGTCTAATCAATTATAGCAGAGATTGGATCCTTAACATCTCATCCAAACTGGGTCCTCTCTATACTCTTCCATCACAAACACCATTTCAATTAGTAACATAGTAACATAGTACATAAGGCCGAAAAAAGACATTTGTCCATCCAGTTCGGCCTGTCATCCTGCATGAAAACTGGTCTGTTTAACTGATGAAAACTGGTCAACCCTCCAGGATCTGATCCAGGAACTTCTAGAGCCCCGACACTATTCCCAACTACAACCTACCCTTTTCCCTTTTCTGTCACAAAAGTAAATGGCATGCCACTGGGGTACTGACCCAATTACACGGATCCAGGTATAGACCCATCATGTACATTTCAACTGAACTGGATCCGGTCATCAAAGGCTCACCTGGGTGCGTCCGAGCTGTAGCCGCCTGCGCTGTACTATTGCGCAAAGTAGGTGATATGGTTTTAGATTCCTCTTTGACCCTTTTGACCCCACACTCTGTCCAAGAGATCCTTTACCAGGTCCAAACCAAACATCTTTCGGACGCCAGTTTGACCAAATATTAAGTGGCTCTCCTCACCCCTACTAACCTTACACTAAGATGATGTACCATGCTCAATCCTGCATCTCTTCTCCTGACCCAATCAGACTCGGAAGAAGAGAGGGGGGATGAAAGGATTGTGACCGACGCTAACATGACCATGACTGAAAACTCAGATGATCACAACTGTCTCGAGCTCATGGAGCTTGAGACAGACCCCAAAGCAGTGGCAAGGTGGAGAGACTAAACGGTACTATCAAGAACAAGATCTCTAAGATCTCCGCCGACACGGGTAAACTGTGGCCCGAGTGTTTGTCCATTGCTCTCTACTCTGTGCGCAATGCACCAAGACGGCCTCATGGGCTGTCCCCATATGAGATTCTGTTTGGGAGTAGACCAAAGACCGGGTTGTACTTTCCCCAGCAGCTGTCATCTTTACATTCTCAGCTGACAGGGTATGTGCAGTCTCTTCAACGGGAACTCCAAAAGATACACCAGAGAGTTTATGAATCTATTCCTGATCCAGAATCTATAACCAGGCGATTGGGTGGTCGTTAAAAAACATCAACGCTAGGGACTGGAGGCGAGATATAACGGGCCATACCAGGTTCTTCTTACAACACCAAGCTCCCTCAAGGTCGAGGAACGTGATGGGTGGATCCACGCCAGCCATTGCAAGAAGCTACTGGACCACAAAGCGCAGTGATCAGGTACCTAATATTCCTTTATTCTTTAGTCTGAGGCACTTTGGAAAATGTTATGAGGCGTCACATCCAAATTTGTTATTCAGAATGCATTTGCAGTTAGCAAAGACGGCAAATAGATCCAATTGCTGGGTGTGCTCCAAATCACCTTCGGGTCAGAGCCTCCTGACCATGGCGGCAGTTCATGCCTTTTATGACATCAGGGTGGGCATGAGGAAAATCAACCCTTTAGGTAAATCTGTGGAGAGTCACCTATCCATGGAGTTTAACCATACATTCTTAGATGGTAACGTCACTTATGGTCTTGATTTCAGCCCTGAGACTTGTAGTAGGCTTTGTAGACCCGTGTGGGTATCCGGTCAATTAGGGCAACCCCAGATTTGTTTTACTATCAGCTCTGGATTTGGAGCTAACTTCATGGGTCGGACCGAATGCTCATCTGGGATCACTGTCCAGATCGACCATAGGATCCCTGACTGTAACAACCTAACCACCAGACATTACTATATCTGCTGGGAGGGAGGGTGTGACATTCAGGACAGTGCAGCAATCCCTTTATCCATCCAGCTGTTGCTAAACTCCCATAATCGGAACCCTAATGACCTTTGTGTCTCTCTAACTGGGCCCTTTTACTTGTGTGGGCCTGCTGCTTACAGAGTAATTCCCACGAATGCTAGATGGTCATGCTCCCTAGGTAAGTCCCCGCCTCCTATATTGCTGATGGTCATGAGGATCTGATGGTGCAGAGGAGGGTGAGTATGGAAAGAAGGACTAGGAGGGAGCTGTTCTCTGTAGGGGCATGCTTGGGCATGGTTTCTGGTATGGACCGGATGGGGTATAGAACTTATGATGCGGCTGAACAAACTTTCTACCATAGTGGATGAGATGTTCAACGAGACAGTCGAAGCCATGAGAGAAGTCTCCTCTGAACAGCGACAGTTAAAAGCTCTTCTCCTCCAGGAGAAGATAGTCCTCGACTCTCTTTTAGCTGAAAAGGTTTTTTTTGTTAATTCATCGGGGAGGATTGCTGCACCTGGGTTGAGGATATTGGTGACAAGGTTCAGGCCCATCTAGATAGAGTTAAGGCGTTACAGGGGCAAGCACGTGTGATTGCAGATGAAGGATGGAACCCCTTTAAAGGTCTGGGGGGCTTCGGTGATATGTCGTTTTATATATGATCGTGGCTTAAGGAAATAGGAGTGTATGTCCTGTTACTACTGTGCTTTCTATTTCTTTTCTATGTGGCATTCTAAGTGAGAACTGCTTGATGAATCGAGTTGTGAAGAGCCGTTCAGAGGACCACGTTATGATCGCAGAGAACCATCGCCCGGAGCAACCGGATTCTTACTCCAGGAGGACCGACACAAGAATAACCACAGCATTTTAAGGAACCGTCATGGAGAATCACCCTGCCTTTTGAAGGCATTTCTTTATTAGAGACACTTTAGAGACTTTTCACTGTCATCACCCTTGCCGGACGTCACGGTCAAGCAACTGACGAGGCCCAAGAATGCTAGGCCAGGTTTTTCTTATTAGTTCATCTGTAGTGCAGCATGTTCCCCCTTACATGTTTATTCCCTTTAGAGGTCTGGTTTGAATGATTGTAGTGTCAGGGAGCCGCTGAAATTACGACATATGGCAAAAAAGGGGGGAACTGTTGTGGAAAATTATTGTTCATCATATGGTTGCCATCTATCCTATGGAGATGCACAGATTCATTTGCATTGTGCAGGATGCACGATGGTCTGGTCATCCCGACCCCTAGCTGATTTGTGCCTGGCCTGGTATTACTGCAGGATACCAGTGTCATGGTGCCGGCTGAGGCTAGGGATGAGGACCACCGAACAAAGGTTCCTTCATCCGCGAGGATAAGCGTGACAATGAAATGGGCGCGGATAAGTGTGCGATAATTCACATCTTCGCCAGCCAATCACTTCATACCATAACCTGTCTCCCCATTGGTCATGATTGTAAGACCGCCTTCCATCTTCTGGTATAAATAAACCTTGCCTAGCTGTTGGAAGCAGGCACATTATTGGATCCTACTTGAGAACTTCTCTGTGAGGTTATTTTGGAGGAATTGCGCACACATCGATGCACATTACACCAAGGATTTCCCGATTGTACTTCTGGCGGTCGTCTTCGGTTGTGAGAACGAGACAAAGGAGCAAACGGCAATATTATATGGGACAATACTTGTGGCACATGATGGGGGGGGCATGGAGAAGCACTTGTTACTGGCACATGATTGGGGGAGCATGGAGAGGCACTTGTTACTGGCACATGATTGGGGGCATGGAGAGGCACTTGCTACTGGCACATGATTGGGGGGCATGGAGAGGCACTTGTTACTGGCACATGATTGGGGGGCATGGAGAGGCACTTGTTACTGGCACATATTTATGTGCCAGTTATGTGCCATTTATTTATATAAGGAGATATATAACGCGAGTTTGACCGTGACGCGTGGTTGATTAAGTGTGGTTGCGTAAGTGTGTGACTTAAGATTAAGTGACTTTAGATTCAGGGAGTTCAGTGGGGGACTGTAATTACCCAGTTTCTTAGTACTACATTATATTGTATTTTTTGCTTTGCTGGTGTAATCCCCATTTAGTATGTGTTGCACAATTGACAACGCAGTCCAGTGCACATCTTGCATGATGTATGCAGTCCTGGAACAGGAGTTCAAGGGTGCATATCTTTGTTCAAGATGTGAGCAAATTACTTGTTTGGAATCGCTAATCGAGTCTCTAAATGGGCAAGTTGCAAAACTGAGAGGCATTGACAATTTGCAAAAGAGTTTGCTTCTCACCGAGCAAGCACTCTTTGGGGTAGATGAGGGGGAGGGTTACAGAGAGGAGACTGAGGAAAGTGAGGTAGCTAGCTGGGTAACAGTTAGAAAGCAGGGTAGAGGGCAGAGTGCCAGGGAGGCTAGCCCTGATCTGACACACCCCAACAAGTTTGCACGTTTGGCAGATGAGGGGGATGGCACTGCCGCAGCCAGACACTTCCTCTGCCAATCAGGGGAATGCCAGCTCCGGTAAGCAGGGGACCAGGAGGGCAGGGCAGGCCAGACAGGTGCTGGTAGTGGGAGACTCAATTATTAGGGGAACAGATAGGGAAATCTGTCACAAAGGCCGTGATCGGCGAAGAGTGTGCTGTCTTCCTGGCGCTAGAGTTCGACACATCGCGGATCGGGTTGACAGATTACTGGGAGGGGCTGGAGAAGATCCAGCGGTCATGGTCCATATCAGAACCAATGGAGAGTGGAGAGTCCTAGGGGTAGGTGGAGAGTCCTTAAAAATGATTTCAGGGATTTAGGTCAAAAGCTGAGGGCAAGGACCTCAAAGGTAGTATTTTCCGAAATACTACCTGTACCACGGGCCACACAAGAGAGGCAGCAGGAGATTAGGGAAATTAACAAGTGGCTCAAGAACTGGTGTAGGAAGGAGGGGTTTGGGTTCCTGGAGAACTGGGCTGACTTCTCTATCGGCTACAGGCTCTATCGTAGGGACGGGCTGCACCTCAATGGGGAAGGGGCAGCTGTGTTGGGGAAGAAGATGGCTAGGGACTGGGGGGGAGGGCAATTATGTTATAGAATGGGAAGATAGTGCAGATAGAGAACGGGGGCAAGGTAGTGAGACTGGGGGAGGAATGGAAGGAGGGACTAGAACAGTTCAGAAGGAAAGGTGTAGAGTAAAAAATATACATAAACCTCTCAAATGTATGTATACTAATGCCAGAAGCCTGACTAATAAAGCTGGTGAACTGGAATTAGTGATGTGTGAGGAGGACTATGACATAGTGGGAATAACTGAGACATGGCTGGCTGATAGCTATGACTGGGCAGTTAATGTACAGGGTTACAGTCTGTTTAGAAAGGATCGTCAAAACCGGAGAGGGGTCTGCCTTTATGTAAAGTCCAGTCTAAAGACCACACTCCGTGAAGATATAAGTGAGGGACATGAACATGTGGAGTCACTGTGGGTAGAGATACATGGCGCTAAAAACAATAATAAATTACTAATAGGAGTTTACTATAAACCACCTTATATACCAGAGTCCACAGAAAATCTACTACTAAACGAGATAGATGAGGCGGCAAATCATAGTGAGGTGGTTATTATGGGGGACTTCAACTAGCCAGATATAGACTGGGAAACTGAAACTTGTATATCTCATAAAGGAAACAGGTTCTTGGCAATAACCAAAGACAATTACCTCTCCCAACTGGTTCAGGACCCGACTAGAGGGACGGCCATACTGGACTTAATATTAACCAATAGGCCTGACAGAACAACAGACGTGCAGGTTGGGGGACACCTGGGAAATAGTGACCACAAAGTAATAACCTTCCAATTATCATTCAAAAGAGCGTTTCTACAGGGAGGAACAAAAATACAAAACTTCAATAAAGCTAAATTTAGCCAACTAAGAGAGGCAATAGGCCTAACTAAATGGGATAAAGTCCTCACAAATAAAAATACAGCCACAAAATGGGATATCTTTAAAAGCATCCTAAAATCTCATTGTGAGAGGTACATACCGTATGGGAATAAAAGGTTAAGGAACAAAAAGAAACCAATGTGGATAAACAGAACTGTAAAGAAAGCAATAAATGACAAAAAGAAAGCATATAAAACACTAAAACAGGAAGGTAGCACGGAAGCACTGAAAAACTATAAGGAAAAAAATAGAACATGTAAAAAACAAATAAAAGCGGCCAAACTAGAGACTGAGAGATTAATTGCCAAAGAGAGTAAAACTAACCCTAAAATGTTCTTCAATTATATAAATGTTAAAAAGTATAAATCTGAAGGTGTCGGCCCGTTAAAGAGTAATGAGGGGGGAGTCGCAGAGAGCGACAAGGAGAAATCAAAGCTGTTAAATATTTTTTTCTCCAATGTATTCACTGAGGAAAATAAACTGTCAGATGACATGCCCCATTAAAAGAGTCCTGTCTGACCCAGGAAGAAATGCAACAGTGACTTAAAAAGATTAAAATAGACAAATCGCCAGGACCGGATGGCATACACCCACGTATCCTAAGGGAATTAAGTAATGTCATAGCCAGACCCTTATTTCTGATATTTGCAGATTCTATATTGACAGGGAATGTCCCACAGGATTGGCGCATGGCAAATGTGGTGCCAATATTCAAAAAGCGTCCAAAAACAGAAACTGGAAACTATAGGCCGGTAAGTTTAACATCTGTTGTGGGTAAACAGTTTGAAGGTTTTCTGAGAGATGCTATGTTAGAGCATCTTAACGGAAATAAGCAAATAACACCATATCAGCATGGCTTCGTGAGGGATCGATCACGTCAAACAAATTTAATCAGTTTCTATGAGGAGGTAAGTTCTAGACTTGACAGCAGCGAATCAATGGATGTCATGTATCTGGACTTCTCCAAAGCATTTGACACTGTACCACATAAAAGGTTAGTATATAAAATGAGAATGCTCGGACTAGGAGAAAACGTCTGTAAGTGGGTAAGTAACTGGTTCAATGATAGAATGCAGGACTTTTGTCTCCGCTCCAAATCATTTTCTGAGCGTAAACCTAACGGACCCCATTATAGTCTATGGGGTCCGTAGTCTATGTGCCCAATCCGTCCTTTCCATTCTCCTGCTCCTATAACGGAGCAGGAGAACGGAAAGGCTGAACGCTGATGTGAACGAGGCCTTACTGGCACATGATTGGGGGGGGCATCTATGGGGGCACCTCTTACTGGCACATAATTGGGGTAAATCTATAGGGGCACCTCTTACTGGCACATAATTGGGGGGAATCTATTGGGGCACTTCTTACTGACACATTATTGGGAGGCACTATGTGGGCACTTCTTACTGGCACGTTATTGGGGGGCACTATGGGGGCATCTACTGAAGCCACAAAGAAGGGGTATTTTATATGGGTGCTCTGTGTGGTACTAGTATTATCAAGGGGTTTATCGGTTTCTACAGTATAATATTGGGCAGCACAGCGGCACAGTATTGGGGGTAGTAGGATGATTTGTCCAGAAGATGGGAGGATGATGGAAAAGTAGTAAACTAAGATTTTTTTTTTGTCAAACTGCAGAGATGAAAAATGGCTGAAAAATGATGGTCTGTTCTGAAGGTCTGAAAGGAGAAGATGAGGAAAGAGAACATCTACATCAAAGGAGACGTCACTGGATGTAAGAGGTATGTGGGGCTGTATAGCAAGTACAGCAAAAGCGGTGTGGGGGAGGGGGGACTTAGAGAATTAGGCCATATTCATTGGGGCTTGGGACCTGGATCTTTTTCGACCCTAGCAAAGCCCCTAACCTCCACCCATTCCACTACGCCCCGCCCACGGACGCCGTGACTGGCATTTTAACAGCAGAAAGTGACGTCATGTTCTAAGTGGTTGATAGACCGGCAGGCTTAGCGGCTACTTCCTGCCAAGCTAAACCTGTCTGCAAAGATCGGCCTTGATGAGAAGGTCAAAATAGCATATCTATGTGATGTAATCATGTGCTGGGAAGGCTGTTACTGGAAATGCAGTGGTAGATTAAAAGGAAAAGATTACTGATAGCAGCCAAAGGCTGCGTTTGATACTGCCGGCTGAACCAATGTATCTTAGCTTATCATGTGTACTACTGATACATCATGATAAATGCAATCACTGAAGTGAGACAACTCTCTTAAGGAGGGGGGGGGGGGGCTTTTTTAATGTACTCCCTGTTGGTAATTTACCTAATTGAATCTAGTTGCGGCCTTCAATATGTTCGGCACACGACACAAGCACTATATTGTCGTGTGAACCAGCATAGGCATAACATTCAGAGGCATTACCAAAATCACAGTGTTTCCAGACGCTGTGAGTCCATGCCCGAAAAAGAGAAGCATCCTTTAAAAATTACTTCTATTGAATATATATCTGAAAAACCTTTTAATAGATTCAGTAACCTCCATAAACGAGAGGTGTACTGTATCTATCAATTAGATACCCTTACGCCACAAGGCTTGAACGAATTCAGGGAAACTATCTTTTAACACATGCTTTAATTTTATTTTTATTTTTTCTTCTTCTATTTATTATTCATTAACCATTTATTTATTAATTTATTAATCATTCATTCATTGATTAATTGCAATTATGATTGGTGATAGTCTAAGATAAAAAAATAACCTCATCATTATTTATACTGGAATACCAACTGCTCTATAACACCTGATTTTACAATACCTGATTTTTTACCAGCTAAAAACCAATTTTTTTTTTAATTTTTATTTTTTAAACCAATAATTTTTATTTCAGTTTTTCCAAAAGAGTGTTACATCAGCTCATTTTACTTTTGTTACATTTTTCTCACATTCGTGTACATTACATAAACAATTGCAGTGTAAAAGTTAAACATTTAGTACGTTTTGCAGTACAACCTCTGTACAAACACATTTCATTTGCTTAGCTGTGGAGTGTCTTTAGTAAGTATCATAGCAAGCATTTTGATGAACTTTCTCATAACAAACTATCCCCCCCCCCAACCCTCCCCATCCATGCTACCGTTACGCCTTCTTCTGTATATGCAAAAATGTCACGATCCACACATCAGGACACTCTGAGGTTCTCAAACCATACATTTCCAAGGGTTTCAGTAGACTAATGGTATTCCTATCATGAAAATAGAGAGTGCCAAGGATCTGATGGGCTTAGTTTCAAAAACCATTCAGTATGTTGGAAAGGCCGCACCAACTCTCGTTTTTCCTCTAACAAAAAAAAGGCCAAAATTTATGGTCTCCATTTCCAAAAAATGAGCTTGTTAGTTTGGATTTTTGGTATTCTGTCTCAATTTTCTCCAGGTTTAGGCATTTTTTTGTATCTTTAAAGGGTTCTGAAACCGAAGGGGTGTTATCCTGCAACCAGTGCCTCAAAAGGCTTCTCTTGGCTGCTAAAATCACCACGTGTAACACAGGTAGAAATTCTTTTTTAGTTGTTTCCGTTTGCTTATGAAATAAAACTAATGTTGGTTCTAAAGGGAGTGTTACCCCCATTTTGTGTTTGAGTTCCTTGTCGAAGCTCTCCCAGAATTCCTTTACCTTCGGGCAAGACCACAAACAAGGCAGAACATCCACATTTGTTAGCTGACATTTTGGACAGTGCGTGATCCTGCCCGCGGTTATTTTCATTGGATCTCTAGGGGCATGAAAACCATATATTGCTTTGTGTATTAGTTTATATTGGGTCTCTCTCCAGGGTTTGACCATGTCTGCCTCAATGGATATTACTGAGTAGTGTGATGTGTCTTTTAGCCAGTCTATATATTGTGCCTCATTAAACCTGCTAAATTATATTTCCTAATGTCTGGCATGCCAACTCCCCCGTTACTTATTGTCCTAGTTAACTTGTTGAATGCTATCCTTGATTTTTTTCCTTGCCATATGAACCTTCTAAACTCCCTTTTGAGGGTTTGTATATCTGCATGCTTAATTAAGATTGGTAGTGTTTGCATTGGGTATAGTAATTTGCTAAAACTCAGCATTTTTATAAGGTGGCAGCGGCCCAAGAATGACAAAGGTAGGTTTTTCCCCATTTAGAGTTCCGCTATAATTTTACTGAACAACGGGGGGTAATTTAAGGAGTAAAGTTGTTGTGGTGTTTTTCCTATTCTGATTCCCAAGTATTTTATTGAATGTGCTGCGACAGTCACTGGACATGTCTCTAATGTGTGATTATTGCAGTATTTAGTTGGGGATAAGTCCTGTAGTTCACATTTGGTCGGGTTTATTTTAAAACCTGAAAGCTCACCAAATTGTGCTAATAATTCAAAGATCTTGGGTAAGCCCTCCTGGGGTTGAGATAAAAATAGTAGTAGGTCGTCAGCGTATAATGATTGTGTCAGCACAATCTCCCCTATTTTGATTCCTGAAGTGATTCCGGGCTTTGCTAGTTTTCTGGACAGTGGTTCCAGGGCTAGGTTGAAAAGTAACAGCGATAGCAGGCAGCCTTGTCTGGTACCTTTCTGCAATTGGAAAGGTTGTGATAGATAGTGTTGAGCGCGAATATTCGAATATCGATTTTTTTTCGCGAATATCGGCACTTCGCTAATTCGCGAATATTTCGAATATAGTGATATAAATTCGATATTTCGAATATTCGTTTTTTTTTTTTTTTTTTTTGTGTTATATTTTTTTCTTTCCCACTTCCCTAAAGTTGTTCTTACCTGTCCTTTGGATTCCTGTCTTCCTGGCTGCTCCAGTCAGTGCCCGTTGCCGCTTCTGCCGACTTCCATGCTCATGGAGCGTCCCCATCACCATGGGAACATCTCCATATACTAGAATGTACTGTCGGATTTGAGAATTACGTTGAAATCGCAATTCGATTTTTTCAAGTTATAATAATCGAATTTCGATTTTAACTTAGCACTGCTATATGCCATATTAGTTAGCCTAATATGGCATATAGCAGTGCTAAGTTAAAATCGAAATTCGATTATTATAACTTGAAAAAATCGAATTGCGATTTCAACGTAATTCTCAAATCCGACAGTACATTCTAGTATATGGAGTCGTTCCCATGGTGATGGGGACGCTCCATAACTAAGCATGGAATATGGCTTCAATGGCTTGGTAGAATTAGCGAATTGACGAATATATTCGTTATATTCCACAAAACGAATATAACGAATGTATTCGTCATATTCCACAAAACGAAGATAACGAATGTATTCGTCATATATCACAAAACGAAGATAACGAAGTATTCTGCATCTTCATTTTAGCTAACTATTCATCAATTTCGCTAATTCTAGCAATGATATAGGAAAGTTGACTATAGAGACAGCTAAGTTTAATTCGCTATGCGATTATATGACTGCTTTTTTTTATAAATAGTATAATTATAATAATTATCAGGTATTATAATTATTCTATTTATTTAAAAAAAAAAGCAGTAATATAATCGCATAGCGAATTAAACTTAGCTGTCTCTATAGTCAACTTTCCTATATCATTGCTAGAATTAGCGAAGTTGATGAATAGGTAGCTAAAACGAAGATGCAGAATACTTCGTTATCTTCGTTTTGTGGAATATGACGAATACATTCGTTATATTCGTTTTGTGGAATATAACGAATATATTCGTCAATTCGCTAATTCTACCAAACCATTGAAGCCATATTCCATGCTTATGGAGCGTCCCCATAACCATGGGAACGACTCCATATACTAGAATGTACTGGCGGATTTGAGAATTACGTTGAAATCGCAATTCGATTTTTTCAAGTTATAATAATCGAATTTCGATTTTAACTTAGCACTGCTATATGCCATATTAGTTAGCCTAATATGGCATATAGCAGTGCTAAGTTAAAATCGAAATTCGATTATTATAACTTGAAAAAATCGAATTGCAATTTCAATAGGAGAGTAGCCTTTAAGTTAAAATCGAAATTCGATTATTTAAATCGCATATTAATCGCGATAACAAGAATAATGACGAATATTCGATTTCGACGAATATAAAACGAATATTCTATCGAATATTCGCGAATTTCGTCGAAATCGAATATGGCACCTGCCGCTCATCACTAGTGATAGATACCCTGGTATATGTATTCTAGCTGTGGGGTCTTTATACAGGGACGATATATACGTTCGTAAAGGTCCCACAAATTTGATGGAATCTAGTACCTTGTTAAGCCAGCTCCAGTTTACGTTATCAAAAGCTTTTTTAGCGTCTATTGCTAATAATGCTGGTGCTGGGTACATACAGCTGTGTTCAAAATTATTCAACCCCCGATGCTGTAAAGGGTTTTAGGGAATTTAGTGTACATTTGTAATTGTGTTCAGAATGAAATCTTACAAGGACTTTTTAAAGAACCAAATGCAACTAAAATGACATCAATTGTTTTTGTAATACAGTATTAAATGTTTTTTTGTGATTTCTTCATTGACACAATTACAAACCGGATTCCAAAAAAGTTGGGACACTATACAAATTGTGAATAAAAACTGAATGCAATGATGTGGAGGTGCCAACTTCTAATATTTTATTCAGAATAGAACATAAATCACGGAACAAAAGTTTAAACTGAGAAACTGAGAAAATGTACCATTTTAAGGGAAAAATATGTTGAATCAGAATTTCATGGTGTCAACAAATCCCCAAAAAGTTGGGACAAGGCCATTTTCACCACTGTGTGGCATCTCCCCTTCTTCTTACAACACTCAACAGACGTCTGGGGACCGAGGAGACCAGTTTCTCAAGTTTAGAAATAGGAATGCTCTCCTATTCTTGTCTAATACAGGCCTCTAACTGTTCAATCGTCTTGGGCCTTCTTTGTTGCACCTTCCTCTTTATGATGCGCCAAATGTTCTCTATAGGTGAAAGATCTGGACTGCAGACTGCCCATTTCAGTACCCGGATCCTTCTCCTACACAGCCATGATGTTGTGATTAATACAGAATGTGGTCTGGCATTATCTTGTTGAAAAATGCAGAGTCTTCCCTCAAAGAGATTACGTCTGGATGAGAGCATTTGTTGTTCTAGAACCTGAATATATTTTTCTGCATTGATGGTGCCATTCCAGACATGCAAGCTGCCCATGCCACACGCACTCATGCAACCCCATACCATCAGAGATGCAGGCTTCTGAACTGAGCGTTGATAGCAACTTGGGTTGTCCTCTTTGGCCCGGATGACATGGCGTCCCAGATTTCCAAAAAGAACTTTGAATCGTGACTCGTCTGACCACAGAACAGTCTTCCATTTTGCCACACTCCATTTTAAATGATCCCTGGTCCAGTGAAAACGCCTGAGCTTGTGGATCTTGCTTAGAAATGGCTTCTTCTTTGCACTGTAGAGTTTCAACTGGCAACGGCGGATGGCACGATGGATTGTGTTCACTGACAATAGTTTCTGGAAGTATTCCTGAGCCCATTCTGTGATTTCCTTTACAGTAGCATTCCTGTTTGTGGTGCAGTGTCGTTTAAGGGCCTGGAGATCACGGGCATCCAGTTTGGTTTTACGGCCTCGACCCTTATGCACAGAGATTGTTCCAGATTCTATGAATCTTCGGATGATGTTATGCACAGTTGATGATGATAGATGCAAAGTCTTTGCAATTTTTCGCTGGGTAACACCTTTATGATATTGCTCCACTATCTTTCTGTGCAACATTGTGGTGATCCTCTACCCATCTTGGCTTCTGAGAGACACTGCCACTCTGAGAAGCTCTTTTTATATCCAATCATGTTGCCAATTGACCTAATTAGTGTTAATTGGTCTTCCAGCTCTTCGTTATGCTCAACTTTACTTTTTCCAGCCTCTTATTGCTACTTGTCCCAACTTTTGGGGGATTTGTTGACACCGTGAAAATTAGAATCAACGTATTTTTCATTTAAAATGATACATTTACTCGGATTAAACATTTGATCTGTCATCTACGTTCTATTACCAATAAAATATTGACATTTGCCATCTCCACATCATTGCATTCAGTTTTTATTCACAATTTGTTTAGTGTCCCAACTTTTTTGGAATCCGGTTTGTATTCAACCCCTTAAAGATTACCACTCTTAAGAACAGAGGTTCATTCAAGTGTTTTCGATCAGGTATTGAAAACACCTGTGGATATCAAGGAGCAGCAATCAAGCATAATAAGCACCAATTAGGCAGATTTAATAGGACTGTGATACTCAGCTCCTTCTAGACATTTACTGGTGTGTTTACAAACATGGTGAAGTCAAGAGAATGGTCCAGGAAGACAAGAGAAGAGGTAGTTTCTCTTCAGAGGAAGGGCAATGGCTATAAGAAGATTGCAAAGATGTTAAACATAACAAGAGACACCATAGGAAGCATCATTCGCAAATTCAAGGCAAAGGGCACTGTTGAAACGCTACCTGGTCGTGGCAGAAAGAAGATGCTGACTTTGACTGCTGTGCGCTACCTGAAGCACATAGTGGAGAAATGTCCCCGTGTGACTGCTGAGGAACTGAAAAAAGATTTGTCAGATGTGGGTACTGAAGTTTCAGCTCAGACAATAAGGCGCACACTGCGTAATGAAGGTCTCTATGCCAGAACTCCCAGGCGCACCCCCTTGCTGTCTCTAAATAATAAGAAGAGTCGACTGCAGTATGCCAAAAGTCATGTGGACAAACCACAAAAGTTTTGGGATAGTTTTCTGTGGACTGATGAAACAAAATTAGAACTGTTTGGGCCCATGGATCGACGCTATGTTTGGAGGAGGAAGAACAAGGCCTATGAAGAAAAGAACACCTTGCCTACTGTGAAGCATGGCGGGGGGTCAATCATGCTTTGGGGCTGTTTTGCTTCTACACCATGAATTCTCTTCAGTACCAGGAGATATTGGATAAAAATGTGATGCAATCCGTCACAAACCTGAGGCTTGGGAGACGTTGGACCTTTCAACAGGACAATGATCCCAAGCATACCTCCAAGTCCACTAGAGTATGGTTGCAGATTAAAGGCTGGAACATTTTGAAGTGGCCATCACAGTCACCAGACTTAAATCCGATTGAGAACCTCTGGTGGGACTTAAAGAAAGCAGTTGCAGCGCGCAAGCCTAAGAATGTGACTGAACTGGAGGCTTTTGCCCATGAAGAATGGGCGAAGATACCCGTACATCGCTGCAAGACACTTGTGTCAAGCTATGCTTCACGTTTAAAAGCTGTTATAACTGGAAAAGGATGTTGTACTAAGTACTAAGATTGAATGTCACTTGGGGGTTGAATAAAACTGATAATGATGTGAGCACAGAAAATACATTTGTGGTTATTTCATTATAAATGTTATGTTATATTTGTCTGACTTACAAGTGCCTCTTTGATTTAATTGTAAACAAGATGACTGAAATGATCAAAATCAATGTCAAACTGGCCAAAACACTCAATTTCAGTGGGGGTTGAATAATTTTGAACACAACTGTATTTGGTGAAATCTTTATGGCGTCTAAGATTGCTAATACTTTTCTAATATTGTATACTGCTGACCTTCCCGCTATAAACCCTGTTTGGTGGCTGGATACCAGTTTAGGCATGATCATTGAAAGCCTGTCCGCCATTATTTTCGATAAGTATTTCATGTCATTATCTATTAGCGAGATTGGGCGGTACGAAGATGGTAGAGTTCCGTCTCTTCCCAGTTTCGGTAATACCTTTATATATGCTGTGTTCATATCTGCGGGTATTGGGAGCCCTTTCAATATTTGGTTATGCAGCATCGTGAGTGTGGGGACTATTTTGGTGGCCAATATTTTATAAAATTCATTGGTATAGCCATCTGGGTCTGGAGCTTTACCATTTTTAGACGAGCGTATGACATTTAAAACCTCTATCTCAGTAACGGGTTGGTTAAGTTTCGTGATGTCTTCTTCAGATACACACGTTAACAATGATAGGTACTCTTTCACCTCATCACTTTGATTTTCTTGATCTTTGTTCTCATATAGGGCATGATAAAAACTGCGTAAAACCTCCACTATCTCTTTGGAGTTATGACACATTTTTCCTTTTGAATTCTTTAGTACAGGTACTGTGGATGTGTATCTCTGACCTTTAGCCAGGTTCGCCAGGAGTTTACCTGATTTGTTTCCAAATTTAAATAAATGGGCTTTTCTTTTTAGGCCATAATATTCCTCTTTTTGCTTTAGTCACTTTTCATAGTTTGCTTTGGTTCCCATCCAATGTTTTCTATTTAGTGGAGAAGGATTTGCACTAAATTGTGTATAGCTTTCCCTCAATTCTTTTGATAATTCCTGAATTTTAGACTGAATTGTTTTTCTTGGACCCCTGGTGAAGGTCATAATTTGGCCTCTCATAACAGGCTTACCCGCTCTCCATATCAGGTGAGGGTCCCCACTGTCTGAGTTAGTGTCCCAATATTCGATCCACCAATGTGTGAGCTTTTCCACAAATTGTTCATTTTTAGCTAAGTCTGAGGGGAATCTCCATACATACAGGTCCTTCTAAAAAAATTAGCATATTGTGATAAAGTTCATTATTTTCTGTAATGTACTGATAAACATTAGATTTTCATATATTTTAGATTCATTACACACCAACTGAAGTAGTTCAAGCCTTTTATTGTTTTAATATTGATGATTTTGTTCAGTTATGCACTCAATACTTGGTCGGGAATCCTTTTGCAGAAATGACTGCTTCAATGCGGCGTGGCATGGAGGCAATCAGCCTGTGGCACTGCTGAGGTGTTATGGAGGCCCAGGATGCTTCGATAACGGCCTTAAGCGCATCCAGAGTGTTGGGTCTTGCGTCTCTCAACTTTCTCTTCCCAATATCCCACAGATTCTCTATGGGGTTCAGGTCAGGAAAGTTGGCAGGCCAATTGAGCACAGTAATACCATGGTCAGTAAACCATTTACCAGTGGTTTTGGCACTGTGAGCAGGTGCCAGGTCGTGCCGAAAAATGAAATCTTCATCTCCATAAAGCTTTTCAGCAGATGGAAGCATGAAGTGCTCCAAAATCTCCTGATAGCTAGCTGCATTGACCTGCCCTTGATAAAACACAGTGGACCAACACCAGCAGCTGACATGGCATCCCAGACCATCACTGACTGTGGGTACTTGACACTGGACTTCAGGCATTTTGGCATTTCCCTCTCCCCAGTCTTCCTCCAGACTCTGGCACCTTGATTTCCGAATGACATGCAAAATTTGCTTTCATACGAAAAAAGTACTTTGGACCACTGAGCAACAGTCCAGTGCTGCTTCTCTGTAGCCCAGGTCAGGCGCTTCTGCCGCTGTTTCTGGTTAAAAAGTGGCTAGCCCTTTTCCTGCACACGCCTGTACACGGTGGCTCTGGATGTTTCTACTCCAGACTCAGTCCACTGCTTCCGCAGGTCCCCCAAGGTCTGGAATCGGTCCTTCTCCACAATCTTCCTCAGGGTCCGGTCACCTCTTCTCGTTGTGCAGCGTTTTCTGCCACACTTGTTCCTTCCCACAGACTTCCCACTGAGGTGCCTTGATACAGCACTCTGGGAACAGCCTATTAGTTCAGAAATTTCTTTCTGTGTCTTACCCTCTTGCTTGAGGGTGTCAATGATGGCCTTCTGGACAGCAGTCAGGTCGGCAGTCTTACCCATGATTGCGGTTTTGAGTAATAAACCAGGCTGGGAGTTTTTAAAAGCCTCAGGAATCTTTTGCAGGTGTTTAGAGTTAATTAGCTGATTCAGATGATTAGGTTAATAGCTCGTTTAGAGAACCTTTTCATGATATGCTAATTTTTTTAGATAGGAATTTGGGGTTTTCATGAGCTGTATGCCAAAATCATCAATATTAAAACAATAAAAGGCTTGAACTACTTCAGTTGGTGTGTAATGAATCTAAAATATATGAAAGTCTAATGTTTATCAGTACATTACAGAAAATAATGAACTTTATCACAATATGCTAATTATTTGAGAAGGACCTGTAGTCACTACCTCTTGGTACCACATCCAGCATGTCTAAAATGACCAGGGAGTGATCTGATATAACAAGTTCTCCTATCTCTATTGACGATGTTTTTTGCAGTACATTTCCAGATACAAAAAAAGAATCCACTCTCGACCAAGAATTATGGACTGCAGAAAAGTGTGTGAATTCTCTCCCTTCTGGATAAAAGTAGTGCCAAACGTCAGATAGATTCATATTTGGCATTACCTTTTGCAATGTCTTATCTCTGTCTCTGGGGACCACTACCTGCCCCTCATGTGATTTTCTGTCTTCAATGTGTGACATGACTGTATTCATGTCTCCTGCTACTATTTTAGTAGGTACTGTGTCTTTTAATAACATCTCTCTCAATTCCCCGAAGAACTCGGTGTTGTTAACATTCGGTCCGTATATGTTGTATATGCTCCACGTGTCCAGCGGTGAGCTCATACAAATATGTGCTATACTACCGTCTCTGCTACCTAGACATTGTACTGTCATGTGTGTCAATTTTTTAAAATTAATATCCATACTCCCCCTTTCCTCTCTACTGCTGGTGCGCCCACTACCCGGCCCACCCACAGTCTCTGCATGCGACTATAATCCGCTTCATGAAGATGTGTTTCTTGCAGTAAGGCGATATAGGCGCCCAATCTTTTTAGATGCCTTAATGCCATTAATCTCTTCTGTGGGGACTTCAGCCCCTTAACATTTCACGTGATAAACCTGGGCATTATATAGGTTCCCTATGGTACCTGTGGATCTTAACCTTCCAGTGCCCGTTTTTCTCATCCCTTCCTAGGTAGCATGTATTTTTATTCCCCAACTTATTGTCACGAGGGTGTCAAGAGCCACGTCTGACTCCGTTATACCCGGGGTCAGGAAGTCGCAGCGGGTGGCTGCGCGCTCTATGTCTAAAGATCACGTTGTTTCTTAGTGATTGTTTTCTGTGTTTGCCTTGCAATCCTTTTTGTCTCACTCAGGGATCCGTAGCTTCTCCTCCTCAGCTGTTTCTTGTCTGCCACTCCCAACCTCCTTATATTCTCCTCTCACACTTCTCTAGTTGCCAGTTATAGAGCTTCCTGCCTGGACTTCTATACTGACCCACTGGAGCTGTGAATCCTGGTTGTTGTTCCAGAGTGCTACCCTCCGGATCCCTGTTGGGCTTTTTGTTGTCTCCTGTTGTCGCCCACCTGGGATTATATGTTGAGTCTGTATTGTCTGTCCTCCCCTTGGTGTTTTCCTTTAGAGCTAGTGGTGCGGACTAGTGTTCCCACCGCCCTGTTCACTATCTAGGGCTCATGAATACTTCTGTTCAGTTTTTACAAAAGAAAAAGGAGAAGGACCTCCACTAGAAAGGATGACTATTAAATCGTTTGATGCATGTGTCTTTACAGAGGAAGATGTTCTAAGTTTGCTGTCTAAAGTGAAGACAAATAAGTCACAGGGGCCTGATGAGATACACCCAAAATTATTAAAAGAGCTTAGTGGTGAGCTGGCAAAACTGTTAACAGCTTTATTTAACCAATCATTAGTAACAGGAGTCGTCCCGGAAGATTGGAAATTGGCAAATGTCGTGCCCATTCACAAGAAAGGTAGTAAGGAGGAATCGAGCAACTATAGACCAGTGAGTCTGACATCAATAGTAGGCAAATTAATGGAAACCCTATTAAAGGATAGGATTGTGGAACATCTAAAATCCCATGGATTGCAAGATGAAAAACAGCATGGGTTTACTTCAGGGAGATCATGTCAAACAAATCTTATAGATTTTTTTGACTGGGTGACTAAAATAATAGACGGTGGAGGTGCAGTAGACATCGCATATCTAGATTTTAGTAAGGCTTTTGACACTGTCCCACATAGAAGACTTATCAATAAACTGCAGTCATTGAGCATGGACTCCCATATTGTTGAGTGGATTAGGCAGTGGCTGAGTGACAGACAACAGAGGGTTGTAGTCAATGGAGAACATTCAAAACAAGGTCATGTTACCAGTGGGATTCCACAGGGATCTGTACTGGGACCAATTTTGTTTAATATCTTCATAAGTGATATTGCAAAAGGCCTCGATGGTAAGGTTTGTCTTTTTGCTGATGACACAAAGATATGTAACAGGGTTGATGTTCCTGGAGGGAAATGCCAAATGGAAAAGGATTTAGGAAAACTAGAAGAATGGTCAGAACTCTGGCAACTGAAATTTAATGTGGATAAGTGCAAGATAATGCACCTGGGGCGTAAAAACCCAAGGGCAGATTATAGAATATTTGACACAGTCCTGACCTCAGTATCTGAGGAAAGGGATTTAGGAGTCATTATTTCAGAAGACTTAAAGGTGGGAAGACAATGTAATAAAGCAGCATGAAATGCAAGCAGAATGCTTGGATGTATAGGGAGAGGTATAAGCAGTAGAAAGAGTGAAGTGCTTATGCCACTGTACAGATCACTGGTGAGACCTCACTTGGAGTATTGTGCGCAGTACTGGAGGCCATATCTCCAGAAGGATATAGATACTCTAGAGAGAGTTCAGAGAAGAGCTACTAAACTGGTCCATGGATTGCAGGATAAAACTTACCAGGAAAGGTTAAAAGACCTTAATATGTATAGCTTGGAAGAAAGAAGAGACCGAGGGGATATGATAGAAACTTTTAAATACATAAAGGGAATCAACTCGGTAAAGGAGGAGAGCATATTTAAAAGAAGAAAAACTACCACAAGAGGACACAGTTTTAAATTAGAGGGGCAAAGGTTTAAAAGTAATATAAGGAAGTATTACTTTACTGAGAGAGTAGTGGATGCATGGAATAGCCTTCCTGCAGAAGTGGTAGCGGCAAATACAGTGAAGGAGTTTAAGCATGCATGGGATAGGCATAAGGCTATCCTTCATATAAGATAGGGCCAGGGACTATTCATAGGATTCAGATATATTGGGCAGACTAGATGGGCCAAATGGTTCTTATCTGCCGACACATTCTATGTTTCTATGTTTCTATGTTTCTCATCTTAGGGAAAGCCAGGGTTTTAGGCACGTGATCGGCGTACGGGTGAGGAACCCGTCTAGGGACGTCAGGGCAGCCAGGTGCCAGCCGCAAGGTGAGTCAGGGGTCACCACCTTCCCTCTCACTTGGGCAGGGTCTTCCTCTTTCCCTCCCTCTGTGTCACGTATGTGATAGTCACGCCGATCGTGATATTATAACTGGCCCTTATTTTTTGGGAGAAAGAAGAAAACATTTTTTATTTATTTTTTCTCTCTACTTAGAATCCAATATGGATCCTATTGCTGCTTTGGCAAAACAGCTTCAAGGCCTGTCTTTGGAGGTGGCAGGATTGAAGGCGTCTGTCCTCCAACAACAGCAGCAAATGCAGCAGACCGCAAGCCCAGCAGTTGCTATGGGTAACCAGGTTGTTACAGAACCCAAGGTTGTTCTTCCTGACAGATTTTCTGGGGGAAGGGACAAATTTGCGACGTTCCGTGAGGCCTGCAAATTATATTTTAAGCTGCGCCCTTACTCCTCAGGTAATGAAGAACAGCGGGTGGGGATTGTTATTTCCCTGCTTCAGGGGGACCCGCAATCCTGGGCGTTCTCGTTACCCCCTGGTTCCCAGGCTCTCCGGTCAGTGGAGGGATTTTTTGGGGCTTTGGGTCTCATATATGATGAACCTGACCGAGTCGCCCTGGCTGAGTCGAAGTTACGGAGACTCCTACAGGGAGATCGGCCAGCAGAGGAATATTGCTCAGAGTTCCGTAGGTGGGCTACGGATACTCAGTGGAACGACCCGGCTCTCAGGAGTCAGTTCTGCTCTGGGTTATCTGAAAGGGTTAAGGATGCGCTGGCGCTGTATGAGACCCCCCTTTCCCTTGATGCTGTTATGTCCCTCTCTATCAGAATAGATAGACGTCTTAGGGAGAGATTGAAAATTCCTGAGTAATTGGTAACCCCTCCCAAGCAGCAGTTAGTCTGTACTGACTTAGATGAGCCTATGCAGCTAGGAGGAACTTCTCGTCAGGTCCGTCCTCCTGAGGTTCGCCGCAGGCGTGGGGCTTGTTTTTTCTGTGGGGGGAGGGGTCATTTCATTAATGTCTGTCCCTCCTTTCTCAAAAACCAAAAGACCATCGGAAAACTACTAACCCCAGGCTGTGCGGAGGATGTCAGCCGGGGGGTATACGTTTCCTCCATATGAACATCTCAATTTGTGTTGCCAGCGGTTATTGTTTTTGGTGTTAAGACGGAGTCTATTTCTTTTTTTCTAGACAGTGGAGCAGGGGTAAATTTGATAGATGCCCATTTTGCCCGCACTATGGGTTTGTCTCTCTGTACGCTGCAGAGACCTATTCCCATATTCGCTATTGATTCTGCTCCTCTGTCTCAGAGAAACCTCACTCACATCGTCCATAACTTACACCTTCGGGTAGGGGACCACCATAATGAGTGTCTTTCATGTTACGTTCTGGAGGGCCTTCCCTCTCCTGTGGTATTGGGTCTTCCCTGGTTGGTAGCGCACAATCCAGTGGTGGATTGGCAGGCCAGGGAGATATTGGAGTGGAGTGAGCATTGCAGAGAGAATTGCTTAAATAACAATTGCTTAATCGCCTCCATAGCTTCCCTACCTACATTTATTTCGGACTTTGAGGACGTTTTTTCTGAAAAGGGTTGTCAGAAGCTACCACCTCATCGTCCTTATGATTGCCCGGTTAACCTGATTCCCGGTGCAAAATTACCCAAGTCCAGGTTGTATAATCTTTCGGGTCCCGAGAGACAAGCCATGAAAGATTATATCTCCGAGAGTCTGGCTAAGGGACACATCAGACCCTCTTATTCACCCGTGGCTGCAGGGTTTTTCTTTGTTAAAAAGAAAGATGGGGGCCTGCGTCCTTGCCTAGATTTCTGTGAGCTAAACCGGATAACCATCCGAGACCCATACCCTCTTCCTCTCATTCCTGACCTTTTTAATCAGATTGCGGGTGCTAGGTGGTTCTCCAAACTTGATCTTAGGGGGGCCTACAATCTGATTCGTATCAAGGAAGAGGGCATTATGAAAATTTAGTCATGCCTTTCGGTCTGACCAATGCCCCTGCTGTCTTCCAACATTTCGTTAATGATATTTTTAGTCATCTCATCGGCAGGTTTGTAGTCATATACCTAGATGATATCTTAATTTATTCGGCTGATCTGAAAACACATGAAGTACATGTCAGGCAAGTACTGCAGGTCCTACGGACGAATAAATTATATGCGAAAATTGAAAAATGTGTCTTCGCCGTTCAGGAAATACAGTTCCTGGGATATCTATTATCTGCTTCAGGTTTCCGTATGGATCCTAGGAAGGTCCAGGCAATTTTAGATTGGGATCTTCCTGAGAATCTTAAAGCTCTACAACGGTTTTTGGGTTTCGCAAATTTCTATAGAAAGTTCATTAAAAATTACTCAGTGATCGTTAAACCCCTTACTGACATGACTAGGAAGGGGACTGATTTTTCTAAATGGTCTGACGCCGCTAAAATTGCATTTTCCTCTCTAAAAGAGAGATTTACCTCGGCACCTGTTCTAATTCAACCTGATGTCTCCCAGCCTTTTATTGTTGAAGTAGATGCGTCAGAGGTGGGAGTGGGGGCTGTATTGTCTCAGGGTCCGTCTCCTGGCAAATGGCGTCCTTGCGCTTTCTTTTCCAAAAAGTTATCTACTGCAGAAAAGAACTATGATATTGGAAATAGGGAACTGTTGGCGATTAAACTGGCGTTTGAAGAGTGGCGTCACTTCTTAGAGGGAGCAATCTACCCCGTCACGGTGATTACGGATCACAAAAACCTTCTGTACCTAGAATCGGCTAAGCGTCTCACCCCTAGACAAGCTAGGTGGTCGCTATTCTTTACCAGATTTAACTTTGTAATCACCTATCGTCCTGGAGCAAAAAATACCAAGGCAGACGCATTATCTCGTAGTTTCCCTGGAGGGGGTAATGTTAGTGATCCGGTACCTATTTTACAAAGGGGAGTGGTTGTCTCTGCTGTACACTCTGTTCTAGAGGGAAAGGTGTTAGAGGCCCAGGGGGACGCCCCGGCCTCTTGCCCCTCAGACAAATTGTTTGTACCATTAAACCTGCATCTTGAATTATTAAAGGAACATCATAATTCGGCACTTGCTGGGCACCCGGGTAGTAAAGCAACCTTGGAGCTATTGTCTCGTCGTTTTTGGTGGCCAAGGTTGCGTCAGGATGTAATGGATTTCGTGTCTACCTGTTCTACTTGTGCACGCGCGAAAGTCTCTCATACACGTCCAGCAGGGTCTTTATTGCCACTTTTCATCCCCAATAGGCCATGGACACATCTGTCAATGGATTTCATCACTGACTTACCGTTGTCTGCGGGTAAAACAGTTATCTTGGTAGTAGTAGACAGGTTTAGCAAAATGGTACACTTTATTGCGCTACCCGCACTTCCTAATGCTAAGACTCTTGCTCAGGTGTTTATCAGTGAAATCGTGAAGCTTCACAGGATCCCTTCAGATGTGGTTTCGGATCGGGGAACCCAGTTTATTTCTAAGTTTTGGAAAGCTTTTTGTTCCCGTTTGGGGGTACACTTGTCCTTTTCCTCAGCTTTCCATCCTCAGTCGAATGGACAGACTGAGCGTACCAACCAAAACCTAGAAACATATTTAAGGTGTTTTGTGTCTGAAAACCAAGAGGCGTGGTCATCATATTTACCGTTAGCCGAGTTTGCCATAAATAATCGCTGTCAGGAATCCACTGGCAAGTCACCATTTCTTGGTGCATACGGTTTTCATCCCCAATTTTGTACTTTCAAAGAGGGGGGGGTCTTCTGGGGTTCCCGAAGAGGAACGGTTTTCTTCATCTCTTTCATCGGTATGGCAGAAGGTGCAAACTAACTTGAAAAATATGAGTGGTAAATATAAATGCATGGCCGATAAGAAACGGTCGCCAGGTCCGGACCTAGGAGTGAATGACTATGTGTGGTTGTCTACTAGGAATATTAAGTTGAAGGTTCCCTCTTGGAAACTGGGCCCTAGGTTCATTGGTCCTTATAAAATAGTAGCCGTCATTAACCCTGTGGCTTTTCGCCTGGAGCTACCTCAGACTTTTAAGATCCATAACGTCTTCCATAAGTCGTTACTCAAGAAGTATGTTCCACCTCTAGAACCATCACCGCTGCCACCTCCTCCTGTTATTGTGGATGGTAATCTGGAGTTTCAAATATCCAGAATTGTTGATTCTCGTCGGGTCCGCCGCTCTCTTCAGTATCTGGTGCATTGGAGGGGTTACGGTCCCGAGGAAAGAATGTGGGTTCCAGCGTCAGAGGTAAACGTCAACAGGTTAATTCAGGCTTTCCATGCCTCTCATCCTGAGAGACCTGGTCCTGAGTGTCCAGAGGCCCCTCGTGAAAGGGGGGGTACTGTCACGAGGGTGTCAAGAGCCACATCTGACTCCGTTATACCCGGGGTCAGGAAGTCGCAGCGGGTGGCTGCACGCTCTATGTCTAAAGATCACGTTGTTTCTTAGTGATTGTTTTCTGTGTTTGCCTTGCAATCCTTTTTGTCTCACTCAGGGATCCGTAGCTTCTCCTCCTCAGCTGTTTCTTGTCTGCCACTCCCAACCTCCTTATATTCTCCTCTCACACTTCTCTAGTTGCCAGTTATAGAGCTTCCTGCCTGGACTTCTATACTGACCCACTGGAGCTGTGAATCCTGGTTGTTGTTTCAGAGTGCTACCCTCCGGATCCCTGTTGGGCTTTTTGTTGTCTCCTGTTGTCGCCCACCTGGGATTATATGTTGAGTCTGTATTGTCTGTCCTCCCCTTGGTGTTTTCCTTTAGAGCTAGTGGTGCGGACTAGTGTTCCCACCGCCCTGTTCACTATCTAGGGCTCATCTTAGGGAAAGCCAGGGTTTTAGGCACGTGATCGGCGTACGGGTGAGGAACCCGTCTAGGGACGTCAGGGCAGCCAGGTGCCAGCCGCAAGGTGAGTCAGGGGTCACCACCTTCCCTCTCACTTGGGCAGGGCCTTCCTCTTTCCCTCCCTCTGTGTCACGTATGTGATAGTCACGCCGATCGTGATACTTATTAACCAACATGTTAATGTTAACTTTTTTATAAACCAGCTAACTTTTTTTGGGTGAGTATCTCTGACTTCTCTTACCAGCATGGTCCTACTACCTACCTCTCGGAACGCCTCCCACTCAAACTCCTCCTTGTCCTGCTTATGCAAATCAAAATTATGACTCAGTGATCTGGTTCAGAAACTGGTAATTTACATACCTGCATGAGAGTCTTTTTTTTTTAAATTTTCTGCAAGTACTATACATTACCAGTTTCCTTACTTCAAATCTGCTAGTCTCACTCATCCTTCTCTTTCTACTATTCTTTTCCCATTGCATATAATATTAAATATAATATTTGATCATACCCCATCTGTGTTACTGTTCCCCACTCAATACAATTACATTTTTCACCACCATAGCAGATGTTCTATCAGTCCTATGCACTCTTTATCACAGATCTCGGAGCTGCTGTGTTTCCCGCGGCTCTGTGACTTCCCGTCCCTCGTGGTCTCCAGGTGTTTTCTTGCAGATCGCCATCTTCAAACGCCGATCTAGCTTCTTGCAGTGAGTGGAAAGTAGCGTAAGATCCATCCAAGGAATATCTCCGCAGTATGGCGGGGAACAACAAGGCAAACTTGGTCTGAGAATGATATAGTCCTGAACAAATGGTTGAGAATTCCTTCCTCTTTTTAGCCACGGATGCCGAAAAGTCCTCAAAAATCATCACCCTGTGCCCCTTGATTTCCAGCGGACCTTTGCGACTTTTATAAGCTTTAATAATTGCCGCTTTGTCAGAAAAATCCAGATATCTGGTAATTACTTGTCTGGGACGTTGCTTCAAAGCTGAATGCTCTGGGTCTCTCCCTCCTTGCTGGTAACGGGGGCCCAATTCTGTGTGTTCTCTCCACTTTACACTTCATTGGGAGGGTGAGTGCTTCCGGCAGATCTTTTTCACACAAATAGGAATAAATCCTGTACGGAGAATGACTCTGGCACCCCGACTAGTCGTAGGTTATTTCGCCTTGAGCGATTTTCAAGGTCTTCCACCTTCTCGCTTAATCTTTTGTTGTCTTTCCATAAATCACGGCTTTGCTCGTCTTCCATTTTGGAGATTCTGTCCTCCACCTCACAGAGACGCTGGCTGTGGTCTGCTATTTCTCTCTGTAGATGCGATAGCGATTCCGCCACAGTACTGGACAGTGATTCCTGTAGGTCAGGTAATATTCTGGCCGCTACTTCCAAAGCCAAGCGCTTATAATCAACACTTACTGTGTCTTTAGATGCATCTCCATCTTCCGCATCGTGTACCAGCTTATGTGCCTTTCTCTCGTGCTGCTCTCTCTCGAGGAGGTGGGGTCCGCCATATTAGTAGTTGCAGCGAGCGCGCTGGTGGTCTTGTGCTTATTGCTCCGCCGTGTTCTGCTCCCCATATGTTCGATGTACCGGTCCATATGCTCCGACAGTTGCGGGGAGGTTAGTGGACCCTCTATTTCGGGTATATTGCTTGGTGAGTCGTTCGGTTCTAAGATTTTTGCAGGACAGTGGAGAGGAGCTCTAATCTGCGTGCCGTTCATGCTGGCGCCGGAACCGGAAGTGAATTTTATTTTTTATGAATAGCCTGAGATAAACTAATGATGTTATAACTATCTATACTGAAATATGAACTGTTTAAAAAAATAATAAAATTATGTTCTTACCAGTGAAAAACCAATCTAACCAACCCAAAAACATCTATACTGGATCCAAAATCATAGATAGACGCACACAGTAATTTATCATTTATTATGCCTTCCTTTTAATTCATTACCCTTTTACACATTTTATTCTCCTTGTAGTGTTTTTTTAAGAACAGGGAACTTGTGACATGATAGTAACAAACATAATATATTGTTGCCCCTACAGAGAACAACTAGATACATATACTGTAGGAAGGCGCAAGGGGCCGTCATTGATGGAAGGTATGTGTCACTGAGATTCCTGGCCTTGGTGAGGTAAAAGCCGGTAGATTTAAGTGTCAGCGGCAGCTAGTGCTGGTTAACACTGTTTGCTGTTAGTGTGGCTGTAAAGCCGATCCAGGCCGGCTCTTACTGGGAGTAGCCAAAGTGCTGGGTGGGTGGCTTCTCCCCACGCTCCAGGCCTATATAAAACCCAGCCAGCAGTCTCAGCTGGGTGTGGATTATCCTCCATCTGACAGTGGAGCGCTGTCATTCTTTGTGTGTTTTGGAACTGAGAACTTTTGCTGTGCTAAAGGGCTGAGAGCCGCATGCTGGGAAACAGGCCCTAAAGCCTGCTTGGACTGTGGGTGGAAAAACTGCTGACCAGGTGAAGGCTTTTGTTTTGTGGACTTTTAATGGTGTGAACAAACAGCAAGACTGCAAACTGTTACGTTCTGTTTTTCCCTATGTGTGAATAAAACACTGAACTGTTTTAATTAAATACTTTGTGGTTGCCTCTGTAGTGCATCCACTAGCCTGTCTACAAGAGCAAATCCCCACAATACCCGTATACCGTATCTGACACTACATCTTCATCCATATATGCCCGCTCTCCCAGATGCTGGCATTGCTACATCAGTTTCTTTGCAGTTTATTCCACATAAGCACACCGAATATACACACAAATGAGTGATGCCTGACCCTGCCTCTTGTGTATAGAGCCTCCCCCTCACACAGCTCTTATATGCGGGGTCCCGGCTCCATCTGAGAGCCCATCATTCTGGCCAGTGATTTAAAGGAAACCTGTCACCTCAAAAATGCATCTACACCTGCCAGCAGTACCTCATAGTAGCCCGCAGCTTGTTAATAATTATATATTTTATCCTGCTGTCCGATGCTGCGTAAGTTAAAAAAACACAGTTTTATTCTCCATCAGCTTCAAGTCAAGGTAACCACGCTCCCTAACCGTCCCCTCTTGCCTGTGAGTGACCGCAGGAGTGCATTCCTCAAGTCTCGCGCATGCGTGGTGCGCTCTGTAGTAATGCTCTATCCCCTCTCCTGCTGCCGCTTTCAGCCGGGCTTCAGCGGCGCAATGTGCGAGACTTGGGGAATCATGGCCGCACTGTAGGCTGTCACTCTCAGGCAAGAGGGGACGGTTAGGGGGCATGGATACCTTGACTTGAAGCTGATGGAGAATAAAACTGTGTTTTTTTAACTTACGCAGCATTGGTCAACAGGATGAAATATATGATTATTACCAGGCTGTAAGCTACTATGAGGTACTGCTGGCAGGTGTAGATGCATTTTTGAGGTGACAGGTTCCCTTTAAATCCAGCGCTGCCACAATGAAATATGAATAGCTGCTGGCTCTACTCCTTTCACAAGACTCTGTCTAACATAGTAACTATTTTATTTGAGATAAATACTTAACACTATACAAGTATGCCACTGACATTGAACTTCACTACACACCAATCGTAAATGCCTCCTGCCAAATGAATGAGGCAGGAAATTGCGCTTCACATGTATCATAAGCACATACCGCTGAACTAAAAAATCTAAAGCAAAACAAATTGATTGTTCTTAAAGTATAACTGCCATCTTTTTTTTTTTTTTTTAAGTATTGGATTGTGGTGATTAATATCTCCTTGGTGGCCCTATTTCAACTTTTCACTGTGTATTCAATTACCCCTTATTTCCACATTTTTGTTCCCTGTACTGCCTACTTTTACCTGTGCTTTTACCTGTGCTTATGGTCGTTTATCTGTTGAAGGAGGAGGACGGAGAAGCAGGCTGCGTGCAAGGTCAGATTACAGACAGCCAGGGACAGCAGCTGTTAACAGTGCCTGGGCTGTGTGCACTTCTCCCTGTCCCTGCGCTTGGCAGACGCTCCCTCACTCAGCAGAGCTGGACAATGCAGAGTGGAAGCAGCGCAGAGCAGGGAAGGGAGATCTGCCATCTGCTCAGTGTATAAATGAAAGCAACACGTGGTAAGAGGACCCCTTTGTGCTGCAGGAGATTAACCCTTTAGGGGGAGGGCTGTGGTTACTGACACTTTTGGGGGGCTATTCTTACTGGCTAGTGAGGGCAGGAAGGATTAGCCTCAGGGTGAGGGCAGTGGCAGCCATCTTAACTGAATAGTGAAATTGTAGTTTTATGCAGACTGGTTGCTAAGGGCTGAATCTTATTAAATATGGAGTAAGTCAGTCTAATAGTAACTGAATCTGGAATATCATGTTATTGGTAACTACATATATGAAAATTGAAATTAGGTTCTAAGTGTGACAGTTATCCTTTAATGTATACAAAGCTTCTCTTACAAAATGTGGTTATGTTAAATATT
Source organism: Bufo gargarizans (assembly GCF_014858855.1). Taxonomy (NCBI): domain Eukaryota; kingdom Metazoa; phylum Chordata; class Amphibia; order Anura; family Bufonidae; genus Bufo; species Bufo gargarizans. The sequence goes on along the minus strand of NC_058081.1, from coordinate 413,962,305 downwards.
TTAATATATGCAATTATGCAAAAACATACCCCTGCCTGTTCCCCTCCCCTCTCTCCTCTCTTCCTGCGTGCCAAAATAGTGTTTTTAAATCACTGAATGTATATGTCACTAGTCCTACTGTCCCGATGAAGGGGTCGCTCCACCCTTGAAATGCGTTGACTAGAAATAAACTACTATCTGCTTTTACCAATATTCATCTGGTACTACATCCCTGCTGACAGCGCCATTATAGAGGTTCCATTTTTTCCTTCTATTTTCTGAATGATTATTTCACTCCGACGGCAGCAACCAAGACAGCTCAGGCACTCTGTATGCTAGTCGGATAATACCAGCAAAGCGATATATAGCTGTTGTGACTCGTCACAACAGCAGAAGGTGAGCATAATTATTTTAGATATATTCTATTACCAAACAGCACCACACATGAGGCACTGACTCCTATCTTTTTTTCCTCATTTGTATAGGAGCAACAGTGTTGCAAGTCGGATCTATAATATGTTGAGGAGAGGAGGTTCCTTCTGATCTGAGGAGTCAAAGGATCTTGATAAGGCATCCACTTTCACGTTCTTGTCTGAAGGATGGAAATTCAACTAATGCAAGTAAAACGGGCAATGAACAAGGACCAATGTGCCTGAGAAGGATTAGAGAGGTTGTCTCACTTCAGAAAATATCATTTATTATGTAGAGCAGTGTTTCCCAACCAGTGTGCCTCCAGCTGTTGCAAAACTACATTTCCCAGCATGCCTGCACAGCCAAATGCTGTCCGGGCATGCTGGGAGTTGTAGTTTTGCAACAGCTGGAGGCACACTGGTTGGGAAACACTGATGTAGAGGAAGATAATAAAAGCCACTTCCTAATGTATGGTTATTATCCATATTGCTTCATTTGCTGGCTGAATTCATTTTTCCCATCACATTATATACTACTTGTTTTCCATGGTTACTACTACCCTGCAATCCATCAGTGGTGGTCGTGCTTGTACACTATAAGAAAAAGCGTTGGTGGCTAGGACCGTGGGAGTGCACATAGGCTAGTGCGTTTTCCTATATTGTACAAGCATGACCACCACTGATGGATTGCAGGGTGGTCATAACCATGGAAATGAGAAGCGTATAATGTGATGGAATAATGAATCCAGACAGCAAAGTCAGCAATATGGATAATAACAATGCATTAGTAAGTGTCTTATATTAACTTCCTCACTGAAACAGGAGGGTAGCGAGGAAGCATTGAAAAACTATAAGGAAAAAAATTGAATATGTGAAAGACAAATAAAAGCAGCCAAACTAGAGACCGAGAGATTAATTGCCAAAGACAGTAACAGTAACCCTAAAATGTTCTTCAATTATATAAATGGTAAAAAAAGAATAAATCTGAAGGTGTCGGCCCTTTACAGAGTGATGAGGGGGGAGTTGCAGAAAGCAATGAGGAGAAAGCAAAGCTATTAAATAATTTTTTCTCTACTGTCTTCACTGAAGAAAATAAACTGTCAAATTTAATGCAGAATGTAAAAGTAAATTCCCCATTAAAAGTGCTCTGTCTGACCCAGGAAGAAGTACAACAGCGACATAAAAAGATTAAATAACTGTCATATTTTCATAAAAAAAATATTTTTAGCATATGTTACTGCTGCAGCAACATTATGCATAAAGCAATCTTTAGTTTCTTCACATACCACTGTTTTAACCTTAGTTACGACTGTTTTGAATCCTTCATTATGAGGATCATCTCAAGATGGTTCCTCTGTCAGTTCTCTGAGGCCAAAACTGCATTCCCTCAGGTCATATACAAACATGCTGTAGCCAGCAGCTTCCTGCCAGCCAATCAGATTGGATTACTGAGACACGCCTCCTCACTCTGAAGCCTAATGCAGGCCTGCAGTGTGAAGGACCGCCCCTCTGTCTTCCTAGCCAGAGATAGATGAGCCATAGCAATGGTCTATTAGGGCAGCAGTGGAAAGGGACAGGAGACATTAATGAAAGCTGTTATTTTAAAGTAATTACAGATCTTTTGGCAATCATTGACAGACTAACTCAGGTATATGTAGCAGTCAGAGGAGAGAGAGAGACCGCAAAGCAGGTTTCAAGTACAGTACTTGATTAAGGAGCAAAATGAAACTGCCGGAAAACCTGAGTAATACAGTACCAGCGCACCAGCGGCACAATGGGTCAATGACAGGAATGGTAGGTGAACATAACACAACAACAGTGGTAATGAGATTTTGCATAGACACAGAATTAGCTAAACAGCAAACAGTAAGCTTGCAGGCTACTCTCCCTTCCAATTTCCTATCTAACCCTGCTACCCAGGGGACGTTAATACAGCGCACTGACTAGGTCCCTGACTCTATAAGCTATCACAGGTAAACACCGGTGCCACTCACAGTTCTGCAGATTCTCTTGGATCCAATAGATGCAGTCTGGCTCCAGGTCCGGTCAATGCTTGTCTGTCTTTCTCTCTCTGGTCACCACATATGCAGCTCTCCACCTCTGGCAGGCAGGATCCGTCTGGTCTCTTCACACGGTCCCACTTCTCTGGAACACACAGTGCAGTCTCTTTCTCTGGGTCACAGCTGCAGCACTTCAGTTCAGAGTCTATCTTGGCCTGTCTCCAGCACAGCCAGCTTCTCAGGACTCCATGAGTCAGGCTCCATGTCCCATCACTAGCCTTTACTTGGCTCCTAACATGGCAGCCATCCTCTCACAGCTCCCAGGGCACTCCCACCACTAGCCAGGACTCAAACCCCGGGAACTTCTGGCTCCTCCTACCTCTTGGGCATCTCAGAAACAGTTCAGCTGCCTCTTACTCAGAGCCACAGTGACCTCTAGTGGCTGAAATAAGTCATCACAGTCTATGTGCACCATATTGTAGATATAATTGCAAAGAACAGTATTCTAGGGGCTGACCCTTACATATACATGCCTAGCTCTAATAAACTAGCAAATAAAAAAACCTTCAAACAGTTTCCCATGACAGATGTTAAACTTAAAGGATAACTGTAATATTTTTTTGAGAGATGCAATCTTGGAGTACCTCAATGAAAATAAGCAAATAACGCCATATCAGCATAGCTTCATGAGGGATCGGTCATGTCAAACTAATTTAATGACTTTCTATGAGGAGGTAAGGTCTAGACTTGACCGCGGCAAATCAATGGATGTCATATATCTGGACTTCTCCAAAGCACTAAGACTAATGATGAGCGAGCATGCTCAGACGAATATCTGTTCAGCTCGAGCATCGCTATGCTCGGCGCATGTACTCGAGTGCAATGCTCGAGTTTCCTTCCCGCACGTTTTGTGGGTTTTAAGCAGCCAATAAAGGTGTAGGTAAGTACTGCCCTCACTGTAATGCCAGTAGCCATGTTGGCTGCTGGCATTACAGTGATTGGCTGGCCGGAATGCGTCATCGGATGCTATATAGCATCCGATGACACATGTTCGGCTCAGACATAAATAGGGAGAGCAGAGCGTAGGAAGGGAAAGACTGAGTAGGGAGCGAATTTTACAGTTTTTATTCTGAGACAGCTTTTATAAGACCCGAAAGTCCTTTTAAGGACTACTGTCTGTGTGTGTGTGTGTGTGTGTGTGTGTGTGTGTGTGTGTGTGTGTGTTTTAGAGCAGCAATCTATTTACCTGCAGTCTCAGGGACAGTGCTGAGGAACGGACAGATAGTGCAGGGAGATAAATTTGCTGTTTTTACTACCAAAAGCTTTTCAAAGACCCCAAAGTCCTTTTAAGGACTACTGTGTGTATTTGACAGCAGAAAGATATTTTTATTTTATACCTATTAGTAGCACAGTCTGCGGATGATGTACAGAATGTGTCTTTAATAATCTAAGCCACATCTAGTGTCCATAGTGTGTGGCTTTGTGTAAAAAATACTGAACTACATCTGTAAACAGTGTCTGTATTGCAAATTCCAATAATCTGGGCCTAATATAGTGTCCATAATCTGTGGGTTTCTTTGACATATACTGTCCTGCATCCGAAAACTGCGTCTTTAGCGGACAGTAAAACAATCTGCGCCATATCTAGTGAAAAAAAACATTAATATGAAGAAGGCGAGCACTAAGGGACAGGGAAGTGGGCGTGATGCTCATGTTGCCCTCAGAGACCGTGGCCCTGGGCGCAATGAAACTGTGCCTGCTGCCAGTGCACCAGAAAAAAAAAAACATCCACCGTACCCAGCTTCATATCCAGCTTAGCTGGGCAGCGCAGGATAACACTGTCCAAGTCAGGCCAGTGCGAACAGTTGGTCTGTTGGATTGCTGAAGATAATGCTTCCAGTCGGCTAAGAACCACCCTTGTAAGAAACAGTCCTGCAATGTCTCTAAGTTTCATTATCCTGGTAAACTGTGTTAAAATTTAATGTAAAATGTCTGCAGTATTCGTTTGGTCAGTAGATGGCAGCATACGGCCAATTTGCATTGGAGGTTACCATAGAGAGAGTGTATTACTGTGATACTGGCCCTTTAAGGCAGCAGCTGTGTTGAAGTGACACGCCCCTTATGATGTCAGCCTGCCTCAGTGTGAGCAGAAAGAAGGAGGAAGAGAGACTTGAACTGCAGCTGCCGCCATATTGGCAAGATAGAAAACAAGTTCTGTGCTGTGTGTGGAGATACTAAAGGACTTCCCTGTACATCCAAGCTGTGTGAACTTCGCTCTAGAGACGGATGGAGTACAAAGAAATCGTGCATTTAGTGAAGCCAAGTTAAAAACGACTGTGTGCAGCAACTAACCGACATTGGGCTGAGTGAATTGCCCCAAACAGTAAAGAGACTCACAGTGCTGTAGAGGGAACCGGACAGTAACTGTACAATTCTGGATTATATTCAACTGGTTTTCCAGCCTGCTGAGGAAGACTTCTTTGTTGTGGAACCTGTGCTGGTTAAAGGAAAAGGGCGACATCGGGCCCCACCGTGCACTTCCACAAACTGTAAGATGTCCACTTGGACCACTGGAATAAGGGGGGTGCGCACCCGCTTGAAAGTTAGGGTCAGTTAGGGACAGTTTCTGGGACTATTATTTCTTAGTGTCCGCACTGTGAATATGGAGGTGGCGAAGTCAAATCACCTGCCTTGTTCTCGGTTCACAAATTGGCGTAGTTCGGCAGGATCCGCCTACCAGAATGGACGGCGACGCAACCATTAGGAGTGATGGTGCTGGAGGAAGAATGCCAGCAGAGGCTGTAATGAGTCAGTTAGCAAAGTTTGATGGCAATATGTCTGTGAGTGTGTGGGCAGAGCAGATACGAATGGTACAGCACATGTAGATCACACCAGATGTACTAGTAGAGCTAGCCATATTGACGTTACAAGGAGATGCTAAGACTACAGTGATATTGCGGCCATTTGAACAAAGACAGACATTTGAGATTCTAGAAACTATTTATGGAGAAACCGCATCGCTGGGGTCCCTGCAGGCACGGTTCTTTGAGAGGGTACAAAAGGAGAATGAAAGTCTCCCTCAGTATGCAAGTGCCCTACAAGAACTGCTCTGAGATATTCAAGGGAAGGAAAGAGGGGGCTCACCAGCCTTCTGTAACCCTGATCGGACACTCCGTGACCAGTTTGTTCTGGGGATCCGTGATGGCAGTTTGACTGTTGCTATGCAGGACTTTATACAACGGGAGACTGATGCTAAATTTCATGACGTACAGGTAGAGGCCATCTCACGTGCCAATAGTATGGTTCAGAAGCCTCAGACCGCAGTTGGAGTTACATTGTCGCAGGGGGCTAGCTCTGGCCCAGAAACAGTGGAAAAAGGACAGTTAAAGAGATACTTACAGTAATACAGAAATTGCAAGAGCAAATGGAAAACCTACAAACCAATTGTAATGAGAATTCTATGAGAATTGCAGGCCTCCAGAAAACTAGAGACGAAGGGGTGGGCTGTTCACACCAAGAAGGTCAGAATCACCCACAACCCCGCTGGAGGGAAGAGGATAGGACCTATCGAAGGGGTCCCAATAATGTAGTACAACTCCCAAGAGAGACCGATGGGGCTTACCGAAGGGGCCCAAACCGATGGCCTGAGCGACGGGAAATACGCTGCTGGGATTGTGGACGCGTGGGCCACATTGCTGCTAGATGTCCAGAGCAGCGACAAGCTTATGAGAGACCACCGTTAAACTGAAATCCCCCGCTGCAGTAGGGTGGGCAGTAGGGGAAACTGAGAAGGAGACTATGAGGGGAGAATACCCTGAAGAGGATCTGATTGCTGCAATTCCCATCCTACAGATGGAATTGGAAGGTATTCCAGTTACCGGGATGATTGACACGGGTTCCCAAGTAATGATCCTGAGTAGAGACTGTTACGAACGGTACTTTCAGTAACATGTGAAATATGATCCCCATACATTCATACGAGTGGTCGCAGCTAATCAGTTACCAGTACCGGTGGTGGGAGTGTCCTGGAAGAATGTCAGATTATGTGGCCAAGATCTAGGCAAGAAAGGCATTGTGGTGGTACAGGAGTCACATGAAGTAATGGTCCCTGGTATCTTGGGGATGAATGTGTTAAAAGAATTGCATCAGATTCTCTTTGAAAAGAAAGGTCACGGTTATTGGAGAGAAACCACTAGCCATCAGCCTACTCAAACGGCCTTCCAGCGACTGGTTCGAACATGTGGCTTACATAAAAGTTCAGATGCACAGTGTCCTCTTGCTCAAATTTTGGTCCCTCTGCATACAAAAGTTATGTTGCCACCCAGACGGGAGATGATAGTGTCCATGCCTGTAGGCCCCTGTAGGAAACTAGAGGGCATAGCTGTGTTCATAGAACCACTGCTGACAGCCGGAAGAAGTGTTGATCCGCTAGTAGCCCATTCCTTGGCAGTAGTCCGCAATGGGAGAGAGCAGCGACAAGCTTATAAGAGACCACCGTTAAACTGAAATCCCCCGCTGCAGTAGGGTGGGCAGTAGGGGAAACTGAGAAGGAGACTATGAGGGGAGAATGCCCTGAAGAGGATCTGATTGCTGCAATTCCCATCCTACAGATGGAATTGGAAGGTATTCCAGTTACCGGGATGATTGACACGGGTTCCCAAGTAATGATCCTGAGTAGAGACTGTTACGAACGGTACTTTCAGTAACATGTGAAATATGATCCCCATACATTCATACGAGTGGTCGCAGCTAATCAGTTACCAGTACTGGTGGTGGGAGTGGCCTGGAAGAATGTCAGATTATGTGGCCAAGATCTAGGCAAGAAAGGCATTGTGGTGGTACAGGAGTCACATGAAGTAATGGTCCCTGGTATCTTGGGGATGAATGTGTTAAAAGAATTGCATCAGATTCTCTTTGAAAAGAAAGGTCACGGTTATTGGAGAGAAACCACTAGCCATCAGCCTACTCAAACGGCCTTCCAGCAACTGGTTCGAACATGTGGCTTACATAAAAGTTCAGATGCACAGTGTCCTCTTGCTCAAATTTTGGTCCCTCTGCATACAAAAGTTATGTTGCCACCCAGACGGGAGATGATAGTGTCCATGCCTGTAGGCCCCTGTAGGAAACTAGAGGGCATAGCTGTGTTCATAGTACCACTGCTGACAGCCGGAAGAAGTGTTGATCCGCTAGTAGCCCATTCCTTGGCATTAGTCCGCAATGGGAGAGAGCAGCGACAAGCTTATAAGAGACCACCGTTAAACTGAAATCCCCCGCTGCAGTAGGGTGGGCAGTAGGGGAAACTGAGAAGGAGACTATGAGGGGAGAATGCCCTGAAGAGGATCTGATTGCTGCAATTCCCATCCTACAGATGGAATTGGAAGGTATTCCAGTTACCGGGATGATTGACACGGGTTCCCAAGTAATGATCCTGAGTAGAGACTGTTACGAACGGTACTTTCAGTAACATGTGAAATATGATCCCCATACATTCATACGAGTGGTCGCAGCTAATCAGTTACCAGTACTGGTGGTGGGAGTGGCCTGGAAGAATGTCAGATTATGTGGCCAAGATCTAGGCAAGAAAGGCATTGTGGTGGTACAGGAGTCACATGAAGTAATGGTCCCTGGTATCTTGGGGATGAATGTGTTAAAAGAATTGCATCAGATTCTCTTTGAAAAGAAAGGTCACGGTTATTGGAGAGAAACCACTAGCCATCAGCCTACTCAAACGGCCTTCCAGCGACTGGTTCGAACATGTGGCTTACATAAAAGTTCAGATGCACAGTGTCCTCTTGCTCAAATTTTGGTCCCTCTGCATACAAAAGTTATGTTGCCACCCAGACGGGAGATGATAGTGTCCATGCCTGTAGGCCCCTGTAGGAAACTAGAGGGCATAGCTGTGTTCATAGTACCACTGCTGACAGCCGGAAGAAGTGTTGATCCGCTAGTAGCCCATTCCTTGGCATTAGTCCGCAATGGGAGAGAGCAGCGACAAGCTTATAAGAGACCACCGTTAAACTGAAATCCCCCGCTGCAGTAGGGTGGGCAGTAGGGGAAACTGAGAAGGAGACTATGAGGGGAGAATGCCCTGAAGAGGATCTGATTGCTGCAATTCCCATCCTACAGATGGAATTGGAAGGTATTCCAGTTACCGGGATGATTGACACGGGTTCCCAAGTAATGATCCTGAGTAGAGACTGTTACGAACGGTACTTTCAGTAACATGTGAAATATGATCCCCATACATTCATACGAGTGGTCGCAGCTAATCAGTTACCAGTACTGGTGGTGGGAGTGGCCTGGAAGAATGTCAGATTATGTGGCCAAGATCTAGGCAAGAAAGGCATTGTGGTGGTACAGGAGTCACATGAAGTAATGGTCCCTGGTATCTTGGGGATGAATGTGTTAAAAGAATTGCATCAGATTCTCTTTGAAAAGAAAGGTCACGGTTATTGGAGAGAAACCACTAGCCATTAGCTTACTCAAACGGCCTTCCAGCGACTGGTCCGAACATGTGGCTTACATAAAAGTTCAGATGCACAGTGTCCTCTTGCTCGAATTTTGGTCCCTCTGCATACAAAAGTTATGTTGCCACCCAGACGGGAGATGATAGTGTCCATGCCTGTAGGCCCCTGTAGGAAACTAGAGGGCATAGCTGTGTTGATAGAACCACTGCCGACAGCCGGAAGAAGTGTTGATCCGCTAGTAGCCCGTTCCTTGGCAGTAGTCCGCAATGGGAGAGTACCCCTCCAATGTGTGAACACCCAGGATCAGAGTGTAGACCTAGCCCCAGGAAGGCTGCTGGCTAACCTCTATGTGACTCCAGAGGAAGCGAGGAAAGCGACCGTGATGCAGTTGAGGCCGACTGAACGAGGTGAATGGACCATAACCGTGTCTATGGGGGGGATGCGAGAACCCCACCCCTAAATGGAATGGCGATGCAATTCAAGAACAGATGAAGATAGAGACTTCTTTGTGTTCTCTGGAACAGATCCGGAAGGTAGATGAACTGTTATGGGAAAACCGCACAACCTTTGCACGTCATGCTGAAGATTTTGGATGTACAACAGGGATCTACCATGAGATTCCCACAGGAGACACCCCTCCAATCAGAGAGCGCTACCGACACATTCCTCCACAGATGTATCAGGAGGTGAAAGAACTGTTGACCCAGATGCTGCAGAGTGGGATCATTCAAGAAAGCCAAAGTCCCTGGGCAGCTCGTCATGATAGACTACCTAATGGTGGGCCCATCCAACAGTGGGCACCAGTATTGCCTCGTAATGGTGGACCACTTCACCAAATTTGCGGTGGTGACCGCCACCAAGGACCAGACCGCTGAGTCGGCAGCTCGAGCCCTATGCCAAGATTTCATCCGAGTGTACGGGTGTCCACAACACATCCACTCTGACCAAGGGGCTTGCTTTGAGGGACATAGGTTCAACGTATGTATGGGATAAAGAAGTCGCACACGACTCCATACCATCCCCAAGGAAACGGAGCCTGCAAACGATTCAATAGAACTCTGCTACAGATGGTGCGGACTTTGGAGGAGGACAAGAAGTTACAGTGGCCTCAGTTCTTGTCTGAGATAGTGTGGGCCTATAACAATCATGTCCATTCTACAACCGGAGAGTTACAGTTAAATTATGTGGATGGGTTCCCTCCAAGAGATCCAGCCTCCTGGGTGCGGGCACACCGGCAGAGACTTGAGACAGTTCATCGATTGGTGCGGCAGCGTCTGCAAGAAAATTCTCATCCTGATAAGACCCCGGTGCAAAGGACACCATTGCAGCCAGGTGACCTGGTGCTGGTACGTGTCAAGAAGCCTCAAGGGAAATTGGAATGCAGGTGGGAGGCTGTGCCGTATTGTGTAGTTGCCTGCAAGTACGCAAATAAGCCAGTGTACGAAGTTCAGAAGGAAGGAACTGATTGTGTCCGAGTGCTTCACAGAAATATGTTGCTCCTGTGTCAGTCTGAAAAATCAAATTGTGATGGAACTGATAATGTCAACAAGCTCCCACAGTCAGAGACTGGTGGTGTGGAATGGGCTTACGATGATGACGATGATTGTTGGCCAAAACTCCTGAGGATGTTCCACCTGTGACTAATGTGCCCCCAGCCTGTGCCCCCTCTGGTGCAGAGTCTGGTGGTCCTTCTCAGCATATGGCTACAGCACCCCAGAGTATACCAGTGGTTCTCAGATGCACCACTAGACAAAATGCTGGCACTCCCCCTGTTCGGTATGCGCAGGATCAGTTTATTTGGCCTGCCATACAACGGTACATTACCACTCTACGTATAAGAGTACAGCCCTTTGTATATTCAGTCATTGGCAGGGACTGCCAATCTTAAAGTGGGGGGAATATGTTAGAAACAGTCCTGTAATGTCTCTAAGTTTCATTATCCTGGTAAACTGTGTTAAAATTGAATGTAAAATGGCTGCAGTATTCGTTTGTTCAGTAGATGGCAGCATAGGACCAATTTGCATTGGAGTTTACCATAGAGAGAGTGTATTACTGTGATACTGGCTCTTTAAGGCAGCAGCTAAGTGTTGAAGTGACACGCCCCTTATGATGTCAGCCTGCCTCAGTGTGAGCAGAAAGAAGGAGGAAGAGAGACTTGAACTGCAGCTGCCGACATATTGGCAAGATAGAAAACAAGTTCTGTGCTGTGTAAGACGTGTGGAAATACTAAAGGACTTCCCTGTACAGCCAAGCTGTGTGAACTTCGGTCAAGAGACGGATGAAGTACAAAGAAACCGTGCATTTAGTGAAGCCAAGTTAAAAAGGACTGTGTGCTGCAACTAACCGACATTGGGCTGAGTGAATTGCCCCAAACAGTAAAGAGACTCACAGTGCTGTCGAGGTACCAGACAGTAACTGTAAAATTCTGGATTATATTCAACTGGTTTTCTGGCCTGCTGAAGAAGACTTCTTTGTTGCGGATCCTGCGCTGGTTAAAGGAAAAGGACGACATCGGGCCCCACCGTGCACTTCCAAAAACTGTAAGAGGTCCACTTGGACCACTGGGATAAGGGGGTGCGCACCCGCTTGAAAGTTAGGGTCAGTTAGGGACAGTTTCTGGGACTATTACTTCTTAGTGTCCGCACTGCAAATATGGACACAGCAAAGGTGAAAATTGTTGCAGTGTTTAACTTGTATTGTTTATACTGTTTTGAATATTTTGCTTGTCTTTACCTCTGTAACTTCACTGTTAACCTGCTTTTATTAATTTATAGTAAATGCAATTTTCTTAATCTTGACTTCTGCATGCGCACTCTTTTCTGGTGGCGAAGTCAAATCACCTGCCTTGTTCTCGGTTCACAGCCTCTCTTCCACCAAGTCCAGTCTCTCTGGCCAAGAGTCTGGTCAAGCAAATCCTCACTCTAATCATCCTTCCCCCCACATGGAGAGGCTTGCCAAATGAGTGATCCCACACTCGGATATTCCGAGGAGCTCTTAGATTTGGCCCTCGCGCCCAGCATGCTTGAAGAGGGATCTGAGATATTGTGCCCTGATTCACAACTTCTTGAGCCTTCATAGTCTCAATAAGATGACGGTCGTGAATGGCAATCATTCGTCCACGAGGTGGATAATAATAAGTTACAGTTGTCAATCACTTAGGTTGTGGTTAGGTCAAGTCAGGAGAATGAGCAGAGTGAGGAAGTGGAAGAGGAGGTGGTGGACGATGAGGTCACTGACCCAACATGGGAAGCTGAAAAGTCGAGCGAAGACAGCAATACAGGGGGGGGGATCCGCAGCACCGCAACAGGCTGGAAGAGGCAGTGGGGTTGCAAAAGGGAGGAGTCGGCCCACACCAAACAGGCCTGCAACCGTTACACCAAGCACCTGCATGCATAATTCTACCTTGCCAAGGGGTAGGTGTTCCACAGTATGGCGCTTTTTTGAGGACAGTGCAGATGACAAAAGAGTGGTAGTTTGCAACCTGTGCCGTACCAAAAAGAGCCGGGGAGTGAACACTAGCAACGTCACCACCACCAGCATGATTTTCTACATGGCATCCAAGCACCCTAATAAGTGGGCCGAACGCCTGGGTCCACAATCTAGGTCTGCGGGTCACACCACTGCCTCCTCTTCCCCTGTGTTACTCACTGCTGGACAATCCCCTGTCGAAGGCCCTGCACCTGGACCTTCGCATGAACCATCAGCAACAACATCCACTTCCCTGGCCCAGTGCAGCATCCAAATGTCCATAACACAGTCATTTGAACGCAAGCACAAATAACCACCCACCCACAGGCCATAGCAATAAATATGCAACTTTTGAAATTACTGGCCCTTGAAATGTTACCATTTAGGCTTGTGGACACTGAGGTCTTCCACAGCCTGATGTCGGCGGCCATCCCTCGGTAAGCAGTACCTAGCCACCACTATTTTTCACGGTGTGATCTTCCTGGCTTACACCAGCATGTGTCCCAGAACATCACCTGTGCCCTGACCAATGCACTTACTAGGAAGGTCCACCACGGACACATGGACAAGTGCTGGTGGCCAGGGACACTACATTTACCTGACTGCAAACTGGGTGAATGTTGTGGATGCCGGAGTGAGTGAGACCCTGGGATGGGACAGTTGCTACCCACACCCAGGATTGCGGGCCCTATGTCCATCAGGGTCTCCACCAGCAGCTATGTTACTGGCTCCAACCCCCACTTCTCCTCCTCCACTGCCTCCTCCTCCACTTCCACCTCTAGCAGCAGTCAGATGTCAGTCGCTAGCTGGAAGCAGTTTAACACTGCTGTGGGTAAGCGTCAACAGGCCGTGCTGAAGTTGATCTGTTTAGGGGACAAACAGCACACCACTGCAGAGCTGTGGCAGGGTATAAGGGACCAGACCGAGCTGTGGCTCTCGCCACTCAACCTACAACCAGGCATGGTTGTGTCTGACAATGGCCGTAACTTGGTGCCAGCTTTGGAGCTCGGTTACCTGACACACATCCCATGCCTATCCCATGTCTTAAACTTCAGTGGTGCAGTGGTTTATCAAAACCTACCCCAATTTGCCAGAGCTACTAGTGAAGGCGCGCCACATGTGTGCCCATTTCCGCAAGTCGTCCACAGCTTCAGCAGCGCTTGCGGCTTCTAGCTCACCGACTGTTGTGTGACGTGAGCACGCGCTGGAACTCTACGTTCTACATGTTGGCCAGGCTTTTGTGAGCAGCATAGGGCAGTTATGGAATACCAGCTGCAACATGGTCGTCGCCTTTCGAGTCAACTGCCACTATTCACAAGCCAGGAGTTGTATATTGATGTCAGACCTCTGTGAGGTTTTAAAAAACTTTGATGAATCCACACAGATGGTTAGTGTCGATAACGCTATTATCAGCGTAACTATCCCACTGCTATGTCTACTCAAACGATCGCTGCTCACAATGAAGGACGCCGCTCTGAATGTGGCAGACGAGGAAATGGGGGGGGGGGGACATTACACAGGGTGATAGCCAGACCTCCCACAGTTTGTCTTCTCAGCACAAATTGGACCATGAAGAGGAGGAGGAGCTGGAGGCAGTTGCCTCTGCTAGGGTTAGTACCCATGGAACTTTAATTCCATCTGTTAAGCGTGGATGGGCAGAAGAGGAGGATGAGGAGAGTCATCCTGATGTCAACATCGACGTCTTGCCTGTTGTTACTCTGGCACACATGGCTGACTTCATGTTAAGCTGCCTTTCCCTCGACCCTTGTGTTATACGTATTTTATATAACGCGGATAACTGGGTGTTCATCCTTCTCGACCCCCGCTACAAAGATAACTTCTAATCTCTCATTCCTCTGGTGGAGAGGACGAGTAAAACGTTGCAATACCAGAAAGTACTTGTTGAGATATTGCTTCCAAATTTTCAATCTGACAACGCTGTCCATAGTTCCTTAGGCAACCGAGAAAGGGAGACAAGGAGAACACACAGTAGTTCCAACAAAGGCAGGGCAACACTCTCCAAGGCATGGGACACTTTCATGACACCCCTTTAGCAACCTCACCCTGAAGCGCATCCTAGTAGTACAAGGAGGGAAACGTTTTGGAAAATGATGAAGGAATATATAGCAGACCGTGTCAGCATCTTAAATAATCCCTCAGTGCCTTACAACTGCTGGGTGTCCAAGCTGGACACATAGCACAAACCTGTGCTCTACACCTTGGAGGTGCTGGCCTGCCCTGCCACCAGCGTTTTGTCTGAGCGTGTATTTAGTGCTGCTGGTGGCACTATAACAGATAAGCGTATCTGCTTGTCAACTGGCAATGCTGACAGGTTGACTCAGATAAAAATGAACAAGGCCTGGATTGCCCCTGACTTCTCAACTCCACTAGAGGAGAGATAAGCTGATGATGAACATAAAGGCAATTTCAATCTATCATTTATAATGTACAAAATCTACTGTAGTGTATTCCCATGCGCCTTTTCCACCACAAAAAAAGAGTATATGGTTGAATCTTGTTTTCTCCTCCTCCCCCAGATTGTATATATTCCCTCCACTCTAATTTTTTTTAATAGAGTCAGCTCAACTGCAGGCCCTAAACTCAAATAATTTTTTTATAAGGTAAGCTCAGCTGCAGGCCCTCAACTCAAATTTTTTTATAGGGTCAGCTGAACAGCATGCACTCACATATAATGTTTTAGAGCGTCATTTGAACAGCATGCACTCGCATATAATGTTTTACAGCGTCAGCTGAACAGCATGCAATCACATATAATGTTTTAGAGCGTCATTTGGACAGCATGCACTCGCACATAATGTTTTAGAGCGTCGGCTCACCTGAAGGCACTCACAAATTATGTTTTAGAGCATCAGCTGAACAACATGCATTTGAAAATAATGTTTTAGAGTGTCAGCTGAACAGCATGCACTCGCATATAATGTTTTAGAGCATCAGCTCACCTGCAGGCACTAGAATATAATGTTTTAGAGCGTCAGCTCACCAGCAGGCACTTGCATATAATGTTTTAGAGTGTCAGCTCACCGGCAGGCCCTCACCCCTAATGTTTTGGATGGTCATATCAGCAAGCCCATGCTCCAAATATTTTTGAGGGCCACCAGCAGGCCACCAATCATAATTTTTCAAGGGTGTGTATGATGCCCTCCTTTATGTGTAATAAAGATTGTATTTTAGTGCCAGTTCCTTGTAATATTTGGCAGCCCTTTAACTTAGTGCATATGCTTTATGAGTGTAGTAGTCCCGCTACCTGAACATTGTACCACAATGTGAATGAGGCCCTCCTTTATGTGATATACAGGCTGTTTCAGAGTGCCTCTTGCTTGTAATTTTTTGCTGCACTTTCACTTTCCTGTATATTCAATTGTATATAAAGAATGTTCCCTAACAATTTTTCCTGTAAAATTGATTTATTTATTTTTGGTGAGGTTTTATGCGTAATTTTGTCAGTCTGTCTGCCGTACAACTTGAACAACAATGTTCCCAGCAGCGACCTTGGAGTCCAAGATACATCCAGTCCCAATGCTCATTCCAATCCATTTTGCTGGTGTTTCTGTCACTTTCTGACCTTTTTCAATGGACTAAGCACTCTCCCCTCTTCAGCACCCTCCCCATTGACTTCCATTATACTCGGAGGCTCAGTCAAGCACACGAATATAGCAATGTGTTCGGGCCGAACACCCCAATACGTTGGTGCTCGATCATCACTACATTTGACACTGTACCACATAAAAGGTTAGTATATAAAATGAGAATGCTTGGACTGGGGGAAAATGTCTGTATGTGGTGGGGTGGGGTACCTGTATGTGGTGGGGACACTAGTGGGGTACCACAGGGGCCAGTATTGGGCCCCATTCTCTTCAATATATTTGTTAATGATCTTGTAGAAGGCTTGCACAGTAAAATATACATTTTTGAAGATGAAACTTAGGCTACTTTCCCACTTGCGTTCAGAGCGGATCCGTCTGGTGTCTGCACAGATGGATCCGTCTGCATTATAGTTTAGAAAAAATTCTAAGTGTGAAAGTTGCTCAAACGGATCAGTTTGAAATTGAGCCATATTGTGTCAACTTCAAATGGATCTGGCCCAATTGACTTACATTGTAAGTCTGGACGGATCCGTTTGCCTCCGCACGGCCAGGCAGACACCCGAACGCTGCAAGCAGCGTTCGGGTGTCCCGCCTGCTGAGCGGAGCGGAGGCCAAACGGTGCCAGACTGATGCATTCTGCGCGGATCGCATCCACTCAGAATGCATTGGGGCAGTACGGATGTGTTTGGGGCAGCTTGTTAGAGCCTTCAAACGGAACTCACAAGCGTAGCCCCAAACGCTAGTGTGAAAGTAGCCTAAACTGTGTAAAGTAATTAACACAAAAGTGGACAGTTCACTGCTGCAGTTGAATCTGGATAGATTGGAGGCTTGGGCAGATAAGTGGCAGATGAGGTTTAACACTGGCAAATGTAAGGTTATGCACATGGGAAGGAAAAATGCAAGTCACCCGTACATACTAAATGGTAAAACACTGGATAACACTGACATCAAAAGGACTTAGTTTGCTGTTCACTAAAATTCCTAAGCTGTAGAAACCCGTGCTGCCAAGGCCAATAAGATAATGGGTTGCATCAAAAGGTGCATTGATGAGAACATAGTCCTGCCACTTTACAAATCACTAGTCAGACAACACATGGAGTAAAGTGTACAGTTCTGGGCTCCTGTGAACAAGACAGACATAGCAGAGCTGGAGAGGGTTCAGAGGAGAGCAACTAAAGTAATAACTGGAATGGGTGGACTACAGGACCATAAAAGACTATCAAAATTAGGGTTATTCACTTTAGAAAAAAGACGACTGAGGGGAGATCTAATAACTATGTATAACTATATCAGAGATCTCTCCCATCATCTGTTTATTCCCAGGGGAAATCCTCTGAGGAAAGATGGTTTGTACACAAACATAGAAGAGGATTTTTTACGGTAAGAGCTGTGAGACTATGGAACTCTCTGCCTCAGGAGGTTGATGATGGTGAATGCACTTAAAGAGTTCAAGAGGAGCCTGAATGTATTTCTAGAGTTTAATAATATTACAATCTATATCTACTAGAGAGGGGTCATAGATCCAGTGAGTTATTCCAATTGCCTGATTGGAGTTGGGAAGATTTTTTTTCCCCCTAAAGTGGTGAAAATTGGCTTCTATCTCACAGTTTTTTTGTTTTTTTTTGCTTTCCTCTAAATCAACTTGCAGGATAACAGAGTGAACTGGATGGACAGATGTCTTTTTTCAGCCTTATAAACTATGTTACTATGATACATAATAAATGCTATTTGCTGCAGTAAGACAACCCCTTTAAGTCTCTGAGCTGATTGCAGATGTCAAGTTTTTAGGAACTGTATAAATAATTATCAGGTGAATGGCACCCTCTAGCAAATGAAGCTACTCTTCCAGGGCCAGCATGATGGCCAACAACTCCTTGTTTCCAATGGAGTCGTTATATTCAGCATTCGAGAAGGCCTTTGAATAATAACCACAAGTGACCATTTAGCATGTGGAGTTTTTCTGTGCAAGGATAACTCTTGCTACAATGGAGGATGTGTCCACTTTCAGAACTGTTTAGACACGTCAGGACAATGGAGTGGTAGAGCTTTAGCAAATGCCTGTTTGAGGGTTAGAAAATCAGATTTGGCCTCGGCAGTCCATAATCTGGGATTTATTCCTTTTCTGGTCAAGTGAGAGTGGAAAAATGTGGAATGAACTGCCTGTTATAGTTTACAAATCACAGAAAACACTGTAAAACCCAAAGGCAAGTGGGATGAGGCTAATTCTGGACGACAGCTAACTTTTCTGGATCTGCAATGAGCAGGACACTGGGTATAGTGGGTCAGCTATGCAGTGGGTCAGTATATAAGTGTAATAGTTTGTGACGCCAATTGCAGCTTGCGCAGGTACTGTAGCAGGGCCCTTTAAGATGTTATAACTCACGTACCAGGTGAGGAATGCCAGAGGGGGATAATGTCTCTGTATTGCAGATATAGTAGTGTCAACGGACTCCTACCTTGGTACGGCTGGACTCCTGGATCCTGGCTCACTTGCAATAAATTGAGTGTTGTTAATAGGAGTAATTGAGGAACTTTGGTAGCAGTAAATAAGATCCAAACAGGTAATATGATCCAACTTATCTTTACTGAATGGCAGCTCTAAATCCATACAAGTTACAGCAATAGCCTTGGGTCTCAGCAGGTATAGGTAATGTATGGCAGGGATCAGTATCTCTTCTGCTTCTATACTATGTGCCTGGAGAATCTGGCAGGTATTTATCTTCTGCTCTGTCTGTCTTCTGCTTGGTGTGGGCCTGAATAGCTGAGGAGGAATTTGGTTTCTCCTGGACTCTGGATATGTACTCACAGCTTGGCTCACAGGGGATGCTTCTTCCTGGAGGCTGGAGATGGCTGCTTTTCTTGTCAACCAGCTGAGGCTGATGGCTCAGGCTGGGAAGGGTGATCTTTACCTCAGCCGAGGCTCAATCCTGTCTTGGGATCCCTGTTTCTGGGAGCTCCTACTAACACAGCCTTCCCCTACCCGGGGTGGCTGGTACACTAACTAGAACTTTCTTTCCTCCCCATGAGGCAGGAAGTGGGAACATTCCACACCTCCTCAAAGAGGGGTGAGCTAGATTGGAATGTACTATTCCAATTCAGCTATGCTAAACTGTCTAAGTCTATGCTAAACACATTGCTGCCACCTGCTGGTGTACATGGAAAGCAGGCAGGGAGAGTGTTAGGCCTTTATTTATTTTTTTGTCTGAGGGTGACCTGTAGGCATTATTCAGGGTGCAATACAGCCCCTTTGCAACAGTGAGACAGAAATACCATACTGAGCCTCAAGTCATGCAGCAGTCACTTATGCTTTTTAATGACTCTGCTGGATGGGTTTTCATGGGCAATCCACCTAGCCCTGCCCCAGAAGTGACAGAGATTAAGTGCACTAATGCCCAATCAATTATGTTTGAGCGTGAGGACGTAGTAGAACCACTGCAGCACGTCTCTGATGACAAAACACAAGTGTCAACTGCTGGGGCTTTTTGCAATATGCAGACCGGCCAGGATGGCAGGGCTGAGGAATGCATGGAAGATGTGGAGGATGAAGAGGTCCTAGACCTTACATGGCATCCAGATCATGCCAGTGACACGTGCAGTTAGGAGGAAGAGGAGGGGGTCATGCAGCGCCAGCTGCAAAGCAAAAGAGCAGGGTGCAAAACCAGAGCAGTTGGCCCCCAGCCAGTACGCCTGCTACTGCCCAAAGTGCCAAGAGACATAGCACACTAAAGCCGGCGCATAGGAGTTCCCTGGTGTGGCAGTTCATCAGGCAGTGCGCTGACGACAGGATACAGGTGGTTTGCACACTGTGCAGTCAGAGCCCTCTTCTGCTGCGGTCTCAGCCTCTTCCTCCCCCTTAGGAGGGACAGGGCCACCTGCCACCCCACAAACAGACAATGTGGCAGCCACGCCACCACCATCACCCAGCATGTCCACACTGTTCCATGGAAGCTTTCAGCTGTCCATCCCACAAACACTGGAGAGAAAGAGGAAGTACCCACCTACCCACCCGTGAGCCCTGGCCCCATCTGGTGGAGACAGACAGTTTTAAAAATGTAATCACCGCAGCTGTCCCAAGATACATGGTTCCCAGCCGCCACTACTTTTCAAGGCAGGCAATCCTTGCCCTGCCCAAACAAGTGATGGGAAAAAAATCAGGTGTACGCTGCACAATGCCATCAGTAGCAAGGTCCACATCACCACCAACACATAGACCAGTAAGTACAGACAGGGACGTTATATCTCCCTAACTGCCCACTGGGTAAATTTGTAGTGGCAGCTGGGCCTGAGGCAGACAGTGGTTTGACACATGTCCTATCTCCACCGAGTATTGCTGGACTTTATTCTTTGCCTCCTGTTGCTTCCTCCTCTGGTTCCTCCTCTACCACCTCCTCATCACGTCAGCTCAACACCTGCAACACCAACTTCAACACAGCCAGGGGGAAACGACAGCAGGCTGTTCTGAAACTCATAATTTTTGGGGAAAGACCTCCACACTGCACAGGAGCTGTGGGTGGGCATGTTAGAACGGAATGATGAGTGGCTGGTGCTGCTGAGCCTCAAGCCAGGCCTGGTGGTATGCGACAACAGGCGAAAACTCATAGCAGCTCTGGGTCTAGCCGGTTTGACACACATCCCTTGCCTGGCACATGTGCTGAACTTCTTGGTGCAGAGGTTCCTCAAGAATTACCCAGATAAGTCAGAGCTACGGCAGAGAGTGAGGGCCGTCTGTGCACGCTTTCGGCGTTCTCACCCTGCTGCTGCTCGTCTATCTGCACTGCAGCATAACTTCGGCCTTCCAGCTCACCACCTCATATGCAACGTACCCACAAGGTGGAACTCCACCTTGCTCATGCTGGAGAGACAGCAGCAAGCGATAGTGGAGTTTCAGCTGCAGCGCACACGAGTGAGTCGCTCTGCGGAACAGCAACATTTCACCACCAATGAGTGGTCGGTCCTCCATGCGGGACTTGTGTGCCGTGTTGCACTGCTTCAAGTACTCCACCAACATGACCAACAGTGATGACGCTGTCAGCAGCCTTACTATGCAACTTCTATGTTTCCTTGAAACAAACGCTTCAGGCGCTGATGGATGAGGATGTGACACAGGAGGAAGAGGAGGAGAATCATGGATTATTCCTATGGATATCAGGAGGAGGAGCACTGTTCACAGCAGGGTGGCACCCAAATCAGCTCACGGGCATCAATGGGGCATGGCTGGGGGTATACAGAAGATGCCATCTTTACTTCAGTCGCTGGGGCGTTTGTTTGCAGGGCAATTGCACTGCTTTTACACACACTTTGGAGCTTTTAGCAACCCTCTAGCCCTTTTTATTACTTTTTTAGAGCCATTTTAGTGCCCCAAAGTTCGGGTCCCCATTGACTTTAATGAGGTTCGTTATTCACGGTCAAGTTTGGGTCAAGTTTGGAACCCAAATCAAACTTTGAAATGAAGTTTGGCTGAACCCCTCAAACCTGGACATCCAGTGGTCCGCTCATCCCTAACAGCGTACCTTCAAATGACACTTCCGCAGTAGTAGTTAATTTTGGATAGCTGGAGTCTTCACCTAGGGCCATCTCTCCTACGGACCCTAGACTCGGGAGTTTTCCTGGCTTGTTGGGGCAAGAACAGAGGTAATGTCCTTTATCTCCACAGTACAAACAAAGGTTGTTGGATTGTCAATGCCAACATTCCTCAGCAGACATCTTAAAGTAGTCCACCTGCATAGGTTGAAATCTCATAACAGTGGAGGGTTGAGGGGACAAAGGCCTTTGGGATGTGGGTGCTCTACGAAGGCGTCCTCTCTCACGTGAGACCTCCTTAGAACATTTCTGGAAGTAGGTAAATCACGCCCAGCCAGTTCGTCTTTGATCTGAACTGTCAATCCCTCCCAAAAAGCTGCCACCATAGCATCATTATTCCATACCAGCACCGAGGCCCATTTTCTGAACTGGAGAACATATTGCCCCACAGATAAACTGCCCTGGTGAAGGCATAACAGTGAGGAATCCGTAGAAGTAGTGTTTTGGGTTCATTGAATACCCCCCGGAAGGTCTAGGGGAAGTCCTTTAAGTTTGGTAATACGGGGATCATTCTTCTCCCACAACAGGTTGATCCAGGCCAGGGCTTTACCAGAGAGATGGGACATTGTAAAAGCAAGCTTGGCACAATCAGTTGGAAACTGGTGGGACAGCAGCTTGACCTACAGAGTACACTGGTTTATAAAACCACAGAATTGCTTATAATCTTGATTATACCAAGGAGGAGCAGATAAACGAGTTCTGGATCCGGGCATGGAAGCGGTTTGTGGCG
Source organism: Bufo gargarizans (assembly GCF_014858855.1). Lineage (NCBI taxonomy): Eukaryota > Metazoa > Chordata > Amphibia > Anura > Bufonidae > Bufo > Bufo gargarizans. The sequence continues at coordinate 413,940,066 of NC_058081.1, read as the reverse complement.
GAGACACAGGTGCAGGAATTGATGTGGAAGTCTGCAGAAGCAATCAAAGAATTCAAGCTGGCATTAACATTACAGACATGAGAGTACTCATTCCTGGTGTTCATACTGCCGATTTATCTATTGCAATAGCTCAGAAAACCCTCTTGAGTTTGGTTCAGAATGATCCATAGTCTGAGATTATGATAACATTCAGTGGATGTCGACCCACTTTGCCAACTAACCAGTTTGACTTTGGGATAGACCTAAGGGCATTGTCCTGCCAGTTCTCTGCTAGTCACCTTTTAACCCATGTATAGGTATATACACTTCTCCGCAGGGAACTATCTAAACTGTACTTCCTGGAATTGTCCTGATGTAGTTGGCTGCTAAACCATGGGGGTCAGAGACACTGGTACGAAGAACCAAGGATTCAGGCAAAAATAATAATCAGTACGAATTCAGTGCAGGCTGAGTATTTTCATATTCCAAATAGCAATTCTAATGTCAGGGTAGGCAGAGTACATGCATAATCCAGGTCACAATTCCAAGGTAGCAAGTACCGTAGCAGAATGGATAGACAGGTAAGTCACGGTACACAGGCACTTAGACAAGAGATCACCTTCGCTGCTTACTAGAGACTAGACAGCCTCAAAGCTCAGGTGAGGAAGTAGAACCACAGCCCAGCAAAATAGGGAGACTGATCAGAAACTTAACCAGCACCTCTACAGGGGCAGGAGGAAAGCATTAACTTTCACAGTGCTGAAAGTTGACTGAGCACTAGTCCTAATTCACACAGGGAGATCAGATCATCGTCCACCCCTGCCCAGAACAGCAACACAGCGGCAGTCACAGACCGACATAGTGACACTAAGTTTGCTAAGGCAGCAAATTTTAACCATATTCTTTCTTACCCTTATGTACCTCTTTGCTTGTGCTGCTTCCCTACTGCACCTGTTTGCAAACAATCAATTATGTCTCCTTAATATCAGGGATCATCATCAGTGATGACATCACTGCGGGCAAGTGGATAAGGATTTTTAATTTTTTTTACTCCTGAAAGTCTGGATGTGAGTGACAGATGCCACAATCAGCATTGAACACGGCTTCTGAGGGTTTAAATGACAGGGGACAGCGTGAATGCTGTTCCCCATCATTGCACCTTCTCCATACAATGGAAAGCGATTCATGACAAAGTAATTAATAACGAATCAAATTTCTTGTGGACGTTCAGCGAATCAAATTTTTAAAAACTTTGCTCATCTCTAAAAAACTACGGGACAAATTTATTAAGACCAATGTTTTAGACACCGGTCTTAAAAACTCCCCAAAACTGATGGAGGATCCGCCAAAGTTATGACACGTAGGTCCCTCCATAACTTTGCGCATCCAGCGCCAGTTCTAAATGTAAACACATCTTCCTTGCTGTCTTACATTTAAACCATTCCCATTCCCAGCCCCCTGGAGTGAGCGGGATTAAGTTGCAGATAGTGGCACAACTAACCGCTGGGCCGCCATCTACGTCTGAAATATGCCTAATATAATAAATGACGCCGTACATCCTTAAATGTTTTCTTGAGTGAAAAGGAGATGTTATGATTTTATTATACACTATTATGGTACACTTTAATGTGTTTAACATTTTTTTTTCATATTGGTCACATGTGAATATACAGTAACACTATGTTAAAAGTAAGAATAAAAACTATAATGTGATTAAAAGTACAATAAAGCCATTGCTTAATGGCAATAGTATTGTTATATAGTCTGGAACCAAAGGTAAATTTTAGAACAAAGGCCCACTGACACTATCTCCTGTAGTGATAGAGAAGTAGATGTAAAGGAAAGTTATATATTTTTGTTAATTGGCTTACTTTACACAAAAAGAAAATATGTTTTCATTCTATTAGTTGTGTAGTTATGGAGGGTTTGATATACATTTTTTTTTTATTATTCTATTTCCTCTTTTGTGTTCTATGAAGGTTAATATGCAGGAACAACATTCAGTTTTCTTCCGGTTAATTCACCACACTATTAACTGATATTGCAGGATTAAAGGTAAATTTATATTTCAACAGCAAATCTTGGCATTTTTTGAGGATGTAAAGGTGAGCAAACCATGCAGGTACTGACTACATCATCTGAAAAAGTAGTACAATCACATTAACAGTTCGAAGTTCTTCCTAGTAGATAAAACAATGTTGAAATTGATACTTTGTGCGAGCTATGCAAATACTCTAAGCCAAGTAAATGCTGAACTACAGTACTTGTATGACATACTTGTAGTAAACCCGTGGAAAGTACAATATGTTCTCATTCAAAACAGTTAAAATAAATTTAAATAAGTAAAGCAGTATCAGTAAGAGAATATCATCATCCTAACTGGTTAGACTGGTTGAGACCCAACAACTTTTTATATCAAATTACTAAGTGTTTTCATTGGAGATTTTGAATATTACTCCCACCTGGCATGAGGCTGGCATGGCTGTGGCATTGAGAGTTGTGGCTTTTGTGAGTGCTACCTGTTCTTAAAGGTGAAAAATGCTGTTTACTAAAAAAACACAAGTTCTTTCAGTATCAGCTTGTTGAAGAAGTGATGCTATCACCTGCAGGAGGTTGAATGGGTTTTTCTAAATCAGTTACAGAACCCATAAATTTACCATTCTATTGCATGACATGCTATATTTAAAGGGGTGTTGCAGTTTGTGTAAACTGATGATCTATCCTTTGGATAGATTATCAGCATCTGATCAGCGGGGTCCGACACCCGGGACCCTCACCGATCAGCTGTTTGAGAAGGCAGTGGCGCTCCAGGAGCACTGCGGCCTTCTCGCTGTTTACTGCAGTGCCAGTGACGTCACAACTAGTATCAACTGGCCTCGGCGGTGCTAAGCTCCATTCAAGTGAACAGAGCTTAGCCGCGCCCAGGCCAGTTGATACTAGTTGTGACGTCACTGGGCCTGCGGTAAACAGTGGAAGGCCGCGCCGCTCCTGGAGCACCGCAGCCTTCTCAAACAGCTGATCGGCAGGGGTCCCATTGACTTTCAATGGGTCCGTGGAAAAATCGGAAAATGCACCGTTTTGCAGCCGAGACCGTGATCCGTGTATCCTGTCCGTCAAAAAAATATGACCTGTCCTATTTTTTTGACGGACAACGGTTCACGGACCCATTCAAGTCAATGGGTCCATAAAAGAACACGGATGCACACAAGATTGGCATCCGTGTCCGTGATCTGTGGCCGTAGGCTACTTTCATACAGACGGATCCGAAGATCCGTCTGCATGAAAGCTTTTTCATAGCTGAGTTTTCACTTCGTGAAAACTCAGATCCGACAGTATATTCTAACACAGAGGCGTTCCCATGGTGATGGGGACGCTTCTAGTTAGAATATACAACGAACTGTGTACATGACTGCCCCCTGCTGCCTGGCAGCACCCGATCTCTTACAGGGGGCCGTGATCCGTAAAATTAACCCCTCAGGTGCTGCACCTGAAGGGGTTAATTGTGCTATCATAGCCCCCTGTAAGAGATCTGGGGCTGCCAGGCAGCAGGGGGTAGACCCCCCCTCCCCAGTTTAAATTTCATTGGTGGCCAGTGCGCCCCCCCTCCCTCCCTCTATTGTAATGATAACATTGGTGGCACAGTGTGCGCCCCCCCCCCCAGCCCCCTCCTCCCTCCCTCTATTGTAATAATAGCATTGGTGGCATAGTGTGCGGCCCCCCCTCCCTCCCTCTATTGCATTAACATTGGTAGCAGTGTGCGCCCCCCCTCCTCCCTCTATTGCATTAACATTGGTAGCAGTGTGCGCCCCCCCTCCCTCTATTGTTTTAATACATTGTTGGCAGTGTGCGCCTCCGCCCCCCCTCCCTCCCTCTATTGTAATAATAGCATTGGTGGCAGTGTGCGCCCCCCCCCTCCCTCCCTCTATTGTAATAATAGCATTGGCGACAGTGCGCATCCCCCCTCCCTCCCTCTATTGTAATAATAGCATTGGTGGCAGTGTGCGCTCCCTCCCTCTATTGTAATAATAGCATTGGTGGCAGTGTGAGGCCTCCCCTCTCCCCCCCCGATCATTGGTGGCAGCAGAGTAGAAGCATCATACTTACCCGGCTGCTGGCTGCTGCGATCTCTGTGTCCGGCCGGGAGCTCCTCCTACTGGTAAGTGACAGGTCTGTGCGGCGCATTGCTGTCACTTACCAGTAGGTGGAGCTCCCTGCTGGACGCAGACATCACAGCAGCCAGCAGGTAAGTATGAATCTTCTACTATTGCTAAGGCTAAGTAACCATGGCAACCAGGACTGCAGTAGCGTCCTCGTTGCCATGGTTACTGATCGGAGCCCCAGCGATTAAACTGGGACTCCGATCGGAACTCCGCTGCCACCAATGATCTGGGGGGGTGGAGGGGGGGAGAGGGGAGGCTGCACACTGCCACCAATGTATTAAAAGAATAGAGGGAGGAAGGGGGGGCGCACACTGCCACCAATGTATTAAAACAATAGAGGGAGGAGGGGGTGGGCGGGGGTGGGCGGGGGGGGGCGCACACTGCCACCAATGTATTAAAACAATAGAGGGAGGAAGGGGGGGCGGAGGCGCACACTGCCATCAATGCTATTATTACAATAGAGGGAGGGAGGGGGGGCCCACACTGCCACCAATGCTATTATTACAATAGAGGGAGGGAGGGGGGGCGGGGGCGCACACTGCCACCAATGCTATTATTACAATAGAGGAAGGGAGGGGGGGTGGGGGGGGCGCACACTGGCCACCAACGAGTTAACTACAGGGGAGGGAGGGGGGGGCCACTAGCCACCAATGAGTTAAAAACAGGGGGGGGGTCTGTCCCCTGCTGCCTGGCAGCACCATGGGAACGCCTCTGTGTTAGAATATACTGTCGGATCTGAGTTTCACGCTGTAGCTCATATCCGACAGTATATTCTAACATAGAGGCGTTCCCATGGTGATGGGGACGCTTCAAGTTAAAATATACCATCGGATTGGAGAAAACTCCAATCCGATGGTATAAAAGAGCTCCAGACTTTACATTGAAAGTCAATGGGGACGGATCCGTTTGAATTGGCACCATATTGTGTCAATGTCAAGCGGATCCGTCCCCATTGACTTGCATTGTAATTCAGGATGGATCCGTTTGGCTCCGCACGGCCAGGCGGACACCAAAACGACTTTTTTTTCATGTCCGTGAATCCTCCAAAAATCAAGGAAGACCCACGGACGAAAAAACGGTCACGGATCACGGACCTACGGACCCCGTTTTTGCGGACCGTGAAAAAATACTGTCGTGTGCATGAGGCCTAACTAGACCTTTTTGGTAGCGAAACCCTTAAGGCTCATGCACACAAACGTTTTTTGCATTCCCTATTTTGATTCCGTATAGGGTCCATATGCAGAACCATTCAATGGGTCTGCAAAAGTTGCAGACAACACTCTGTGTGCTGTCCGCATCCGTTGCTCCATTCCATGGCCCCGCAAAAATTATGAGGCATGTCCTATTCTTGTCCGTTTTGCAGACAAGAATAGGCATTTCTATAATGGGCCTCCTGTTCCGTTCCGCAAATTGCAGAAGGCACACGGGCGGCTTCCGTGTTTTGTGGATCCGCAATTTGCGGACCTTAAAAAACGGAACGGTCATATGCATGAGGCCTTACTGTGTGTCAGCAGGTCACAAACAGTATATAGATGAGCCCATCGGTGTGCAGCACTATTAAGTTACATGCTCACGAACGTTGTTGGTTTCCATGTCCTTTCCGTTTCTTTTGCAGATAGGATGCGGCCCCATTCATTTCCATGGGTCCGCAAAAAACATCAGTATGTCCGTTCCGTAGCCTCACAAAAAAAATAGAAGATGTCCTATTCTAGTCCATTTTAGACATTGTTACAATGGATCCGCAAGAAAAAACGGATGGCATACGGATGTCATCCATTAGTTTTTTTTGCGGACCGCAAAACACATACGGTCGTGCGGATGTAGCCTTAGGCTCAGTTCACTTATTTGCTCAGTTATGGGTCCAAAACAAAGAACAGGTGCAGATGTTTTCATGACACGTTACAGTCCTGATCAAAAGTTTAAGACCACTTGAGAAATGGCAAAAAATCACATTTAGCATGGCTGGAGCTTAACAAGGTTCCAAGTAGAGCTTCAACATGCAACAAGAAGAAATAGGAGTGAGACAAAACATTTTTTGAGCATTCAATTTCATGAAAACAATGAAAAAACTGAAGCAGGCTGTTTTTCAGCTGATCAAAAGTTTAGGACCACACATCCCCAAAAAAACTAACCCCCCAAAACAGAAATCTAACTTCCAAACATGAACTCAGTAATGAGTAGCTCCGCACTAATTGTTTATCACTTCAAAAATTTGTTTCTGCATGCCTGATGCAAGCGTTTCCATGAGGTGAGTGGGAACATTTCTCCAAGTGGTGAAGACGGCCGCACGAAGGCCATCTACTGTCATGAACTGTTGTCCATTTATGTAAACTTCCCTTGCCATCCATCCCCAAAGGTTCTCAATTGGATTTAGATCAGGGGAACACGCAGGATGGGCCAAAAGAGTGATGTTATTCTCCTGGAAGAAGTCCCTTGTCCTGCGGGCATTGTGTACTGTAGCGTTGTTCTGTTGAAAACCCAGTTGTTACCACACAGACGAGGGCCCTCAGTCATGAGGAATGCTCTCTGCAACATCTGGACATAGCCAGCGGCCATTTGACGAACCTGCACTTCCTGAAGCTCCATTGTTCCACTGGAGGAAAAAGTACCCCAGACCATTATGACGCCCCCTCCACTGTGGCACATGGAAAACATCTCAGGTGGGATCTGCTTGTCATGCCAGTAACGTTGGAAACCATCAGGACCATCAAAGGATAAAGGGGGTTAGTCAGCACATCCCAAAGCGCAGGAGCACATTGCTGTGGCTGAGAACAAGACTGTTAAACAAGACATACAATGCAACAGCTCACTGTAAACCAAATAAAGTACAAAATTGTTTCACAGTTGCAAATGGTATACTAATAATAAAGAGATGCTTGGCAAATCATTTTGTACAAAATTATTTGAGCCCGTTGTCACGAGGGTGTCAAGAGCCACGTCTGACTCCGTTATACCCGGGGTCAGGAAGTCGCAGCGGGTGGCTGCGCGCTCTATGCCTAAAGATCACGGTGTTTCTTAGTGTTTGTTTTCTGTGTTTGCCTTGCTATCCTTTTTGTCTCACTCAGGGATCCGTAGCTTCTCCTCCTCAGCTGTTTCTTGTCTGCCACTCCCAAACTCCTTATATTCTCCTCTCACACTTCTCTTGTTGCCAGTTATAGAGCTTCCTGCCTGGACATCTATACTGACCCACTGGAGCTGTGAATCCTGGTTGTTGTTCCAGAGTGCTACCCTCCGGATCCCTGTTGGGCTTTTGTTGTCTCCTGTTGTTGCCCACCTGGGATTATATGTTTAGTTTGTATTGTCTGTCCTCCCCTTGGTGTTTTCCTCTAGAGCTAGTGGTGCGGACTAGTGTTCCCACCGCCCTGTTCACTATCTAGGGCTCATCCTAGGGAAAGCCAGGGTTTTAGGCACGTGATCGGCGTACGGGTGAGGAACCCGTCTAGGGACGACAGGGCAGCCAGGTGCCAGACGCAAGGTGAGTCAGGGGTCACCACCTTCCCTCTCACTAGGGCAGGGCCTCCCTCTGTTCCTCCCTCCGTGTCACGTATGTGACAGTTACGCCGATCGTGATATTATAACTGGCCCTTATTTTTTGAGGAAAAAAAAATTAATAAAAAAAAAAAAAAATTTATTTAATTTTTTTTTCTCTACTTAGAATTCAATATGGATCCTATTGCTGCTTTGGCAAAACAGCTTCAAGGCCTGTCTTTGGAGGTGGCAGGATTGAAGGCGTCTGTCCTCCAACAGCAGCAGCAAATGCAGCAGACCGTAAGCCCAGCGGTTGCTATGGGTAACCAGGTTGTTACAGAACCCAAGGTTGTTCTTCCTGACAGATTCTCTGGGGGAAGGGACAAATTTGTGTTGTTCCGTGAGGCCTGCAAATTATATTTTAAGCTGCGCCCTTACTCCTCAGGTAATGAAGAACAGCGGGTGGGGATTGTTATTTCCCTGCTTCAGGGGGACCCGCAATCCTGGGCGTTCTCGTTACCCCCTGGTTCCCAGGCTCTCCGGTCAGTGGAGGGATTTTTTGGGGCTTTGGGTCTCATATATGATGACCCTGACCGTGTCGCCCTGGCTGAGTCGAAGTTACGGAGACTCCTACAAGGAGATCGGCCAGCAGAGGAATATTGCTCAGAGTTCCGTAGGTGGGCTACGGATACTCAGTGGAACGACCCGGCTCTCAGGAGTCAGTTCTGCTCTGGGTTATCTGAAAGGGTTAAGGATGCGCTGGCGCTGTATGAGACTCCCCTTTCCCTTGATGCTGTTATGTCCCTCTCTATCAGGATAGATAGACGTCTTAGGGAGAGATCGAAAATTCCTGAGCAATCGGTAACCTCTCCCAAGCAGCAGTTAGTCTGTACTGACTTGGATGAGCCTATGCAGCTAGGAGGAACTTCTCGTCAGGTCCGTCCTCCTGAGGTTCGCCGTAGGTGGGGGGCTTGTTTTTTCTGTGGGGAGAGGGGTCATTTCATTAATGTCTGTCCCTCCTTTCCCAAAAACAAAAGACCGTCGGAACTACTAACCCCAGGCTGTGCGGAGGATGTCAGCCGGGGGGTATACGTTTCCTCCATACGAACATCTCAATTTGTGTTGCCAGCGGTTATTGTTTTTGGCGCTAAGACGGAGACTATTTCTTTTTTTCTAGACAGTGGTGCAGGGGTAAATTTGATAGATGCCCATTTTGCCCGCACTATGGGTTTGTCTCTCTGTACGCTGCAGAGACCCATTCCCATATTCGCTATTGACTCTGCTCCTCTGTCTCAGAGAAACCTCACTCACGTTGTCCATAACTTACATCTTCGGGTAGGGGACCACCATAAGGAGCGTCTTTCATGTTACGTTCTGGAGGGCCTTCCCTCTCCTGTGGTATTGGGTCTTCCCTGGTTGGTAGCGCACAATCCAGTGGTGGATTGGCAGGCCAGGGAGATATTGGAGTGGAGTGAGCATTGCAGAGAGAATTGCTTAAATAACAATTGCTTAATCGCCTCCATAGCTTCCCTACCTACATTTATTTCGGACTTTGAGGACGTTTTTTCTGAAAAGGGTTGTCAGAAGCTACCACCTCATCGTCCTTATGATTGCCCGGTTAACCTGATTCCCGGTGCAAAATTACCCAAGTCCAGGTTGTATAATCTTTCGGGTCCCGAGAGACAAGCCATGAAAGATTATATCTCCGAGAGTCTGGCCAAGGGACACATCAGACCCTCTTCTTCACCCGTGGCTGCAGGGTTTTTCTTTGTTAAAAAGAAAGATGGGGGCCTGCGTCCTTGCCTAGATTTCCGTGAGCTAAACCGGATAACCGTCCGAGACCCATACCCTCTTCCTCTCATTCCTGACCTTTTTAATCAGATTGCGGGTGCTAGGTGGTTCTCCAAACTTGATCTTAGGGGGGCCTACAATCTGATTCGTATCAAGGAAGGGGATGAGTGGAAGACAGCTTTTAACACCCCTGAGGGGCATTACGAAAATTTAGTCATGCCTTTCGGTCTGACCAATGCCCCTGCTGTCTTCCAACATTTCGTTAATGATATTTTTAGTCATCTCATCGGCAGGTTTGTAGTCATATACCTAGATGATATCTTAATTTATTCGGCTGATCTGAAAACACATGAAGTACATGTCAGGCAAGTACTGCAGGTCCTACGGACGAATAAATTATATGCGAAAATTGAAAAATGTGTCTTCGCCGTTCAGGAAATACAATTCCTGGGATATCTATTATCTGCTTCAGGTTTCCGTATGGATCCTGGGAAGGTCCAGGCAATTTTAGATTGGGATCTTCCTGAGAACCTTAAAGCTCTACAACGGTTTTTGGGTTTCGCAAATTTCTACAGAAAGTTTATTAAAAATTATTCAGTGATCGTTAAACCCCTTACTGACATGACTAGGAAGGGGACTGATTTTTCTAAATGGTCTGACGCCGCTAAAATTGCATTTTCCTCTCTAAAAGAGAGATTTACCTCGGCACCTGTTCTAATTCAACCTGATGTCTCCCAGCCTTTTATTGTTGAAGTTGATGCGTCGGAGGTTGGAGTGGGGGCTGTTTTGTCTCAGGGTCCGTCTCCTGGCAAATGGCGTCCTTGCGCTTTCTTTTCCAAAAAATTATCTGCAGCAGAAAAGAACTATGATATTGGAAATAGGGAACTGTTGGCGATTAAACTGGCGTTTGAAGAGTGGCGTCACTTCTTAGAGGGAGCAATCCATCCCGTCACGGTAATTACGGATCACAAAAACCTTCTGTACCTAGAATCGGCTAAGCGTCTCACCCCTAGACAAGCTAGGTGGTCGCTATTCTTTACCAGATTTAACTTTGTAATCACCTATCGTCCTGGGGCAAAAAATACCAAGGCAGACGCATTGTCTCGTAGTTTCCCTGGAGGGGGTAATGTTAGTGATCCGGTACCTATTTTACAAAGAGGAGTGGTTGTCTCGGCTGTACACTCTGTTCTAGAGGGAAAGGTGTTAGAGGCCCAGGGGGACGCCCCGGCCTCTTGCCCCTCAGAGAAATTGTTTGTACCGTTAAACCTGCGTCTTGAGTTATTGAAGGAACATCATAATTCGGCACTTGCTGGGCACCCGGGTAGTAAAGCAACCTTGGAGCTATTGTCTCGTCGTTTTTGGTGGCCAAGGTTGCGTCAGGATGTAATAGATTTCGTGTCTACTTGTTCTACTTGTGCACGCGCGAAAGTCTCTCATACACGTCCAGCAGGGTCTTTACTGCCACTTTTCATCCCCAATAGACCATGGACACATCTATCAATGGATTTCATCACTGACTTACCTTTGTCTGCGGGTAAAACAGTTATCTTGGTAGTAGTAGACAGGTTTAGCAAAATGGTACACTTTATTGCGCTACCCGCACTTCCTAATGCTAAGACTCTTGCTCAGGTGTTTATCAGTGAAATCGTGAAGCTTCACGGGGTCCCTTCCGATGTGGTTTCGGATCGGGGAACCCAGTTTATTTCTAAGTTTTGGAAAGCTTTTTGTACCCGTTTAGGGGTACACTTATCCTTTTCCTCAGCTTTCCATCCTCAGTCGAATGGACAGACTGAGCGTACCAACCAAAACCTAGAAACATATTTAAGGTGTTTTGCGTCTGAAAACCAAGAGGTGTGGTCATCATATTTACCGTTAGCCGAGTTTGCCATAAATAATCGCCGTCAGGAATCCACTGGCAAGTCACCATTTCTTGGTGCATACGGTTTTCATCCCCAATTTTGTACTTTCAAAGAGGGGGGGTCTTCTGGGGTTCCCGAAGAGGAACGGTTTTCTTCATCTCTTTCATCGGTATGGCAGAAGGTGCAAGCTAACTTGAAAAATATGAGTGGTAAATACAAATGCATGGCCGATAAGAAACGGTCGCCAGGTCCGGACCTAGGAGTGAATGACTATGTGTGGTTGTCTACTAGGAATATTAAGTTGAAGGTTCCCTCTTGGAAACTGGGTCCTAGGTTCATTGGTCCGTATAAAATTGTAGCCGTCATTAACCCTGTGGCTTTTCGCCTGGAGCTACCTCAGACTTTTAAGATCCATAACGTCTTCCATAAGTCGTTGCTCAAGAAGTATGTTCCACCTCTAGAACCATCACCGCTGCCACCTCCTCCTGTTGTTGTGGATGGTAATCTGGAGTTTCAAATATCCAGAATTGTTGATTCTCGTCGGGTCCGCCGCTCTCTTCAGTATCTGGTGCATTGGAGGGGTTACGGTCCCGAGGAAAGAATGTGGGTTCCAGCGTCAGAGGTAAACGCCAACAGGTTGATTCAGGCTTTCCATGTCTCTCATCCGGAGAGACCTGGTCCTGAGTGTCCGGAGGCCCCTCGTGAAAGGGGGGGTACTGTCACGAGGGTGTCAAGAGCCACGTCTGACTCCGTTATACCCGGGGTCAGGAAGTCGCAGCGGGTGGCTGCGCGCTCTATGCCTAAAGATCACGGTGTTTCTTAGTGTTTGTTTTCTGTGTTTGCCTTGCTATCCTTTTTGTCTCACTCAGGGATCCGTAGCTTCTCCTCCTCAGCTGTTTCTTGTCTGCCACTCCCAAACTCCTTATATTCTCCTCTCACACTTCTCTTGTTGCCAGTTATAGAGCTTCCTGCCTGGACATCTATACTGACCCACTGGAGCTGTGAATCCTGGTTGTTGTTCCAGAGTGCTACCCTCCGGATCCCTGTTGGGCTTTTGTTGTCTCCTGTTGTTGCCCACCTGGGATTATATGTTTAGTTTGTATTGTCTGTCCTCCCCTTGGTGTTTTCCTCTAGAGCTAGTGGTGCGGACTAGTGTTCCCACCGCCCTGTTCACTATCTAGGGCTCATCCTAGGGAAAGCCAGGGTTTTAGGCACGTGATCGGCGTACGGGTGAGGAACCCGTCTAGGGACGACAGGGCAGCCAGGTGCCAGACGCAAGGTGAGTCAGGGGTCACCACCTTCCCTCTCACTAGGGCAGGGCCTCCCTCTGTTCCTCCCTCCGTGTCACGTATGTGACAGTTACGCCGATCGTGATACCCGTCTGCCACACGTCAAGGCGATCTCTAGTTAGATGGGTTCCTAACACTAAATTCTATCTGTTATGTGCCATAACGGCTATCATATAATTCAGCAAGTGTAGGTTCCACATGCATGCTGGGCCCGCTTTAATTTCTGTCATTTTTTGGTGCCAAAATGGCCTCCATTATATCCTAGGAAAGCAGGTACCAACATGCATGCCGGGCCCACCCCACACCACTCCTGGCGCCAAATGGCCACCAAGGACTGCAATGATAGTCCACACATTATCTCTCTCCTGGTGCCAGATGGCTTTAGTGAGTGAGGGGGAGCAGGCCAAGCTATATACTCACACTAGTTAAAATCAGCCTATGGGGCAGACGAGCTGATCAGGAGGGTATGGCTGGTGCACAGCTGGTACTTGCTTTCATAGGATATAATGGAGGCCATTTTGGTACCAAAAAATGACAGAACTACGGACAGAATTAGACTTGGAAATGCGCGGTAGCGTGTGAAGTTATTGAGGATGACCCTATCCGCACCTTCAATCTAATATACCCTTTTATGGATAGATTTAAAGTTGGCCTGATACAGCAGAAACCACTGATTTAGGGAATTGCTAATTTGGGAATTGTATTTCAACCCAGACAAAAATATATCCTTTGCCAGACAGCAGACAGTATTACAATTGGCTAGCCACAGCTGAAACACCAGATTTAGGGTACTGCTATTTTGGCAATTGCATTTCACCCCTCAATAAAATAGCAAGCACAGCCAAGCACCTGATGTAGGATATAGCAAAAAAAAACAAAACACTATTGATGGTTAAATGTATTTGGTGGCAGCTTGTGCTGGCGCACCACAAGACACAAAATGGCCGCCGATCACCCCAGAAAAAAGTTACAGAAAAACGCTCTGGGCAGCCTAAAAACAGTGAGCAATTAAATTGCAGCAGTTGAATGATCCACAGCTGTAGATCGATCACTTCATTAAGTGTTTTTGCTGAGCAAATCCCTGCCTAATCTCGCCCTAACAGCAGCAGCTGCATCCTCTCCCTACACTGATCAGAGCAGAGTGACGTGCGGCGCTACGTGACTCCAGCTTAAATAGAGGCTGGGTCACATGCTGCACTGGCCAATCACAGTCATGCCAATAGTAGGCATGGCTGTGATGGCCTCCTGGGGCAAGTAGTATGACGCTTGTTGATTGGCTGCTTTGCAGCCTTTCAAAAAGCACCAAGAAAGCGCCGAACACCGAACCTGAACACGGACTTTTACAAAAATGTGTCACGGACACCCCAAAATTCGGTACGAACCCGAACTATACAGTTCGGGTTCGCTCATCCCTACACACGGGTAGTAGTGTCACCAATCCTGGATCAGACTTCACTGTGGAGGGGCTGACAGGCACAGGGGAGCACCTACACTGTCATTCTGCAGAGCAAATGTTTGACTCTGTAAGACAACATGCGTGCTGTCGATTTCACATGTCAATTATTATTGATTTAAGATCTGTAAAACAAGGCAATCATCCAGTCCTCTATAATGCAGTTCTCATTAAGGGGAATAATAATGCAGGGGTTCCGGTTAGAGATGGGGTACATAGATATATACAAGTGGTCCATCCTGGAATAAATTATCTAGGTACCCTATCTCTACAAAGTAGACCGGAAATTATATATCAATCAAAATATTACCATTGTAGAGGAATGGATTACTGTGCGTTTTCACTAAGAAACTGGATAAGATTTTAGATGTCCTCATCCAAGAAGCACTGATACTTAAGTTATGTTGTTTAATTGTTACTGCTGTTCGATGTCACTCCAGCACGCATGTTGCCTTCCAAAAAGTCGACAAACAATGCTTTGATGGAGAATAGTGTAGGTGCTCCCCTGTGCCTGTCACCCCCTCCCTAGTGAAGTCTGCTAAGGGATGTGTGACACTACTCCCGTGTGTAGTCAAGCCTCACAACTATAGCCTTATTCTGCTGCATGACCGGCAATAGATGAACCATGCTGTGCACTAAAGGCAGCCAATGAAGAACAACGACAGTAGACGGGGATCATGAAAGAGTTATGAACGAGGGGAAGGAGAACTGACCCAGGTGGCAGAGACGTGGACACTAACACACCTGGCCCAGGGCAAGCAACTTCTTCACTGACTTCTGTGCTCTGAAGATCAGAGGACGTTGTGGACATGCCCATGTCCTTAGTGCTGGGTGTAAGCATTTCCGATCCTGTATGGGTCTGGCGACCTGTGTTACAAATCCCTCCTCACAGACAAACGGAGGACAACAAAGACACTACTAAATCCTTGCAATCCTTCATCCCTCTGGCTCAGAGGAATCAGAGCACGTTGAGTCATGCTGCGTTAACGCAGTGGTCTGCTACAGAATTGATGTGCCTTATATTGAAAATTACAGCTGAATGTTGTTGGCATAGAGGATACCTGATTGATTAAATGAAAATAGAGTGTGTATAAAATGTTACATTTCTTTGCATAATTTTTTTTTACATTTAAATATTTCATAAATTATATATGTTACCATATTACTGTTTTAGACTCTGAAAATACTAATGTAACGTGTGTTTAATTAATTTTTGGTTGTGGTCCTGGTCTGATGGGTGGTCCATTCATTATTTCACATTCCTGCTGCAAAGTTAGAAAATGATGCAATCTGAGGTGTATTATTTTCATGTTGGTGCTGCCCCTGTTTGTTGATGGGGCCATTCCGGGTAACATATTTCGGCTGCACATTTAGCTGCTGCTGCTGCCTGTCCCGCTGAGTTAGCCTTTGCTATATGTGGGCCTCATACTAGACCATTTTAAACAATCCTGCGGTGGATGATGCTGCCTGTCCTGACTCCTGATCTATCTGAGTCATCTAGTGGCCTAATAACACTAGATTACCTGCTGTTGCTGCCTGTCCTGCTGAGTTGGGCCAAGCTATATGTGGTCCTCATACTAGATGATTTCAAAAATCCTGTGGTGGATGCTGCTGCCTGTCCAGATCTAGCTAAGTCATCTAGGGGCCTAATGACACTAGATTAACTGCTGTTGCTGCCTGTCCTACTGAGTTGGGCCGAGCTATATGTGGTCAGCATACTAGATGATTGCAAAAATCCTGTGGTGGATGCTGCTGCCTGTCCTGACTTCTGATCTGAGTCATCTAGGGGCCTAATAACACTAAATTACCTGATGTTGCTGCCTGTCCTGCTGAGTTGGGTGAGCTATATGTGATCCTCATACTAGACGATTTCAAATATCCTGTGGTGGATGCTGCTGCCTGTCCTGACTTCTGATCTGAGTCATCTAGGGGCCTAATAACACCAGATTACCTGCTGTTGCTGCATGTCCTGCTTAGTTGGGCCGAGCTATATGTGGTCCGCATACTAGACGATTTCAAATTTCCTATGGTGGATGCTGCTACCTCTCCAGATCTAGCTGAGTCATCTAGGGGCCTAATAACACTAGATTGCCTGCTGTTGCTACCTGTCCTGTGGCGTTGGGCCAAGCTATATGTGGTCCTCATACTAGAAGATTTCAAATATCCTGTGGTGGATGCTGCTGCCTTTCCTGACTCCTGATCTATCTGAGTCATCTAGGGGCCTAATAACACTAGATTGCCTGCTGTTGCTACCTGTCCTGTGGCGTTGGGCCAAGCTATATGTGGTCCTCATACTAGAAGATTTCAAATATCCTGTGGTGGATGCTGCTGCCTTTCCTGACTCCTGATCTATCTGAGTCATGTAGGGGCCTAATAACACTAGATTAACTGCTGTTGCTGCCTGTCCTGCTGAGTTGGGCCGAGCTATATCTGGTCAGCATACTAGATGATTTCAAATATCCTGTGGTGGATGCTGCTGCCTGTCCTGACTCCTGATCTATCTGAGTCATCTAGGGGCCTAATAACACTAGATTACCTGATGTTGCTGCCTGTCCTGCTGAGTTGGGCTAAGCTATATGTGGTCCTCATACTAGACGATTTCAAATATCCTATGGTGGATGCTGCTGCCTGTCCAGATCTAGCTGAGTCATCTAGGGGCCTAATAACACTAGATAACACTAGATTACCTGATGTTTCTGCCTGTCCTGCTGAGTTGGGCCGAGCTATATGTGATCCTCATACTAGACAATTTCAAATATCCTGTGGTGGATGCTGCTGCCTGTCCAGATCTAGCTGAGTCATCTAGGGGCCTAATAACACTAGATTACCTGCTGTTGCTGCCTGTCCTGTGGATTTGGGCCAAGCTATATGTGGTCCTCATACTAGACGATTTCAAATATCCTGTGGTGGATGCTGCTGCCTGTCCAGATCTAGCTAAGTCATCTAGGGGCCTAATAACACTAGATTAACTGCTGTTGCTGCCTGTCCTACTGAGTTGGGCCGAGCTATATGTGGTCAGCATACTAGACAATTTCAAAAATCCTGTGGTGGATGCTGCTGCCTGTCCTGACTCCTGATCTATCTGAGTCATCTAGGGGCCTAATAACACTAGATTACCTGATGTTACTGCCTGTCCTGCTGAGTTGGGCTGAGCTATATGTGGTCCTCATACTAGAAGATTTCAAATATCCTGTGGTGGATGCCGCTGCCTTTCCTGACTCCTGATCTATCTGAGTCATCTAGGGGCCTAATAACACTAGATTACCTGCTGTTGCTGCCTGTCCTGCTGAGTTGGGCCGAGCTATATCTGGTCAGCATACTAGACGATTTCAAATATCCTGTGGTGGATGCTGCTGCCTGTCCTGACTCCGGATCTATCTGAGTCATCTAGGGGCCTAATAACACTAGATTACCTGTTGTTGCTGCCTGTCCTGCTGAGTTGGGCTGAGCTATATGTGGTCCTCATACTAGAAGATTTCAAATATCCTGTGGTGGATGCTGCTGCCTTTCCTGACTCCTGATCTATCTGAGTCATCTAGGGGCCAAATAACACTAGATTACCTGATGTTGCTGCCTGTCCTGCTGAGTTGGGCCGAGCTACAGTTGCAAGAAAAAGTATGTGAACTCTATGGAATTATATGGCTTTCTCCACAAATCGGTCATAAAATGTGATCTGATCTTCGTCTAAGTCACAACAATAGACAATCACAGTCTGCTTAAACTAATAACATACAAAGAATTAAATGTTACCATGTTTTTATTGAACACAACATGTAAACATTCACAGTGCAGGTGGAAAAAGTATGTGAACCCCTAGACTAATGACATCTCCAAGAGCTAATTGGAGTGAGGTGTCAGCCAACTGGAGTCCGATCAATGAGATGAGATTGAAGGTGTTGTTTACAGCTGCCCTGCCCTATAAAAAACACACACCAGTTCTGGGTTTGCTTTTCACAAGAAGCATTGCCTGATGTGAATGATGCCTAGCACAAACGAGTTCTCAGAAGACCTACGATTAAGAATTGTTGACTTGCATAAAGCTGGAAAGGGTTATAGAAGTATCTCCAAAAGCCTTGCTGTTCGTCAGTCGACGGTAAGACAAATTGTCTATAATTGGAGAAAGTTCAGCACTGCTGCTACTCTCCCTAGGAGTGGCCGTCCTGTAAAGATGACTGCAAGAGCACAGCGCAGACTGCTCAGTGAAGGTGAAGAAGAATCCTAGAGTGTCAGCTAAAGACTTACAAAAGTCTCTGGCATATGCTAACATCCCTGTTAGCGAATCTATGATATGTAAAACACTAAACAAGAATGGATTTCATGGGAGGATACCATAGAGGAAGCCACTGCTGTCCCAAAAAATAAACATTGCTGCACGTTTACAGTTTGTACAAGAGCACCTGGATGTTCTACAGCAGTACTGGCAAAATATTCTGTGGACAGATGAAACCAAAGTTGAGTTGTTTGGAAGAAACACACAACACTATGTGTGGAGAAAAAGATGCACAGCACACCAACACCAACACCTCATCCCAACTGTGAAGTATGGTGGTGGGGGCATCATGGTTTGGGGCTGCTTTGCTGCGTCAGGGCTTGGACGGATTACTATCATTGAAGGAAAAATGAATTCCCAAGTTTATCAAGACATTTTGCAGGAGAACTTAAGGCCATCTGTCCACCAGCTGAAGCTCAACAGAAGATGGGTGTTGCAACAGGACAACAACCCAAAGCATAGAAGTAAATCAACAACAGAATGCCTAAAACAGAAGAAAATACGCTTTCTGGAGTGGGCCAGTCAGAGTCCTGACCTCAACCTAATTGAAATTCTGTGGCATGACCTTAAGAAAGTGATTCACAACAGACATCCCAAGAATATTGCTGAACTGAAACAGTTCTGTAAAGAGGAATGGTCAAGAATTACTCCTGATCATTGAGCACGTCTGATCTGCAACTACAGGAAACGTTTGGTTGAAGTTATTGCTGCCAAAGGAGGTTCAACCAGTTATTAAATCCAAGGGTTCACATACTTTTTCCACCTGCACTGTGAATGTTTACATGGTGTGTTCAATAAAAACATGGTAACATTTAATTCTTTGTGTGTTATTAGTTTAAGCAGACTGTTATTGTCTATTGTTGTGACGTAGATGAAGATCAGATCACATTTTATGACCAATTTGTGCAGAAATCCATATAATTCCAAAGGGTTCACATACTTTTTCTTGCAACTGTATACACTTTCATTCTTTTCAATCACTTTTTTTTTTAAAGGGATACATGTCAAGTGGCATACCGCCAATATAGACAGCCCATGCAGCTGCTATAGGGCCTGTGACAAGGGGGGGCCCGGAGTGTATGGAAGGCCCGCCCCTATGTCTGTAGTTATGTATTTATCATTGCCACAGTCTTCCATCCCGAGTCCCTATCTGGAGCTTGGGCAAACCCTGCGTCCCCTTTGCTCAGCCCCCCCCCCCCCCCCCAATTGTGTGCAAACCGCCAATGATCGATGTCCCACCTGGGAGCTGTCTCCTCCTGACCAACCCTGACCCAGCCAGTGACATACTGCAACACCACTCCTTCTCCTCTGTTTGCTGGGCACTCGCACT
Organism: Bufo gargarizans; assembly: GCF_014858855.1. Taxonomy (NCBI): domain Eukaryota; kingdom Metazoa; phylum Chordata; class Amphibia; order Anura; family Bufonidae; genus Bufo; species Bufo gargarizans. Next base: position 413,920,467 of record NC_058081.1, on the reverse strand, counting down.
GCACTGGCCAATCAGCATCTAGTTATGCAAAGCTCCTGCTGCTGATTGGCCAGTGTGCAAGTCGCAGGCTCAGATCAGAGCAGAACTGTACAGGATGGTGGATGGGCAGGGCGGAAGTCTTGTGCTTACCACGCTCACGTAATGCGCTGCGGCTGGCAGTACCACAAACTGCCTCATACTGCCACCAGTTCCACTGAGACCCAAGGCACAACTCCAACCATCCACCAGCATCGCCGGCTTGCCCCTGCCAGTCTGCCACCAAGTACAAAGTAAGTTGTAAAATCACAGCAGTGAGTGACAGACTCTAAGTTTAAAAAAGTTCATGGGGGGTGGTGGGGGATGACTATTGGTGGGAAAAGGGCAGCAGCAGCAAGCAGAGTTCCTGCAGGGTTGGGGGGCACTGTTCTATAAGGGTTGTTATTATTATATAGAGGACTCAGGAGGACAGTGTGCTCCAGCCCCCTACCCCAATGAACTCTGCTGTTGAATTGCTAATTTAGAGAACAGTGCCATGGGGGGAAGAGGGCAGCAGAAAGCAGAGTTCCTGCAGGGTTGGGGGAACACTATTCTATAAGGCCTATTATTATATAGAGGACTCAGGGCAGTGTACCCCCCCCCCCCCGACATTTAACCCCTCAGTCGCCGCGATCAATTAATAGTAAAAAAAATATATAGAGTAATAGTAAAAAAAAGTTTAAAAAATTAAATAAAAAACACTGATATATTAAATATTTAAATCACCCCAATTTTACATATAAAAATATATAAACAATAAAAACAATCCTATTAGGCATTGTCGCGCCGAAAAATGTCTGCACTATTAAAAAAAAAAAAAAAAAAACCTGTATGGTGAACTCCTTAATGGAAAAAAATATATTAAAAACACGCAAGAGCAGGTGGTGGGATGGGCCAGGGATGGGTAGTGGGTGGAATTAGGAGGCCCAATTCAGATTCTTGCTATGGGGCCCAATCATTTCTATGTATGCCCCTGTTTATGTCTACAGTGTTAAAAAATTATTTCTGTTCTTTCAGTGGTTTTCTATTTGAAAGAACAGACCCATTTATAATTTTAATGTGTATTGGCATTTTTAATGCTCCAAAGCCATACAGCATATGAGGGCTCATTATTTAGGGGATAAGTTGTACTATTAAAGGGCACAATTCAATTTACCATGTCTGTTATTTGAAAATGGGAGAAAAAAAATCCTTTTGGGGTTAAATAAAATATAAATAAATAAAAAAATCAATTTCACCAAGGTTTTTGGGGTTTTAACATCACGGCGTTTACTGTGTGCTGAAATGACTTAACATCTTTATTCTGCTACTCAATATGAATACGGCGACACCAAACTTGTATATATATTTTTTTCTGATGAACCGTATGAACCTGGGATCATACGGTATCTGCCTGACGATGTGAAGCCAAACGGATCTGTCCTGACTTACAATGTAAGTCAATGGGGACGGATCCGTTTTCACTGACACAATATGGTGCAATTGAAAACAGATCCGTCTTCCATTGACTTTCAATGTAAGTCAGGACGGATCCGTTTTGACTTAGACTTTTTTTTTTGCAAACGGGTCTGTTCTGAACGAATACAAGTGTTTGCATTATCGGTGCGGATTCGTCTGTGCAGATACAAGACGGATCCGCATTAAACGCAGGTGTGAAAGTAGCCTAAGAAGGGAGCTGATCAAAATTGGAGTGTGACTTCTTCCCGCTCACGCCAGGTCTAAAATTGTGGGCATGGCAGGCCCGTCTAATCATTTTCTACGCCTGTTTTAGGCATAGAAAATTGGATGCGCCGAAGTTATGAACATGCCTGTGTCTCTTCATAACTTCAGCGGATCTTCCGCCAGCTATGGAGATTTATTAAGACTGGCATCTAAAATGAAAGTCTTAATAAATGTGCCCCATAGTTTCTGACAGAGGGGTACAATTTTGTCCAGGTTTTGGAAGGCTATAAGTAACAAACTCCAGGTCCAGCTGTCTTTTTTTCTCTGCATGCCATTCTGAGACTAAGGCCTCATGCACACGACAGTTTTTTTTCACGGTCCGCAAAAACGGGGTCCGTGGATCCGTGATCCGTGACAGTTTTTTCGTCCGTGGGTCTTCCTTGATTTTTGGAGGATCCACGGACATGAAAAAAAAGTCGTTTTGGTGTCCGCCTGGCTGTGCGGAGCCAAACGGATCCGTCCTGAATTACAATGCAAGTCAATGGGGACGGATCCGTTTGATGTTGACACAATATGGTGCCATTTCAAACGGATCCGTCCCCATTGACTTTCAATGTAAAGTCTGGAGTTCTTTTATACCATCGGATTGGAGTTTTCTCCAATCCGATGGTATATTTTAACTTGAAGCGTCCCCATCACCATGGGAACGCCTCTATGTTAGAATATACTGTCGGATATGAGCTACTTCGTGAACCTCAGATCCGACAGTATATTCTAACACAGAGGCGTTCCCATGGTGATGGGGACGCTTCAGGTTAGAATACACTACAAACTTTGTACAAGACTGCCCCCTGCTGCCTGGCAGCACCCGATCTCTTACTGGGGGATATGATAGCACAATTAACCCCTTTAGGTGCGGCACCTAAAGGGGTTAATTGTACTATCATATTCCCCTGTAAGAGATCAGGGCTGCCAGGCAGCAGGGGGCAGCCCCCCCCTCCCCAGTTTGAATATCGTTGGTGGCACAGTGTGCCCCCACCATCGCCCCCCCTCCCTCCCTCTATTGTATTAAATCGTTGGTGGCACAGTGTGCCAACCACCATCGGCCCCCCTCCCTCCCTCTATTGTATTAAATCGTTGGTGGCACAGTGTGCCAACCACCATCGGCCCCCCCTCCCTCCCTCTATTGTATTAAATCGTTGGTGGCACAGTGTGCCAACCACCATCGCCCCCCCCTCCCTCTATAGCAGTAACATTGGTGGCAGTGTGCGGTCTCAACAGTAGAAGATTCATACTTACCTGCTTGCTGCTGCGATGTCTGTGTCCGGCCGGGCGCTCCTCCTACTGGTAAGTGAAAGGTCTGTGCGGCGCATTGCTAAATAACTGTCACTTACCAGTAGGAGGAGCTCCCGGCCGTTCACAGACATCGCAGCAGCAAGCAGGTAAGTATGAATCTTCTACTGTTGAGACCGCACACTGCCACCAATGTTACTGCTATAGAGGGAGGGGGGGGCGATGGTGGTTGGCACACTGTGCCACCAACGATTTAATACAATAGAGGGAGGGAGGGGGGGGCGATGGTGGTTGGCACACTGTGCCACCAACGATTTAATACAATAGAGGGAGGGAGGGGGGCCGATGGCGGTTGGCACACTGTGCCACCAACGATTTAATACAATAGAGGGAGGGAGGGGGGGGGCGATGGTGGTTGGCACACTGTGCCACCAACGATTTAATACAATAGAGGGAGGGAGGGGGGGCGATGGTGGGGGCACACTGTGCCACCAACGATATTCAAACTGGGGAGGGGGGGTCTGCCCCCTGCTGCCTGGCAGCCCTGATCTCTTACAGGGGAATATGATAGTACAATTAACCCCTTTAGGTGCCGCACCTGAAGGGGTTAATTGTGCTATCATATCCCCCTGTAAGAGATCGGGTGCTGCCAGGCAGCAGGGGGCAGTCTTGTACAAAGTTTGCAGTGTATTCTAACTAGAAGCGTCCCCATCACCATGGGAACGCTTCTGTGTTAGAATATACTGTCGGAAATGAGTTTTCACGAAGTGAAAACTTAGATCAGAAAAAGCTTTTATGCAGACGGATCTTCGGATCCGTCTGTATGAAAGCAACCTACGGCCACGGATCACGGACACGGATGCCAATCTTGTGTGCATCCGTGTTCTTTCACGGACCCATTGACTTGAATAGGACAGGTCATATTTTTTTTTGACGGACAGGATACACGGATCACGGCCTCGGCTGCAAAACGGTGCATTTTCCGATTTTTTCCACGGACCCATTGAAAGTCAATGGGTCCGCGAAAAAAAAACGGAAAACGGCACAACGGCCACGGATGCACACAACGGTCGTGTGCATGAGGCCTAATGGACAGACAGAGTTTTAATCAGACCCTACCATAGTCTATTAGATGTTACATCACTGCCCATTAGTGATGAGAAAACCTGTTCGTCCTGCTTTAATCACCTCAGCTCCCCTAGCTTAACCACCTCCGGACCGCCTAACGCAGATGTGCGTTCCGGAGGTGGCAGCCCTGCGCACAGTCACGCATATATGCGTCATCTCGCGAGACGCAAGATTTCCTGTGAACGCGCGCACACAGGTGCGCGCGCTCACAGGAACGGAAGGTAAGCAAGTGGATCTCCAGCCTGCCAGCGGCGATCGCTCGCTGGCAGGCTGGAGATCTGATTTTTTTAACCCCTAACAGGTAGATTAGACGCTGTTTTGATAACAGCGTCTAATATACCTGCTACCTGGTCCTCTGGTGGTCCCTTTTGTTAGGATCGACCATCAGAGGACACAGGTAGCTGTGTAAAGTAGCACCAAACACCACACTACACTACACCCCCCCGTCACTTATTAACCCTTTATGAACCACTGATCACCCCATATAGACTCCCTAATCACCCCCCTGTCATTGATCACCCCCCTGTCATTGATCACCCCCCTGTAAGGATCCATTCAGACGTCCGTATGATTTTTACGGATCCACGGATGCATGGATCGGATCCGCAAAACGCATGCGGACGTCTGAATGGAGCCTTACAGGGGGGTGATCAATGACAAGTGGGTGATCACGCATATAGACTTCCTGATCACTTCCCTGTCATTGATCACCCCTCTGTCATTGATCACCCCCCTGTAAGGCTCCATTCAGACGTCCGCATGATTTTTACAGATCCACTGATACATGGATCGGATCCGCAAAACCCATGCGGACGTCTGAATGGAGCCTTACAGGGGGGTGATCAATGACAGGGGGTTGATCACCTCATAAAGACTCCCTGATCACCCCCCTGTCATTGATCACCCCCCTGTAAGGCTCCATTCAGACGTCCGCATGTGTTTTGCGGATCCGATCCATGTATCCGTGGATCCGTAAAAAATCATACGGACGTCTGAATGGAGCCTTACAGGGGGGTGATCAGGGAGTCTATATGGGTGATCACCCCCCTGTAAGGCTCCATTCAGACGTCCGCATGTATTTTGCGGATCCGATCCATTTATCCGTGGATCCGTAAAAAATCATACGGACGTCTGAATGGAGCCTTACAGGGGGGTGATCAGGGAGTCTATATGGGTGATCACCCCTCTGTCATTGATCAACCCCCCTGTAAGGCTCCATTCAGACGTCCGCATGTGTTTTGCGGATCCGATCCATGTATCCGTGGATCCGTAAAAAATCATATGGACGTCTGAATGGAGCCTTACAGGGGTGTGATCAGGGAGTCTATATGGGTGATCACCCATATAGACTCCCTGATCACCTCTGTCATTGAACACCCCCCCTGTAAGGCTCCATTCAGACGTCCGCATGTGTTTTGCGGATCCGATCCATGTAACCGGGGATCCGTAAAAAATCATATGGACGTCTGAATGGAGCCTTACAGGGGGGTGATCAATGACGGAGGTGATCAGGGAGTCTATATGGGTGATCACCCCTCTGTCATTGATCACCCCCCCTGTAAGGCTCCATTCAGACGTCCGCATGTGTTTTGCGGATCCGATCCATGTATCCGTAGATCCGTAAAAAATCATATGGACGTCTGAATGGAGCCTTACAGAGGGGTGATCAATGACAGGGGGGTGATCAATGACAGGGGGGTGATCACCCCATATAGACTCCCTGATCACCCCCCTGTCATTGATCACCCCCCTGTCATTGATCACAGGGGTAAGGCTCCATTCAGACATTTTTTTGGGCACAAGTTAGCGGAAATTTTTTGTTTGTTTTTATTTTTGTTTTTTCTTACTAAGTCTCATATTCCACTAACTTGTGTCAAAAAATAAAATCTCACATGAACTCACCATACACCTCACGGAATCCAAATGCGTAACATTTTTTAGACATTTATATTCCAGACTTCTTTTCACGCTTTAGGGCCCCTAAAATGCCAGGGCAGTATAAATACCCCACATGTGACCCCATTTCGGAAAGAAGACACCCCAAGGTATTCCGTGAGGGGCATATTGAGTACATGAAAGATTGAAATTTTTGTCCCAAGTTAGCGGAAAGGGAGACTTTGTGAGAAAATACAAAAAAAATCCATTTCCGCTAACTTGTGCCAAAAAAAAAAAAATTCTAGGAACTCGCCATGCCCCTCACGGAATACCTTGGGGTGTCTTCTTTCCAAAATGGGGTCACATGTGGGGTATTTATACTGCCCTGGCATGTTAGGGGCCCTAAAGCGTGAGAAGAAGTCTGGGATCCAAATGTCTAAAAATGCCCTCCTAAAAGGAATTTGGGCACCTTTGCGCATCTAGGCTGCAAAAAAGTGTGACACATCTGGTATCGCCGTACTCAGGAGAAGTTGGGGAATGTGTTTTGTGGTGTCATTTTACATATACTCATGCTGGGTGAGATAAATATCTTGGTCAAATGCCAACTTTGTATAAAAAAATTGGAAAAGTTGTCTTTTGCCAAGATATTTCTCTCACCCAGCATGGTTATATGTAAAATGACACCCCAAAACACATTCTCCAACTTCTACTGAGTACGACGATACCAGATGTGTGACACTTTTTGCAGCCAAGGTGGGCAAAGGGGCACATATTCCAAAGTGCACCTTTCGGATTTCGCAGGCCATTTTTTACACATTTTGATTGCAAAGTACTTCTCACACATTTGGGCCCCTAAATTGCCAGGGCAGTATAACTACCCCACAAGTAACCCCATTTTGGAAAGAAGACAGCCCAAGGTATTCCGTGAGGGGCACGGCGAGTTCCTAGAATTTTTTATTTTTTGTCACAAGTTAGCGGAAAATGATGATTTTTCTTTTTTTTTTCTTTTTTCCTTACAAAGTCTCATATTCCACTAACTTGCGACAAAAAATAAAAAATTCTAGGAACTCGCCATGCCCCTTACAGAATACCTTGGGGTGTCTTCTTTCCAAAATGGGGTCACTTGTGGGGTAGTTATACTGCACTGGCAATTTAGGGGCCCAAATGTGTGAGAAGTACTTTGCAATCAAAATGTGTAAAAAATGGCCTGCGAAATCCGAAAGGTGCACTTTGGAATATGTGCCCCTTTGCCCACCTTGGCTGCAAAAAAGTGTGACACATCTGGTATCGCCGTACTCAGGAGAAGTTGGGGAATGTGTTTTGGGGTGTCATTTTACATATACCCATGCTGGGTGAGAGAAATATCTTGGTCAAATGCCAACTTTGTATAAAAAAATTGGAAAAGTTGTCTTTTAGAGATATATTTCTCTCACCCAGCATGGGAATATGTAAAAAGACACCCCAAAACATATTGCCCTACTTCTCCTGAGTACGGTGATACCACATGTGTGACACTTTTTTGCAGCCTAGGGGCCCAAATACCAATCAGTACCTTTTAAGAGGGCATTTTTAGACATTTGGATTCCAGACTTCTTCTCACGCTTTAGGGCCCCTAAAATACCAGGGCAGTATAAATACCTCAATTTGGAAAGAAGACACACCAAGGTATTGCGTGAGGGGCATGGCGAGTTCATAGAAAATTACTTTTTTTTGTCACAAGTTAGCGGAAATTGATTTTTTTTGTTTTTTCTCACAAAGTCTCCCTTTCCGCTAACTTGGGACAAAAAGTTCAATCTTTCATGGACTCAATATGCCCCTCAGCAAATAACTTGGGGTGTCTTCTTTCCAAAATGGGGTCATTTGTGGGGTGTTTGTACTGCCCTGGCATTTGAGGGTCTCCACAATCATTACATGTATGGCCAGCATTAGGATTTTCTACTATTCTCCTTATATTGAGCATACAGGTAATGAGAATTTTTTTTTCCGTTTAGCCTCTGGGCTGAAAGAAAAAATTGAACGGCACGGATTTCTTCATTCGTATCAATCAATGTGGATGAAAATAATTCTGCAAAAAAATGTGCAAAAACAAAAAAACAAACAAGGGGAAAGGCGTCTGCCAGGACATAGGAGCTCCGCCCAACATCCTAACCCATTCAGTCCGTATGCCCTGGCAAGCCCGATTTCTCCATTCACATCAATCGATGTGGATGAATAAATAAGTGCCGTAATTTAATTTAATTTTTTTATATACAAAGTCTTTGCCAAAGTATATGAACACCACCCCTCAGCTCATAAGCCTCGGCAAACGTATCTTTTTCACTGCAGAGGAGAAATCTCATCTTGCAGCGCCGCATACACCGACTTTTGTGTAATCTGACAGCAGCGCAATGCTTCTGTCAGAATGCACATCAGTACTGCAGCTGGTCGATCGGTTGGTCCACCTAGAAGGTAAAAAAAAAAGCCGCAACGCAATAAATTTATTAACTTTATATAACATTTGAAACAGAACATTAACTTTTATAAACTTTATTGAACTTTTGGAACATTAACTTTTTTGCTTACCTGTGATTTTTCTTTCTTTTTTTTTTTACCTTTATAGGACAAACCTCTCCTTCCCCATGGGACAATGTGCAAAGCGCAAATTGCCCAGAGATGTGGCGAAGTACATTATGCACTTTGTCCCAGGTGAAAGGAGAGGTTTGCAGCAGCTCTGTGTGAAAGGGCCCTAAGAGCCCTGTGTGCCTGTCCTGTGTAACGCAATCCCTATACTTAGTGTACCTGTGTGTGGTACTTTTGGAAACACTCCCCTAAGCATAGGGCAGGGTGGTCAGGGCAGTCAGGACAGAAATAGCGGGTGTCACGCCTTATTCCACTCCTGCTACAGACACAACATCTTTTTTCGGGGTGACGCTTGGGTTGAGGTAGCAGCAATGACATTGGGGAAATGTCGCTCATGTAGACGACTCACTACACTGGTGGTTGGGGCCACATAACCTCCTGTTCTCGATGATCTCTTCCTGAAATTTGAGAAAGGATCGTGTTCTCCCAGCCTAACTGTAGAGAACAAAACTTTTATAGACAGCCAATTGAATTAGATATACAGATACCTTCTTATACCAGCGTCTGGTGCTGCGGGGAAAGTAAATAAGGAGCCAACATCTGGTCATTGAAATCCACCCCCCCCCCCCCATGAGCAAATTATAGTTGTGGACACAGAGGGGCTTTTCAATGACACTGGTTGGTTGTTCAATTTGTATTGTCATGTCTGCGTGAATGGAGGAGAGCATGTAAATGTTACGCTTGTCTCTCCATTTCACCGCGAGCAGTTCTTTGTTACACAAGGCAGCCCTCTCCCCCCTTGCAAGACGGGTGGTAACAAACCTTTGGGGGAAGCCCCGGTGACTAGGTCGCGCGGTGCCACAGCAGACAATCTGTTCAAAAAACAAATGCCTGAAGAGGGGCACACTTGTGTAAAAATTGTCCACATAAAGATGGTACCCCTTGCCAAATAAGGGTGACACCAAGTCCCAGACTGTCTTCCCACTGCTCCCCAGGTAGTCAGGGCAACCGACCGGCTCCAGGGTCTGATCTTTACTCTCATAGACTTGAAATTTGTGCGTATAACCTGTGGCCCTTTCACAGAGCTTTTACAATTTGACCCCATACCGGGCGCGCTTGCTTGGGATGTATTGTTTGACGCCAAGGCGCCCGGTAAAATGTATAAGGGCCTCGTCTATGCAGATGTTTTGCTCAGGGGTATACAAATCTTCAAATTTGGTGTTAAAGTGGTCTATGAGGGGCCGAATTTTGTGGAGCCGGTCAAAAGCTGGGTGGCCTCTGGGTCGAGAGGTGCTGTTGTCACTAAAGTACAGGAAAGGCAGGATGGTCTCAAACCGTGTCCTGGACATGGCAGCAGAGAACATGGGCATATGATGAATTGGGTTCGTGGACCAATATGACCGCAATTCATGCTTTTTTGTCAGGCCCATGTTGAGGAGAAGTCCCAGAAAAGTTTTACATTCGGAAAATTCGACGGGTTTCCACCGGAAAGACTGGGCATAAAAGCTTCCTGGGTTGGTGGCTATAAATTGAGTGGCATACCGATTTGTTTCTGTGACGGCTAAGTCCAAGAGCTCCGCAGTCAAGAACAGCTAAAAAAAAAAACTGTGCCGATCCGATCTGAGCTGTCTCAACCAGAACTCCAGACTGGGCGGTGAAAGGGGGAACTACTGGTGCGGCTGAAGTTGGAGGCTGCCAATCAGGGTTTGCCAGCACCTCTGGGACTCTAGGGGCTCTAGGGGCCTGTCTGTGCGGTGGCTGCGACAGGGGGAACTAATGCACGTGCCACCGTACCAGCTTCTACTGCCCTTCTGGTGCTCGCCACTTCACCATGTTCTACAGCAGTGCTGGTACTAGGTCCAGGATGGGCTGCGCTGGGATAAATTACAGAAGCCCAAATGTGGGCCAAAAGAGTCAAGCGGAATTGTGGGAAAAGCTATTGAGGCGCAAATGTTGGCCAAAAGAGTATAGCGGCCAAAGTATTGAAGCTTAAATGTGGTACAACTTGTTTAAGTTTAAGAATTGAATCAAAGGAGGTAGCGTGCATTAATTAAAGAAGCATTTCAGAAATTTTATTCCCTGTCACCTATGCAGAGCAGGGGTTTATTCACATCTAAAATTGTACAATGTCAACCCAAGAATGTAACAGAAAAATTGCAGAAATAAATTGGTAGAGCAGCAATTGTTTATTGTCACCCGAAAATGTAAAATAAAAATTATTGAAATTTTTTAAGCTGTCAACTAGGTAGAGGAGGGGTATATTACACCCAAAAATTTGTGAATTTGACTATAAAATGTAACTGACAAATGTTTTTTTTTTTTTTTTTTTTTCTTACTGGTCGGTCTAATAGGTATAGCAGTGGTACATCACACCAAAAGATTGCAGAATTTCACTATAAAATGTAACCGGTCTACTAGGTATAGCAGTGGTACTTCACCAGAAAATGTTAATGACAATTTATTTTTATTTTTTTACCGGCCTACTAGGTATAGCAGTGGTACTATACACCCAAAAATTGGTTAATTTCACCCGAAAATGTTAATTACAATTTTATATATTTTTATAACCGGCCTACTAGGTAAAGTTGTGGTACTATACACCCAAAAATTGGTAAATTTCACCCGAAAATGTTAATAACAATTTATTTTATTTTTTTTAACCGGCCTACTAGGTAGAGCAGTGGTACTATACACGCAAAAATTGGTGAATTCCACCAGAAAGTGTAAATGACAAAGTAGTAAAATGATGTAAAATAAAACCCGTACAAACAAAACAAAAATTGATTTATGAGGTGGAGTTCCATATGGAGTAGGAGTTTGAGGAGGCGGTGGATGTAGCAGAGTAGGTGGAAGCGGCGGTGGAGGAGAACAAGATAGCCAACACAGGTTTTTGGTTTTAATTTAATTTTGTAAAATTAAGGTACACTCCAAGAGAGTGTGAAATATCCAAAATACAAACCTAGGCAATTGCGCTGCAGTATAGCAATGGCTGCTTAGTGCCGGTATACATGTCTATTCTGCACAATGTACGGACAAGTCCTGAGGGATCCATGCCTGGTTCATTTTAATGAGCGTGAGCTTGTCCACATTGGCTGTGGACAGGCGGCTGTGCTTGTCTGTGATGACGCCCCCTGCCGTGCTAAACACACGTTCAGATAATGCAGGGCAGGCCAGCACCTCCAGGGGGTAAAGGGCAAGCTCAGGCCATGTGCCCAATTTTGAGACCCAGAAGTTGAAGGGGGCAGACCCATCATTCAGTACGTGTAGGCGTATGCACACATACTGCTCCACCATGTTGGTGAAATGTTGCCTCCTGCTAAGACGTTCCATATCAGCTGGTGTTGCTGGTTGTTGTAGCGTGCTGACAAAGCTTTTCGACATGTCGGCCCGATAACCCTGCCTTCTGAGGTGCTGGCAGCGCCCCAGCTGCGTTGGCGAACTCTTCCTCGTCCTCTGCCTTCACCTTGTGCTTCCACTGTTCCACCGCTGTCAGGTGGGAATGCCACCAGCAGCGCGTCTATCAGCGTGCGCTTGTACTCGCCCATCTTACGATCACGCTCCAGTGAGGGAATCACGGATGGTACGTTGTCCTTGTAACGGGGATCCAACAGCGTGGCCACCCAGTAATCAGCACAAGTTAGAATGTGGGCAACTCGGTGGTCGTTGCAGAGACATGGCAGCATGCAATCGCTCATGTGTGCCAGGCTACCTAGAGGCAACAAAAACTCTGTGGGAGGTGTATCATCTGTGTCCTCTGTATCCCCCAAGCCACGCACCAGTGATGGCCATGAGCTGGTCTGGGTGCCACCCTGCTGTGAACATGGTTCCTCCTCCTCCATCTCCTCATCTTCATCTTCCACCTCGTCATCCTCCAGAACTGTGCCCTGGCTGGACAATTGTGTACCTTGGGTTTGTGGGTGCAGGAACCCACTCTCGGAGCCACTTGGGAATGACTGGCTGGAAACCCTAAAAAATTATCCCTCTTCCTCTTCCTCCTCCTGTGCCACATCCTCTTCCATCATCGCCAGGAGCGTTTTTTTAAGGAGGCATAGAAGTGGGATAGTAACGCTGAGAATGGCATTATCGGCACTGGCCATGTTGGTGGAGTACTCAAAATAGCGCAACAAGGAACACAGGTCTCGCATGGAGGCCCAGTAATTGGTAGTGAAGTGGTGATGTTCCGCCGAGCGACTCACCCATGCGTGGTGCAGCTGAAACTCCACTATTGCCTGCTGCTGCTCGCACAGTTGCAGCCAGCCAGTAGCGCAGGGGCAACATGTGAGGTGCATGGTGGACCGATGAGGGGCCAAATTATAACACATAGTTCATCAGTTTACTCACGGTTAGCAGAAAACCTCCCTTGGCTAGCAGAACAGTGTTGAGGTGGACAGCACAAAATCCTCTGGGGCACGCTCTGTGTAGGGGAGCATCAGCCAAGATGGTGGTTGAGGTGCCCTTTATGTTAGGGGTGCTTAGCGTGCTTGTTGCGGCTGAGTCCCTTGATGGTTTTTGTTGTGACGCCAGTACCGTTAATGGTGGTACAACTAATAGTGGTAATAAGGGGGTAGACAGTGTTAAGATGCAACTCAAAACTTTTACTGTTAATGACTTTGGTTGCAGCAGTACAAAAATTCAGTCTTGATGTTATAGAGTTGATTCTGCAAATCCACTGTTTCTAGGCTTTTCAGGTTTTAGTTTGGAGCAGTAGGTTATTTTCATCATCAGTGCAATTTTGGGTGAGGTTGCCGGAGGCTATGGTATCCTCGATGCCTGATTTGTGGCTTTTATCCTTTGGATGTATATAAGTCCTTTTTCTCTTGTCCCTTTCTGGACTAAACTTTTATTAGAGCAGAAGTGCTAGATCTGCATTCTCAGTATCAGTCTCCTAAGTACTGATCTCCACACTGACCTGTCTCCACTAATCTGAACTCTGGTCTCAACTAATCTGTCCCACTAGGCCTGACTTGGGCATATATAAGACCTAAGTTTTATCCCCATCTAGTGGTGGAATGTATAAATTAAACCTAATCTGCCTGGTAACAGACTGCCAATGTACTGGAAACCAAAATTGTCCATAATGGTGAAGAGAAACAAAAATAAACATCTCAGGAGGCTCACAGGGTATGAGTCCATTCCCTGGGCTTAGGTACCTGAAAGTCTATCTCCGGGTGCAGACTTGAACGTTGCAAGAAAATAGTCCCTTAAAAAGTCCTTTAAGGAAAGTGGAACAAGATAACTGTAGATTAATCCTTTTTCTGGATCGCTGGCACGCCAGATAAGTTAAGGGTGTCCTCAAATGTTGAATTAACATAGCTGTAAATTAACTTCTCGGCTGCTGGAGCAGGAAACCTCCGTAACAGACTGGTGGTTGTCCTCTTGTACTCCTTTCATAACTGCGAAGCGGCTGAGACTCTTCAGACCTTGCTTCCGGGGAACTTGAGGTTTCCTGAGTTGCAGTAACTTCAGCTTCTGGTTGAAGTGTTGGGGTGTTGGTTTTAGCTGGCACTAAGATGTTGAGCCATGGAGTTAAGAACCATTGCAAAGGGTCAGAGGCTAATAATGTTTTTCCAAAGGACTGTATTGGTCCCTCTGGCTAAGCTGGTTTTTCCAGTTCTGGCTCACTGGGTTGAATTTCTTCTGGAACATCTTCTTCTTGCAAAGTTTCTACTGGAGTGTCTTCTTTAAGGCACAATTTTAGGCAATTTCTATGTACTACCCGGGATTTGTCCTCTTGGGTAATCTCATACGTATCAGATTCTGGATTGAGAATAGCAGTAATGGTGTAAAGTTCTCTCCCCCATTTGCTATCTAGTTTGCTGGTTCGATGGTTATTTTTTAACCACAACACGATCACCAATTTTGAGAGGTTCTGCCTTGGCAGATTGGTTATAGTCCTTCTGTTGTTTTTCATGGGCATGTCTCATGCATTGTTGAACAATCTCTTGTGCATCAATCAAACGCCTTTGGTGTTCAGTCACCCAATCATTTTTTGGTAGGGGGTTAATTGCATCAGACACTTGTACGCCCAAAGTGTGATCAGCAGGTAATCTACCTTGTCGGCCAAACATAAGGTAGTAGGGTGTATACCCAGTAGAACAATGAATAGTGTTGTTTTAGGTATACATCAGCTGAGGCAATAAAGTAGGCCAATCATTTCTTGTCGCAGGTGGGACTGCTCTTAAATTAGGGTTTGGTTAATCTTTTCACTTGTCCATTCCCTTGGGGATGATATGCTGTGGTCCTGATTTTCTGACAGTTGTGAAAGTTACACAGTTCTTTAAAGAGTTGTGATTCAAATGCAGATCCCTGATCTGTGAGGATGGCAACAAGAAATGTTTCCAGAAAGCATCTGCAGTTGTTTTTGCAGTTAAGTCTTTGACAGGTACGGCTACAACAAATTTTGTGCAATGGTCAATGATGGTCATAGCATATGTGTAACCTGAGCGACTTGGTACCAGCTTCACATGGTCAATTGCTACTATTTCTAATGGTGTTCTACTTACAATGGAATGTAAGGGTGCTTTTTTGTCATATTTCTCATTTCTTCCAACAGCACAGGTGGAACATTCTCAACACCATTTTTCAATGTCTCCTCTTATCCCCATCCAATAGAATCTTCTACAGTTGGTGGCTTCTGTTTTCTGCACGCCAAAGTGTCCTGATTGGTCATGGTACATCTCAAGAATTATTCTTGCATCTCGCCGTGGTATTAGGATTTGATATAGATGATCCCATGTAATTGGGTCTAAAGTTTTTCTTAATAGTAGGCCCTTTTGTAGACAGAGGTGTTTTCTGTGTCTCCATAGTTTTGACAACTCTAGATCAGCATTCTTCCTGCGGATTCTTTTGGGTGTTCTTCCACAGGTGAAGAAATCTTGTAGTTCTCCTAACACTGTGCTTTCATTTTGTAGCTTGATCCATCTTTCTTTGTCTATATGGGTTTTTGGATCCACTTGTTGAAGGTTGAAAACCTTTTTCCCTTTGACAGTGATGATGTCTTGGTGGGCAACGTTTTTGTAGAAGGATGGCATCCCTACCCCTTCCCAAACATCTTGTGAAGTAGCGTCTTCTTTGGTCGGCAGACGGGATAATGCATCCGCATTTTCGTTTGCTTTTCCTGTTCTGTACTTTACAGTAAAATTGTAGTTAGCAAGGCGTGAGGCCCATCTTTGTTCCAACACTCCTAACTTGGCGGTGTTAAGATGTGCTAGTGGGTTGTTATCTGTGAAGGCCACGAAGGGTGTTGCGGCAAGACAATCTTAAAATTTTCCTGTGACAGCCCACACGAGTGCGATAAATTCCAATTTGAATGAACTGTAGTTTTGGTCGTTCTTTTCAGCACCTCTAAGCGATCTACTAGCGTAGGAAATTACTCTTTCTTTATCTTCTTGTACTTGTGACAAAACCGCTCCCAGACCTTTCTTACTTGCATCTGTGTAAAGATTAAATGGCTGTTGATAAAACGGATAACCTAAGATTGGTGGTTCTGTTAACTTATTTTTCAGGAGCTGAAAGGCAATTTCTCTTTCAGTGTTCCATTCCACTGGTTCTGGAGTTTTCTGGTATCTTTTAGGATGCCCTCTCAAAAGTTCCAATATTGGCTCTACAATTTGGGCAAAGTGAGGAATAAAGCATCTGTAATATCCTGCGAAACTGAGGAAACTTCTCACTTTCACCGTAGTAGGAGTAGGCCAATTTTGGACTGTGGCTATCTTCTCTGGATCTGGTTTAACACCTTCAGAGCTGACGATATGCCCTAAGTATTTCACTTCCTGGCTTCAGTAGATGACACTTGGATAGTTTGACTTTTAGTCCATGCTTAATGAGAACTTGAAAAACTTCAGCCAGATGCTTCAAATGATCTTCATAAGATTTGGAGTAGATGATGACATCATCTAAGTAAACATAACAGTTTTAAAAATTTTGTTTTGGTTAACACTGGTTGGTCACTGGTTAAATCAAAAGTAGAGAAGTAGGCTGAAGATCCTAAAGCTGTCAAAGATTTGTCTATGCGTGGTAAAGGGTAAGCATCTTTGTGAGTAATTTGGTTGATTTTTCTGTAGTCCACACAGAATCTGATGTTGCCGTCTTTTATACGGACAAGGACTAGTGGTACAGCCCCTGGGCTATGGCTGTCTTTGATGATATTGGAGTCCTCATCTCCTGGATCATTTGTTTTACGAATTTGTACATAGTAGGTGGTATAGGCAGATACCTTTATTTGATCGGTGGGTGTGAACCTGTAGGAATGGAGTGTTTTATGATGTCCACTTCCCCATAGTCTGTAGAATGCTTACTGAAGGCACGGTGATGCTCCTTCATGACTTGTAGTACTCCTTCCAATTGGTGCTCTGGTGTTGAAGCATCTCCCACATGAAGTTCTTTCCACCAGGGGGTGTTTAAGTTTTGGCCCTGTGGGTGTTGTTTCTTGAGATCTGTAGTAACGCTGATGACATCTTGAAAGGTAACCTGGATCAGCTGTGCAATGGGACGGTATTTTGTTAATGTTACACTGTAATCACTCAAGTTAAGGAGACAAATAGGCACTTTACCTTCAGAGACGGTTACCAGGCTTCTTGCAGCTCTAACTAAAGGATAGTCTTCCAAGATAACTGGCTCTACGAAGGCTTGGTAGTCTTGACCTTGAATTCCGTCTACAGCTCGACACCACAAGAGAGTTTTGGTGTTGGGCTTGAGAATCACAGGTTGATTATCTCGGATGCGGACACAGCTAATTTTTCCTTTTTCATTGGCAAATTTCTGTTGTGCGCTCAGTACACGAATGGTTTGTTGGATTATCTTCTTAGAAGCAAAAGAAGCAGTAGGCACTGACTGGTGTAAGGCTTCCAGCATTTCAACATAACAATTCCTAAGGACATTCATGACTAGGACTATTGGAGGGTTATTGTTATTTTCTTTGACTTGTACTACAATAATACCTTGTTGGGATAGGATAGTTCCTCCTACTTGGATGGTAGGTTCCCAGTAACCCAGTATTGGTACAGGTTTTCCGTTACTGGCTATGAGACTCAGCCAGGATTCGGGGGGCTGGGTAAGTTGATTTTGGTCCCAGTATATTTCAAATGCTGTTTGTTGGATGGTAGTGACTTGGGATCCTGTGTCAACTAGGGCAACAAAAGGAACTCCATTTATTTGAAGTGTCACTTCTGGACGGGATCCTACATATCTTGGCATCCAATGGGGATCTTCTGGACCTATTGATCTACCTCCCGAGGGGTGGTCCCTGACCTTGGGGGTCGCTCATTTAACTGCCAGCAGGTGGCTTCAGTATGGCCTGGCTTGTGACAGTATGTACAGATAGGCCACCTGGGGGTACTAGTGCGGTCAGGTGGGCGTCTGCCTGAATTTCTGGAATAAGTCTCTTTATAACCAGAAGAGAAGAGCCTTCTGGACACAGGTTTCTCATTCTCCAGCAATAATGTTTTTTCCCATTGTTCTAATTTTTTGTGAACTTTCTCCAGACTTTTAGTCAGGAATTGGAATTGCTCAGTAAGGGCAGCAACTGTGTCAGGAATTGGGGCTTGGGTTGCCTGACTGACGACAGGTAGAGGTTTGACAGGGGTGACCGGCTGTGTTGCTGGAACCACAGCGGATACAACGGGTTCTGTTGGTGAAATTTTTCCCAGTATACTGATAGTTAATTCTTTGAAGTCTAAGAAAGCAGCACTTGGATGCTGGGCAGCTAAAATTCTTAGTTGGCTCTTTAAATTGTCTGTATTGACACCTTCAATAAACTGCTTTCAGGGTTTTGTCCTGATTCTCTGCCTCACGGGGGTCTACTTTTACAACAGCTCTAAGGGCTTCCTGCAAAGATAATGCAAAGTCTCTGAGTGACTCGCCCATTTGCTGTTTCTTTCTTATTAAATTAGTCTTTATTTCAATTTCATAGAAAAACATCCAAAAGAAAACACATTAGTCTAACAATAGATAAAAGTCAATATTAACAATTAATGATTACAATTTATCTTTATTTTATACCCTCCCACCACCCATAGGGAGAGGGGGGTGGGGACGTGAAAGAAAGAGAAGAACCTCATCTTGACCTCTGACACGGTCCTGGGTTCAAAGGTGGTGTAGAGACGTTTAAATATATGCTCCAGTGACCTTCTTTCTGAGCTTGGCCAGGACTTCACTTCTCTGAGAGCAGCTCCTTCCAATTGCACAAGGAGAATCTCTATCTGCTGTTCTGGGGATACAGGGTAGAATCTGATCTGAACACAGCAAGCATTTTTTCTTTAAAGTCCCTTAAAGTGTGAACTTCTCCAGAATAACGTGGACTTCTCCAAAATAATAATGCATAGTTAAAAGCATTAAACGTGGTGCTGCAGCAGTTGGTATTGCGCCGGGACTGGCTGCAGCTGCCGCAGGGGGTCCGCGGATGTCAGCCTGCACGTTATCTTCTTGTACAGACATGCTGACACCAGGTGAATTACAGTTTAAACAGTTCTGTAGCCCAAAACAGCACACAATAAGCAAAAGTCTTTCAATCAAATAAAGGGGCTTATTCACATGCGACAGTCTCTCAAATATGGTGCAAGGGTTAGTATCCTGTTTATGATGCCAAGAAAAGATATGCAGCCAGCCAGTAGCGCAGGGGCAACACGTGAGGTGCACGGTGGAGCGATGAGGGGCCAAAGTATAACACACAGTTCATCAGTTTACTCACGGTTAGCAGAAAGCCTCCCTGGGCTGGCAGTACAGTGTTGAGGTGGATAGCACAAAATCCTCTGGGGCACGCTCTGTGTAGGGAAGCATCAGCCAAGATGGTGGTTAAGGTGCCCTTGATGTTAGGGGTGCTTAGGGTGCTTGTTGCGGCTGAGTCCCTTGATGGTTTTTGTTGTGACGCCAGTACCGTTTATGGTGGTACAACTAATAGTGGTAATAAGGGGGTAGACAGTGTTAAGATGCAACTGACAACTTTTACTATTAATGACTTTGGTTGCAGCAGTACAAAAATGCAGTCTCTTGATGTTACAGAGTTGATTCTGCAAATCCACTGTTTCTAGGCTTTTCAGGTTTTAGTTTGGAGCAGTGGGTTATTTTCAATATCAGTGCAATTTTGGGTGAGGTTGTCGGAGCCTATGGTATTCTTCACCTGAATATCCCAAAGTCCTTTTTCTCTTGTCCCTTTCTGGACTAAACTTTTATTAGAGCAGAAGTGCTAGATTTGCACTCTCAGTATCAGTCTTCTAAGTACTGATCTCCACACTGACCTGTCTCCACTAATCTGAACTCTGGTCTCAACTAATCTGTCCCACTAGGCCTGACTTGGGTATATATAAGACCTAAGTTTTATCCCCATCTAGTGGTGAAATGTATAAATTACACCTAATCTGCCTGGTAACAGGGATTTTGCAGATACATTAGTGCAAAGTACCACAATACAACATAATACAGTTGACAAGGTAAAAAGTGCTTTTAAGCAGTGTCCACACACACGTAGTGGGACACTGCATACCCCCATGGTAAAATGAAAGTCGACCTCGACACATTCTTGACTCGATGTTGTATCTTCCTGTAAGATATAAAAGGGAAAAGCATGCATGCATAGAAAAATAACGCCATAACTTCCATTCTTGTACTTCTTGTACCTATAAATAAAATGGATTAGGCAAGTATATCTCAGGCAACAACGAAATGTGACAAATGGGGTAACACAGTTTTTTTCCTCTCTGAGTACTGCTGATGTACTGGAAACCAAAATTGTCCATAATGATGAAGAGAAACAAAATTAAACATCTCAGGAGGCTCACAGGGTATGAGTCCATTCCCTGGGCTTAAGTAAATGTCAAAAATAGAATATCACGGAGGCTCAGGTATGTGAAATTCTATCTCCGGGTGCAGACTTGAACGTTGCAAACAAGCAAATAGTCCCTTAAAAAGTCTTTTAAGGAAAGTGGAACACGATAACTGGAGATTAGTCCTTTTTCTGGATCGCTGGCACTCCAGATAAGTTAAGGGTGTCCTCAATGTTGAATTAACATAGCTGTAAATTAACTTCTCGGCTGCTGGAGAAGGAAACCTCTGTAACAGACTGGTGGTTGTCCTCTTGTACTCCTTTCAGATCTGCGAAGCGGCTGAGACTCTTCAGACCTTGCTTCCGGGGAACTTGAGGTTTCCTGAGTTGTAGTAACTTCAGCCTTCCTTGTCGGTCTGCACACTTTCGAAAGCCCCAGCAGTTGGTACCTGTGTTTCGTCATCATCTGAGACGTGCTGCGATGGTCCTCCAATGTACTCATCTTGAAAGATAAGTGGTTGGGCATCAGGCATCTCTTCCACTTCTGGGGCAGGTCTAGGTGGATGTCCCTATGAAATCCTGCTAACAGAATCAGCAAAAAGCAGAAGAGACTGCTGCATGACTTGTGCTCAGACTGCTTGGCTGATTTGCAAGGGGGTGAGGTGAAAGACTGATGGACATCGGCTGCAAGTGTCAACTGTGGTCTTTCAGCAGGAGACTGGGTGGGAGACAATGTGAAGGAACTGGATCCACTGTCAGCAACCCAATCTACTATCGCCTGTACTTGTTCAGGCCTCACCATTCGTAGAGCAGCTTTAGGCCCGACCAAATATCGCTGTAGGTATTGTCACCTACTCGCACCTGAGGAAGGGGTTTCACTTGTGTGATTAGCTGGCACAGATCGACCACATCCTCTCCCTGTAACAGGAGCTCCACCAGCAGCACCACGACCTGGGCCACGTCCCTTATTTGACGCTCTCCTCTTTAAAATTAGGATATTGCCCTAAATGGATGTTTAATTAATAGAATAGAACGACAGTATGTAATGGGTGTATCTCACACGCCTGAACCAGACTAGGCCTCAATAAAATATTTTTTTGCCCAAAATGGCTGTATTTCAAATGCCTGATTCAAATCCCTGTATGTAGAGGAAGTATCGCGAAGGGCCTGAACCAGTGTAGGTCTGAAGTAAATATATCTTTGCACAAAATGGCTGTATTTCAAATGGCTGTATTTCAAATGTCTGATTCAAACCCCTGTATGTAGAGGTGGTATCTCAGAGGGCCTGGACCTCTGTAGGCCTGAAGTAAATATATCTTTCTCATAATTGGATTCACCTGTGTATGTAGGTCAGGGGTCACTGAGCTTACCAAGCCAATTTGAGTTCCAATAATTAGTTCTAAAGATTTTAGAATCAATAAAATGACAACGGCGCCCAAATGTATGCACCTGTCTAATTTTGTTTAAACAATTATAGCACACTTTCTGTAAATCCAATAAACTTCATTTCACTTCTCAAATATCACTGTGTATATTTAACTGACATTTTTTATCTTAACAACCAACGATTTATATAGGAAAATCATGATGATTAACAAGGTTTCCCAAACTTTCGCATCCCACTGTATACAAAAGAGGACCTTTCACCGATTATGACACTGTGAACTAAGAATACAGACATGGAGAGCGTGCCCGGGGATCTCACTGCACTTACTATTATCCCTGGGCGCAGCTCCGTTCTCCTGCTATGCCCTCCGGTATCTCCGGTCACAAAGTTATAGTAGTTCTGGTATGCCCTTGTTCTTCTGTAGCGCTGGCCAATCGCATTGCAGAGCTCACAGCCTGGGAGAAAATAACCTCCCAGGCTGTGAGCTCTGCGCTGCGATTGGCCAGCGCTAGAGCAGAACAAGAGCAGACTCCGTCTAACATAACTTAGTGAGTGAAATCTCCGCCTACTATAACTTAGTGGCCGGAGATACCGGAGCTTATACCGGGAGAACGGAGCGGCGCCCAGGGATAATAGTAAGTGCAGTGAGATCCCCGGACGCCGCTCTCCATGTCTGTATTCTTAGTTCACAGTGTCATAAGCGGTGAAAGGTCCTCTTTAAACTTGAATTTTACACTTGCAGATCTGGAAAATACTGTTTTTTGGAAAAGAATTGTGTGTCTTTAAAACCCCAGAAAATTATGGGTGTATTTCTACCTTAAATTGCACACTGACTAATCCAGATGTTGTAGTTTGCAAAAAAAAAAAAAGGTGATTTGCAATGTCCCAAAAGCTCAGATGCAGTGCTGGTGCACTGAGCATGCATTAAATGGCCGCCGCCACCCACCTAATTAACAGAATTCTAAAAGTTAGCATTTTTTTGGTCAAGGAGCTCAGGGCAGGGTAAAACGATAGTGCCCTGCACCCACACAACTATTTGTCTGTAGATAGCTGAGTTAGATTCTCTCCTATTCTCTCCCTGAAATCACAGGTCCATCAGCATCTCCCTACACTTGTAACAGCAGAGTGACGTGTAGCGCTACGTGACTCAATCTTATATAGAGCCTGGGTCACATGCTGCTCTGGCCAATCACAGCCACGCCATTAGTAGGCATGGCTGTGATGGCCTCTTGGGGCAATTAGTATGAATCTTGCTGATTGGCTGCTGTTTCAAAAAGCGCCAAGAAAGCGCTGAACACCAAACTTTTACGGAAATGTTCGGGTTCAGGTCCGGGGTCTAAAAAATCCCAAAGTTCGGTACGAACCCGAACTCTACAGTTCGGGTTCGCTCAACCCTAATTATGAGGTCACTGAATAACAATTTTACTGTAGCCCACTTTTATATCACACCAGTTGAAATTATTTGTTCCAATGTCGTTTGTCACTATCTGTGGCTGAACTAACACAGCAAAACCGCAAACCAATGCTGCACTACCCAAATGTACTATATAGAAAGTATATTATTGGTATATAACACCCCTGCTTCAATCAGTTTTTTTGGGGGGCAACTGGTATATCACACCAGTAGAAATTATTTGTTCAAATGGTACAAACAAGGAGATGCCATTCCACCCGGCCAGGAAAGCCTGCCACATCTAAAGATCCGCCATGGTGTGTCTGTCCAGTTGGACGGTCGAGTCTTGATCCGGGGCTGCCGGGAGGAGACTGAGAAGCCGGGAAGTGAAGGACCTGCTCTGGGGCATGATTTTGAACGCACAGTTGAGGGACCCTAACAGGGACTGGAGCTCCCGCTTGGACAGGACCCTGGAAGAGGCCGCGGAGGAAACGGCGGCCTGGATCTTAGCCAGGTTGGCCACGGGGAGGCTGGCCTCCATGCGGACCGAATCCAGGGTGATGCCCAAGAAGGTGACCCTGGTGCCTGGACCCTCCGTCTTAGCGGACGCCACGGGAACCTGGAGCCCAAGCTCACCAACCCCGAGGAGGAGCCTTCGGGCCTCTCGATGATCAGGAAGTCATCCAGATAATGGATCACCATGTCCAGACCCCCGTGATGGACAAGCATCCAGTGCAGCGCACGAACCTGTCGAACAGCCATGGGCTGCTTTTGAACCCAAAGGTGAGCCGGTTGGCAAAATAGTACCCGTCCGCCCAATGCAACCCGTAATACTACCACAACTGGGGAAGGATGGGGAGCAGCTTAAAAGCATCCGCGATGTTGGCCTTGGCCAACCAAGCCCCTGCCCCGGCCAGCAGGACGTACTGGATGGCTTCATCGATGGATGCGTAAGACATTGAGAACTCCTCTGACGGGATCAGGGAGTTTAGGCTGGGGATAGGTGACATGTTTGGAGCCGACAAGTCATAAATCAAACGCTTTTTATTAGAAGACTGCTTGGAGACCAAGTGGCAAAGGGGATGGACTTGAATGGGCCCAGCAGAAAACCCTTCCGAACCTCGTCCTGCAACAGGGTGGCTACTGCTGCCGGATCTTGACTAGCCGACTGTAGGTTCCTTCCCTCCCAGGAAACTTGAGGGAAGGCAATGAAGCCCGTGTGAAAACCCCTCTTGAATCCGGCGAGAAGGAACTGGATTGACTGGCGATCGGGGTAGTCTTGCAATAGGATGCCCAAGAGCTCGATGTTAATGTCGGCTAGTCATAAGTTCTTGCGCTGTCTCTTCAGACAGCTGGGGCGGGGATGGGCCCTGAAACAGAGGAAGCAGATGTGCAATGCTCGACAGCTATTAAAACCACAACCCCCCGCGTTGAAGTTATTGCACACCTGACTCTGCCCCAAATATGTGATGGGCCTACCCAGCTTATCGGTAGGACCCTGGAACCAATGGGCGCCAGAGGGGCCTGGCAGGGAACCTTCTCGAGCCGGGGTGGGGAGGTTGCGACACCAGTCGGCAGTATGCTGAATGGATTGACATGCCGCGCACGTTGGAGCCGGTAACCCCGCAAAATGGCGACAGAACAACTCCATGTTGAGGTTCGCCCAGTCCGTGATAAATTGAAACTGGGCGAGGGCAGCGGCTGCCTTGGCTGAAAATGACCGGTGATAGTCATAAAAGTTGGTTCCGCCGTACTTGTACCCCAAGTCGGTGACTCGGTACAAGTACGAGTCCAGCTCCTCACGCCTGTGTGGCTGGACACCGCAGATGGTGTCCCGGTAGAGACTGAACGCTAGGGCAAACTCAGGGATCGACAGCTTACGGTTCAGGCAGGCGTCCTTGGCCCTGAGAACCACCGAGACCTCCCCGCAATTGATCACCTTATTCTCTGACACGTCCTGAGACGCGATTAGAATGGACGCCAGGTTGACGTCTCTCCGTGCCAGAATGTCCCTTTTCAGATTTTCTGGGATGAAGTGCGAGGGAGCAATCTGGGGGCTGGCACGGACCGTACCTGGTGCCGTATCCTGGGAAGTAGAAGGCAAGGCAGGAGGGGCTGGGGAAGGTGGTGCCGCCGGAGGCCGGGACTCCAATTCCCCCATCCTGGTTTGGATATTTGCTACCGAACCCACCAGACTGCCGATGGTAGCCTGCAACTGCAGCAGGGACAGCTGGATTGACGAGAGAGAGGGCTGGTCGCTGGAGCCCTCCGGCTCTGTCATCAGGAGACGGTACAGCTCCGCCTTCCTCGCGGAGGCGAGATGACTGATTCCCTTCCTGTTGAGCTCCGCAACGAGCTTCGAGATGGTCAATCTCCGCAGAAAGGGGTTACCGACACAGAATTCCCGGGTAAAGACAGGCTATCGTCCAATTCCAGGGCCTGCAACATCTTTACACTGTATGGAGAAGGTATGAAAAACAACAGATGAATAAGATTCCCCCCCCCCCCCCCCCCCCAGACAACAAGAAACGAGAGCCGCAGGAGGACGGGTTTGAACAGAGAGTGAGGATCGTTACCTACCTGAAACGAAACGAACCATGCTACTAATTTCAGTGGTGAGCTGAAGACCTATGAACAGAAGCTCGTGAAGAAGTATACTTAACGCAGGGACAGGGTGCAACAGCAGCCTCTTGGCTGGACCTTACCTGGACAAGGAAGAGCCTGGCGATACGACAGTGGCTTGCTTGAAGTTATGGTGGCCTGAGGCCCTGTTTACGTGGAGAAATAAGCTGTGCACTTCACTGGTGCATTTAATTCTGCTAAAAAACATTTAGTGGCCTATTTCAGTACAAAAAGAAAAATATTTTTGTCGTTTTTAGGGGTGTTTTAATTAGCTTTTTTTTATTTATTTAGTTCAGCTAAAAGTATGTCAGACAGAGAAGTGCCAGGCCATGCACAGAGGAGTGGTAGAGGCATACATTTTTCTGGTGCAGGCAGAGGTCGCAGCAGAGTAAGGGGGCGTGGCAGCAGGAGTCACAGTGAGAGGCCTGAGCTCCTGGTGTCATCTAGAGGTTGTGTCTTTTCTTGATTGGTTAACTTGGTCAACCACTTCATGCCAAGTGACATCAGACACACCCAGCCAACAATCGGTGGGTTCGTCAGACATAACCCTTAGTTGGCATGGCCAGGGAGCAGACCCTGTGCCCTAACCTGTCCTCAATCTGCCTCTGTCCTTTGCTGTTCCCTCAGCCACAGAAGTACTGTATGCTGTGGGCTCAGCTTCACTATACAGCGAGGACAAGCTACTAGAGGACAGTCAGCAGCTACTGCCCGGCCAAGATCTGGTGGAGACATCCTCCGCTTTCTCCGCTATGAAAGCAAGTAGTGATGAGGGAAGTGGCGTGGGAAGTGGTGTTGCGAGCGGTTAGGCTCCTGACCCAGAGACCATTGAGGAGGACATCAGTGACGTGCAGACACTACTTGATGATGATTAAGCCGATCGCACTTGAGAGCCGAGTGCAGAAAGCGCTTCATCATTATCAGGAGAAAAGGGTGGCAGCTTGCCTGTGAGGCAGCGCTGAGCCAGCAAGGTGGTCGCATGGCTGGGAGTCAGCAGGGTGGCAGCAGTTGCAGGTCGGGAGCCAAATGTGCCTGGAGTAGACCACCTGCTTCGCAGCGGCCTACCTGCCCGGTAAACTGAGGCAGCGGCGATAGCAGTCAGTGTGGACTGTTGTGGGGGGGGGGAGGGAAATCACCTACTTGCCGGTGTGGCATTTTTTTTTATTAAGCTACCAGAGGAGGTTAACGTGGCCATATGTAGAATATGTGGACAGAAGGTGAAGCGTGGCCAGGGTGCCAATGTTGGCACTACGGCCCTGCGTCAACATACAGTACAGACCAAAAGTTTGGACACACCTTCTCATTCAAAGAGTTTTCTTTATTTTCATGACTATGAAAATTGTAGATTCACACTGAAGGCATCCAAACTATGAATTAACACATGTGGAATTATATACATAACAAAAAAGTGTGAAACAACTGAAAATATGTCATATTCTAGGTTCTTCAAAATAGCCACCTTTTGCTTTGATTACTGCTTTGCACACTCTTGGCATTCTCTTGATGAGCTTCAAGAGGTAGTCACCTGAAATGGTTTTCACTTCACAGGTGTGCCCTGTCAGGTTTAATAAGTGGGTTTTATTGCCTTATAAATGCGGTTGGGACCAACAGTTGCCTTGTGGAGAAGTCAGATGGATACACAGCTGATAGTCCTACTGAATAGACTGTTAGAATTTGTATTATGGCAAGAAAAAAGCAGCTAAGTAAAGAAAAACGAGTTGCCATCATTACTTTTAGAAATGAAGGTCAGTCAGTCCGAAAAATTGGGAAAACTTTGAAAGTGTCCCCAAGTGCAGTCACAAAAACCATCAAGCGCTACAAAGAAACTGGCTCACATGCGGACCGCCCCAGGAAAGGAAGACCAAGTGTCACCTGTGCTGCGAAGGATAAGTTCATCTGAGTCACCAGCCTCAGAAATCGCAGGTTAACAGCAGCTCAGATTACAGACTAGGTCAATGCCACACAGAGTTCTAGCAGCAGACACAACTCTAGAACAACTGTTAAGAGGAGACTGTGTGAATCAGGCCTTCATGGTAGAATATCTGCTAGGAAATCACTGCTAAGGACAGGCAACAAGCAGAAGAGACTTGTTGGGGCTAAAGAACACAAGGAATGAACATTAGACCAGAGGAAATCTGTGCTTTGGTCTTATGAGTCCAAATTTGAGATCTTTGGTTCCAACCACCGTGTCTTTGTGCGACGCAGAAAAGGTGAACGGATGGACTCTACATGCCTGGTTCCCACCATGAAGCATGGAGGAGGAGGTGTGATGGTGTGGGGGTGCTTTGCTGGTGACACTGTTGGGGATTTATTCAAAATTGAAGGCATACTGAACCAGCATGGCTACCACAGCATCTTGCAGCGGCATGCTATTCCATCCGGTTTGCGTTTAGTTGGACCATCATTTATTTTTCAACAGGACAATGACCCCAAACACACCTCCAGGCTGTGTAAGGGCTATTTGACCATGAAGGAGAGTGATGGGGTGTTGCGCCAGATGACCTGGCCTCCACAGTCACCGGACCTGAACCCAATCGAGATGGTTTGGGGGTGAGCTGGACCGCAGAGTGAAGGCAAAAGGGCCAACAAGTGCTAAGCATCTCTGGGAACTCCTCCAAGACTGTTGGAAGACAGTAGGACTATCAGCTGTGTATCCATCTGACTTCTCCACAAGGCAACTGATGGTCCCAACCGCATTTATAAGGCAATAAAACCCACTTATTAAACCTGACAGGGCACACCTGTGAAGTGAAAACCATTTCCGGTGACTACGTCTTGAAGCTCATCAAGAGAATGCCAAGAGTGTGCAAAGCAGTAATCAAAGCAAAAGGTGGCTACTTTGAAGAACCTAGAATATGACATATTTTCAGTTGTTTCACACTTTTTTGTTATGTATATAATTCCACATGTGTGAATTCATAGTTTTGATGCCTTCAGTCTTCATAGTCAAGAAAAGTCAGGAGGAGGTTAGAGCAGTGAAGCTTTGCTGAAGTTTCTGGCCCCTCTCTGTAACGGAGCTCTCTGCTGCTGTAATGATGCTGTATGCATCAGGACATGGTCATGGCCCCAAAAATTAAGCTGGTCAAAAAGTAGAGCATCTACCTGCTTATTGACCAGCTCGGTATGCAGCTGCAGGGGCCAGGATGAAGGGAGCTGTGCATTTAGGTCGGAAAGGGGATGGGGCCATTCAGCCTGGCCAGGCCCTCACAGGCCCCATAGCAACTGCTTAGCCTGCCTATATGGGCAGTACACCAGTGACCCTGGATGTATGTAAGGTTTCAGCAACTTTCTGTTAATTAGGGTCCTCTCAAAGCCAGTATATGCAGGTACTGTCTATCTGGACAAAGTAACATTAACATATCAAAGGCAGCAAGTAGTTGTCGATTGCCTAAGGAATGTGTGATAGTTGTCCTTTAGGTGGTACAATGGCTAGTGGGGAAGGAAAATGTTGTACATTCCAGCTACTTCTATCAATCTTGACCAGCGTAAACCAGAAAGTGCTAGAAAATCATAGGGAGCAACCAATCAGATGTGTCCAGGCCATGTTCTAGAAGATTCTAGAACTGGCTGCTAATCATATAAAAGGCCAAAGTGTGAGACCCAAAGGAGGTCAGGGACGGGACAGTAAGGAAGGACGGGGACTGGACAGCAATGAAGGTAGAGAGAAGAAAAGAAGAAAGCACATACAGAGGAGGAGAACATAGAAACTGGAAGGCGCTAAAGAAGGACTGTTTAAAGGGACACTGACAGACCCAATAACCATAATTAGCTGTACATATCCATGCACAGGTCTTCTAATGTGCATTTAAAACATATAAGTATCCCCCCGGTCCACATTATGAATACTGCAAACTCGTGTTTTATAACCTGAACTAATCCCTGTTCTTTCTGCCCAAGGGGCGGGGTTTCAGCTTCTCTTGTGCCCAGAGAAGCTGAAACCCCGCCCCTTGGGCAGAAAGAACAGGGATTAGTTCAGGTTATAAAACACGAGTTTGCAGTATTCATAATGTGGACAGGGGTTATACTTATATGTTTTTAATGCACATTAGAAGACCTGTGCATGGATATGTACAGCTAATTATGGTTATTGGGCCTGTCAGTGTCCCTTTAAGAGCCCTAGACACACCCATGTATGGTAATTACTGTAGAGTAAGAGTGATTTAGTTGTTTAGTTACCAAATGGTCTTGGGGGTATCTTTATATTGTAATTTTGTAGTTTAAGCAATTGTAACTATTATTGTGTACAGGTTTGTCTGTATGTGATATATATAGTGAGGAACAGAAGTACAGTATTTGAATACCCTGCTATTTTGAAAGTTCTCCCACTTAAAATCATGAAGGGGTCTGAAATTCCCATTGTTGGTGCATTCCCATTGTTGGTGCATTCCTATAAAATTCTGGAAATCACATTGTATGATTTTTTAAGAATTTATTTGTCTTCCACTGCTGAACATAAGTATTTTAACACCTGAGAAACAGCAAGAATTCTGTCTCTCAAAGACCAGTTACTGCGCCTTTAAAAAGTCCACCTCTACTCCACTATTTAATCTAACTTAGTAGCACCTGTCTGAGCTCTTTAAAGACACCTATCCACCCCACAGTCAGTCAGACACCAACTACTACCATGGGCAAGACCAAAGAGCTGTCAAGATACACCAGAGACAAAATTGTGCACCTCCACAAGGTTGGAATGGGCTACGGGGCAATTGCCAAGCAGCTTGCTGAAAATAGATCAACTATTGGAGCAATTGTTAGAAAATGGAAGAGGCTAAAGACGACTGTCAGTCTCCCTCGGACTGGAGCTCCATGCAAGATCTCACCTCGTGGGGTATCACTGATGATAATAAAGGTGAGGAACCAGCCCAGAACTACAAGGGAGGAGCTGTTCAATGGCATCAAGAGAGCTGGGACCACAGTTTCAAAGGTCACTGTCGGTAGAACACTACGCCGTCATGGTTTCAAATCATGCATTGCACGGTAGGTTCCCCTGCTCAAATCATCACATGTCCAGGCCCGTCTGTTCCCCTGCTCAAATCATCACATGTCCAGGCCCGTCTGAAGTTTGCCATTGACCATCTGGATGATCCAGAGGAGGCATGGGAGAAAGTCATGTGGTCAAATAAGACCAAAGTAGAACTTTTTGGTCTAAACTTCGCTCGTCGTGTTTGGAGGGAAAAAAAGGATGAGTTGCACCCCAAGAACACCATCCCTACTGTGAAGCATGGTGGTGGTAACATCATGCTTTGGGGGTGCTTTTCTGCGAAGGATACAGGACGACTGCACTGTATTAAGGAGAGGATGAATGGGGCCATTTATTGTGAGATTTCGAGCAACAGCCTCCTTCCCTCAGTCAGAGCATTGAAGATGGGTCATGGTTGGGTCTTCCAAGATCTCACCTCGTGGGGTATCACTGATGATAATAAAGGTGAGGAACCAGCCCAGAACTACAAGGGAGGAGCTGTTCAATGGCATCAAGAGAGCTGGGACCACAGTTTCAAAGGTCACTGTCGGTAGAACACTACGCCGTCATGGTTTCAAATCATGCATTGCACGGTAGGTTCCCCTGCTCAAATCATCACATGTCCAGGCCCGTCTAAAGTTTGCCATTGACCATCTGGATGATCCAGAGGAGGCATGGGAGAAAGTCATGTGGTCAAATAAGACCAAAGTAAAACTTTTTGGTCTAAACTTTGCTTGTCGTGTTTGGAGGAAAAAAAAGGATGAGTTGCACCCCAAGAACACCATCCCTACTGTGAAGCATGGTGGTGGTAACATCATGCTTTGGGGGTGCTTTTCTGCGAAGGATACAGGACGACTGCACTGTATTAAGGAGAGGATGAATGGGGCCATTTATTGTGAGATTTCGAGCAACAGCCTCCTTCCCTCAGTCAGAGCATTGAAGATGGGTCATGGTTGGGTCTTCCAAGATCTCACCTCGTGGGGTATCACTGATGATAATAAAGGTGAGGAACCAGCCCAGAACTACAAGGGAGGAGCTGTTCAATGGCATCAAGAGAGCTGGGACCACAGTTTCAAAGGTCACTGTCGGTAGAACACTACGCCATCATGGTTTCAAATCATGCATTGCACGGTAGGTTCCCCTGCTCAAATCATCACATGTCCAGGCCCGTCTAAAGTTTGCCATTGACCATCTGGATGATCCAGAGGAGGCATGGGAGAAAGTCATGTGGTCAAATAAGACCAAAGTAGAACTTTTTGGTCTAAACTTTGCTCGTCGTGTTTGGAGGAAAAAAAAGGATGAGTTGCACCCCAAGAACACAATCCCTACTGTGAAGCATGGTGGTGGTAACATCATGCTTTGGGGGTGCTTTTCTGCGAAGGATACAGGACGACTGCACTGTATTAAGGAGAGGATGAATGGGGCCATTTATTGTGAGATTTCGAGCAACAGCCTCCTTCCCTCAGTCAGAGCATTGAAGATGGGTCATGGTTGGGTCTTCCAAGATCTCACCTCGTGGGGTATCACTGATGATAATAAAGGTGAGGAACCAGCCCAGAACTACAAGGGAGGAGCTGTTCAATGGCATCAAGAGAGCTGGGACCACAGTTTCAAAGGTCACTGTCGGTAGAACACTACGCCGTCATGGTTTCAAATCATGCATTGCACGGTAGGTTCCCCTGCTCAAATCATCACATGTCCAGGCCCGTCTAAAGTTTGCCATTGACCATCTGGATGATCCAGAGGAGGCATGGGAGAAAGTCATGTGGTCAAATAAGACCAAAGTAGAACTTTTTGGTCTAAACTTTGCTCGTCGTGTTTGGAGGAAAAAAAAGGATGAGTTGCACCCCAAGAACACAATCCCTACTGTGAAGCATGGTGGTGGTAACATCATGCTTTGGGGGTGCTTTTCTGCGAAGGATACAGGACGACTGCACTGTATTAAGGAGAGGATGAATGGGGCCATTTATTGTGAGATTTCGAGCAACAGCCTCCTTCCCTCAGTCAGAGCATTGAAGATGGGTCATGGTTGGGTCTTCCAACATGACAACGACCTGAAGCACACAGCCAGGGTAACCAAGGAGTTGTTCCGTAAGAAGCATATCAAGGTTCTGGAGTTGCCTAGCCAGTCTCCAGACCTAAATCCAATAGAACATCTTTGGAGGGAGCTGAAACTCTGTGTTGCTCAGTGACAGTTCTGAAACCTGACAGATCTAGAGGAGATCTGTTTGGAAGAGTGGGCCAACATCCCTGTTGCAGTGTGTGCAAACCTGGTCAAGAACTACAGGAAACATTTTTTTATTTTGTCTCTCGTAGTGGGAGGGCACCTACAAAGTGAATTTCAAACCCTTCCACGATTTCTAAGTGGGAGAACTTGCAAATTTGCAGGGTGTTCAAATACTTCTGTTCTTCACTGTATTTACTTTTGTTCCTTTATACTTCCATATTTACTCATCGATAATAGTAA
This sequence comes from Bufo gargarizans, assembly GCF_014858855.1. NCBI lineage: Eukaryota > Metazoa > Chordata > Amphibia > Anura > Bufonidae > Bufo > Bufo gargarizans. The sequence goes on along the minus strand of NC_058081.1, from coordinate 413,887,351 downwards.
TTGAAATTACAACATTTCCTTACTGTACAATATACGTATTTTATAATTTATTTTATAAACTCATTTAGTAACTCTGCCTTTTCCTTATCTTCAGTGGCTACCCTACCCCCCTTTCTTTCAAAATTATTTTTATTGATTTGCTTATTTTAAAAGTGGTCTTGTGGAAATGAATACAATGACATAAAGCAAAAACATTGTCATAACAAAATTAGGTTAACAATTGAGCATGACAGTAGAGGTAGTAAGAAAAAACTGCATTATTGTACATTATCTCATCGTACATTACATAATTGTTTTACAGCTTAAACAGAATATTGAGTCAGTATAAACAAGCTGATTCTGCAGAATTGAGTAAATCCTCAATTTATCTAGACCATATTGAAAGATAGCTTGCATTAGAGGTTAGGGTTGGAAGGGAGGGATAAGAAGGAACAAATGGGATGGGAGGGAAAGGGAGGGGAAACCTGGGGAAAGGAGGCGGATGGAGAGGAGAGAGGGGGATATGGGTAGGTGGATATTCACAAGTATTCCTCTAGACAATCCAAATAGTGAAAATTCAATACATTGACTGAATCCGAGCGACCAATAGCAGCACTTGGAATTTGAGACTCAGAGGCTCCATGACAGTGAAATCCCATCTTCTATTATTCCCGCTATTACCAGAGGGTAGGAGAAGGAGTTAGATTCAATACTTTGGAGTGAATACATAATTGGAGATTTCCTAGTTATGCCCTTGTTTTCCATAGCTTCCAGATCTTGTCAAACTTATTGTGATTCCTAAGTTCCCAATGGGAGAGTTCCTCCAACCTGGCTATGTCATTTACTTTAGCAAACCTATGAGATCTAGATGGTTCATCCCCGGACTTCCATTGTGTAGCAATAAGTAGTCTACCCAATGCTAGTAGTATTCTTTCAAGCTTTTTTCTAAGTTGGAGAGGGTTGGAGGCATTTCTGGAAGGTGAGGGAGTTTGCCAACTGACAGGTTTAGAATCTTCCTGATCTGAAGGAAGATATTGTCCCCAAAAACCTGTTAATTTAGGACAAGACCACCATATGTGGAGGAAATCTCCCACATGTGTAAGGCATCGCCAACATTTATTGGAGGTAAGGGTGTATATTTTGCTCAGTTTGTGTGGGGTCCTGTACCATATAGTAAGGAGTTTATAAGCATTTTCTTGTATAGTGACACATCTAGATATCTGTTTTGGGGTGGTCAGCAGAAAGCGTTTATCAGTATCAGTAAAGGTCAGTTTTAGGTAATTTTCCCATTCTCTAATATAAAATAAAGAGTTGGGTGTGTCAATTGAACTGAGATGTCTTGTGACATTTGCGATCATTTTTGTGGGATGTTTTGTCTGAGTTAAGAGTTTTTCGTACCAGGAGAGTTCAGTTGTGGACCTTAGATTGGCGAGAAAAGGCTTAACTTGTGCTCTCAAGTATTCGTATTGCATTATATGCAATTCAGGTACAGATAGCCTGGAAGATATGTTTTTTTTACTTAAAAACACCCCATTATGATCAAATAGATCTTCCAATCTCATGTTACATTTAGCTAATTGACAGGGTAGTGTTTGTGATAGTTCCCTGTCTCTGTGTAAGCAATCTGATACTAATGTCAAGGGGGAAGGGTATTCTATACAGTACTGTCTGATCTTGTCATTACGTAAAGTTTGTGAAGTACCTGTGAGTAAGGAGTGATCTCTGGGAATATGTAAGTCTTTTGGGTCAGAAAAGACCAGAGATCTCAGAGGCATGTTTACTAACTTCTCTTCCAGCAGAATCCATTGCTTATGTGAGGGTCTCCTTACCCAGTCCAGAACTCTGCCTAAATGAATAGCATTATATGTTCTCTGTATGGAAGGTAATGTGATTCCGTCTTTATCCGGAGGCAATTGTAAAATCTTAAATGACAGCCTAGGTTTAATATTTCCCCATATACTGTATATCTAGAGGTTATCTTCTGGAATTGGTAAAAAAAACTCCCGGGGTAGTTTAATGGGCAATGTCTGTAGGAGGTAGGTGAACTTCGGAATCACTAATGAATTGAATATATTTCTCCTGCCCCACAAAGAATTAAAGGTGGGTAACCAGGATTATAATAGATCGGGGATGCTCTTCAATAGAGGCTGGTAGTTTGCGTTATATAATCTATCTAAATTAGGGGTGACATAGAGCCCCAAAAATGTAATGTAATCTTTTGTCCAAAGGAATGGGGCAGTGGCTTGTAATTTACTAATAACTGTAGTGTGTACATTGATACCTATAGCTTGAGATTTATTTTATAGTTGGAAATAAAACTGAAAGAATCAAAGGCTCGTATCAGGACTGGAAAAGCTTGTGTTGGGTTCGAAATCATCATAAGAAGATAATCTGCGTAAGCAGCTTGTTTTATCTCAATTTCCTTATAGTTTAAACCAAGTATATCTGGTGATTGGCGTATATGTTGGAGTTGTGGTTCAAGTGCCAATATGAAGAGGATCAGTGACAGGGGACAACCCTGTCTAGTGCTGTTTTTGATGTGAACCGTCGGTGACAACATGTCATTTACTTTTATTTGGGTACTAGGCGAGTCATACATAGCGAATATGGCATCTATGAAGATTGTGTGGAATCCGAACCTAGACAGGGTGCTCCGTAGGAAGGACCAGGACACCCTGTCGAAGGCTTTCTCTGCATCTGTACGTAACAGGACAAGTGAGGACCTTATTTTCTTGGTAAGAGAGATGGCATTAATCACTTCATATGTATTGTCCCTTCCTTCTCTACTGGGGACAAAACCACATTGGTCGGAATGTATAAGTGACTGTAGAAGTAGTTTTATCATTAAGGCCAATATTTTTGCAAAGACCTTCACATCAAGGGTCAACAATGAGATGGGGCGATAGTTAGAGCAAATAGTAGGGCCTTTGTTAGGTTTGTGTATCAGTGAGATATGTGCTGATAACATCTGGGGAAGGAATGGTGAGCCTCTCATTACGTAGTTATAAGAATTTAGCAAGTATGGGACCAAAAGTTCAGAGAAAGTATTATAATATAATAAAGGGAGGCCATCTAGGCCAGGTGATTTCCCTTTGGCCATGTTCTTCAGGTAGTGAAGCGAGCACTCTCCTCCTCTCGCTGGCCCTGTCAATCAAGTGGAGGAGGGGGCATTTTTTCAAACAGAGGATGCGGTGGCTACCAGCAAGTCCTCCCAACTTGCTGGTAGTGACGAAATTTACATATAATAAAAGAATGTTTTTTACTGTAATTACTGCACTGCCCGAGGTAAGAGGGGCATATATGGAATCTGCTTACATTAACAAATATAATAAGTCAAAAACTGAAAATTGGGAGTTGGGGGTGACAGAAGCCCTTTAAGGAGAGATAGAATTTGGCCGATTGAGTATTAAGTAGGTCTCTCAGTTTGATCAGCTCATCTAGATGTTTCGCGGACAGGGATTGTTTGTGTGCAGATTCTATTTTCTGAATTTCACTGTGTAGTGAGGCCAGTTTTTCCTTTTTGACCTTGTTTAAGTGGAAAGCTATAGATATTAAAACCCCTCTGATAACCGATTTATGGGATTCCCACAGAGTATGTGGAAAGATGTCTTCAACATTATTTAGTAAGAAGTACTCTTTCAAGCTAGCCCCTATGCGTTTTATGGTTGTTGGTTTGTCAAGAACTGTCTCATTCAGCCTCCAATTAAAAACTTTGGGTCGGCTTTCTGGGACTTTGAAGGACATGAAAACCGGGAAATGGTCCGAGTGAATCATAGAGCCGATGCGTACCTCTGTACATAGGTGCATGAGGGCAGCTGGAAAGAGGATATAATCAATTCTATGGTAAGAATTGTGTGGTGCTGAGTAATATGTGTAATCTCTCGTATTGGGATGACATCTACTAGGGATTGCTTGTGAAATAGTTTGTTTATAGTGGCTAAGGATTTAAAAAGGACTGAAGTGTTCCCAGTGGAACAGTCAAGAGGGGGCTGTAATGGGATGTTGAAATCACCTGCTATCATGACCAATCCCTCCCTAAATAGCTCCAGTTCTCTCATTACTGTTTTGTACCATTGTTTATGTGAAGAATTAGGGGCGTAAAAGTTGGCTAGAGTATAGAGTTGGGAATCAATATGTCCTTTAATGAAAACATATCTATCCCCAGGGTAAATTTTTGTCCCTACCAAAGAAAAGTTTGTATGTTTATGAATGCCCACACTGGTGCCCAGTTTGTTACCAAAAACAGAGGTGCTGTGAAACTACAAAGTGTAACACGATTTGTATTTTTTCCTTGTGGAAATGTCTTAAGATTTGACTTATTTCCATCTGGGATTTTAGGCCTCTGACATTATATGTCACTACTTGTAGGTTAGCCATGGAATGTGGGAGGCTTGATGTATGCAAGAGCGAATCTTACCCCTTTGACTGCGTGGTGGATGCAGAATATTAATCACTTCACCTGTACGGATGCCTCCAAATCTAAATTGGAATAGGATGTCTAAGAGGAACAGAAGAACAAAAAATGTTAACTGGCAATATTCAACAATATGAACCAAACACTGAACAATATCAGAAAGTGTCCTCAAGAGGAGGTAGATGTATGGGAGATCTTTTGTCTCCGGGAGAGAACAAAACTGGTCTATGCACCAGAATATAATACTTCGATGCAAGTGGAGGAAAGATGGGTAGAACATAATGGGTAGACAGGGATAAATAGGTATGTGAGGAGAGAAAAATAGTAAGTATTTAAAGTATAGGTATATTGAGCTGAAAGCAGTAAGAGGTAAATTTCTAGAAGGGAGAGACAGAAGATAAATTGGACCTTACTATTTCCGACTGCATTAGACCCCCTCAACTATGTCACATCTGAAATTCAGATTATACAGCCTCTATAGAGGTTCTATTGTTGACCTAGTATAGATCAAAAGGAGGCCACTACCGTCGGAAAGTGCATACCGTCAAATAAAATAACAGTAAGGTATTCAAAAGGAATATATTATCCAATCAAAAGAGAAGAGCTAGAGTCTTCAACCGTCTCCATCCGAGATAATGCGTCAGTTTGCCTTGCTTCTTCCTCTGTTTCAACTATTTCCCTGTGCCGACCAGATCTCCATGCATTTTGATGACCAGCCTTTTCTTTCCATTGTATCAATATTCCAAAAGGAAAATGCCTTCTAAAAACAATATGTTTGTGTCTTAGGTGGTCAGTAAAGGGTTTCAGCATGCGTCTTTTTTGTAGCGTGGCGGGGGCCAGATCCTGGAACAGCATTATTTTCGCACCTTGATATTCCAGACTATCACATTCTCTAGCTTTTTTCATCACTAGTTCTTTCTGAGAGTAGTTCAGGAACCTGCAGATAATGTCCCTGGGTGGGTCAGTTGGTTTTGGTTTACGTCTTAAAGCACGGTGAGCTCTTTCAAGTATTATTGGGGTGTCCTGTTCTTCGCCTATCAAGGAGGGACATATTTCTAGAACAGCTTTGGTAACAGCGTCATTGGCTACAGACTCAGGGACACCTCTTAAGCGTATATTGTTACGACATCCTCTATTTTCTTGGTCCTCTATATGGTCATACAGGTAGTTCATATGTTGCTGGTAGGTGTAGAGTGCATCAGAATTTGTTTTTGTATAGCTCACTAATGCTGATTGAGTGTCTTCAAAATTCTCCACTCTGTGACTTACTTGCTGAATTTCTCTTTTAGATCCTCAAGTTCCTCAAGAATGGGATTGACGGCTTTGGTAAGAGCTTGTGAGATAAAGGATCTTGAGATGGGAAGTTTAGATGTAGCTTCCATTGGGTCTTCAGTATTACTTTAGTTATCTGCTTGAGAAGGAACTAGTTTAGAAGCAGCAGTTTGATTGTGTGAAGTGTTTATGTTAGATTTTTTCATCATGTATTTGTCAAGACCAGGTTGGTGCATATGTGAAAGTAGACGCTTTTTAGGAAGATTTGGTCTTGAACCAGGTTATGTTCCGATCTTCACCATAAGATTGCGTTTAAATGGCACCCGTATTTTAAATGCTTTTCCTCACATATCCTTTAGGAGGTGATACTGTAGTTATTGCAGCATTATTTAAGCTTTACAGTTGTCCCTGTTGTAGGAAACAGTACATTAGATGGTGTAAAGTCACTAGAGAGTGATTGTCGCCACCTGGTGGAGAGCTATTGCTAAGTATGTCTCAAAAGTTCAACTACTTACACCATACAAGTTGTATTGATTTGACTCTCAAAAGGTGCTGTATTAATAAGCTATTAAGAGTGTTGACACAGTTCATCTTCTAGCAGGTATATGAGACACGTGTCACTGATATAACTTTAATATGACCTTCCTTATTAGCGGCCTGGCGGGTGTGAGGGTTATATATGTATGCAAAGTCCGTAGGCAAAAATAAGGGACTTATATGAGGGGACAAACCAGTCCAAGGTTCCCTGTTCCCCTGAGTGAAGTTGCGGAGGTTCGCTGCGGGTTCAGATGATGCGCCCGTTAGTATTGCTCCAAGATGGCCCCTCGGTCTTCTGCACGGCCCAGCCTCCGGCTGTGCACTGAGCTCCGCTGCTGTTTAAATAATGCACTTTATCTTATGCCGGTGGCAATACCAGATCGGGAGTTCGGGACCCGGTTCCCGGCTCAGATTAGGTTTCAATGCCGGCAGGACCACCAATGATCCCACTTAGTACCTTTTGCTGGGTGCCGTCCTAGTTAGCATCGACACCGGTGACCGTCTCTGACTCCCGCCACCCACGGAATGCTGCAGGCACTTTAGCACGGTCCCGCTCTCCTCAAGTCGACTTCGACTCCCTTCCGGATCTTCTTTCACCGGTCTCAGCTAATCTAAGGTTTCAAGGAGGGTAGCGCTGTTTCTCAGTAATAATAAAGTCCTTGCATAGTATGAGGCAGTATGGGTTGATCGCAGGTGTTTTGAGCGGCGGTATTACAGGGAGCCGCCAGCAAACGGCCCCTGAGTCACGGCTGAGTGCAGAAATAAAGTCTGGCGCTTGAAGGTGTGTTGCAGGCCGCAACTTCAATCCGCCTCAGAACCCCAAAAGGATGGTATCACAAGGTTCCAGACGGTGTCCTGGATCTGTATCTCAAGTTTGCAAAGTGATCAGTCCAGTTTTGGCAGATAAATATCGCTTTATAAGCTGTCTATGCACAGAGCTCTTTCAGGCTGCATCCACACAGCTCTGTGGCTAGCTCCGCCCCCTCTACCCTACCCCCTTTACCATTATTTAGTGGACCTACTTACTTAGACTTGGTTTTTTAGCATTTATATATTTACATAATTTGAACTTTTTATTTATTTATTTTATCTAACAGTATGTCAGACAGAGAAGTGTCAGGCCCTGGACAGGTCAGTGGAAGAGGTCTAAATGTTTCTGGTGCAGGCACAGATCGCAGCAGAGTAAGGGGGTGTGGCAGCAGGAGTCACAGCGAGAGGCCTGAGGTCCCAGTGTCATCTAGCGGTCATGTCTTGACCAGCGACCCAGTGGTTCTTGAATGGTTGACTCGGTCATCCACTTCGTCCCAAGTGACATCAGACACCCCCAGCCAAGTCGGTGGCTTCGTCAAACACAACCCTTAGTTGGCATCACCCTCAACCTTTTCTGCTCCCTCAGCCAGAAAAGTATTATATGCTGTGGGCTCAGCCCCACTATAAAGCGAGGACAAGCTATTAGAGGACAGTCAGCAGCTACTGGCCAGCCAAGATGTGGAGGAGACATCCGCCTCTTCCTCCACTAGGCTGGCAAGTAGTAATGAGGAGAGTGGTGTGGGAGCTGGTGTTGTGAGCGGTGAGGCTCCTAACCTAGAGACCTTTGGGGAGGACATCAGTGACATGCAGACAGTACTCGATGATGATGATGTAGCTGATCGCACTTGGGGTCCTAGTAAATTAGGGGCTTCATCATCATTGGGAGAAGAGTGTGTGAGCTTGCTCGTGAGGCAGCGGCGGAGTCAGCAGGGTGGCAGAAGTGGGAGGTCAGTAGCCAGGGGTAGACCACCAGCTATGCAGGAGCCTACCTGCCTGAAAAGTATTGGTGCACAGGTTCACGGAAGCAGCCGCGGTAGCAGTCAGTCAGTCAGTGTGTAGTGTTGGGAGAAAATCACCTACTCGGCGGTTTGGCAGTTTTTTGTTAAGCTGCCGGAGGTAACCATGGCCATATATAGAATCTGTGGGCAAAAGGTGAAGTGTTGCCAGGGTGCCAATGTTGGCACCATGGCCCTGCATCAACATATGCAGCGTCACCATAAAATGGCTTTGATGATGGTGGAGAGTCCCAAGCCGTCATTTATTTGGCAAAAAGGCAGTACCAGCCCTGCACACACATGCAGAACAGAAGATGGGCCAGTCCTTGAGCCTGTCGGTGTCTGTCAAAGTGCACATCAGCCGACGTGTGGAGCTGTAACTACGGTTAGGGACAATACATGTCCTTTACGGACCACTGGGTGAATGTGGTTCCTGCACAGCCACACTTTCACGAGGGTGTCAAGAGCCACGTCTGACTCCGTTATGCCCGGGATCAGGAAGTCGCAGCGGGTGGCTGCGTGCTCTATGTCTAAAGATTGCACTGTTACTTAATGGTAGCTTTCTCTGTTTGCCTTGCAATCCTTTTTGTCTCACTCAGGGATCCGTAGCTTCTTCTCCTCAGCTGTTTCTTGTCCGGCACTCCCAACCTCCTTATATTCCCCTCTCCCACTTCTCTTTTTGCCAGATATAGAGCTTCCTGCCTAGACTTCTATACTGACCCACTGGAGCTGTGTAGCTGTTATTCCTGGTTGTCATACCAGAGCATTACCCTCCGGATCCTTGTCGGTCTTTTGTTGTCCGCTGTTGTCGCCCACCTGGGATTATATGTTTCGTCAGTATTGTCTGTCCTCTCCCTGGTGTTTTCCTTTAGTGTTAGTGGCGCGGACTAGTGTTCCCACTGCCCTATTCACTATTTAGGGCTCATCTTAAGGAAAGCCAGGGTTTAGGCACGTGATCGGCGTACAGGTGAAAAACCTGTCTAGGGACATCAGGGCAGCCAGGTTCCAGCCTCAAAGTGAGTTAGGGGTCACCATCTTTCCCTCTCCCTTTTCATCACGTATGTGATCGGCATGCCAGTCGTGATACACACCAGTAAAGGTGACGCCGCTTCCGCCTCCACGTTCTCACCCCGTTGGTCCAGCAACAATGTCCGCCTCTGCCTCCTCATCCTCCACCGTGTCATCAGCCTCCACTGCAGGGACAATTCACAGTGCCCCTCCAGCATATCACATGTGCATGGCATGGCAGTGTCATTCTGTTCTGCGCCTCGTTTGCCTAGGCAAACTGAGTCACACAGGGGAGGAACTGCTCCATGTCCTTCAGCAAGAAATTGAATCCTGGCTTTCTCTGCGACAACTCAAAATCGGAATCAGGGTGACCGACAACGGGAAGAACATGGTTTCAGCGCTGCATCAAGGAAGGCTGAGCCCTGTATGGTACACGTGTTCAATATGGTTGTCAAGCGGTTCATGAAGTCTTCCACCCATCTGCAAGATATCCTAAAAATGGCGAGGAAACGCTGCATGCACTTCAGCCACTCGTACACCGCAAATCAAACCTTCCTTGAGCTGCAGCGGCATAACGGCATCCCCCAACATAGGCTGATATGCGATGTTTCCACCTGTTGGAATTCCATCCTCCATATGTTGGACGGACTATACGAACAGAGAAAGGGCATAAATGATTTCTTGATAATCCAAGTGGACAGGAGTACACCTTTGTGTAACTTCGATGTCAGCCAGTGGCAGTTCATGTGTGACACCTGAACAATGTCATTTCACTGCTTCATGTCCTGGAACAGATGCTGGTAAATCTGTCTGGTCAGGGGACTAGAGACATAACACCTAGATCTCATGGCCACATGAGCCCTGTGTAGGCTGAACTGGAGGAGGAGGACATTGAAACACAAGCAATGTGTAGCAAAATGGGTGTTTTTTACCCACAGGTGATAGGAGAGGAGGAGCAGCCAGAGGAGCTACAGGTTGATGAGGAATAAGAGGCAGAGGACCCAGACACACTGTGGTAGTATGCAGTGGAGATGGAGGCAGGGAGTCTCTCCAAGTCACTTGCACAAATGGCCCGATGTATGCTCACTTGCATAGTGACAGCTGAATTATCGCCATTCGACAGAGGGGTGACTTCTGGCTCTCCAACTTGTTGGACCCTCACTACCAGTCCAAAATGAGGTCCTTTACACCCGCTGAGAGGGAGGACAAACTGAACTACTATAGAGATATCCTATGTAGTGAGTTGGCCGCTGCCTATCTGCGTAATCACACTCACGTTCCTCTGCCATGGCTGCTGTGGCAGGGTGGGGGGGGGGGGGGTAGAAGCAGTTCCAGCTCCATCAGCAGCATTTTGAGTCTAGAGTCGCTGATGACCAGCTTTCTTCATCCGCCTAGTGAAGAAACTACTCACCAGCAGCAGCAGCTAGACATGGAACAGGACCTGAACCAGCAGGTAGTGGCATACTTGGACAGTACCCTGCAATCCCAGATTGAAGATCCGCTGGACTACTGGGAAGCCAAACTGGATTTTTGTCCGCAACTGGCAGAGTTTGCCCTGAAAAAGCTGTCCTGCCAGCCACTAGTGTGGTATCAGAGCGGGTGTTTAGTGCGGCAGGGGCCATAATTACCCCAATAAAAACTTGCCTGTCCACCCAAAATGTGGAGAGACTGAATTTTGTCAAGATGGATTTCCACCCACCAATGACTGATGCATCAGACTAGATCATCCTTGGTGCCACACCAACAATTTGACAAAAATTACCTGTTTCTTTTGGTTACCTGGCTCAGCTACTATTCTGATGCTGCCACTCTCCTGATGCCACACAACTGATGCCAAGTGCTCCTTCTTTCACCCACCATCTTAAGCTGGTACTGTTAATGCCACCCACCTCCCCACTCTGTCACTGGGTCACTCTGTGGTCTCCTGATGCTGCTGCCAGCTTCACACTGTCATTGTGCAACTCTGTGGATTCCTACTGATGCTACTGCTGCAGCCACCTCCACACTATGTCATTTTGTCACTCTGTGGCCTCCTGATGCTGCTGCCACCTCCACACTCTTTCATTGTGCCACTTTGTTGCTTCCTGATGCTGCCGCCACCTCCACACTGTCATTGTTCCACTCCGTGGCCTCCTCCTGATGCTGCCACCACCTCCAGACATTGTCATTGGGCCACTCTGTGGTCTCCTCACGCTGATTCCACCTCACCACTATATCATAGGCCACTCTGTGGACTTCTCATGTTGTTCCCGCACTCCCCACTTCATGACTGGGCCACTATTTTACCTTTCGGCCTGGCTGACATCATCATTTATATGAACCTTCTATTGATGTGTCAGAAGAAAATAAAAATTTAACACACAACCCTGTCTGTGTAGCAGCTGTAAGGTCTGTATGGTCCCATCAGAATTGACTTGTGATTTGGTAGCCAAAAGCAGGAGTGGGTACAAAACACAGAAGACATGCAAATATTCCATTCACTGGTCATCTCTGTTTTGGATCCACTCCTGTTTTTTGGGGCATTAGCAATACTGATGGATTACTGACTAAATGCTGACCAAGTGAAGGCAGATATTCAACAGACAGGTCCGTTTTTTGGGGATTATTGTTCTGACGGATCAAAGAAAGGGCAAAATAATCAATGACGTCAACACAAACTTATTGCTGACACCCTCTCCACTCTGTCGGGGAGCTCTACTTGTATAAGCGTTTAATAGAACAGGTTCTGTAGACATAAGGAATCAGCTGATGAAGGTGTAAAAGAAGTGCGCTTATTCTTGGAGCTAAACATCCACCTGTAAGGCTGAGTTCATACTTGAGTTATTTGGTCAGTTTTGACCCCGTGACTGCCCAAATAAGTGAAGCATGCAGTTGATTCGAAGAGCAACACCTGTCATCTACATGTTAAACTGATTCACAGTATTACACTGCCTGTCCCCAAAAAAATGGGATTTAACTAAGCAAATAGTTATGAGCCTCCTATTGGATCTTTCAACTGGCAACAAGTTATTTAACCCTAACTGGTGCAATGAGTTGCTTCTAATTTCTTAAACAACCATGTCGAAAGACACATCTCGTGGTCATGGAAAAGATCATTGGCATGCATCAAGCAGAGAAAACATCTAAGGAGATTGCAGAAACTACTAAAATTGGTTTAAGAACTGTCCAATGCATTATTAAAAACTGGAAGGATAGTGGGGACCCATCGTATTCGAGGAAGAAATGTGGCAGGAAAAAATTCCCGAATGATCGTTATCGGCGATCACTTAAGCGTTTGGTGAAATCAAATCGAAGAAAAACAACAGTAGAACTCAGGGCTATGTTTAATAGTGAAAGTAAGAGCATTTCCACACGCACAATGCAAAGGGAACTCAAGAGATTGGGACTGAACATCCGTGTAGCCGTAAGAAAACCACTAATCAGTGAGGGAAACCAGAAAAAAAGGCTTCAATTTGCTAGGGAGCATAAAGATTGGACTCTGGAGCAATAGAAGAAGGTCATGTGGTCTGATGAGTAGGGTTGAGCGAACCCAAACTTTAGGATTTTTGGTTCCCGGACACGAACCCGAACATTTCAGGAAAAAGTTTAGGTTCGGGTTCAGTGTTCGGCAATTTATTAGCGCTTTTTGAAAGGCTGCACAGCAGCCAATCAACAAGTGTTTAACTGTCTGATCTTAGAAGCCATCCCAGCCATGCCTACTAATGGTATGGCCGTGATTGGCCAGTGCAGCATGTGAACCAGCCTCTATATAAGCTGCAGTCATGTAGCGCTGCATGTCCCTCTGCTGTTACTAGTGTAGGGAGAGGATGCTGCTGGTGATTTCAAGGAGAGAATAGGACAGAATCTGTGTTCAGAACTCGAATCTAACTCATCAATCTACATACATTTAGTTGTGTGGGTGCAGGGCACAATCTTTTTACCCTGCCAGAGACAATAAAAAATTACTTTCATCCGTCTGTTAGTTAGGTGGGCAGCGGCGGCGGCCATTTTATGCAAGCTAAGTGCACCAGCACTGCATCTGAGCTTTTGTGACATTCAAATCCAAGCTTGAAATACTGCACTACATCTGGTGCATTTGCAGGATTAGTCAGTGTGCAATTTAAGCTAGAAATTGGCAATCTACAACATCTTAATTAGCCAGTGTGCAATTTAAAAGGGAAATACACCCATCATTTTCTGGGGTTTAAAAAACACACTTTAACCACCTCCGGACCGCCTAACGCAGATCTGCGGTCCGGAGGCGGCAGCTGTGCGCTCAACGACGCATATACGTGTCATCTCGCGAGGAACGGAAGGTAAGCGAGTGGATCTCCAGCCCGCCAGCGGCGATCGTTCGCTTGCAGGCTGGAGATGTGATTTTTTTAACCCCTAACAGGTATATTAGACGCTGTTTTGATAACGGCGTCTAATATACATGCTACCTGATCCTCTGGTGGTCCCTTTTGTTTGGATCGACCACCAGAGGACACAGGTAGCTGTGTAAAGTAGCACCAAACACCACTACACTACACTACAACCCCCCTGTCACTTATTAACCCCTTATGAACCCCTGATCACTTCATATAGACTCCCTGATCACCCCCCCCCCCCGTCATTGATCACCCCCCTGTCATTGATCACCCCCTGTAAGGCTCCATTCAGACGTCCGTATGATTTTTACGGATCCATGGATACATGGATCTGATCCGCAAAACACATATGGACGTCTGAATGGAGCCTTACAGGGGGGTGATCAATGACAAGGGGGTAATCACCCATATAGACTTCTTGATCACCCCCCTGTCATTGATCACCCCCCTGTAAGGCTCCATTCAGACGTCCGTATGATTTTTACGGATCCACGGATACATGGATCGGATCCGCAAAACACATACGGACATCTGAATGGAGCCTTACAGGGGGGTGATCAATGACAAGGGGGTGATCATGCCTATAGACTTCCGGATCACTTCCCTGTCATTGATCACCCCCCTGTCATTGATCACCACCCCTGTAAGGCTCCATTCAGACGTCCGTATGATTTTTACGGATCCACGGATACATGGATCGGATCCGCAAAACACATACGGACGTCTGAATGGAGCCTTACAGGGGGGTGATCAATGACAAGGGGGTGATCACCCATATAGACTTCCTGATCACCCCCCTGTCATTGATCACCCCCCTGTCATTGATAACCCCCCTGTAAGGCTCCAATTCAGACATCCGTATGATTTTTACGGATCCACGGATACATGGATCGGATCCGCAAAACACATACGGACGTCTGATGGAGCCTTACAGGGGGATGATCAATGACAAGGGGGTGATCACCCATATAGACTTCCTGATAACCCCCCTGTCATTGTCATTGGGACAAAAATTTCAATCTTTCATATTGAGTCCATGAAAGATTGAAATTTTTGTCCCAAGTTAGCGGAAAGGGAGACTTTGTGAGAAAATACAAAAAAAATTATTTCCGCTAACTTGTGCCCAAAAATATAATAATTCTAGGAACTCGCCATGCCCCTCACAGAATACCTTGAGGTGTCTTCTTTCCAAAATTGGGTCACATGTGGGGTATTTATACTGCCCTGGCATTTTAGGGGCCCGAAAGCGTGAGAAAAAGTCTGGGATCCAAATGTCTAAAAATCCCCTCCTAAAAGGAATTTGGGCCGCTTTGCGCATCTAGGCTGCAAAAAAGTGTCACACATGTGGTATCGCCGTACTCAGGAGAAGTTGGGGAATGTGTTTTGGGGTGTCATTTTACATATACCCATGCTGGGTGAGATAAATATCTTGGTCAAATGCCAACTTTGTATAAAAAAATGGGAAAAGTTGTCTTTTGCCTAGATATTTCTCTCACCCAGCATGGGTATATGTAAAATGACACCCCAAAATACATTCCCCAACTTCTCCTGAGTACGGCAATACCACATGTGTGACACTTTTTTTCCGCCTAGGTGGGAAAAGGGGCACACATTCCAAAGAGCACCTTTAGGATTTCACAGGTCATTTTTTACACATTTTGATTTAAAACTACTTTGCACACATTAGGGCACCTAGAATGCCAGGGCAGTATAACTACCCCACAAGTGACCCCATTTTGGAAAGAAGACACCCCAAGGTATTCCGTGAGCGGCATGGCGAGTTCCTAGAATTTTTTATTTTTTGTCACAAGTTAGCGGAAAATGATGATTTTTTTTTTCTAACAAAGTCTCATATTCCACTAACTTGTGACAAAAAAATTAAAAATTCTAGGAACTCGCCATGCCCCTCACGGAATACCTTGGGGTGTCTTCTTTCCAAAATAGGGTCACTTGTGGGGTAATTATACTGCCCTGGCAATTTAGGGGCCCTAATGTGTGCGAAGTAGTTTGAAATCAAAATCTGTAAAAAATGGCCCGTGAAATCCTAAAGGTGCTCTTTGGAATGTGTGCCCCTTTGCCCACCTAGGCTGCAGAAAAGTGTCACACATCTGGTATCGCCGTACTCAGGAGAAGTTGGGCAATGTGTTTTGGGGTGTCATTTTACATATACCCATGCTGGGTTAGATAAATATCTTGGTCAAATGCCAACTTTGTATAAAAAAATGGGAAAAGTTGTCTTTTGCCAAGATATTTCTCTAACCCAGCATGGGTATATGTAAAATGACACCCCACAACACATTCCCCAACTTCTCCTGAGTACGGCGAAACCAGATGTGTGACACTTTTTTGCACCCTAGGTGGGCAAAGGGGCACACATTCCAAATATCACCTTTCGGATTTCACCGGTCATTTTTTACAGATTTTGATTTCAAACTACTTCTCACGCATTTGGGCCCCTAAAACTCAAGGGCAGTATAACTACGCCACAAGTGACCCCATTTTGGAAAGAAGACACCCCAAGGTATTTCCTGATGGGCATAGTGAGTTCATGGAATTTATTTTTTTGTCACAAGTTAGTGGAATATGAGACTTTGTAAGAAAAAAAAGGAAAAAAAAATCATTATTTTCCGCTAACTTGTGACAAAAAATAAAAGGTTCTATGAACTCACTATGCCCATCAGTGAATACCTTAGGGCAGGCATGTCCAAACTGCGGCCCTCCAGCTGTTGCAAAACTACAACTCCCAGCATGCCTGGATATCTTACAGCTATTAGGGCATGCTGGGAGTTGTATTTTTGCAACAGCTGGAGGGCCGCAGTTTGGACATGCCTGCCTTAGGGTGTCTACTTTCCGAAATGGGGTCATTTGTGGGGTGTTTGTACTGTCTGGGCATTGTAGAACCTCAGGAAACATGACAGATGCTCAGAAAGTCAGAGCTGCTTCAAAAAGCGGAAATTCAAATTTTTGTACCATAGTTTGTAAACACTATAACTTTTACCCAAACCTTTATTCTTTTTTCGACCCAAACATTTTTTTTTTTATCAAAGACATGTAGAACAATAAATTTAGTGAAAAATTTATATATGGATGTCGTTTTTTTTTGCAAAATTTTACAACTGAAAGTGAAAAATGTCATTTTTTTGCAAAAAAATCTTTAAATTTCGATTAATAAAAAAAAAAGTAAAAATGTCAGTAGCAATGAAATACCACCAAATGAAAGCTCTATTAGTGAGAAGAAAAGGAGGTAAAATTCATTTGGGCGGTAAGTTGCATGACCGAGCAATAAACAGTGAAAGTAGTGTAGTGCAGAAGTGTAAAAAGTGGCCTGGGGTTTCAGCTAGGGGGGTTGAAGTGGTTAAAAAAACAACAACTATATTTTCAGGACTTGCAGCATCAGCACGTGTGAAATTACAGGCTTATATACTGCTGTCAAATTCAGTAGTTAAACAAAAAATGTATTTTGCAGCCTTTGATGCAGATGTCATTGTGAGATACACCCTTAATGCATTTGGGTTACATTCAGAGATTTTAAATACCACCATTTGGTGCACCAATATTGAATTCAGGCCTACACTGGTTCAGGCCATGTGAGATCCTCCCTTCTAACATACAGGGGTTTGATTCAGGGATTTGAAATACATCCTTTTAAAATACATCCATTTTGGTCAAAGAAATATTTTCTTCAGGCCTACACTGGTTCAGACCGTGTGAGATACTCCCTATAAACACAGGGGTTTGATTCAAGGATTTGAAATGCAGCCATTTAAAATACAGCCATTTTGGGCAAAGAAATATTTACTTGAGGCCTACACTGGTTCATACCGTGTGAGATACACCCTCTACATACAGGGGTTTGAATCAGGCATTTGAAATACAGCCATTTGGGAAACAGCCATTTTGGGCAACAAAATATTTACTTCAGGCCTAAACTGGTTCAGGCCGTGTGAGATACATCCTCTACGTACAGGGGTTTGATTCAGGCATTTAAAATACAGACATTTTGGGCAAAAAAATCTTTTATTGAGGCCTAGTCTGGTTCAGGCCGTGTGAGATACACCCTTTATATACTGTCGTTCTATTCTACTATTAATTAAACACCCATTTAGGGCAAGATCCTAAATTCGAAAAATATGAGGAGAGCGTCAAATAAGGGACATGGCCCAGGTCGTGGTGCTGCTGATGGAGCTCCTGTTGCAGGGAGAGGACGTGGTCGATCTGTGCCAGCTACACGCACAAGTGAAACCCCTTCCTCAGGTGTGAGTAGGCGACAAAACCTGCAGCGGTATTTGGTCCGGCCTAATGCTGCTCTACGAATGGTGAGGCCTGAACAAGTACAGGCGATAGTAGATTGGGTTGCTGACAGTGGATCCAGTTCCTACACATTGTCTCCCACCCAGTCTCCTGCTGAATGACCATAGCTTGCACCTTCAGCCGATGTCCATCAGTCTTTCACCTCACCCCCTTGCAAATCAAACAAGCAGTCTGAGCCCCAAGTCATGCAGCAGTCTCTTCTGCTTTTTGATGACTATGTTAGCAGGGTTTCCCAGGGCCATCCACCTAGCCCTGCCCCAGAAGTGGAAGAGATTGAGTGCACCGATGCCCAACCACTTATCTTTCAAATTGAGTACATGGGGGGACCATCGCAGCACGTCTCGGATGATGACGAAATACAAGTGCCATCTGCTGGGGCTTTCAAAAGTGTACAGACTGACAAGGAAGGCAGGGGTGAAGACTGGGTAGAAGATCATGTGGAGGACGATGAGGTTCTCGACCCCACATGGAATCAAGGTCATACGAGTGACCTATGTAGTTCGGAGGAAGAGGCGGTGGTCGCACAGAGCCACCAGCACATCAGAAGAGGGATCAGGGTGCAAAAGCGGAGCGGCCGTCCTTTAGAGAGTACGCAGAATACTGCCCACCGCGGCAAGAGACCGAGCACAACAAAGCCAGCTCCAAGGAGTTCCCTGGTGTGGCAGTTCTTCAGACAATGTGCTGATGACAAGACACGAGTGGTTTGCACTCTGTGCATCAGAGCCTGAAGTGAGGCATAAACTTTCTCAACCTAAGTACAACCTGAATGACAAGGCATTTAAGTGCAAAGCACGAGCTGCAGTGGAGTAGACACATCAAAAACCAAGAAAGGTCTCTGGCTCCTCCTGCTTCCTCTTCTGCTGCAGTCTTGGCCTCTTCATCCACCTCTGGAGTGACAGTGCCATCTGGCACCCCGCAAACAGAGGATCTGGCAGCAACACCAACACCTGGGACACAAAGCATCTCCTCAATGTCCCACGGAAGTGTTCAGCTCTCCATATCCCAAACGCTGAAGAGGAAGTACCCCCCTACCTGTAACGGTCAGCAGAGGAAGAGACCGTAGAGCAGGACTCAAGTACAGTGCAGCAGACAAGGAGGCTGAAGTAGAAACCGGCTTTATTAAAAGAGAACTCTAACTGCCGGAGAAGCAGATTTACAATATGAACAGCTTGGGAATTCACAATAAAGATAATGGAAATTTGCATAAAGAACACAAATGAATCACAAACACAAGTACAGACAATAGCAGGCTACTCTCTTCTAGGTAGTCCTATCTGTCCCCGCTACCCGGGGTGCACCTCTACGGTGCACTAAACTAAATTCTATTCCACTATGCCCTAGCTCAGGTTAGCATCAGTGCACTCACAGTTCGGTGTCCGGCACATGCAGGCAGGTACAGTCTGGGTCCCGATCTGGTTGCTTGCTTGCTTGCTTGCTTGCTTCAGCGTGGCTCAGCTCTGGCCTCTCTTTGTAGTCTCTGTAACTCTGGTTAGAGATAATCAGCAGCTCTGGACGTGTAATCAGGCAGGGCCTGGAATTCACTCACAGTTCCTCTGGTAAGTGCCTCACACTACAGCAGTCTCTCTTCTACACCAGGACACATCAGCTCAGTCAGAGAGCAAACACACTCTAATGTCCCAGATACTGTGTCACAGCAGGCAGGGAGAAATCACTCTAATCTTCACTGTGGATCTCCCTCTCAGTGCACAGCGTCCTTCTTCCTGTGTACTCAGACACCTTCAGCCCAGGCTCTCTGCTCAGCCCGGGAAAAACACTTAACTCCTTGTCCTCTGGAAACAACTCCTCTCACTGTCCTACTCAGCCACAGTGGCCTCTGGTGGCTGGAGGGAAACATGACAGTTTGCTATATATATATATGTGTTGGAAATGTTGCTGGATGATCAGGGCTGCCTCTTACATACCCACCCGCGATCCCTGGCCCTGAATGCCAGCATTTCTAAATTACTGGCCGTTGAAATGCTGTAATTCCGTCTGGTGGAGACGGATAGTTTTAAAGGCATTATGGCAGTGGCTGTCCCACAGTATGTCGTGCACAGCCGCCACTACTTTTTAAGGCGAGCCATCCCTTCCCTTCACAACCAAGTAGGGGATAAAATCAGGTGTGCACTGCGCAACGCCATCTGTGCCAAGGTGCACCTGACTACAGATACGTGGACCAGTAAGCACGGTCAGGGCCGTTATATCTCCATAACAGCACACTGGGTAAATGCAGTGGCTGGTGGGACTGAGGCGGATTGCAGTTTGGCGCATGTCCTTCAACTACCGAGGATTGCAGGGTGTTTCAGTTTGCCTCCTGTTGCTTCCTCCTCCTACTCTGCTTCCTCATCCTCTACCAGCTCCTCATCCGGTCAGCGTAACACCTTCACCACCAACTTCAGCACAGCCGGGGTAAACGACAGCAGGCAGTTTTAAAACGTATCTGTTTCGGAGACAAACCCCACACCATGCAGGAGCTGTGGACGGGCCTTGAACAACAGAACGATCAGTGGTTTGTGCCAGTCAGCCTCAAGTCCGGTCTGGTGGTGTGCGATAATGGGCGAAATCTCGTAGTAGCTCTGGGACCAGCCAGTTTGACGCATATTCCTTGCCTGGTGCATGTGCTAAATTTGGTGGTGCAGAGAATCCTTAAAACTTACCCTGATAAGTCAGAGCTGCTGCATAAAGTGCGGGCCATCTGTGCTTTTGGCGTTCTCACCCAGCTGCTGTTCGCCTGTCAACGCTGCAGCGTAACTTCGGCCTTCCCGCTCACCGCCTCATATGCAACGTGCCCACAAGGTGGAACTCCACCTTGCACATGCTGGCCAGACTGTGCGAACAGCAGCAAGCAATAGTGGAGTTTCAGCTGCAGCACGCACGGGTAAGTCGCTCGGTAGAACAGCACCACTTCATCACCAATTACTGGGCCTCCATGCGAGACCTGTGTTCCTTGTTGCGCTGTTTTGAGTACTCCACCAACATGGCCAGTGTCGATAACGCCATTCTCAGCGTTACTATCCCACTTCTATGCCTCCTTGAAAAAACGCTCCAGGCGATGATGGAAGAGGATATGGCACAGGAGGAGGAAGCCAAATGGCTTAGAGGGTGGGTTCCTGCACCCACAAACTCAATGTACACAATTGTCCAGCCAGGCCACAGTTCTGGAGGATGAGGAGGTGGAGGATGAGGAGGAGGATATGGAGGAGGAGGAACCATGTTCACAGCAGGGTGGCACCCAGACCAGCTCATGTCTATCACTGGTGCGTGGATGGGGGGATACAGAGGACACAGACGATACACCTCCCACAGAGGACAGCTTTTCGTTGCCTCTGGGCAGCCTGGCACACATGAGCTATTACATGCTGCAGCGTCTCCGCAATGACCGCCGAGTTGCCCACATTCTAACTTTTGCTGATTACTGGGTGGTCACGCTGCTGGATCCCCATTGCAAGGACAACGTACCGTCCTTAATTCTGTCACTGGAGCGTGATCGTAAGATGTGCGAGTACAAGCACACACTGGTAGACGCGCTGCTGGTGGCATTTCCACCTGACAGCGGGGGCACAGTGGAAGCACAAGGCGAAGGCAGAGGACAAGGAAGAGGTCACCAAGGCAGCTGGGGCACAGCCAGCAACTCAGAAGGCAGGTTTATCATGGCCGAAATGTGGAAAAGCTTTGTCAACACGCCACAACAACCAGCACCACCAGCTGATATGGAACGTCTTAGCAGGAGGCAGCATTTCACCAACATGGTGGAGCAGTATGTGTGCACACGCCTACACGTACTGAATGATGGGTCTGCCCCCTTCAACTTCTGGGTCTCCAAATTGGGCACATGGCCTGAGCATGCCCTTTACACCTTGGAGGTGCTGGCCTGCCCTGCAGCCAGTATATTATCTGAACGTGTGTTTAGCACGGCAAGGGGCGTCATCACAGACAAGCACAGCCACCTGTACACACCAATGTGGACAAGCTCACGTTCATTAAAATGAACCAGGTATGGATCCCTCAGGACTTGTCTGTACCTTGTCCAGAATAGACATGTATACCGGCACTAAGCAGTCATTGTTATACTGCAGCGCAATTGCTCATGTTTGTATTTTGGATATTTCACACTCTTTTGGAGTGTACCTTAATTTTGCAAAATAATATTAAAACCAAAAACCTGTTGGCTATCTCGTCCTCCACCACCGCCGCTTCTACCTACTCCGCTAGTCCACTGCCTCCTCAAACTCCTACTCCATATGGAACTCCACTTCATAAATTTTTGTTTGTGTTTTATTTTATATAATTTCACTACTTTGTCATTTAAATTTTCTGGTGAAATTAACAAATTTTTGGGTGTATAGTACCACTGCTATACCTAGTAGGCGGGTTAAAAAAAAAAAAAAATGCCATTAACATTTTCTGGCGAAATTCACAAATTTTGGGGTGTATAGTACCACTGCTATACCTAGTAGGGCAGGTAAAAAAATATATAATTGTCATTTACATTTTCTGGTGAAATTAACCAATTTTTGGGTGTATAGTACCACTGCTATTACTAGTATGCCGGTTAAAAAAAATAATTGTCATTAACATTTTCTGGCGAAATTCACCAATTTTTGGGTGTATAGTACCACTGCTATACCTAGTATGCCAGTTAAAAAAAATTAATAAAATGGTCATCAACATTTTCTGGTGAAATTAACCAATTTTTGGGTGTATAGTACCACTACTTATACCTAGTAGGCCGGTTCAAAAAAATATACCGTATTTTTCGCCGTATAAGACGCACTTTTTCCCCCCCAAAAGTGGGGGGAAAATAGCAGTGCGTCTTATACGGCGAATGTAGCCGATTTTGCTTAGTTTTCAATGATACACCCGCCGCGATGCCGTGCGGCGGGTATATCAGCTGTGAGGGAGGAGGGGCTGGGGGCGGCATCTGCATTTATAATGACAGCGGGGCCCGTGCAGTGACTGTATTCTACTACACGGGCCCCGCTTACTGTACAATCATATCCCTAATACCGTAGTTAATTGTTGTGTGCACTGCATGTAAAAGCATAATGAGCGATGATGAGCGCTATTACTTACAATTAGAAGCGCTTGCCGTTCGGAGCAGAGAGGAGGGAGGAGGCAGGCCGGGAGGACGGGCGCTGGCAGTGTGAGTCATACGTCACGCGCCTGCGCCGCCTGCTTCATGAATGAAGCAGGCGGCGTGGGCGCATGACGGATGACTCACACTGCCAGCGCCCGTCCTCCCGGCCTGCCTCCTGCCTCCTCCCTCCTCCCTCCTCCCTGCTCCGAACGGCAAGCGCTTCTAATTGTAAGTAATAGCGCTCATCATCGCTCATTATGCTTTTACATGCAGTGCACACAACAATTAACTACGGTATTAGGGATATGATTGTACAGTAAGCGGGGCCCGTGTAGTAGAATACAGTCACTGCACGGGCCCCGCTGTCATTATAAATGCAGATGCGACCCCCACCCCCATTATAAAAGCAAATGCGACCCCCACACTTATGGAGGGGATCTGTGGATGACACATAGCATAAGATGCTATATATGTGTCATCCACAGATCCCCCCCATAACTGTCATACACAGATCCTCATAACAGCGCCATCCAGAGAGGATCCCCTATAAGTGTCACCCACAGATCCCCCATAACAGTGCGTCATCCACAGATCCCCATAACAGTGCATCACCCACAGACCACAATTAGTTCAAAATATTTTTTTTCTTATTTTCCTCCCCAAAAACCTAGGTGCGTCTTATACGCCGGTGCGTCTTATACGGCGAAAAATACGGTAATTGTCATTTACACTTTCTGGTGAAATTAACCAATTTTGGGGTGTATAGTACCACTGCTATACCTAGTATGCCGGTTAAAAAAATATAATTGTCATTAACATTTTCTGGTGAAATCAACCAATTTTTGGGTGTATAGTACCACTGCTATACCTAGTAGGCCGGATAAAAAAGATATATATATTTTTCAGTTACATTTTGAGTTAAAATTCAACCATTTTTGGGTGTGAAGTACCACTGCTATACCTAGTAGACAGGTTAAACAATAAAACATTTTGTCTGTTACATTTTATGGTGAAATTCACAATTTTTGGGTGTAATGTACCACTGCTATACCTAGTAGGCCTGTTAAAAAAAAAAAATCATTTTCTGGTGAAATTAACCAATTTTGGGTGTATGGTACCACTGGTATACCAAGTAGGCTGGTTAAAAAATAAATAAAATTGTCATTAACATTTTCTGGTGAAATAAACAAATTTTGGGGTGTATAGTACCACTGCTATACCTAGTAGGCCGGTTAAAAAAACAAATAAAAAATTGTCAGTTACATTTCCTGGTGAAATTCAGCAATTTTTGGGTGTAATATACCCCTCCTTTACTCAGTTGACAGCTTAATAAATTTCAATAATTTTTATTTTTCATTTTCGGGTGACAATAAACAATTGTTTTCTGTCATAGACCCCTGCTCTACCAAGTAGACAGGTTAATTAATTTCTGTAATTTTTCAGTTACATTCTTAGGTTGACATTATACAATTTTAGATATGAATAAACCCCTGCTCTGCATAGGTGACAGGGAATAACATTTCTGAAATGCTTCTTTAATTGATGTGTGCCACCTCCTTTGATTCAATGCTTAAACGTAAACAAGTTGTACCACATTTAAGCTTCAATACTTTGTCTCACATTTCTGCTATACTCTTTTGGCCAACATTTGTGCCTCAATAGCTTTTCCCACAATTCTGCTTGAATCTTTTGGCCCACATTTGGGCTTCTGTAATTTGTCCCACATTTGCGTCTCAATAGCTTTTCCCACATTTCTTCTAGATTCCAATTTTTTTAAATAAATTTATCTCCCTTAAATTTGGTCTCTTTCTCACGCTCCCTCTCCGGTCTGGAACCCTGATTCCCCACCACCCGTAATCACCATGGTAGGCGCATAAATGAACTTTGAAAGTTGATAGAGCAGATATCAAATTGGATCGTGAATATCACAGGGACGTGCAACATGGTGGGGCAGTAAGTATGCACACGCCTACACATACTAACTGACAGGGGTACCCTAATTAAAAAAAATATAAATACATTTTAAAACAAAAAGCAGTGTCGGCTACCTCCTCCTCCTCTTCCGCCACTTCCACCTACACCGCCACACCCACCACCTCCTCAACCTCCTACTCTAAATGAACCTGTTCTTCCTAGATCAAGATTATTATTTTTTATTTTTACGTATTTTATGTTATTTAAAGTAATTTCCCTATCCACATTTGTTTGCAGAGCACTTGCCAAGCTCTTAATCACATTTTGACAACATTTGCAGCCCTCTAGCCCTTTCCATGACATTTTTACAGCCATTTTAGTGCTCAAAAGTTTGGGTCCACATTGACTTCAATCGGGTTCGGGTTCGGGTTCGGGGTCAAGTTCGGGTCAAGTTTGGGTCTCGAACTCAAACTTTTTTCCGAAGAAGTTCAGCCGAACCCGTCGAACCCGAACATCTAGGTGTCCGCTCAACTCCAATTAAGGGTGTATCTCACAATGACATATGCATCAAAGGCTGTCAAATTAAACTCTTTTTGCCCAAACGGGTGTTTGTTTAATAACTCAGTATGGCAGCGGTATATGACCCAGGAATTTCAAACGTGCTTATGCTGCAAGGCCTGAAATATTATGTATTTTGCTCCAAAAAGGGTGTTTTATGAAATAATATAAGCCCTGTATATACAGGGTGTATCTCACATGGCCTGACCCACCAGATTGCCCAAAAAGTGTTTTTTGGTAATAGAATATGAAAGCTGTATATATTAAACTTGAATTTAACACTTGCAGATCAGGAAAATTCATTTTTTTGGCAAAAAAGTGTGTTTTTAAAACCCCAGAAAATTCTGGCTGTATTTCTAGCTTAAATTGCACACTGACTAATCCAGATGTTGTATATTGCCCAAAAAAAATGATTTTCAATGTCCCAAAAGCTCAGATGCAGTGCTGGTGCACTGAGCTTGCATTAAATGGCCGCCGCCGCCCACCTTACTAACAGACGGATAAAAGTTATTTTTGGGGGGTCAATAGGCTCAGGACAGGGTAAAAAGATTGTGCCCTGCACCCACACAACTATGATCGCTGAGTAAGATTCTCTCCAATTCTCTCCCTGAAATCACTAGTCCAGCAGCATCCTCTCCCTACACTTGTAACAGCAGAGTGACGTGCAGCGCTACATGACTCAAGCTTATATAGAGCCTGGGTCACATGCTGCTCTGGCCAATCACAGCCATGCCATTAGTAGGCATGGCTGTGATGGCTTCTAAGGTCAGACAGTTAAACGCTTGTTGATTGGCTGCTCTGCAGCCTTTCAAAAACCTCCAAGAAAGCGTTGAACACCGAACCCGAACTTTTACTGAAATGTTCGGGTTCGAGTCCGGGGTTCAAAAATCCTAAAGTTCGGTGCGAAGCCGAACTTTACAGTTCGGGTTCGCTCAAGCCTATTAAGGACCAGTTCAGTTCTGAAGTTACTTTGAGGAGCTGGCATAATAGAAACCATCCATAAATGGCCACATTTTAGAAATTACACCCCTCAAACTTTTTAAAACTGGTTTTGGAAATGTTGTTAACCCTTTAATTAGATTTTTCATTTTAATAAATTTATCCCTGTAACACATTAATTATTAACAAAAAAATATATAAAAAATCTATAGTAACCAGATTCTCCAGTTTGCAGAAACAACCCATATGTGGTTGTGAACTGCTGTATGGGTACATGGCTGGGCTCAGAAGGAAAATGGCGCCATATGGTTTTTGGAGGGCAGATTTTGCTGGAATGGTTTTTGAGCACCATGTTGCATTTGAAGAGACCCTCACAGTTCAACACCCCAAAAGTGACTACATTTTGTAAACTACACCACCCAAGGAATTTTTAAGAGGTGTAGTGAGCACTTGACCCAACAGGTGTTTCATAGAATTAATGCTTGGCAGTGATTTTTTATTTTTTTTTATAAGAAAATTGTGCTTTAGGCCAAATTTTATTTTTCATAAAGGAAAACAGGAGAATATCACCCATAATTTGCTACCCATTTTCTCCTGAATATAAAAACACCCCAAATGTGGTCGTAAACTGCTGTTTGGGAATACGTCAGGGCTCAGAAGTGAAGGAGTGGCATCTGAATTTTCCAACATGGAATTTTCTGACATGGTTTTTAAGAACGACAACTTTTTAATTTTTTGTTGACTGAGCTATGTGAGGGCTGTAGTTTTTATTGGCACCATTTTATGCTACACTTGTCTTTCTGATCACTTTTTATCTCATTTTTTGGGAGGTAAAGTCACAAAAAAAGCAGTTTAGAGTCATTTTTATATATTTTTTTCACAACGTTCACCTGATGAAGTAGATCATGTAAAATTTTTATAGATCTGGTCGTTACAGATACGTTAAAACAAATATCTCTAGTTATTTTTTTATTTTTACATTTTATACAATTACAGCATTTTTAGAGAAAAAATCATGTTTCTGTGTTGGCATTTTCTTACAGCCATATTTACAATTTTCTGGCTATGGTGTTGTGTGAGGGCTTGTTTTTTGCAGGATGAGATTGCGTTTTTATCGCTACCATTTTAGGGTACATACAACTTTTTGAATGATATGTTTTTTTTGGAGATGAGGGGACTAAAAAAAGCTATTTTGGCACAATTTATTTATTTATTTTTTCACTATTCACTTTATGGGGTAGATAATGTGATTTTTGTAGAGCCAATCGTTACGGATGTTGCAATACCAAATATGTTTTTTACATTTACACAATAGGACCATTTTAAAAAAATGTTTTTGTGTTGCCATTTTCTTAGAACCAAATTTATTTTAATGGTCTTGTGTAGGAGGGAAGGAATTTGGACATCTCCTAGAGAAAACCCTAACTCCAGTCCTGACATACTTCTAGTATGAACAGGCCCCAAAGGTAGGCAAGTTCATACACAGGATACCTAGAATCCTATCTCACCCTATAGGACCCTGTAACTAATGTCAGGACTGAGTCTAACTGTTCCTCCAAAAGGAAGGACGAACAGGAGTCTCCCTAAGGCCTAATGACAAACAACAGGTAAAGACAACACACACATATATTGTCATGGGGCGCCGGCGATGGGCTCAACAGTGCAGACGGCGCCCCACCTCTGTACAGGAGCAAGGACACATGCAGCGTCCTCGTCTCCTAGGTGATGGGGGCAGGACGGACCTGGCCGCGCACGTCTCCTCAGCAAGGACGGCGTCCTCTGTCCCCCCAGCAACCAGATGAAGCCTGAGCACCGAGCTGGGCACTAGGTGCTCAGCCTTTTGCAGCAGGGCAAGTCATGTGATGCTGGCCACTTCACATGACCCCTGTTACCTAGTATTTAAGCAGGCTTCCTGCTGGCCACAGGTTGCCTGTTATTTAGGTTCATGCTGTGAATTTGCATTACCTGGCGTACTTTCCTGACGATCCTCTGCTTGCTCCTTGTGCACTTTGCTGCTTTCCTGGAATTCTGACTCTGGCTTCCTCCTGACGATCCTCTGCTGACTCCTTTGGTACTTCTCGACTCTCCTGGTATTTTTGACCCCAGCTTCTCCTGACTATTCTCTGCTTGCTCCATTGCTCCATTTGTACTTCGTTGCTCTCCTGGTATTGACTCAGTCCGTTCACGTTCTGTTGTTTGTCTGGTCTGTCCTCCCAGCCCTTATTCCAAGCTAGGGATTGCTGTCCAGTTGTCCCCTGTCATGAGGACTTGCAAGGCTAGTAGGCAGAGACAGGGGTAAGGGTGGAGCGTAGTGGTCACTCCCCCCCCCCCCCCCCCCGTGTGTGTATGTACGTGACCATTACACATAAATATATATATATATATATATATAAAAACAAAATACAACAAGGCAAGGAAACACTTATCTTCAATAAAGCTTTGGTAGCACCAGGAACTCAGGCAAGAACCAAACACAAGCTAACCACAAGTCCAACAGAAGCTATAAGCCGCATAGCATAGTGGGGAAAACAACAATAAATAGAGAAGGTTAAATGACCACCATATCCACACCTGGGGAAATAAGGTGTGACAAGAGCCAGAAACAACACAGATGTCATTTGATCCAAAAGGAAAATATGTCAGATCAAACCACGTGTTTTCAGTCTCACAGATCTCCTGCCACCTGACGCGGGAACGTCTGTGTGTCTTGTTACGTCCTTGACAGATTGATAGTGTTTTTGGAGATGATGCGACTAAAAAAAAACAAATGTCCTTTTTGATTTATTTTTTCTATTTTCAATTTTGCGGGGGCACAGTGGAAGCAGAGGAAGAGGTCGCCAATGCAGCTCGGGCACCACAAGCACCTCAGAAGGCAGGGTTAGCATGGCCGAAATGTGGAAAAGCTTTGTTAGCACGCCACAACAAGCACCAATAGCTGATAATGGAAGGCAGCATTTCACCAACATGGTGGAGAAGTATGCGTGCACACGCCTACACGTACTGAATTCTGGGCCTCCAAATTGGGCACATGGCCTGAGCTTGCCCTTTACGGCTTGGTGGTGCTGGCCTGCCATGCAGCCAGTGTATTGTCTGAACATGTGTTTAGCATGGCAGGGGGCGTTTTCACAGACCAGCGCAGCCGCCTGTCCACAGCCAATATGGATAAGCTCACGTTTATTCAAATTAACCAGGCATGGATCCCACAGGACTTGTCCGTACCTTGTGCAGAATAGACATGTACACCGGCCTTAACTAGCCATTGTTATACTACAGCGCAATTGCTCATTGTCGTATTTTGGATATTTCCCACTTTTTTGGAGTGTAACCTAATTAGATTTTTTTTTTTATACATTTAAACCAAAAACCAGTGTTGACTACCTTGTACTCCACCGCCGCTTCCACCTTCACTGCTACATCCACCGCCTCCTCAAACTACTACTCCATATGGACCTCCACCTCATAAATCAAGGTTATTTTTATTTTATTTGTACGTATTTTATTTTATGTCATTTCACTAATTTGTCTGTTACATATTCGGGTGAAATTAACCACCTCCCGTCTGCCCATTGACTATAAAGGGAGCTGGATCTCTATTTCGGAAAGCACGTTCTAAAATGTCCTGCAGCTTTCCCCCCTGTACGCCGCCCCTTTACATAGACACTCCGTGACTGAGCTCCCTCCTGACAGCCAAGAACATGGAGCTTTAACCTGAGACCTTTTTTGCTGGTCTCCGGGCTTTTGATCGCTCTGACAAGCAGTCAGAGCGATCACAAATGCATGTACCATCTCCCTCTTATTACTGCCAGTCAGAAAGGGAGATCAGTATTTAAACTAGGCATCGCGATCGCAATGTATGCCCTGGAGACTGTAATAAATAAACTGTAAGCCCTGGAGACCGATCAGCATGGTCTCCGGAGCATGTGAGCGCTGTAATTTCCAGTTACAGTGCTCAGAAAAGCTTGTACCGTCTCCCTCTCTGTAGCGCTGGCAGGAGAGGAAGATCGGTACATTCACACCTCACCAGCGATCCCCCAGTAGCTCTTTTCACTGTATGCTGAGACAAATCAGCATAGTCTCGAGAGCATGTGTTGTGAGCGCTGTAATTTGCAGTTACAGCGCTCACAAAGGCTTGTACCATCCCCTTTTCATTAGTGCTGGCAGGAGAGGGGGATCGGTACATTTAGGCCCCTTTCACATGGGCGAGTATTCCGCGCTGGTGCGAAGCGTGAAGTGAACGCGTGGCACCCGCACTGAATCCGGACCCATTAATTTCTATGGGGCTGTGCACATGAGCGGTGATTTTCACGCATCACTTGTGCGTTGCGTGTAAATCGCAGCATGCTCTATATTGTGCGATTTTCATGCAACACAGGCTCCATAGAATTGAATGGGGCTGGGGGAAAAACGCAATGCATCCGGATACCATGCTTTGCGTTGCGTTTTTCACGCAAGTAACTAAGCAACACTCATGGAATTTAAAGACAGGAAGTAGTCGTTTCTCAGCGTCTGTCTGCGTCTGGCTGCGTCAGTTTGGTGCCCGAAGAGGTAGAAAGTTGGCTGCATAAACTTTTCAGCCCTTGCGGAGCCCAAAAATGCCAAAAACACCACACGTCCTGGACGTAGAAGTGCTTATTGTCCTGGTGCAGGAGAGGCCCTACATCTGGGATCTTCGGTCTGGGGAGTACCAGGACCGTTATAAAAAGGATGCCGCCTGGACGGAGATTACCCAGGATCTTTTTGCCCCAATCTGGGAGAAGACACAAGGCCCAAGTAGAAGGAATTTAAGTAAGTACACAATGTATACATGTTTGACCCTTTCAGTACTCCCTAGTATATAGTCGTTGTCACGGATGATCCGCGAGAATATTGAACTGTCCTCCCAATATTATCAATATTACTTTCCCTTATTGATCAGTAGGTCTATTAAACAGTATTTATTTCCCTAGGCCCCAGAACCTACAATTTGATTACTCAGAGCGTCTCCTCCTGTGTACCCAGAGAACAAAATAGTCCTTTTGTTCAAGTCAGTCAATAGATGTCCAGCATATGACGCAATTACAGCTGGCTTCCTTAGGTTGACAAAAGAGCTTCCCTTTCTGCAGATATATCACAGCTAGGTGTGAAGATTGCACCTGGGGGGAGCCATTTGGTGTCGCTGCCATAAGGGGCTTGTAAGCTAGCTTGATGCAGACAGGCCGGCACCAAGGTTCCCAGATTGACACATGAAACTGAGATATGATTTTTACCTTTTTAAGAGAGACCATGCATCTTACGGACGTAAAAATTACATCATCGTGTCACTCAGAATTCACTGGACATGTACATATGACAAACATAACTCTAGGAGGTGCCCAGGTAAAGTTATGGTGTTACCCCATCATAGAACCAGGTATAATAGTTATATTTGGTATCCCTTTTGTGGGGAATGTGAATCTGTGCTCATTACTTATGTACAGCGGAGACATCCCGAGATATGGCACATACCATATTTCAGAACTGACATTCATCTCAGAAATGCAGCCGGCCCCAGCAGGCGGGCTCTCAATTCCCTGCCTTGATTCTGGGACCCTTTATAACAAAGACCTAGAATCTGCTAAAGGAGTTCTCCACTTTTAACAACACCTGAAGAGGGCCTCAGCCAGAGAACCTGTGGGCTGTAGGCATATTCGGATTATTACACTGGACAAAGGTTTCTTGGACTTTATCCCTGCAACGGATTATTTCACCAACAGACATCTCTTCTGCGGAAAATAAGTATTTTCTTTCTTTTCTCCCTTTTTGTTTATTGGACTATACTTTCCTTGATTATTGTTTTAATAATTACTGTACATCTTGATAATTTGTATTGTGTATATATATATATATATATATATATATAAAATAAATGACCTCCAAGTCATTTCTCTAGCCGTATGCCTGTTTTCAAACACTGCAAAAACTTACCCTAGCCTCTCCGAAGAGAAAGCTACTTGGTTCTGTTATCCAGATAGTGGGTTCCTTGCTCCCATAAATTGCAAGGTGGTGGCAGTTAAACTACCCTGTGTGTGGTTCCGGTCCGGTCGCTCCCACACTTACTTGCGGTCAATCGGCGGTACAATCCCTGCGCTTTCAGCCTATCGACTGTACGGACTCAAGTTAGACTGTCGGTGTGCTGAAAGTGGCTGGGAGGCCTGTTTGCGGATTGACCACTAGGGGCGCTGTGACGGTTTTGTGACGTATTGTGGCCGCGGCGGTCGCAGTTCGTCACAGTCGTAGTTATACGTTAGTGTTCCTAGTATATAGGCGTAGTTATACGTTAGTGTTCCTAGTATATAGGCGCAGTTATATGTTAGTGTTCCTAGTATATAGGTGTTAATTGACAATTTTTTATGAATAGATTTAGATATTGATACCTGTTCCTTTCATGTCTTTGTATTACCAGTTGAAGAGGTCAAGAATCGTTGGCGGAGCTGCAGGGACCAGTTCCGCAAAGAAATGAAACAGCGTGGGCGGAGCGGGGCTGGTCCCCCCAAGAAAAGGCCCTATCTTTTCCGGGAGCAGCTGATGTTCCTGCGCGATGTTATGGAGCTGCGTCTGTAAGTCCATTTTATAGTCATACTGAAATGGTCATTTGAGTTGTATTTATGGTATGGACATATTGGTTACAGATGTAGCAGGGCAAACACACATGCTTTATGTGACATGTGATGCTAACAAAATGCTAATAAATGCATTATGCAATAGCTTTTCGCGGCATTTTGCTTAAAGATAACATGATTATTATAGACATTCAAGTTTAAGAGTGTGTGTGTTATTCCTGCTATATCTGCACTTATAATGTAACTAAAGTATTGAAATTTCAACATATGTTTTTTAATTTTCTAATGTTTTTAGAACTGAGGACAACCTAGACGAGGAAGGTGATGAGTCGGGCCCGCACCAATCAGGTGCATGTGAGGAGGACACCACATCAGCCCAGCCTGAAAGTGGACCAGGACCCAGCACAGCACCATCAAGGCCTCCTGCAGCATCTGGTTGCGATTCCCCACCTCCCCTCTGGCTCTACTCAGCAGGGCCAGACGACGGGCAATGCCTCCTGCCGAATCTAACATAAATATGCAAGTTCTAGATTATTTATCTAGAGCACGGCAGGAGGATCATCACGACATGTTTGCCCGTAGTCTGGCCTATTTTATGCATCAGCTACCTCCTGATCGACTAATGAGAACCAGAACTGCGATTGAAATAGTTCTGGAGGTAGCTAATTGCCCACAAGAGCCGACCGAAATGTATGATGCTCTCGAAAGCCTGCGCTGTCATGGGAACATATTTAGCCCCCCCCACCCCCCAGGTAGTCAGCCCTCACAGGGCCACCAGCAATTTCCTCCCCAAAGGGATCAGTATGGGCCACCAATTGCACCATATGTGCCACAGTATCAGGGGGAACCCAGTTATAGTCAACAGGGCCCATCGTCCAGTCAACCTGGCCCAAGCCAATACTCTGGACCCCCTTCCCAGCAACAATTTACTGGACCTCCTTATCAGGGCCTATCGTCCAGTCAACCTGGGCCTAGTCACTACTCTGGACCCCCTTCCCAGCAACAATTTACTGGACCTCCTTATCAGGGCCCATCGTCCAGTCAACCTGGGCCTAGTCACTACTCAGGGCCTCCTTCACAGCAACAAATTTCTGCCCCTCATTATCAGGGAGCCTCGTCATTATGTAAATTTATAATTTATATTGGTTTACTGTGAGTGTTTATTTTTTTGAAAAGCCTGAGTATATTTGAATCCAGTGTTCAATAAAACACTTTTATTTTTCAAGTTTATAATTGTTAGCATTTGTGTTTATTTTGCAGAAACACAAACAATACAATATAGAGTTATGATTTGTGGAAAACATCATTAGCCACAAAGGAGCCATAAATTTTTTATTTTTTAATCACAATCTGTAAACACACATTAATGTATTGGATTTTTCGGCAATAATTGAAGAACTTTGGAGGGTGCGCACAGAGCTCAGCAGACAAGCCAACAAAGAGACCTTTGCTGGCCCGCTGCGAAAGTATAGGATGCACCCACATACGCTTCCTCCGCGGCTCCTCCTCAATCATTTCTGGCTGCTCTCTAAAACAACAGGACACCAGCCAGTGCAAAAAGACATGGTCAGCTGATGACAGGGTGAAAGTGGACATCCTGCAAAGGATAATCCAATAACAAAGACACATGTCAACCACACAAAAACCACTCCACAAAAAAATGGAGCTGTCCAACAAAACACTGCATGCTGGGCCTATTTATATTGTCTTTGCGTGAAAAACGCATGCCACACGCGCGTGAAACGCGACGCAATCGCATAGTAAAATTAAAGCACTCGCTTGAAAAATCGCAAGCTTTTCACTGAACGCATCCTGAACGCATCCGGCCAAAAAACATGACGCCTGTGTGAAAGAGGCCTTACACTCCAGCAGCGATCCCCCAGTAGCTGTTTTCACCTGGAGACCAATCAGCATAGTCTCCAGGACATGTGATCGCCAGAGAAGGGTGAGTGCAGAAGCTGTGAGGTCTTTCAGAGACCTCAATCAGCCCTGCACTGAGGCTGTAGAGCGCTGTATTGCGCTGTACAGCCTCTCTGGGGGGTGCATTTCTCCTGTAACTGGGATTACTATGTCAGCCCCATTACAGGAGAAATCAACAGTAAAAATAAAAAAATAAAGTGAAGTTAAAAGTCCCCCAGAGGTCTTGTATGACCTTATGGGGGACGCAAAGTGTAAAATAAAAAAATAAAATGTTAAAAAAAATAAAAATAAGGTTTCACATGTAAAAAAAAATTCCCCAAGTAAGGGGAAAAAAAAGTTGAAAATTAAAATAAAATAGACATATTTGGTATTGCCGCGTCCGTGACGGTCGGCTCTATAAAAATATCACATAATCGACCCAGTCCAATAAACACCATACATTTTTTTTAAATGTCAAAAAAAGCTATTTTTGTCACCTTACATCACAAAAAGTGCAACACCAAGTGATCAAAAAGCATATGTCCCACAAAACCGTCACTTCATCCCGCAAAAAATGTTTTTTTTTGGTTTAAAAAATGCTATTATTGTGTAAAGTGAAAAAAAAAAGTATACATATTAGGTATTGCCGCATCTGTAAAAAAACAGCTCTATAAAAATATCACATGACCTAACCCCTCGGGTGAACACCGTAAAAAATAAAAACTGTGTCAAAACAAGCAATTTTTGTAGCCTTAAATCACAAAAATTGCAACACCAAGTGATCAAAAAGGCGTATGTCCCACAAACTTGTACCAATAAAACCAACACCTCATCCCGCAAAAAATGAGCCTCTACATAAGAAAATCTCTCAAAAAAAAAAAAAAAAACTATAGCTCTCAAAACATGGACACATTAAAACACATTTTTTTTGTTTCAAAAATGCTATTATTGTGTAAAACTTTAATAAATAAGAAAAAGCATACATATTAGGTATCGCCACGTCCGTAATAATCTGCTCTATAAAAATTTCACTTGACTGAAACCCTCAGGTGAACGCTGTAAAAATAAATAAATAAATAAAAACTGTGCTAAAACAACAAATTTTTTGGTCACCTTGCCCCATAAAGTGTTATAATTAATGATCAAAAAATCATATGTACCCAAAAATAGTACCAATAAAACTGGCACCTTATCCCCTAGTTTCCAAAATGGGATCACTTCTTGGGAGTTTCTACAGTAGTAAGGGTGCATCAGAGGGGCTTCAAATGGGACATGGCATCTAAAAACCATGTGGAGTTCCTTTTCTTCTGCACCCTGCCGTGTGCCCATGCAGCAGTTTATGACCACATATGGGGTATTTCTGTAAACCGCAGAATCTGGGTAATAAATATTGAGTTTTGTTTGGCTGTTAACCATCGATGTGTTAAAGAAGAAATTGGATTAAAATGGAAAATCTGCCAAAAAAGTGAAATTTTAAAATGTGATGTCCATTTTCCTTTAATTCTTGTGGAACGCATAAAGGATAAACAAAGTTAGTAAAATCGGTTTTAAGTAACTTGAGGGGTGTAGTTTCTACAATGGGGTCATTTATGGGAGTATCCACTATGTAGGCCCCACAAAGTTAGACTTGCTTCTAAACTTCTAAGCCTTCTAACGTCCTAAAAAAATAAAATAACATTTCCAAAATGATGCCAACATAAAGTAGACATATGGGGAATGTTAAGTAATACATATTTTATGAGGTATCACTTTCTGTTTTAAAAGCAGAGAAATAGATATTTAGAAAATTGCTAATTTTTTGAAATTTTGGGTAAATTTGGGATTTTTTCATAAATAAATGTGAAATATATAGACTCAAATTTACGAAGTACAATGTGTCACGAGAAAACAATCTCTGAATGACTTGGATAAGTAAAGGCGTTCCAAAGTTATTACCACATAAAGTGACATATGTCAGTTTTGCAAAATTAGGCCTGGTCAGGAAAGGGGGCAAATGGCCCAGATTATTAACCAATAGACCTACATAACAGGGGAATTATGCGTGAGGTCACGGTGTAAGCAATAGTTGGGCCGAGGTAAATACAGTTCTGGTTACTCACGGTTATGTAGTCCCTGGGCAGGCTCGCATAAGTGAAAAGGAGAACAGCACAAGGATTCTCTGGGGCACACTCTGGTGTAAGGGCCACTGGCCAGATGGTGGTATTAATGTGCCAGTTGTAAGGTCCCTTGTAGTCGTGACGCCAGTACTTTTTGTATAGAGGTACAAGCATTCACTGTAGTGTTAATTGCGGAATTGGAGACTAAGACAAGAAGTATGAAATCCAGGGTAGAACTTTACTGAAGATAACTCCTGATAATAGCACATCCAAATTATTAAACAGTCTCTTGATACAGCCCAGCATTAAGCACAATCTCCCATGCATATGGGGAAAGGGAAATGCAAGTCCTCAGTGAAAAACAGGCTCTTTGCAATGAGTCACCCCCCTTCTCCTCCACCACACACCGCATTTTTCTGTACTCACATTTTTCTGTCATCATCTTCTCCATTTGGTCTTTACAACTTCTTTCTGCCGTGCCTTGTCTCTGCAGAGTGTGACACACAGACATCTTAGACTCCTCACTTTTCTTTCATGATCCACCAATCTGGAGTCCCCATAGTGTTACTATCCTGAAGAAAAATGAGTGCCCCCATAGTAATAGTGCTCCTCATAATCCCACCAATAGTTATTCCCTTCTAGAATGCCCTCATTAGTAATACTACCCCCAACCGTGATGACACTCTCCAAGAGTGCCCCCATAAGTAGAAGAGCCCTCAAGTATTAATAATGCCCTCACAGAAATAAGGCCCCTATTGTTCCCCCAGTGGTAATAATGCACTCTACAGACCCATCAGCAGTAATAAGACCCCCTATAGTGCTCTTAGTAGAAATAAGATGGATCTATAAGTCCCTCATATAGAGCCCCCAGTAGTAATAAGAATGCCTATAATGTCCCCTGGATTTATAATACCCCTACAGTGCACCCAGTATTTATACCCCTACTGTTCTAATGCTCACCCTGAAGTGCCCCCATTATTAAATTCCTCCCTCCAGCATACAGTCCCATGTAAATAACATCACTTCATATCTCCAGCCGCCATCAACATACAGTCCCAAGTAAATAATATCACCTCTTCCCCAGCAGTCTCAATCATGCAATCCCATGTAAATATAGCCACCTCAACATTCAGTCGCATGTAAATAACATTGCCCCCTCAACACTCAGTCCCATGTAAATAACATCACTCCCTCCAACAGCCGCCATCAACATACAGTCCCATAGTGCAACAATTAGGCTTCCTTACTGACCCTGGTCTGAAGCAGCCGCCCGACAATCGTTTCGCTTCACGCTTCCTCTTGGGACATGCCTAATTGTTGCACTATTTGCACTTTAACTGTCTTTTTCTCCCCCTGCAGTCTCTGCCTTGTGAGGGCTGCACCCAGGTTCACACTTCCTTAAGTGGTTGTAGTGTTCTATCATGTATGTTCTGGGTGCTATTGTTGCTATATGTGCCCCACTAAGCTGACACTGCCCCATTTTTTGTATGGGGGGATACTAGTCCCTTTTTGGTTTGGAGCTCTCTCTGTTTTTATACAATTATTTGTAACACCGTCGTGTTCCCATGATTTGCTGCTTTTTGTATATGTTTAAATGATATACCATTTTTTGGATGTCTAATAAAGGAATTAATTGATTATAATAATTCTCTGTGTGGATGCTTTTTGAGCAGTGTAGGTGATAATACGAGTAACTTCATGTGAGATATTTATGATATTTTTGTTTTGGTGTCTTACGTCATCACAGGTCCTTCAACTCTTCCAGTGCATTAGATTCTATTGTATTGCCGTCCTGAGGACAGCAATAAAGTTGTATCTAGCTGGCAGGCTGAACATTTGGGGCCTGGGACAAAATATCAGGGGCCCCAGGCCCCAAATGTTTTGACCTAGCAATGTCCCTTGGAGTGACGCCAGTGGCACTGCATTAGAGAGGCCAGACTTGCCACAGGAGTGCAGATAAGCAAGTACCTGAAATGTGTATGTACATTTCAGGTAATTGCTTATCTGCACTTCTGTGGCGAGTCTGGCCTCTCTAATGTGGTGCCACTGGCGTCACTCCCAGGTGCATTGCTAGGTCAAAACATTCGGGGCATGGGGCATATGCATTATGGTAATGTGTACAGTAAAGTGCACAGTAGTGGTATAGTGGGGGGTGTTTCTCACCAGGTTTTTCAGTTTAGCTGGCTGAGAACTAAAATCCAGAAATTGTATGGCTTCAGCAAGGCATAGTTGCTTACGCTGTTTTTTATGAACTGACCTGCCAAGGGTTGGAGCCTGAGAACCTGTCGGTAAACTGGGCTTTTTAGGGTCAGGGAGAGGACCTCTGTATTAGCTAGGGCACAGACAGTCAAGTGTTTATTTTGGTTTGGATTTATTTTTGTGCTGGAGCTAAAGTGCCAAAATAAAGCACCATTTGGACCTGAACCCTGTTGTCAGGGGAGAAGTCTGTGATTGCGACCCCC
The DNA here is from genome assembly GCF_014858855.1 of Bufo gargarizans. NCBI lineage: Eukaryota > Metazoa > Chordata > Amphibia > Anura > Bufonidae > Bufo > Bufo gargarizans. The sequence goes on along the minus strand of NC_058081.1, from coordinate 413,848,153 downwards.
TGTGAGAGAGTGATCCCTTACAAAATATATAATATTATATGATAACATATCTTGTCTATTTAAGTAGATAAAGATCTAAACCATAAACTGGTTGTGCAACATCTAGTATCCAGTTTCTTCTGGACAATCTGGTTGTTTCTAATTTTAAACCAGAATGTCTTGTAGAACAACCAAAAACAAGTCAGAGAAAACCTAATTAAAATTATTTAAAGTAATTTCACATATTTGCAAAAAGTAGTAATTCTACTGTAATTCCGACTGCTGCACAAAAAAAACTGTTATTTTAGTGTATATATACAGTATATATACATACATATATATATATATATATATATATTTTTTTTTGTGTGTAAAAATACAGTATATATACATACATATATATATCTTTTCACCTGACTTGAGAAAGGTTCTGTGAGAGAACCGAAACGTTGTCAATATTTGATATGTGTGAATAAAGAGCACATTTTATTCTTCAAGGAGTTCTGCGGACTTTCTTCATTATCTTCCGTCCTGGATCGAGGGACCACCGCGGGCACCCTAGGTCACTGTTGAAGGGAGTGCTGCCAAATTTTCTTCATGGATATATATATACAGGGATATACAAGTATCTCCAGTGTTGTTGACCTACATTCATGCATATTTCTGGACTGTATAAGCACTGACTTGTGCATGTTTTGAATTCTTAATACTACTAATAATATAATGGAGAAATAATAGCCCTGCTGTCAATTTAAGCATGTTTGTCCTAAAAACACAAAAAAATTGTTGCTTACAGCGACAAACCTATATTTGACATCTTGTAACAAGCAATTTTGCTGGCACTTTACAAGATAAGTGACTGTAAAACAGGTCTGGCAGAAATGTGCAGGAGATGTGCAAATTATTAATAATTATTTAACAAATTAACCGCTACCCGACCGCCTAACGCAGGGATGCGTCCTGCGGGCGGTCGGGTTATTCCTCATGGACGCATCGGCGCGTCATCTCTGCGGGCCTGGAATCGTCAGACGAGAAGTTCGTCACCAGCCTGCCAGCCAATGATCATCGCTGGCAGGCTGGTGACTTTTGAAAAATCAAATCACAAGCCATATAACACACTATATTTATAAATATAGTGTGTTAAATGGCTTCTGTGCTCTCTGCTGGTTCCTTTTCATCGATTGATTCCAGCAGAGAGCACAGATAACTGTAAGTGCACAAAACACAACACATTTAGCCCCAGATTACCCCCCCATCAACCCAATTAACCCTTTGATCACCCCTGTCAATCAATAGTGAAAGGGAAAAAAGTGATCAGTGTAAACTGTCACTTTTTTTTTCACCAGTATTGACGGTTAGGTTTTAGGTTAGTTTAGGCCCCTTTGTTAGGTAGTTAGCATCGGTTAGCGCCCAGCCCACCGCACAACACAGTCACTGATTCACTGATTATCATATCGCTAATTAGCATTGGTACTTTTATAGTATCTGTAAGTGATCAAAACTGATCACAGTCAGATCTATAATAGTATTAGTGTCACCTTAGTTCGCCCTCCACCCAAAACGCAGTGTTTACCCGATCAGGCCTGATCGGTCGCCCACACATGCGTTCACCCACACCCCCGCCCCGCCGCAGTGACAAAATGTTATTTTTTTTTTTATCACTGCGCAATCGCTACACAAGCGCTGCGGCGATAAAAAAAAAATCAGTTTTGATATTTTTTATCAATCGCAGCGGCTTCCTGCACTTCGCTAGCCTCCCATTTGTAAGACAGGCTTGCTTTTTTTCTTGTGTAGTCTCAGGGAATACCCCCTAAATTTAGTTGCCCAAATGGCAAGTAAGGGGTATTCTTCTGAAGAGGCCTACAGGCCTCCAGCGGGTCAGAATATGAACCTGTAGAACGCAGTGGCAGTCTGACCCAAAGTTCGGACGATGAGGTTGAGGTCCCTGATGCCACCAGGTGTTCCCGGCCCCGTGTTGCTAGACCACAGTTTGCGCAGGATCCGCTTCAAGGGCAGCAGAGTGGGGCTGGCGCTGTCGGATTACGTGGTGAGGCATACACCAGCAGCGCAGCCCACCCTGGACCTAGTACCAGCACTGCCGTACAGCATGGTGAAGTGGCGAGCACCAGAAGGGCAGTTGAAGCTGGTACGGTGGCACGTGCAGTAGTTCCCTCGTCGCAGCCACCGGACAGACAGGCCCGTAGAGCCCCTAGAGTCCCTGAGGTGCTGGCAAACCTCTGGAGTTTGGGTTGAGACAGCTCAGATCGGATTGGCACTGGGGTTTTTGAGCTGTTCTTTAATGTGGAGCTCTTTGACTCAGTTGTGGCAGAAACAAACCGGTATGCCACTCAATTTATAGCCGCCAACCCGAGAACATAGGCGTGCGCAGCCTATTGCATTAGGGTGTGCACCCTAAAGCACAAACACACGCTGCGCGCATATGTATGTATATATATATATATATTTATATATACACTCACCTAAAGAATTATTAGGGACACCTGTTCTATTTCTCATTAATGCGATTATCTAGTCAACCAATCACATGGCAGTTGCTTAAATGCATGTAGGGTTGTGGTCCTGGTCAAGACAATCTCCTGAACTCCAAACTGAATGTCAGAATGGGAAAGAAAGGTGATTTAAGCAATTTTGAGCGTGGCATGGTTGTTGGTGCCAGATGGGCCGGTCTGAGTATTTCACAATCTGCTCAGTTACTGGGATTTTCACGCACAACCATTTCTAGGGTTTACAAAGAATGGTGTGAAAAGGGAAAAACATCCAGTATGTGGCAGTCCTGTGGGCGAAAATGCCTTGTTGATGCTAGAGGTCAGAGGAGAATGGGCCGACTGATTCAAGCAAGAAGAGCAACGTTGACTGAAATAACCACTCGTTGCAACCGAGGTATGCAGCAAAGCATTTGTGAAGCCACAACACGCACAACCTTGAGGCGGATGGGCTACAACAGTAGAAGACCCCACCGGGTACCACTCATCTCCACTACAAATAGGAAAAAGAGGCTACAATTTGCACAAGCTTACCAAAATTGGACTGTTGAAGACTGGAAAAATGGTTTCTTGAACATGACAATGAGTTCACTGTACTAAAATGGCCCCCACAGTCACCAGATCTCAACCCAATAGAGCATCTTTGGGATGTGGTGGAACGGGAGCTTCGTGCCCTGGACATGCATCCCTCAAATCTCCATCAACTGCGAGATGCTATCCTATCAATATGGGCCAACATTTCTAAAGAATGCTATCAGCACCTTGTTGAATCAATGCCACGTAGAATTAAGGCAAAAGGGGGTCCAATACCGTATTAGTATGGTGTTCCTAATAATTCTTTAGGTGAGTGTAAATATATATACACACACACACACAAATACACTAAGGGGTATCAGGGTGCAATAATATACAGGGGTAATATAACTAAGGGCTATCAGAGTAAATTATACAGGAGTAATATAACTGAGGAGGGCTATCAGGGACATTATACAGGGGTAATATAACATATTATATAAGTTATATTACCCCTTCATCATGTCGCCTGAGATAGCCCTCCTCAGTTATATTACCCCTGTATAATAATGTACCCTAATACCCCTTAGTTTTACCCCCTGTATAATTTACCCTGATCCTTCAGTTATATTACCCCCTGAAATTTACCCTGATACCCCTCAATTATACGGTATCATATAACTGAGGGGTATCAGGGTACATTATACAGGGGTGTAATTGAGGAGGAATAGCAAGCAGCAGGGAACATACAGGGCAGAGTTCCAGTGGCGTAGCGTGGGTTGCCAGCACCCGGGGCAAGCCAAGTATTGCCCCCCCAACCTGTGAACAACCCTTTTTACAAATAATGCAGTACATGTCACCTACAGTCCTATGTAACACCACAGATAACAAAGTGATAACTGAGTACAGCTAATGTAGCAGATGTCACCTGCAGTCCTATGTAATACCACAGATTACTCAGTGATAGCTCTCTGAGTACAGATAATGTAGTAGATGGGTGTGAGGCCCCAGAATTCAGAACACGTACAGTGTGACCTGAAGTCTGGGGCCAGGCTTCGGCAGTGTGGGCCAAATCTTATAGCTGCCCCCCCCCCCCCCCTAAACAGATATGTGGATGGACAGCAGCACATACCTGTTACATCCAGTGACGTCTCCGGTGATGTAGACCTTCCTCAACGTCTTCATTCGGACATAAGACCGCCATGATACCTTCTTTCAGCCGCGACTCTGCAGAGTTTCACAGAAAAATGTTTAGATTTCTCACTTTACTATCATCCTCAGATAACAGTCCTCCCCTCCACCCGTAGTGCCCATAACTATAATGCCCTCTGTGTAATTATAATATATATTGGCCCCTCTGTGTTATTATTATTCGTAATATTATAATGGCCCCCTCTATATTAAGCTCCATTCACGCGTCCGCAAAATGTGTCTGCATCCATTCTGCAATTGTGTGGAATGGGTGCTGTCCCATGCATTCTCTATGGGGACGGAATGGACGCGGAAAGCACACAGTGAGCTCTTCGCTTCCGCATTTCCGGAGCAGCCTGCCGAACTTCCGGTCCGTGGCTCTGGAAAAAAATAGAAAATGTCCTATTCTGCTGCGGACAAGAATAGGCTGTTCTATGGGGGTCCCGGCCGGGTGTATTGCGGATCCTCAAAACACTACGGACGTGTGAATGGACCCGAATAGTAATAATTATGGCGCACTTCAGCCCCTCCAGCATACAGTCCCATGTAAAATACATCACTCCTTGCCTTCAGCCCCTCCAACATACAGTCCCATGTAAATAATATCACCCTTCCTCTCTTCACTGCCTGCCTTGAGCCCCTTCAGCATACAGTCCCATGTAAAATACATCACGCCCGCCTTCAGCCCCTCCAAAATACAGTCCCATGTAAAATACTAAACTCCCCCGGCCTTCAGCCCTTCCAGCATACAGTCCCCATGTAAAATAATATCACCCCTCCTGCCTTCAGCCCCTCCAGCATACAGTCTCAGGTAAAATACATCACTCTCTCTGCCTTTAGCCTCTCCAGCATACAGTCCCCATGTAAATAATATCACTTCACCCCCCCCCTCTCTTCAGACCCCTCTAACAGTCTCCAGTGTACAATGATTATTCCTCCTCTCTTCAGCCCCTGCAAAAAGCCCCCCCCAAGTACATATAACAGTCAATCTTCTCCTCCACATACTTACCTATGGCTTCTGCTCCTCTCTCCAATATCCTGCTCTGTTGAATTTCCTGCATATCTTGAGGCCCTGCCCCCTGTATGATGAGACTCCGCCTCTTTCCTGACATCATACCTCCCTAGAGCAAATACATTTTAGCTCTCTACTGTCTCATAGGCTTCAGACCACTAGCATGAAGCCTATGTGAAGGATCGCATCAGGAGTTGGCAGTGCAGCACGCAGGTGATGATTAGGGTGGGCCCAGGCACACCCGGCACACCCTGTGTGCACGCCTATGCTTTAGGCCAGTACAGGGCCCAAAATTCTGTAATTCAACTGAAAGAAAAAAACTTGTGATGATGTGGCTGGAGGTACATTAGGCGGTCATTGGATAAAATTTTTACTGTAGGCCACTGGAATATAGGCCCCAAAAATTAGGCATTCATCTGAAAGAAAATAACTTTTGATTATGCGGTCACTGGATAAAAATGTTACTGTATACTAGTACAGGCACCAAATATTAGGCCTGCACCAAGGGCCGGACTGGGGATAAAAACCAGCCCTGGAAAAAGTTGCACACCAGCCCCACAGCATTGCGTCATTATTTACTTGTTTATAAAAGGGGAAAGCACTTGTCTTGCCTGTGTGGAGGCTGAGCAGCCTGCTGGATGCAGAGAGCTGTGTGATCACTGACCCCTACTGTACAGAAAGCAGCAAGGGAATCTCCAGGAATGACATCAGCTGGGCAGATCAGCTTCTAGGATCTGGGCTCCATGGGCACTCTGTAACCCTCACATGCTTCTTTATGCATCACAGCAAGGAGATTTGGGCAGTTGACAGCAGGGCTCTGTTTGGAGGTAGCACTTTGTGAAAGGGTTTCACACATTTTGTCAGGAGCTGGGAGTGGAGAACATCTTGGTGTGTAACCTGGTGTCACTGTGCTGTAAAAAGGATCTGCTGGGCATGGTGCCTCCACAGAGGGCAGGGATTCAGATTGACTGAGGAGGGCTTGTACTTTGGAGAAGAATATGTGGCTTCATGTGACAGAGCAGAGGAATCGCACAGAAGAGTGTGTGAATGAGGATACACTCTCCCCTGACATCTCTAAGTGACAGACACTGCTGGACCCCCTGCACACAGAGCCTTCCTGTATGTATGGCTGGTGCCAACTTGTGATCTGGTCTGACAGTCTGAAGCCAGGAAGCACTGCCACCCTGTCCCAGGTCTGCTCTGTGCATGCACCCAGAGCACCTCACACTGCCCTCTGTGCCCACACCGGTGATGCCATGCCCCGCAACCATAGTGGAGGTGATGTGGGAGGCTCTGATCTCTGGATAAAAAGCAGCTCTGGAGGGAAAGGCAGGGGCAGGGACCGGGGGCAGCTCTGGCATGAAAGATGTGGAGTCGGGTCGGGTCAACAGTGTCCTGCTGAACTCTAGTAGAGTGGACAGGCTGCTTCTCCTGGGCACCAGTGACACTGGCAGGGGCAGTGGTGTGGGACCGGGAGGGGGCTTGCAGGAGAGCCGCCGGGGGAAGCAGGGAGCTTGCATGAGCTTATTGGGGAAGCTATACTGTGCATTATAACTTATAATTATGTAGTGTTATGTAGTGTATATTAGTGCACATAAAGTCTTATAATTTGGCCCCTTCTTACCCCCAGTTCGGGACATGTGCCTTGTAATCCCAGTATTCGTGGCTCCTCAGGCTGTTTACATCGGCGACGGCATACACATGGGCTCTTCTTCCGGTCTGCGGGCCCGGCAGACCGGGGCTAGGGAGGTGGCGGGAGGCCACTTGCATGAAGAGAGGGGCGGCCACACACAGAACCGCCAGCCAGGCCGGGCCAGGATCATGGGCTGCCACTTCCTGGACTGAAAGGGACAAGCCTGCAAATCACAGTGACACCAGGTGTTCAGAGGGAGGCAGTGCCGCTCCCACGGAGGCCAGACGGTCTGCTCAGCTCCACTACACAAGAGATTTCGGGCCGCTGAAAGTGCAGGCACATCTTAAAGCGGCCCCAGGGTCGGCAGTCTACTGGGAAATTTCCCGGTATCCCGATAGGCCACTCCGGCCCTGGTGTGGAAAGCACCTTCGTCACTGGGAAGCACCTTCGTCACTGGGAGTTGGAGAGGCCTGCTTGCCAGCCTCTTGCCCTGTAACTATGGCCCCTGGGACAATATTTGGGCATATTGGATTTCAAAGGCTCTGTCTCTGCCCCATGGACTTTTTACTGGAACAATTTGGGGCATGTGACCATGTGCACAGTGGGGTAAAAATAAGACTTCCAGGAAATATATGAACCCCTATACCAATCTGGGTGATTTTTTGGTTGGTTGTTCACCCAGATCAAGGCTATCAGGGGTTGTAACTTTTATGGGGATATGTGGTGTTTGGGGGTGTTTTCTGTGGTTGGGAAAAATGTGCATTTTTTGCCTGTGAGTAATTGAAGGGCTTCTGTCACCCCCAAAAGTCCATTTTTTTTCCCCTTAGGCTAATTTAAATCCTTTTACTGCGATTTTTCAATATATAGGGCTCTTACCCTTTTCTGTTGACTAGTTTCTTTAAAAACGGCACTTTTATAATATGTAAATTACCTCTCTACCAGCAAGTAGGGTGTCTACTTGCTGGTAGCCACCGCATCCTCCTTTAAAAAAAACGCCCCCTCCTCCTTCTGATTGACAGGGCCAGCGAGTGCTCTCCGCCTCCGGCTCGCCCTGTCTGCAATTCAAATCACACACCTGCACCTCATTCGGCGCAGGCACTCTAAGACAAGGACGCTCGCTTCCTTAGCACTTCCTCAGTGCCGATGACGTCTGTGCTGAGGAAGTTGAGACAGTCAGCGTTACCGAGAGTTGAGACAGTCAGTCTGATTCCCCAGCGGCAGTGTGTTGTAAAGGGAGTAGAGACAACTGGCCTCTCTCCCTAGCGGCAGCCAGCATCACAGGGATAGGAGGCAGTTGTTCTCTCTCCCCAGCGGCAGTGTGTCCTACAGGGAGTGGAGACTGCTGGTCACATGCCCCAGCAGCCGTGTACATTACAGAAAGAGGGTACAATGGGTGCCCCTCTCCAGCAGCAGCTGTTCAACCCAGTCCTGGGGGTAGTGGAGGAGATGTTTATACCCACTGACACGCTCCCAGCAGAAGAGCTGGCATCTGGGCAGAGCACTGCTAGCCTCTGCCCTACCCTTTCCTTTGATCCAGAGCCTGAATGCTTACAGGTTGTCCTAGCAGATGTGCTGGCACCATGTCAGAGTGCAGTTGGCCTCTGCCCACCACGTACCTACAGCTCCATGCCTGGGAATGCAAGGGAGATCAGGGACAGCAGACGTACCCTTTGCAGTTTAGGACAGAACAAAAAAAGCTGGACACCCAAGAACTACAGGTGCAGTACTTGGTTGTGGGTGGGCTTCTCAACTAACTCAGGTACTGACCGACAGGAGGTAAGATACCTGGTTAGTCTCCCCCTGGGAAGGAAGATGCGTGACGAAAGCACCTTCGTCACTTGCCCTGTGACTATGGCCCCTGGGACACTATTTGGGCATATTGGATTTCAAAGGCTCTGTTTCTGCTCCGTGGACCTTTTACTGGAACTATTTCGGGCATGTGACCATGTGTACAGTGGGGCAAAAATAAGACTTCCAGGAAATTCCTGAACCCCTGAACCAATCTGGGTGATTTTTGGATAGGTTGTTCACCCAGATCGAGGCTATAAGGGGATGTAACTTTTATGGGGATATGTGGTGTTTTGGGGTGTTTTCTGTGGTTGGGAAAAATGTATATTTTATGCCTGTGAGTAATTAAGTCCATTGTGTTTGTTAAATATATCATCGGCAGAGGCCATTGTGTTGTTAATTGCGTCACAAGCAATGCCATTGTGTTTGTGAAATATACCACAGGCAATGCCATTGTGTTGTTAATTGCGTCAAAGGCAATGCCTATTCTGTTATTGATTGCGTCACAGGCAATGCTATTGTGTTTGTTGAATGTATAGTTTTTGTGTTTAAACTGTAAAACTGCAAATGATTGGCTGCTATGTTATGTCCTCAGTTCCCAACCAGGTCCACAGGGGTGGTACCCTTGTTGGAAAATGTGTATAAAAGTCAATGCATGTGTGGTCAATTCACTTCATTATACTTCTTTATTAATTAATTGTCCTTCAATTATTTATTTGCTAACAAAATAATAATATTTGCTGAACATATTGTAAACTGTGATTTAATATCAATAAAATAAATTTAGGAACTAATCTGATATCTATTAGGCATTTTTTTCTCTTCATCATCTTCCTCTGGTCTCGTCATGATCTTGAAACTGTAATTTCACTTATTCATCTTAAATTTGATTCACATAAAGTCTGTGATAAGATTGATAGAACTGTATGTGGATGATGTGCAGTCCTATAGTGATGAGCGAGCAGAAAGAATATTAGTGAAAATAATATTTTTTTCCCATAATCCACATTTTTGCTGTCAACGGTGTAATTTGTGTGACGTGATTTGTGTGATCTGCACTTCAATACCTTGTGTGGTTGTCAGGCCTACATATACAGAAAAAAATGTAAATACAGAAAAAAAAATCCCATATCCCATAATTTGTCCACATTTTTGCCGATATAATCTGTGAATTGTGTGATCTGTGCTTCAATACCTTGTGTGGTTGTCAGGTCTAGATATAGGGAAAAATATAAATATAAACTACATCAGAAAACAGTGTCTGTACCGCAGGTTTCAATAATCTGGGCCTAAAATAGTGTCCATATTCTGTGGTGTTCTGTGTCATATACAGTCGTGGCCAAAAGTTTTGAGAATGACACAAATATTAGTTTTCGCAAAGTTTGCTGCTAAACTGCTTTTAGATCTTTGTTTTAGTTGTTTCTGTGATGTAGTGAAATATAATTACTTTATACGTTTCAAAGGCTTTTATCGACAATTACATGACATTTATGCAAAGAATCAGTATTTGCAGTGTTGGCCCTTCTTTTTCAGGACCTCTGCAATTCAACTGGACATGCTCTCAATCAACTTCTGGGCCAATTCCTGACTGATAGCAACCCATTCTTTCATAATCACTTCTTGGAGTTTGTCAGAATTTGTGGGTTTTTGTTTGTCCACCCGCCTCTTGAGGATTGACCACAAGTTCTCAATGGGATTAAGATCTGGGGAGTTTCCAGGCCATGGACCCAAAAATGTCAAAGTTTTGGTCCCCGAACCACTTAGTTATCACTTTTGCCTTATGGCACAGTGCTCCACCGTGCTGGAAAATGCATTGTTCTTCACCAAACTATTGTTGGATTGTTGGAAGAAGTTGATGTTGGAGGTTGTTTTGGTACCATTCTTTATTCATGGCTGTGTTTTTTGGGCAAAATTGTGAGTGAGCCCACACCCTTGGATGAGAAGCAACCCCAGACATGAATGGTCTCAGGATGTTTTACTGTTGGCATGACACAGGACTGATGCTAGCGCTCACCTTTTCTTCTCCGGACAAGCCTTTTTCCTGATGCCCCAAACAATCGGAAAGAGGCTTCATCGGAGAATATGACTTTGCCCCAGTCCTCAGCAGTCCATTCACCATATTTTCTGCAGAAGATAAATCTGTCCCTGATGTTTTTTTTTGGAGAGAAGTGGCTTCTTTGCTGCCCTTCTTGACACCAGGCTATCTTCCAAAAGTCTTCGCCTCACTGTGCGTGCAGATACGCTCACACCTGCCTGCTGCCATTCTTGAGCAAGCTCTGCACTGGTGGCACTCTGATCCTGCAGCTGAATCCTCTTTAGGAGATGATCCTGGCGCTTGCTGGACTTTCTTGGATACCCTGAAGCCTTCTTAACAAGAATTGAACCTCTTTCCTTGAAGTTCTTGATGATCCTATAAATTGTTGATTGAGGTGCAATCTTAGTAGCCACAATATCCTTGCCTGTGAAGCCATTTTTATGCAACGCAATGATGGCTGCACGCGTTTCTTTGCAGGTCACCGTGTTTAACAATGGAAGAACAATGATTTCAAGCATCACCCTCCTTTTAACAGGCCAAGTCTGCCATTTTAACCCAATCAGCCTGACATAATGCTCTCCAGCCTTGTGCTCGTCAACATTCTCACCTGAGTTAACAAGACAATTACTGAAATGATCTCAGCAGGTCCTTTAATGACAGCAATGAAATGCAGTGGAAAGTTTTTTGGGGGATTAAGTTAATTATTATGGCAAAGAAGGACAATGCAATTCATCTGATCACTCTTCATAACATTCTGGAGTATATGCAAATTGCTATTATAAAAACTTAAGCAGCAACTTTTCCAATTTCCAATATTTATGTAATTCTCAAAACTTTTGGCCAAGACTGTACAGTATGCCATCCATAAACTGTTTATTTAGGGCAAATAAAAAAAATCTGGGCCTAATATAGTGTCCATATTCTGTGTGTTTCTGTGACATACTGTCCTGCATCAGAAAACAGTGTCTTTAGCGGACTGTAAAAAAATCAGCGCCACATCTAACCATTATATGAAGAAGGCGAGCACTAAGGGACGGGGAAGTGGGCATGATGCTGATGGTGCACGCAGAGGCAGTGGCCCTGGTCACAATGAAACTGTGCTTGCTGCCAGTGCATCACCTTACCCAGCTTCATGTCCAACTTAGCTGGGCGGCGCAGGACAACACTGTCCAAGTCGGACCAGTGCAAACAGTTGGTCAGTTGGATTGCTGAAGATAATGCTTCCAGTCAGTTAAGCACCACCCTCTCTTCCACCAAGTCCAGCCTCTGTAGCTAAGAGTCTGGTCAACCAAATCCTCTCTCTAATTATCCTTCCTCTCACCATGGAAAGGCTTGCCAAACAAGTGATCCCACACTTGGTTATTCCGAGGAGCTCTATCCAGTGGCACTATTACATTTGGCCCTAGCGCCCAGCACGCTTGAAGAGGGACCTGAGATATTGTGCCCTGATTCCCAACCTCTTGAGCCTTCACAGTCTCAAGAAGATGACGGTGGTGAACAGCAATCATTTGTTCACGAGGTGGATGATGATGAAACACAGTTACCAATCACTGAGGTTGTGGTTAGGTCAAGTCAGGAGGATGAGCAGAGTCAGGAAATGAAAGAGGAGGTGGTTGACGATGAGGTCACTGACCCCACATGGGAAGGTGAAAAGCTGAGCGATGAAAGCAGTACAGAGGGGGAGGAATCTGCAGCACCGCAACAGGCTGGAAGAGGCAGTGGGGTGCCAAAAGGGAGAAGTCAGCCCACATCAAACAGGCCCGCAACCATTACACCGAGCACCCCTATGTGTAAATCTACCTGGCCAAGGGGTAGGTGTTCCGGAGTATAGTGCTTTTTTGAAGAAAGTGCAGATGACTAAAAAGTGGGAGTTTGCAACCTGTGCCATATCAAAATGAGTCGGGGCGTGAACACTAGCAACCTCACCACCATTGGAGACAGTTGCCTCTGCTACAGAGGATAGTACCCATTGAAGTTTAATTTAATCTGTTCAGCGCAGATGGGCAGAAGAGGAGGAGGATGAGAAGATGGAGAGTCATCCTGATGTCGACATCAACGTCTTACTTGTTGGTACTCTGGCACACATGGCTAACTTCATTTTAGGCTGCCTTTTCAGCTACCCTCGCATTATATGCATTTTAGATAACACGGATTACTGGGTGTTCATCCTTCTAGACCCCCGCTACAAACAGAACTTCTCATCTCTCATTCCTCTGGTGGAGAGGATGAGCAAAATGGTGCAATGCCAGAAGATCCTTGTTGGAAATTTGCTCCAAAATTTTCCATCTGACAACACTTGCGGCAGAGTCCGTACTTCCTTAGGCAACCGAGGAAGGGAGACAAGGGGAAAACACAGCAGTTCCAACAAATGCAGAGCAACAGTCTCCAAGGCATGGGACACTTTCATGACACCCTGCCAGCAACCTCACCCTGATGCGCGGCCAAGTGGTACAAGGAGGGAAAAGATTTGGTAGATGGTGAAGGAATACATAGAAGACCGTGTCAGCATCCTAAATGATCCCTCAGTGCCTTACAACTACTGGGTGTCCAAGCTGGACACGTGGCACAAACTTGCTCTCTACGCCTTGGAGGTGCTGGCCTGCCTTGCCGCCAGCGTTTTGTCTGAGTTTGTATTTAGTGCTGCTGGAGGCATTATAACAGATAAGCGTATCCGCTTGTCCACTGGCAATGCTGACAGGTTGACTCAGATAAAAAGGAACAAGGCCTGGACTGCCCCTGACTTCTCAACTCCACTAGAGGAGAGCTGAGCTGATGATGAACATAAAGGCAATTTAAATCAATCATTTATAATGTACTCAATCTACTGTAGTGTATTCCCATGCACCTTTTCCACCACAAAAAAGAGTATTTGGTTGAATCTTGTTTTCTCCTCCTCCTCCTCCAGATTGTATATATTCCCTCAACTCAATTTTTTTTTATAGGGTCAGCTCACCAGCAGGCCCTTGCTCCTAATGTTTTAGAGGGTCAGCTCACCAGCAGGCCCTCGCCACTAATGTTTTAGAAGGTCAGTTCAGCAGCATGCCCTCGCCCCTAATGTTTTAGAGGGTCAGTTCAGCAGCAGGTCCTCGCCCCTAATGTTTTATAGGGTCAGTTCAGCAGCAGACCCTTGCCCCTAATGTTATAAAGGGTCAGCTCAGCAGCAGTCCCTCTCCCCTAATGTTTTAGAGGGTCAGCTCAGCAGCAGGCCCTTGCCCCTAATGTTTTAGATGGTCAGCTCAGCAGCAGGCCCTCACTTATAATGTTTTAGAGCATCAGCTCAGCAGCAGACCCTCTCATATAATGTTTTAGAGTGTCAGTTCACCAGCAGGCACTTACATATAATGTTTTAGAGCATCAGCTCAGCAGCAGGCCCTCACCCATAGTGTTTTAGAGTTTCAGTTCAGCAGCAGTCCCTCTCCCCTAATGTTTTAGAGGGTCAGCTCAGCAGCAGCCCTCGCATATAATGTTTTAACAGGGCCAGCTGACCAGCAGGCCCTCTCCCTTAATGTTTTAGAGGGTTAGCTTAGCAGCAGGCCCTCGCATATAATGTTTTACAGGGTCAGCTCACCAGCAGGCCCGCACCTAAAATGTTTTACTTGGTCAGCTCACCTGCAGGCCCGCAACTCAAATCTTTTACAGGGTCAGCTCACCTTCAGGCCCAAACGTAAAATCTTTTACAGGGTCAGCTTACCTGCAGGCCTGCAACTCAATGTGAATGAGGCCCTCCTTTATGTGATATACAGGTTGTATCAGAGTGCCTTTTCCTTGTTATTTTTGGCAGCACTTGCACTTTATATACAAGAAAATATACAGGAAAGAATGTTTTCAATACATTTTTCCTATAAAATTGATTTTTTACTTCAGTTTTGAGCGTAAAACCTTAATTAGATTGTGGGCCTGGTGATCAATTTAAGCCCTTTTAAGCTGCATCAGCATGGTGATAAAAAAGAGCATCAAGGTGACATGGTGTGGAGATGGCAGCATGAAGAGGCCACATAGTTCCACAATGACTAAGTCTGGATAAAAGACTAAAGCCACTGATTGCTTAGAAAGATGCAGATAGAAACAATTTGTGGAGCTGTATCACGGTCACCTGCAGATTAATGCAGACCAGGGCCATAGCTATAGGGGAAGCAGGGGAAGCTGCAGCTTTTGGGCCCTGACCCAGAAGGGGCCCATAAAGGAGGAGGAGGACTAAAGGATTTGGTCAGGGCCCTCTCAACAGTATTACACAATGAAATTAGATACAGTGACAGTATAGACAGTGTATAAAACTGATAAAACAGCTGCAGACCATGGTCTGAGAAAGCAATCTTTACTAGCCACATGAATGGGGATGGCATGAAAGGAAGGGGTCGCTAAAAAATTCCTGTGGGATGGGCCCTATTCAAAAATTTGCTGTGTGGCCCAGTCAATTCTAGCTATGTCACTGATGCAGCCCACAAAAGCAAGTTGGGTTTATCGATTACAAAACCTTAATTAAATTGTGTGCCTGTTGATTAGTTTAAGGCCTTTTAAGCAGCATCAGCAGCATGGTGATAAAAATGAGTGGCAAGGTGAAATGGTGTGGATATGGCAGTATGAGGAGGCCATATAGTGGCACAATTACTGAGTCTGAATAAAAGACTAAGGCCCCAGATTGTTTAGAAAGATGCAGATGGAAACAATCTGTAGATCTGTATCACGGTCACCAGCAGATTAATGCAGCCATCAAATTCAAGTTGGGTTTATCAGTTCCACCTCAGCTCACCAGCAGGCCTACACCTAAATTATTTTACTGGTTCAGCTCACCTGCAGGCCCGCAACTCGAAGATTTTACTGGGTCAGCTCACACGCAGGCCCGCTACTTAAATCTTTTACAGGGTCAGCTCACATGCAGGCCCTCGCATAGAACTTTTTAGGGGGTCATCTCAGCTGCAGGCCATCGCATAAAATGTTTTACAGGGTCAGCTCATCTGCAGGCACTAGCATATAATGTTTAACAGGGTCAGCTCACCAGCAGGGTCGAACCTAAAATCTTTTACAGAGTCAGCTCACCTTCAGACCCGCAACTCAAATCTTTTACAGGGTCAGCTCACCTGCAGGCTCGCAACTAATGCTGCCTTGCTTTGAAGTAGTAGCTGTAGCCATTTATCAGGCTCCCTCTCCGGCATGGAACCCTGATTCCCTGTTACCCATGATCATCATGGTAGGCGCATAAAAGAACATCGAAAGTTGATAGGGAAGATATCCAAATGGGTCGTGGACGTAACGGTGACGCGCAATCAGGCAGAAGTTATCTAGAGTCAACAAAGCAGCAGCAGGGCCTCTCCTATATAACGTTTCCTCATCCAAAATACCACAATGAGATTCCCTGTAATTTGTTATTACTCATTCCAATAACAGGGCATCTTAAGAGTCCTGTATTGTTATTTATCATCACTACCTGAGTCGGGAGTGCGTAATTGCCGCAAGCCTCCTGCCTTCCTTCGATTTTTCTGCTTTAATAACTTGACCCACCCTCTCCACCCGATCAGATTTCAGCCATTAACCTCCCTTGGATGTGGTATCCATTTCTCAAACTCCCTCTCCGGCAGGGAACCCTGATTCCCCGTTACCCATGATCACCATGGTAAACGCAGAAAAGAACATGGTAAATGTTGATAGGGCAGACATCCGAATGGATCGTCGCCATCACGGGGACGTGCAATAGCCCGGAGGTTATCTAGAGTCACTAATGCGGTACCAGGCCCTCGCCCCTAATGTTTTAGATCGTCAGATCAGCAGGCCCTTGCTCCAGATGTTTTTGAGGGTCACCAGCAGGCCATCAATCATAATTTTTCAAGGCTGTGTATGATGCCCTTCTTTATGTGTAAGAAAGGGTGTATTGGAGTGACGGTTCCTTGTAATTTTTGGCAGCCCTTTCACTTAGTGCATATGCTTTATGAGTGTAGGAATCCCACTACATAAACAATTGTACCAGAATGTAAAGTGATGCCCTCCTTTATGTGATATACAGGTTGCATCGGAGTACCTCTTGTAATTTTAATGCAGAACTTTCACTTTATATACAATTGAATATACAGGAAAGAATGTTTCTTAACATTTTTTGGGGGATTTTGTGCGTATTTTTGTCATTCTGTAAAAGTGGCATATGTCTCGGATAACATGGTTCCCAGCAGCGACCTGAGAGTCCAAGATGCATCCAGACATCGCCCCCATGGTGTTTTCGATCCATTTCAGTGGTGTTTCTGTCACTTTCTGACCTTTTCCGATGGACCAAGCACCCTCCCCTCTTCAGAGCAGGGGGTGCCTGGTTATCTCCCATTGACTTCCATTATACTCGGGTGCTCGGCTGAGCGCACAAATATAGCAATGTGTTCGGGCCGAACATCCGAATACTTTGGTGCTCGATCATCACTACAGTTCTTCAATCAAATTTTATTATATTTTCCAATGATGTTCATGAACAAGATCTATCACCTCTGACAACTTGTGATGACACAGCTTTCCTGAGCACAGATTTTGACTAAGGCCTCATGCACACGACCGTTGTTTCGTTCCGTGTCCGTTGTTCCGTTTTTTGTGATTTTCAGCGGACCCATTGACTTTCAATGGTTCCGTTGAAAAATCGGCTAAAGGCACCGTTTGGCATCCGCGTCTGTGATCCGTGGTTCCAGTCCGTCAAAAAAATATGACCTGTCCTATTTTTTACGCGGACAACGGTTCGCGGACCCATTCAAATCAATGGGTCTGCGAAAATCGCGGATGCGCAACCGTTTGTCATCCGCATCTGCGTCCGTTTTATTAATCTTTTTCATGGCAAAACTGTCTGCCAGATTTGAGCCCAATAAAAAAAAAATAAAAAAATGTCAATACAGGAAGGAAGCTTCAGGTCATAGGTTAGCACATTGCAGTTTACTACTGACCTGTGGTGATTGTGGTTCTGTGTAGTTTGCTGTTGATTTGCTTGGCAAAAATTGTGACCATGCCAAAGTGGAACGTAGAAAAGCTCATAACTTTGGTACAGGAGAGGCCTGAGTTATGGGACAGCAGGCTCAACGTCTATCAAGACAGAGTCCGCAAGGAGGTCTCGTGGGAGAAAGTGGCCCGTTCCATGAGGCGATTGGAATGGCAAAAAGCCGATGCCAGAGGCCGGGCAGATTTAGGTAAGTGCCAGCAATGTCATTGCACTATCCTGGTCCCTGTCTAGTCACTATTGAACTTGCTATTAATTACATGATGTCTAAATAACTGCATACGAGCGTGGAACACTGAGGTGAGCGTGGAACACGGAGGTGAGCGTTCCACGGTATCCCAGCCTGGCATCCTCTTTTGTTGCTATGATGCGGTGTGCTTTTTGTCGACCCTGAAGAACAGTCAGACACTGGTATAGTTCATACGAGTGTATTACGGTACTGCAGTGGCGGCACTAGGTGCACGGCGTCCTAGCAACCAATAATGACATGAACTCCTGTTCTCACCACGATTCTAGGCCGTGATACTGCGGAACGCTTAGCTCCATGTTCCTAAACATTTTTTTTTTTTAATTCACCTCCCTTATATTATATATGCCTATATATAGATTTTACATTTTAATTAATTCTATAAAATATACCCTACTCCTACTATTGGGTGTTTTTTAAATGCCCGGCCCTAGCTATGATACTGTATAAACTGTAGTAATAGATACTATGCATGTGCACCTGCTAGTTGGTGGCACTTGTTCTAGTTTAAATTGCGTATGCAATAGTTGATACTTAACGCATATTGTGCATTAATTTACATACCAATGCCTAGCACGATTATTCCCTGGCTTCATGAACGTTTTAATTAGTATATCCAAACTGGCAGTACTGTAGCATGTGTTCTATTTTTATTCATTTTGGATGAATTATCCTCAGGTTGCAGCTTTTTTTGGGAAAATTTTTTATAAAGAAATTTAAAAAAGGTCAATTTTATAAACATGACAAAGTCTAAACTTGAAATATTTTATTTTACAAATAGTGAAACAAAGACCCGGTGGAACAGCTGCCGGGATCAGTTTCGCCGGGAACTGAATAAATGGGGACGAAGGGGCGATGGGGGTGCCCGAAAAAGGCCATACATATACACCGCGCATAAACATAAATTTAATATATGATTATCTATAATGTTTCCATACAGTACTGTCGTGAAACTCCGGCAGTTTTCTCACCGGAAAGCAGCCCCACACATCCCCAAGCTGAGGAGACCCGACAACCACCTCTGGAGCCGCCAACCCTTTCACAGGGATACCACCCAGCAGCCTCAGCCAAGGCGTCGACGCAATGACCCTCAGGCTTCCTCGGCCCCAGATACTAGGGAACAAATAGACGCAAGAGTAATTGAATTCCTGGCCAAGAGGAGGAGTGAGGGACAGGAAGAAGCAGTGGTGAGGGGGCTGGGTCCTTTACTCAGGGGCTGTCATGGTCTTACCTCCTTGCTGTTCCCTTCGTTTGACATGTGCTGGCGGCCATCTTGGTTTCTGGGTTTTCTTGTAGCCTCCCACCCTGCGGCTCCTCCTTCCCACTGGGAGGAGCTGGATGCCCAGCTCATATATATAGGAGGTCTGTGGCTTCAGTTCCTTGCTTGGTCCTCCTGTGTTCACATGCTTCCAAGACTGCTGCTGCTTCTGGTTCCTGATCCTGGCCTCGTCTGACTACCCCGTTGGTTCCTGATTCCGGCTTCGTCTGACTACCCCGTTGGTTCCTGATTCCGGCTTCGTCTGACTACCCCGTTGGTTCCTGTTCCTGGCTTCGTCTGACTACCCCTCTGGTTCCTGACCTCTGTCTCCGCAAGACCCTGCTTCGGTTTAGCCATCCGTTCGGACTTTGCTTACGGCTTGCTCTTCAATAAAACCTTCTTATTTTCCACTTATCTCTTGTTGTACGTCTGGTTCATGGTTCCATGACATTAGGACCAAGCCATGAATTCTGACGGTACAGGGCCACCCTCGCTACCTACGCTGGTTGCCAGACTTGATCAGCAGGATCACCTGTTGGGTCGGTTCGCTGTGGCATTGCAAACCCTGCTTGAACGCACGGCTCATTTAGCTTCCGTTGCCGATGGGTCGGTTGTCGCTCCTGGGCCCGCTCCTACTGCCGCTCCGGTTGTTGCGCCAGAGTCTACCCTGACACCTGTTGCTGCGCCTGTGGTGTTTCAGGGTATGACCGGTTCTGCCCCCCTTCCACAGCGCTTTGGGGGAGAGCCAACTCAGTGCCGAGGTTTCCTTAACCAGGTGGGCATTTACTTCGAGTTGCTGCCACATGCCTTTCCTACTGAGAGATCAAGGGTGGGCTTCTTGATCTCGCTGCTCTCGGACAAGGCCTTGGCCTGGGCCAGCCCTTTATGGGAGAACAACAATCCGGTGGTTGCCGAGTTTTCCGGTTTTGTTGCTTCTCTTCGGAAGGTATTCGATGTGCCGGCTCGTGCTGCCTCTGCTGCGAAGCTCCTTATGTCCATCAGACAGGGTTCACGATCCGTAGCTGAATACGCCATTGAGTTTCGTACCCTGGCAGCAGAGGTGGGCTGGAATAATGAGGCTCTGGTCGCTGCTTTCTCTCATGGTCTCTCGGATGCCTTGAAGGATGAGGTTGCAGCTAAGGACCTACCAGTGGAGCTCGAGTCTCTTATTTCTTTCCTGATTTTGATTGACACCAGACTCAGGGAGAGACCTTCCTTTAAGGAGAGCCTGCGGAGGTCTCCTAACAGATTGGCGCCTACGTTTGCTGTCCCACCCGTGCCTCCCACTCCTCCCACGCCTCCTGGGGATGACTTGTCTGGGGGTGAACCCATGCAGCGGGGGTTTGCTCGCCTGTCTGAGGGGGAGAGGGTACTCCGGAGATGCGAGGGCCGATGCATGTACTGTGGTCTCGGTGGGCATTTTCGGTTGGCATGTCCGAACCGTCCGGGAGAACGCTCGCACCTGAGGTCCTGTCGGGGGCAGATCTTGGGTGGAGTCTCCTCGTCCCCGGTTTCCCGTGTTGACAAACCACTGATCACGGTTGTCCTCTCCTGGGTCGGGGGCTCGGTGACGACCCAGGCGTTGGTGGACTCTGGTGCTGGTGGTTTGTTCATTGATAGAGTGTTCGTTGCCGCCAATTCCATTCCTCTGCAGCCTCGAGGTTCCCCACTGGCTCTTGAGGCGATAGACGGCAGACCCCTTCTGCCGCCACACGTGACTCATGAGACCCTTCCAGTGGGGATAGCCATTGGTGCCGTTCACAGAGAGTCGGTCTGTCTCCAGGTTATTTCGTCTCCACACTACTCGGTGGTCTTGGGGTACCCCTGGCTCCAGAAGCATAATCCGACTTTCGATTGGAGATCGGTCGAGATCCTCTCGTGGTCACCGCAGTGTGGGGCTAGTTGCATCCATGGGCCTGTCAAGTTGCTGTGTACTTCCTCGGACTCTCTGTTGCCTCCTGAATACGAAGAGTACCGGGATGTATTCGATAAGGTGCGCGCGGTTGCCCTACCTCCGCACCGCCCATACGATTGTGCCATAGAGTTACAATCCGGTGCCGTTCCTCCTCGTGGCAAAGTCTATCCACTGTCGGTAGCGGAGAATGAGGCCATGGAGGAGTACGTGAGGGAGGCGCTTTCACGCGGACACATTCGCAAATCCTCGTCCCCGGCAGGGGCTGGATTTTTCTTTGTGAAAAAGAAGGGCGGCGAGTTGAGGCCTTGCATCGATTACAGGGGTCTCAATCGCATCACGATCAAGAACGCTTACCCGATACCCTTGATTTCCGAGCTGTTCGATCGCCTCAAAGGGGCCACGGTCTTTACCAAACTCGACCTGAGGGCGGCATATAACCTGGTAAGGATCAAGGCGGGCGATGAGTGGAAGACCGCGTTTAACACCAGGACCGGTCATTATGAATCCTTGGTTATGCCCTTTGGGTTGTGCAATGCGCCCGCAGTCTTCCAGGAATTCATCAACGATGTTTTCCGTGACCTGTTGCAGCAGTGTGTGGTGGTCTATTTGGATGACATCTTGGTATATTCTGCATCCATGGAGGCCCACATTCTGGATGTCAGACGAGTGTTGCAACGCTTACGAGAGAACAAGCTGTTCGGTAAGCTTGAGAAATGCGAATTTCACCGATCCCAGGTAACCTTCTTAGGTTACATCATTTCCGCTGAGGGGTTCTCCATGGATCCTGAGAAGGTTTCGGCTGTCTTACAGTGGCCCCAGCCCAGTGGGCTTCGTGCCCTGCAGCGCTTTTTGGGCTTCGCCAATTATTATCGGAAGTTCATCAGGGACTTTTCCATGCTAGCCAAGCCTCTCACGGATCTGACCAGGAAGGGCAGTAATCCTCAGGTCTGGCCGCTCGAGGCCATCCGAGCTTTTGAGGCTCTAAAGTCCGCCTTTGTGTCGGCTCCGATTCTGTCGCATCCCAACCCTGGGTTGCCTTTTGTCCTCGAGGTGGACGCGTCTGAGACGGGAGTAGGCGCCCTCCTGTCTCAGCGTAGAACACCAGAGGGTCCTCTGCTTCCTTGTGGGTTTTACTCCCGGAAACTGTCTTCCGCGGAGTGCAACTATCAGATTGGTGACAGGGAGTTATTGGCCATCGTGCAGGCTCTTAAAGAATGGAGGCACTTGCTCGAGGGCTCGGTGGTTCCGGTTCTCATCCTGACGGACCACAAGAATCTGACCTACCTCTCTGAGGCCAAGAGATTGACACCACGTCAGGCCAGATGGGCTCTGTTCTTGTCACGTTTTAATTACGTGGTCTCCTACCTACCCGGCTCCAAGAACATCAGAGCGGATGCCTTATCACGGCAGTACTCCGAGCTGTCCGGGGAGGAGTCGATTCCGACTACGGTCATACCCCCGAATCAGATCCTGGCCGCTATTCGCACCAGCCTGACTTCTCCTCTGGGTGAGCAGATTTTGGTGGCTCAATCTGGTGCTCCCTCTGGGAGACCCAACGGCAGATGTTTTGTGCCTGAGGAGTTGCGCACTCGGTTGTTGCGAACCTACCATAACTCCAAGGCCGCGGGGCACCCTGGAAAGAATCAGCTGTCCTGGGCGGTTTCACGTCTGTTCTGGTGGCCTTCTCTACGTTCCGACATCGCCGCATATGTAGCGGCATGCTCCGTTTGTGCCCAGAGTAAGTCCCCTCGGCACCTTCCTTTGGGCCTTTTGCAACCCATAGCCACCGGGGAGCGTCCATGGTCACACCTGGGGATGGATTTCATTGTGGACCTCCCTGCATCCCGAGGCCATACGGTCATTCTCATGATTGTGGATCGGTTTTCCAAAATGTGCCACTGTGTTCCTCTCAAGAAGTTACCCTCTGCACAAGAGTTGGCCTCGATTTTTGCCAGGGAGGTCTTCCAGTTGCACGGTTTGCCCAAGGAGATTGTGTCGGATCGGGGGAGTCAGTTTGTGTCCAGGTTCTGGCGCGCCTTTTGCTCCCAGTTGGGGATTCATCTCTCTTTCTCCTCGGCCTACCACCCTCAGTCCAATGGGGCCGCAGAACGATCCAATCAGGCCTTGGAGCAATTCCTTCGTTGCTATGTCTCCGATCACCAAGACAATTGGGTTGACCTCCTGCCTTGGGCTGAGTTTGCCAGGAACACGGCGGTGAACTCTTCCTCTGGGACGTCTCCCTTCATGGCCAATTATGGGTTCCAACCTGCCGTGTTACCGGAGGTATTCTCTCCCCAGGATATTCCGGCTGTGGAGGATCACCTTTCCGTCCTACGTGCTTCTTGGGTACAGATCCAGAGGTCCCTTGAGGTCTCTGCGCAGCGCCAGAAACTCCAGGCTGATCGCAGACGAGCGCCCGCTCCTTCCTACCAGGTCGGAGACCGCGTATGGTTGTCCACCCGCAACCTCAACCTTCGAGTGCCAACTCCCAAGCTGGCGCCTCGCTTTGTTGGTCCCTTCCGAGTGCTTCGCAGGGTAAACCCGGTAGCCTATGCCCTTGCGCTTCCTCCTGGCATGCGGATCTCCAACGTGTTTCATGTCTCCCTGTTGAAGCCACTGGTGTGTAATCGTTTCACTTCCTCGATTCCTCGGCCTCGTCCGGTCCAAGTGGGCAATCGTGAGGAGTATGAGGTGAGCAATATCCTGGACTCACGCCTGGTCCGCGGCCGGGTGCAGTTTTTGGTCCATTGGCGTGGTTATGGTCCAGAGGAGCGTTCCTGGGTTCCCTCCGCAGATGTCCATGCTCCTGTCTTGCTCCGAGCCTTCCACGCACGCTTCCCTCAGAAACCGTTCCTTACTCCGCGGAGGAGGGGCCCTTGAGGGGGAGGTACTGTCATGGTCTTACCTCCTTGCTGTTCCCTTCGTTTGACATGTGCTGGCGGCCATCTTGGTTTCTGGGTTTTCTTGTAGCCTCCCACCCTGCGGCTTCTCCTTCCCACTGGGAGGAGCTGGATGCCCAGCTCATATATATAGGAGGTCTGTGGCTTCAGTTCCTTGCTTGGTCCTCCTGTGTTCACATGCTTCCAAGACTGCTGCTGCTTCTGGTTCCTGATCCTGGCCTCGTCTGACTACCCCGTTGGTTCCTGATTCCGGCTTCGTCTGACTACCCCGTTGGTTCCTGATTCCGGCTTCGTCTGACTACCCCGTTGGTTCCTGTTCCTGGCTTCGTCTGACTACCCCTCTGGTTCCTGACCTCTGTCTCCGCAAGACCCTGCTTCGGTTTAGCCATCCGTT
Organism: Bufo gargarizans; assembly: GCF_014858855.1. Classification (NCBI taxonomy): domain Eukaryota; kingdom Metazoa; phylum Chordata; class Amphibia; order Anura; family Bufonidae; genus Bufo; species Bufo gargarizans. Next base: position 413,823,826 of record NC_058081.1, on the reverse strand, counting down.
CGGACTTTGCTTACGGCTTGCTCTTCAATAAAACCTTCTTATTTTCCACTTATCTCTTGTTGTACGTCTGGTTCATGGTTCCATGACAGGGGAGTCCCTGCCCACAGATTGAGCCCTTGCGTAGCTGGTATTGCCATGGTAATAGAGATGTTCTCCTCCCCCTACGAGGAAGATATTGTGTCGGAGATCTTCAACGTGAGACGCAGGATACTTTCTGCACACTCTCAACAGGTTTCCGGCCAAAGCCAACCCCAACCCCATGGCCCACCTGTACCTGGCCCATCTTACCAGGTGGCCCCGGAAACCAGCCGGCTAGCTTCCCAATACTATCCACAGGCTGCCACCTATGCCACTGCCCCACTGCCACAGCAACAGCAGAGGCCTGGCAGTTCTTTCCAGCCTGGTCCCTTCACCAGGGATTTGTTCGACCTTTAATTTGGTATTCAAGTGCATTTTGTTGTTATTTATTGAATATTTTCTTTGGCTAATTTGTGCCAGCATACTTTTTGTAAAATGTTTTTGGAGACCTTTGGTTTCGTTCATTTAAAAAATAGTCCAAAACAATGTGTCTTGAATTTATTTTTAAAGCCTAACAAAATGTGATGGTAACCAAAACCTATAAAACTATGGGATGTAGCTTTACAAACTACTCAACCATTTTTGAATGGAGAAGTAGCAATACAAATTAGATAGGGCAGTGATGGCTAACCTTTGCACTCCAGCTGGGAACGAATTTCAACTCCCATCATGCTCTATTTATTTCTATCGTGTTTGTAATAAATCAACGAAGCAAGGTAGGCATCTTGGGAGTTGTAGTTTTAACCCAGCTGGAGTGCCAAGGTTAGCCATCACTGATCTAGACCTTTTTACTAGGTGTTGGTACCAACATCTGTTTGTACGGGGAGCAATGGAAAAAAATAATAGATGAGAGTAGAATGCACAAATGGCCAAACATACCTTTTCTAAAAATTTTGGTTGGTGAGAAATATAAGATTATTCTAATGTTTGAACTGAAAACCTATTGGCTATGTGCATTTTCAACCAACAACACTTACAATTGTTTCTTTGGGTTGCAAAAAAGCATATCATGTTTGAGGAATACATGTAGAATGTGACAGTTTAAATTGCTAAATTTCAGATAGTTTACAAATATAAAACATTCAAATTTAAAAAGACACTTCCAAAAGACACAAACAATACTTGTAGTAGTAAAACAAGTTTATTTTACATGGTGACGGCCACTTATTAAAAAACATTTTTAGAGGTATTAGAAAGTCTTTAGAAACATACAGCAAATCCATTAATGATGTTTCTAAAATTTAAAAACAAAACATCTTGTTTTGGTAAAAAAAAGATTGATTAGCTTTTAGTTCCAAAAAACCTCAGCCCGCAAGCCCACGTCAAGGGTCCTCATTGTCTTGCGAGTCCCTACACTCAACTATGTCTAAAATTACATAAGCTATCTGGAAAACAAAAAACAAAACTAACGAGCACAGAAGAAATCAAACACTGCCACGAATTGCGTCCCTCTGCCATGGCAAAGACCCCACTGGGCTTAAAAGGTAGTCTGCATAGAGTTCTCGAACTGCAATGCCTGCAGTCCTAGGTTGTCTATGCAGCGTCCGATCCAAGCCCAAATCTGCTGACGCGGGCAAATCTTCCATGTCAACAGAAGAGGAAGCCTTGTGAATCCTGGTGAAGTTGTGTAGAACAACACAAGCTTGAATCACCAGGGTAGCATTCTCTGGATCCATCTGTATGGATGACAAAAACACCCTCCATTTGCTAGAGAGTATTCCGAAAGTGCACTCAACATACCGACGGGCACGAGTCAACCGGTAGTTGAAAATACGCCTCCTGACATCCAAACCACGCTTTGGAAAGGGCCGCAAAACATGGTGAGTTAATGCAAACCCTTCATCCACCACAATGACAAATGGAGTCGGCAGACCAGCAGATCCGGGCAGTCTTCTGGACTTGGGCAGGGCAAGCTGGTTGGCATGAAGCCGATCACCCATTCTAGAAGAACTAAAGATGCGCCCATCAGCAGTGCTTCCATAGGCCCCGATATCAAGCATTATAAACTGGTAGTTACTGTCAGCAACAGCCATCAGCACTACCGAAAAATATTGTTTATAATTGAAGAATCAGGACCCTGAGTGTGGCGGCTTCTTCACACGGATGTGCTTGCCATCCATTGCCCCGATGCAGTTTGGAAACTGCGCAGAATTTTGGAAGCCCTCAGTGATACGAAGCCAATCGTCCAGCTTGGGCTGCGGCATCACCATCTCTCGGAGTTGCTGCCAGATGACCTGGCAAGTGTGTCGGACAATCTGAGAGATCGTCGAGGTTCCTAAAAGAAACTCAAAATGCAGGGATGCAAATGAGTTCCCCGTTGCAAGGAATCTGTGGAAAAATGGAAAGAAAAAAAATCTGAAAGCAGCAAATCAAAGGGAACATCAGATACATGAATGACATATAATTTTGTACACCAGATAAGATTTTAAAGACCATTGTGGACAAAACAAAAAAAATTAAGCAAAACATTAGGGGCTACGAGCAAAACACTACCAGCTATTGGGGTGTGGGCAGTACGACCAGAACTAAGTTACAACTACTGTCTTTAACCCCTTTGAAATGTTGTACGTTATTGGCAACTTAAAACTTATGTGAACATTAGGCATGATGAGGACGAAAGATGAAAATCACAGGGTTTTGCCACAACCTCAAACACACCAAATAGGGTACAGACTGGCATATAGGCTTCAAGCAGGGTGGTGCACGCAGCTAGGGATCCTGACTGTGGGTCCAAAAGCTTAAAGACACTACAATAATCTGATGCAGTCCCCAATATAGTTTGTTAAAAAATGGTGATTTAGTCACTCACACAGCCAGGATACAGGCTGCTGTAACCTGGCTGCCAGACTGAGCCAAAAATCCATTTTGTCACAAACTATACAGGCGAGTGCTGTGGATTATTGTAGTGTCTTGAGGACGCTAGTGGAACCAAAGTTTGAAACTTGCACATACGAATAGACAACCTTCAATATTTGGGTGTTATGTGTCAGGGATTAACGGTTATTACAACCAAAAACTAACAAAAAAATACTACAAAACATGGCAAAAGAAAGGTTACTTCAGCAAACAGAAGCACATGTCTAACAGTAGCCATTTTAAAAAACATTTTCCTCCTGACAGAAGCACGGCACATTACTGTTGAAGCTTGATAAATTATATATTGCTTGCCTCAACGTGACAATGAGCCTTTCCTCAGGAGAAATGCTGCGTCTCATATTGGTGTCCATGAAGGTAAGGACAGTACGTAGAGACGACAGCAAGCGATCAAATGTATTGACTGACATCCTGCAGAAGGAGAAAAACTTCTCTGGATGCAGCCGCAGATCTTTGTAGAGGGAATGAAAGTGTCCTTTCCGGTAACGTTGCAAAACAATCGGATGGACCCAAAATTGACGCCTTCTACTAGGTTCCTCAGGCAACAAAGGAGTGCGCGGTCCCCATCGCCGAGAAACAAGCCAATGCATTAAGACCTCGTCCTCAGATGCATCATCCATGGTGAAATTGCAAAGAAAAGCAACCAAAATCACCTCTGTACTCTGTGAAGACTACAGAAAATGGCCACAAAACCAAACTCAGATGCACTTCATTTATAACAGTATCCTGGGTGGAGTTATTAAAATTTCATTTTTTTAACCATTCCTTCTTTAATGATGGTCCGCCAAAAAATCGGAAATACGGACACACGGAAACACAACGGAAGAAAAGACGGACACGGATCACGGAACAACGGAACCCTGTTTTGCGGACCGAGAAAAATACTGTTGTGTGCATGAGGCCTAACAAACATATCAGGAATTCCTTGGTCTTCAGAAGCACCTGTGAACCGCTGTAACTTCTTCTTTGTCATTCCCATTCTTTATCACCAGTTATAATTTGGTAGAACTTTATAAGGAATTTTAAGTAACTGTCCATCCAGCCTCATATAAAGAATTTCACGCTCTTAGCATGATTGTTGACAATCAAGTAAAATGAATGTCGTCTTTTAAAGGGATTCTGTCATCAGAAATAAGTCCTATAATCGAAACATATGGCGATGTCCCTAGTAATACACTGAATCCTAAAGTGACTTTATCAAATGCTCCTGTGGCTCTATAATCATAAAAAAGAGGTTTATATCACCTGTCACTCACTTCAAAATGTGTCCAAGGGGAGTCTCATGATGAAAGGTGCCCGGCTGCAGCCATCTCGTTTAGGTGCCCAGCGCCGCCTTCTGAAGTGAAATCGCCACCCTCCCTTTCATTAGATCCGCCTACCTCAGTTCATGTACCTCGCTAACATCCGTTCGCTTCAGCCAGATCCCTATACCTAGTGCGCACACACAGGATCTGGCTGGGGCGAGCGGTCGTTGGAGAGGCGGCGATTAACTGAGGTAGGCAGATATAATAAAAGGGACGGCGGCGATTTCAGTTTCGAGGGCGGAGCTGGGCACCTAAACGAGATGGCTGCAGCCGGGCACCTTTCACCATGAGACGTCCCCTTGGACACATTTTGAAGTGAGTGACAGGTGATATAAACCTCTTTTTTATGATTATAGAGCCACAGGAGCATTTGATAAAGTCACTTTAGGATTCAGTGTATTGCAAGGGACATCACCATATGTTTAGGTTATAGGACTCATTTCTGATGACAGACTCCCTTTAACAAAGCATTTAGCTTTAGTATCACAAGTAGCAGATTCATGAACTTCACAGAGGTGTTTATGGCAATCCAATGGAATAGCTTTTTCAGGAAAAAAAAAAAAAAACACCCTAGGCCATACACTAGGCCGTACATAGGCGCTAAATATCTCACTTCTGGAACCCTAACTATTCTAACTCTAAATCACTTACTGAAGCTCTCCAGCACTCGCTCTCCTTGAGCTCAATTCTCCATTTTGGATGCCAGTCCTTCTGTCACAGACCTCTTTTCTGCGTGGACAGAACTTTCTTTCTATGAACTATACCTCTGGAGTTGTCTATGGACAGGTGTGCTTCAGGTACTCTTCACCCTTGACTTGGGTCACTCTCCAGTGCCCCTTATCTTCACACCTTTCCCAGAATATGACACAGATTTGTTTACCTCCAAGTCTTTTCCTGGGACTCTGTGCACATCAGTCTTTATGTTTATAGACTTCATGAATGTCGCAGTCTCTAGAAAACATTACATTTTCTTTTGACTTTAGTCTTGATTGAAGATATTTTCTCCTTTCCTATTACTACACCAAAGTTGGTGATTATAGCTAACCTATATTATCACAGTGTACCATACCATTCATTTATTACCATATTATATTTCAACATAATATAAATGTTTATATATTATTGAAAATATTATCCTAATACAAAATCCTTTATGTAAGTGTAGCCTTTTTATCTTTATTCCTTCAGGCATATATCTTTGTGTATGTTTGTGGGATTTTTATAAATAAAAATTATATTGATTAATTTTATTGTCCACACAAAATATTTCTTTCTACAGTAAAACCAAATCTTTACCTTTTTTAATAAAGTAATATTCTGCTTAAGATATATTTACTCTATTAAATATTATTGTATACTTCTTCTTTAAAATATAGATAAACCTTTGTTTAGAAAAGCAACAAATCTGTATTAACATAATTAGTGTTTAGCAAACCGATCTGTAAAGTTCGGGTTCGTACCGTACTTTAGGATTTTTGAACCCCGGACTTTTCATTAAAAGTTTGGGTTTGGGTTCGGTGTTCAGTGATTTAGTGGTGCTTTTTGAAAAGCTTGGCTGTGATTGGCCAGTGCAGCATGTGACCCAGCCTCTATATAAGCTGGAGTCACGTAGCACTACACATCACTCTGCTCTTTCTAGTGTAGGGAGAGGATGCTGCTGCTGTGAGGGAGAGAATAGGAAAGAATCTATAATCAGAAGTGCTTGCTAACTCAGCGATCCACATAGATTTTGTTTTGTGGGTGCAGTGCACAATCTTTTTACCCTGCCCTGAGCCCAGTGACACAGAAAAATAACTTTTATCTATCTGTTAGTTAGGTAGGCATCGGCAACCATTTTATGCAAGTTCAGTGCACCAGTACAGCATATGTGCAATTGTGACAGTCAAATACAAGCTTGAAATATTGGAAATATAATCTGAGTTTAACCACCTCAGCCCCCCTAGCTGAAACACCCTTAATGACCAGGCCACTTTTTACACTTCTGCACTACACTACTTTCACCGTTTATTGCTCGGTCATGCAACTTACCACCCTAATGAATTTTACCTCCTTTACCTCCTTTTCTTCTACCATTTGGTGGTATTTCATTGCTGCTGACATTTTTACTTTTTTTGTTATTAATCGAAATTTAACGGGTTTTTTTGCAAAAAAATGAAATTTTTCACTTTCAGTTGTAAAATTTTGCAAAAAAAAAATGACATCCATATATAAATTTTTCACTAAATTTGTTGTTCTACATGTCTTTGATAAAAAAAAAATGTTTGGGTTAAAAAAAATGGTTTGGGTAAAAGTTATAGTGTTTACAAACTATGGTACAAAAATGTGAATTTCCACTTTTTGAAGCAGCTCTGACTTTCTGAGCACCTGTCATGTTTCCTGAGGTTCTACAATGCCCAGACAGTAGAAAAACCCCACAAATGACCCCATTTTGGAAAGTAGACACCCTAAGGTATTCGCTGATGGGCATCGTGAGTTCATCGAACTTTTTATTTTTTGTCACAAGTTAGCGGAAAATTATGATTTTTTTCTTTTTTTTTCTTACAAACTCTCATATTCCACTAACTTGTGACAAAAAATAAAAACTTCCATGAACTCACTATGCCCATCATGAAATACCTTGGGGTGTCTTCTTTCCAAAATGGGGTCACTTGTGGGGTAGTTATACTGCCCTGGCATTTAAGGGGCCCAAATGCGTGAGAAGTAGTTTGAAATCAAAATCTGTAAAAAATGGCCTGTGAAATCAGAAAGGTGCTCTTTGGAATGTGGGCCCATTTGCCCACCTAGGCTGTAAAAAAGTGTTACACATGTGGTATCGTCATACTCAGGAGAAGTTGGAGAATGTGTTTTGGCGTGTATTTTTACATATACCCATGCTGGGTGGGAGAAATATCTTGTTAAAATGCCAACTTTGTATAAAAAAATTGTAAAAGTTGTCTTTTGCCAAGATATTTCTCTCACCCAGCATGGGTATATGTAAAATGACACCCCAAAACACATTTTACAACTTCTCCTGAGTACGGAAATACCACATGTGTAACACTTTTTTGCAGCCTAGGTGGGCAAATGGGCCCACATTCCAAAGAGCACCTTTCTGATTTCACAGGCCATTTTTTACAGATTTTGATTTCAAACTACTTCTCACGCATCTGGGCCTCTAAAATGCCAGGGCAGTATAACTACCCCACAAGTGACCCCATTTTGGAAAGAAGACACCCCAAGGTATTTCATGATGGGCATAGTGAGTTCATGGAAGTTTTTATTTTTTGTCACAAGTTAGTGGAATATGAGAGTTTGTAAGAAAAAAAAATCTGCATTTTCCGCTAACTTGTGACAAAAAATAAAAAATTCTAGGAACTTTCCATGCCCCTCACAAAATACCTTCGGGTGTCTTCTTTCCAAAATGGGGTCTCTTGTGGGGTAGTTATACTGCCCTGGCATTTTAGGGGCCCAGATGCGTGAGAAGTAGTTTGAAATCAAAATCTGTAAAAAATGGCCTGTGAAATCCGAACGTGCTCTTTGGAATGTGGGCCCCTTTGCGCCCCTAGGCTGCAAAATAGTGTCACATATGTGGTATCACCGTTCTCAGGAGAAGTAGGGGAATGTGTTTTGGGGTGTCATTTTACATATACCCATGCTGGGTGAGAGAAATATCTCAGCAAAAGTCAACTTTTCCCATTTTTTTATACAAAGTTGGCATTTGACCAAGATATTTCTCTCACCCAGCATGGGCATATGTAAAATGACACCCCAAAACACATTCCCCAACCTCTCCTGAGTACGGTGATACCACATGTGTGACACTTTTTTGCAGCCTAGGGGCGCAAAGGGGCCCAAATTCCTTTTAGGAGGGGATTTTTAGATATTTGGATCCCAGACATCTTCTCACACTTTTGGGCCCCTAAAAAGCCAGGGCAGTATAAATACCCCACATGTGACCCCATTTTGGAAAGAAGACACCCCAAGGTATTCAATGAGGGGCATGCCGAGTTCATAGAAAAGAAAATTGGGGGCACAAGTTAGCGGAAATTGATTATGTTTTGTTTTTTTCTCACAAAATCTCCCTTTCCGCTAACTTGAGACCAAAATTTCAATCTTTCATGGACTCAATATGCCCCTCAGCGAATACCTTGGGGTGTCTTATTTCCAAAATGGTGTTATTTGTGGGGTGTTTTTACTGCCCTGGCATTTGAGGGTCTCCACAATCATTACATGTATGGCCAGCATTAGGAGTTTCTGCTATTCTCCTTATATTGAGCATACGGGTAGCGAGATTTATTTTTTCCGTTCAGCCTCTGGGCTGAAAGAAAAAATGAATGGCACAGATTTCTTCATTCGCATCGATCAATGTGGATGAAAAAATCTCTGCCCAAAAAAAAAAGAGGAGGGGAAAGGCGTCTGCCAGGACATAGGAGCTCCGCCCAACATCCATACCCACTTAGCTCGTATGCCCTGGCAAGCACGATTTCTCCATTCACATCAATCGATGTGGATGAATAAATCATTGCCGGGATTTATTTATTTTTATATACAAAGTGTTTGCCAAAGCATATGAACACCGCCACCTCCTCAGCTCATATGCCTCAGCAAACGTATCTTTTACTGCAAAGGAGAAATCTTGTCTTGCTGTGCCGCATACAACGACTAGTGTGTAATCTGACAGCAGCGCAATGCTTCTGTCAGAATGCACATCAGTGCTGCAGCTAGTCGATCGGTTGGTCCACCTGGAAGGTAAAAAAAACTAAAGAAAAAAAACAGGCCGCAACGCAATACATTTTATTAACTTTATAATAACTTTAGAACAGAACATAAAAACTTTTGAAACTGAACGTTAACTTTTTTGCTTACGGGTTTTTTTTATTTTGTTTTTTTACCTTTATAGGACAAACCTCTCCTTCCCCATGGGACAATGTACAAAGTGCAAATCGCCCAAAGATGTGGCGAAGTGCATTATGCACTTTGTCCCAGGTGAAAAGGAGAGGTTTGCAGCAGCTCTGTGTGCGAATGGGCCCTAATAGCCCTGTGTGCCTGTCCTGGTGAGATGTGATCCCTATGCTAAGTGTACCTGTGTGTGGTACTTCCGGAAACACTCTCCAAAGCATAGGGCAGGGTGGTCAGGGCAGTCAGGACAGAAATAGCGGGTGTCACGCCTTATTCCACTCCTGCTACAGACACAACATCTTTTTCGGGTGACAGTTGGGTTGAGGTACCAGGAACGACACTGGGGAAATGTCGCTCGTGTAGACGGCTAACTACACTGGTGGATGGGGCCACGGAACCTCCTGGGCACAGGAGGTGCTCGATGATCTCTTCCTGAAATTTGAGGAAGGATCCAGTTCTCCCAGCCTTACTGTAGAGAACAAAACTATTATACAGAGCCAATTGAATTAAATTTAGAGACACCTTCTTATACCAGAGTCTGGTGCATCGGGAAACTAAATATGGAGACAACATCTAGTCATTGCAGTCCACCCCTCCCATGAGCAAATTATAGTCGTGGACCGAGAGGGGCTTTTCAATGACTCTGGTTGCTCGCTCAATTTGGATTGTCGTGTCTGCGTGAATGGAGGAGAGCATGTAAACGTCACGCTTGTCTCTCCATTTCACCGCGAGCAGTTCTTCGTTACACAAGGCAGCCCTCTCCCCCTTGCAAGACGGGTGGTAACGAGCCGTTGGGGAAAGCCCGCACGACTAGTTTGCGCGGTGCCACAGCAGCCAATCTGTTCTAGAAACAAATGCCTGAAGAGGGCCACACTTGTGTAGAAATTGTCCACATAAAGATGGTACCCATTGCCATAAAAGGGTGACACCAAGTCCCAGACTGTCTTCCCACTGCTCCCCAGGTAGTCAGGGCAACCGACCGGCTCCAGGGTCTGATCTTTTCCCTCATAGATCCGAAATTTGTGGGTATAGCCTGTGGCCCTTTCACAGAGCTTATACAATTTGACCCCATACTGGGCGCGCTTGCTTGGGATGTATTGTTTGAAGCCAAGGCGCACGGCAAAATGTATTAGGGACTCGTCTACGCAGATGTTTTGCTCAGGGGTATACAAATCTACTAATTTCTGGTTGAAGTGGTCTACGAGGGGTCGAATTTTGTGGATCCGGTCAAAAGCTGGGTGGCCTCTGGGACGGGAGGTGGTGTTATTAATAAAGTGTAGGAAACACAGGATGGCCTCAAATCGTGCCCTGGACATGGCAGAAAAGAACATGGGCATGTGATGAATTGGGTTCATGGACCAATATGACCGCAATTCATGCTTTTTGGTTAGACCCATGTTCAGGAGAAGGCCCAGAAATTTTTTTTATTCGGAAACTTGGACTGGTTTCCACCGGAAAGGCTGGGCATAAAAGCTTCCCGGGTTGGCCGATATAAATTGAGTGGCATACCGGTTTGTTTCTGCCACAACTATATCCAAGAGCTCCGCAGTCAAGAACAGCTCAAAAAATCCCAGGGCTGAACCGATCTGAGCTGTCTCAACCCGAACTCCAGAGTGGGCGGTGAAAGGGGGAACTAATGGTGCGGCTGAAGTTGGGGGCTGCCAATCAGGGTTTGCCAGCACCTCAGGGATTCTAGGGGGTCTATGGGCCTGTCTGTGCGGTGGCTGCGATGGGGTAACTAATGCACGTGCCACCGTACCAGCTTCAACTGCCCTTCTGGAGCTCGCCACTTCACCATGTTGTACGGCAGTGCTGGTACTAGGTCCAGGGAGGGCTGCGCTGCTGGTGTATGCCTCACCACGTAATCTGACAGCGCCAACCCCACTCTGCTGCCCTTGAAGCGGATCCTGCGCAACCTGTGGTCTAGAAACATGGGGCCGGGTACGCCTGGTGGTATCAGGGACCTCAACCTCCTCGTCCGAACTTTGAGTCCGACTGCCACTGCTTTCTACAGGTTCATATTCTGACCCACTAGATTCGTCAGATGAGGGTTCCCATTCCTCATCCGACTGGGTCAGAAGCCTGTAGGCCTCTACAGAAGAAAACCCGATGTTTGACATTTGGGCAACTAAATTTAGGGGTATTCCCTGAGACTACCCAAGAAAAAAAGCAAGCCTGTCTTACAAATTGGAGGCTAGCGAAGTGCAGGAAGCCGCTGCGTTTGATAAAAATATCAAAACTGATTTTGTTATCGCCGCAGCGAATGTGTAGTGATTGCGCAGTGATAAACAAAATAATAATAATTTTGTCACTGCGGCGGGGCGGGCGTGGGTGAACGCACGTGTGGGCGACCGATCAGGCCTGATTGGGCAAACACTGCGTTTTTGGTGGAGGGCGAACTAAGGTGACACTAATACTATTTATAGATCTGACTGTGATCAGTTCTGATCACTTACAGATACTATAAAGGTACCAATGCTGATTAGCGATACGCTAATCAGCGAATCAGTGACTGCGGTGCAGTGGGCTGGGCACTAACCGACGCTAACTACCTACCAAAGGGGCCTAAACTAACCTAAAACCTAACCGTCAATACTGGTGGGAAAAAAGTGACAGTTTACACTGATCACTTTTTTCCCTTTCACTAGTGTTTGACAGGGGTGATCAAGGGGTTAATTGGGGTGATGGGGGGTGATCTGGGGCTAAATGTGTAGTGTTTTGTGCGCTTACAGTTTTCTGTGCTCTCTTCTGGGACCAACCGACGAAAAGGACCCAACAGAAAGCACAGAAGCCATTTAACACACTATATTTATAAATATAGTGTGTTAAATGGCTTTTCATTTGATTTTTTAAAAGTCACCAGCCTGCCAGCGATGATCATTGGCTGGCAGGCTGGTGACTAACTTCTGTTGCGACGATTCCCGGCCCGCACTGCGCATGTGCGGGCCAGCTTGGAGCGTCATCTCGTGTCTCGCGAGATGACGCACGGATGCGTCCAGGAGGAATTACACGACCGCCCGCGGGACGCATCCCTGCGTTAGGCGGTCGGGTAGCGGTTAAACAATATGGGTCCCAGAACAGATCCCTGAGGTACCCCACTGGTAACAAAACCATGGTCTGAATATACTCCATTGACTACAACCCTCTGTTGTCTGTCCCTCAGCCACTGCCTAATCCATTCAACAATATGGGAGTCCAAGCTCAAAGACTGCAACTTATTGATAAGCCTTCCTTCTATGTGGGACAGTATCAAAAGCCTTACTAAAGTCTAGATAAGCGATGTCTACGGCACCTCCGCCATCTATTATTTTAGTCACCCAATCAAAAAATCTATAAGATTAGTTTGACATGATCTCCCTGAAGTAAACCCATGCGGTTTTTCATCTTTCAATCCATGGGATTTTAGATGTTCCACAATCCTCTCCTTAAGTATGGTTTCTATTAATTTACCCACTATTGATGTCAGGCTTACTGGCCTATAGTTGCCCAATTCATCTTTTAATAGCTTTGGGTGTATTCCATCAGGCCCCTGTGACTTAATTTTAGACAGCTGACTTAGAACCTCTTCCTCTGTAAAGACACATGCATCAAAAGATTAATTAGTCTTCCTCCCTAACTGAGGTCCTTTTCCTTAATTTTCCTTTGTAAAAACTGAACAGAAGTATTCATTGAGGCTGTCATCTAGTTCTTTATCTTATTGCATCTACCTTCCTTCTTTTGTTTTTAATTTGGTAATTAATTTCCTTTTTTCATTTATGTATCTGAAGAATATCTTATCACCTTTTTTCACTGACTGAGCCAATTTCTTTTCTGCCTAATCTTATAAATTTCCCTGTCATCCTTGTTATATATATATATATATATATATATATATATATATATATATATTTATATATAAATAATTACTAAATGCTATCTTTTAGTTTTTAATGATTTCGGCCACTTCTGCTGAGTACCACAGTGGTCGCTTTCATTTTTTTGCTTTTTCTGACAAGCCTAATGCAATTATCTGTTGCCTTCAATAGTGCTACTTTTAAGTAGTCCCATTTCTCCTGGACTCCATTGAAACTGTTCCAGTCTGATAGGGACTCGTATACCACTAATCTAATTTTAGAAAAGTATGTTTTTCTAAAGTCTAGAACTTTTGTTTTTGTGTGGTGTGACTCAGTCACTGTACTCATAGTAAACCACACTGACTGGTGATCACTAGATCCCAAGCTTTCCCCTACAGTAATATAAGATACCAAATTCCCATTTGTGAATACTAAATCTAAAATGGCCTTCTTCCGGGTTGGCTCCTCCACTACTTGCTGTAGAGTAGGGAATTTAGAATATCTGTACTCCTGGCAGAACTAGCTATTTTGGGTTTCCAGTTTACATCAGGAAGTATAAAATCTCCCATAATGCAAACTTTCCCTTTCAATGTCACTTTAGCTATTTCCTGAACTAGTAGATCATCTAACTCTTTGACTAGCCTAAAATCTGTAGTATTAGAAAACTTTTTGTAGCCCCAAGGTGTAATAGAATAGCTCTTATTAGCCAGGCTTTACACAGTTCAATTGTCCCTGCTCTCTTCCATATAGTGTGGATAATGCCTCCCTATTTTATCCCTACAGTATGAATAAGCTGTCACTTAACTGCTAAATAGAATTTTTTTGGTGAATAACTTGTTTCTTTATCACTGTCCCTAATGCATGTAATGTCTCTCCCTGCACTAAGTTCACTGGAAAATGGCAGAGGCAGGGCAGGAGGAGACTTTTTATAGTGCTGTGACATCACAGGGGCTGGCTATCTGCTGATTGGCTGTCTGGATTGCATTATGGGTGCTCGATCGTTGCTGGGCTTCTTACTTTCTAACCTGTGCAGCATCCATTTTAGGAAAAATGTGATTTTAGGAAAAATACGATTCGTTACCACTAACTTTTTCCTGAAATTCGGATCAAATTTCACTTGGTCAACTTTGATTCGCTCATCTCTAGTTGTCACCTAATAAAGCTGGATTGATTTATATTACAAAAGCTGGAGTGCAAAATAAGATAATATTTTTTTTCTTGTTTAAGAACACAGCATAAATGAAATATAGACTACTGTCATTTAACTCTTCAATGCATCTGAGTGTGCACTGAATAGTCTACATTGATGATCATATGTTGGACAGAACCTGGAAGCCAGATTAGAGTGCTAAGGAAGAGGGAAGTGGCAGCAGCAGCAATAAAGAGAAGAGGTGAGGTATGGCCAGAACCTCCCAAAAAACTTCCAGAGCCATATTTGATGTTGGAACTGGCGATGCCGCTAATGCTGTGGGTGCAGCAGGCCAAAAAACGTGGCAGAGCTAAACCAAGCTTGGCTGCCTCTAGCCCTGTTACTGTGTTACTGAAAGGAATGTGGCTTACTGTAATTAAGGGTTTATGACCTTTTAGTATTTTAAAAATAAGGTTTATTAGATGAACAGCAAAAAGTGAAATCGAAAGTATGATTCACACCGCTAGACAGTTAACCCTTTGTGACAGAACGGCTGAATATTTTTAATAAAGACCTATTAAAAAAAGGATTTTTAGCCCAAAATTTGTAAAATGCAGTTATTACAAAAAAAATAACCACAAAGGTATTGTACATAGTAGTGATGATCGAGCATGTTCGGTCAAACACCTGCTCGACTTGAGCATCTCAATGCTCGGAACATGGCGTTACTCGGCCGAGTACCGCACGTGCTTGAGTTCAATGCTCAAGTCTCCTCCCCACACGTTTCTTGGTACTGGGACGCACTGTAATGCCATAGCCATGTTGGCTACTGGCATCACAGTGATCGGCTGGCTGGAACGTGTCATTGAATGGTATAAAGCACCCGATGACACATGTTCGGCTCGGTCTGCGTCACATCTCCTGTGTAAAGTGAGCACATCCCTAAAATATCAGTGACATCCAGTGTACTTTTTCAATAGACGGTGTCCGCTGCGGACAGTTAAATTATCCGTGCCACATCTCCTGTGTAAAGTGGGCGCGTCCCTAAAATATCAGTGACATCAAGTGAACTTTTTTTTTTTTTTTTTTTTGTCTGTTTATTTTTATTGAAATAGTAGAGGTAAATAAGAACAAGTTAAAGGGAGTCTGTCACATCCATATGGCCATATACAGTGCTTACATGGCTCTGGAGCACACCTATACAGGATTGTAATAGTACCTTTGTTCTTTTCTTTAGACCTACACCAGCAGGAAAAAATAAGTTTAATTAATATGCAAATGAGCACTCGCAAGTGCCCAGGGGCGGCGTTCAGTGTGTAGGTGCCCAGGCTGCTCTGCCTTCTTTTTACTTTACTCCTCCCCAGCCTCTGCCTTTGCCCGCCCTCCAAGTCCGGACCTATCGATGAGGCAAGAGACTTGGAGGGCAGGCAAAGGCAGAGACTGGGGAGGAGTAAAGTGAAAAGAAGGCAGAGCAGCCATGTGCGCTATGGAGCCATGTAAGCACTGTATATGGCCATATGGAGGTGACAGACTCCCTTTAACATCACTTATCCCTGCTCACAAAGTGGTAAATAATCACAGGTTAACACTTCTTATCATTGTTCACAGAGTATAGAAGACATGAGCAAATAAAGACACAATTGAACAATAGCATATTCAATCATTGAAAATATGGATGGAAAATATTAAAGGCGGTATTAGCCGCAATCTAAACATACAGGATTCTATATGTCTAAGGCAGGCATGTCCAAACTGCGGCCCTCCAGCTGTTGCAAAACTGCAACTCCCAGCATGCCTGGATAGCTTACAGCTATTTGTTTTGCAACAGCTGGAGGGACGCAGTTTGGACATGTCTGGTCTAAGGTATACAGTCTGTCAGCTAGCTACCCATTCCCTCTCATAAAGAAGAAGGGAGGGAAAGAAGTAAAAAATAAAATTATTGGTAGTAAGAGAACGACAGGGGCATCGACAGTCACACAACACATAAGGAAAGGTAATCAGAACTAGGCACCACAGACTCTATGAACTTGTCTCATGAAAGTCATCCCATAACTGCCAGGTTTTGTTAAACCTATCTATACTGTTAGTCAAACTAGCTGATAGGTATTCCATTCTCCTGACCTCAATAATATTTGTGAACAGGTCGAGTTGAGTGGGCGAGATTGTTTTCTTCCAGAATCTTGCTATAAGGCATCTAGCTGCTGTCAAAATGTGTAAGGTTAGGAGCAAAAAATGCTTCTACAATGACACCGGTGGCATATTTATCAAATAAAGAAAGGGATCAAGTGGGAATCTGATATTAAGAAGACCGAAAAGAACCTCCTGTACCATTTGCCAAAAAGGCTGAATCAAAGGGCATTCCCAGAAAATATGTATATGAGATCCTTCACCCGTAACACATCTCCAACATCTATCCGAGATATTAGGGTTAAGGTGTCTCAGTTATTTTGGGGTGTGGTACCAAAACATTAGTATCTTATAGGAATTTTCCCTATACGTAATGAAAGAGGAGGTCTTTGCTGTCCTATCCCGTATCAGCCCCCATTCTGCAGATGAAACGGGACGGTCAAGGATCAATTCTCATTTAGTCATATAAAAGTGCTTTATAGTTGAGGACGACAAAATACAATATATCTCTGCTATGAGGCCCTTAGTTGTGTTTGATAGTTTACATAGTTTCTCAAATGATGTGGGGATAGAAACACTTGAAGACTTAAAGAGGGCAAAAAAACTATTTTGCAGTTGTAGATATTGATATCCAGAAGATTCCGGCAACTGGATGGACAGTTTTAATCTATCTAGCGGCAGTATTCGGAGGGTTCTATGGTCTATTATATCCACAAAGCGAAAAAGTTTATTGGTGAACCAGGGCCTAAAAAAAGAGGTTTGCATACCCATCGGCAATAAGGGATTAAATAAAAAGGAAGTCATTGAAGACTTTTCAGGGGCTAGGGAGAATTGACGGTTACATCTTCGCCAAATATGATAAGTAAGGGTCATTGGGCCTAACATCTCTGGTATTAAAGTAGTTGGTAGTGGAGACCATATAAGCGAGTTGGGATGAATAGGGGCTATCCATAGTTTTTCAATTTCTAACCATCTAAAGTAGGCATATAAATTATCCCAGGCTGGAAGTCTTCTAAGATGCGTGGCCCAATAATATCTTGGAATATCTGGAGTTGCTAGACCCCCCTGAGATTTAAGTGCCGTAAGAGTTGCGCACGCTATCCAATGTCTCTTCCCATTCCATATGAACTTCAGCATGCCTGCTTGAAAGGCCCGTAAGTCCTTTATAGGTACAGGAACTGGAAGGGTCTCAAACAAAAATAATAGCTTAGGCAAAATGGTCATCTTGACTGCTGCTATGAGACCTTATAGGGATATGGGAAGAGGCATCCATTTGTCCAAAAGGGCCCTAAGTTCACGAAACGTGTTTGGGAAGTTTTGAACATACAGTGAACCATAGGTAGGGGTTAGATTGATCGTATTGGCGATCGCCGCAAACCGCAGGTCAATTCAGACCTGCGGTTTGCTGCGATTTCTGAAGTTTCTGATCACCGCGGTCCCTGACCGCAGGGATCAGAAACGTTAAAATGCCCAAAATGCAGATTTTCACCCCCCCTGCACCCCTGCATGATTTATGTGGGCGGGTGGTGCAGGGGGGGTGTCGCAGGCAGTGCGGGCAGTGGCGTCTAGTGGTTATACCAGGGTGTCAGCACATTGCTGACACCCTGGTATAAACAGCTGACATCTGTGCAGATGTTAGCCGTTTAACCCTTTTCATACCGCGGTCCGTACGGACCGTTGTATGGAAAAGGTTAACTGTCATCGGTCAGGGAGCTCCCTCTCTCATAGGTGGGCTGCTGTGCCTTTGCAGCCCCCCGATGGAGAGGGAGAGAGCCCCCCGACAGCCCCCCGCTTACCCCGTCCTCACCCTTCCCCGTCTGCGAAGTTGTGGCAGACGGGGAAGGTTCCCATGGCAACAGGACGCCTTCTCAGGCATAGATCTGTTCAGTGTAAGTAAAATACAGTACAGAACCCTATATAGGGTACTGTACTGTATTATACAGACATCAGACCCACTGGATCTTCAAGAACCAAGTGGGTCTGGGTCAATTTTTTTTCTAAAAAAGTGAAAAAAGTTAAGAAAAAAAAACACATTTATCACTGAATAAAAATTTTAAAAATAAAATACACTACACATATTAGGTATCACCGCGTCCATAACGACCTGATTTATAAAACGGTCATGTTACTTTCCCTCCACGGTGAACGCCATAAAAATAAAAAATAAAAAAACTATGAGAAAATTGAAATTTTGCCCACCTTACTTCCCAAAAAAGGTAATAAAAGTGATCAAAAAAGTGGCATGTACGCCAAAATAATACCAATCAAACCGTCATCTCATCCCGCAAAAATCATATCCTACCCAAGATAATCGCCGAAAAACTGAGAAAACTATGGCTCTTAGACTATGGAAACACTAAGGCTAGGTCTACACGACGACATTTGTTGCGCGACAAAAAGTCGCGCGACAGATAGGGCGCAACAGTTGTCGCGCGACATTTTGTTGCACTAATGTCGCGCGACAATTTTTATAATGGCAGTCTATGGTGTCGCACTGCAACATGCGACATGTTGCGACTGCGACAGTCGCAGAAAAATCCATCTTGGAGGCTAGGTCTACACGACGACATTTGTTGCGCGACATTTTGTTGCACCAATGTCGCGCGACAATTTTTATAATGGCAGTCTATGGTGTCGCACTGCAACATGCGACATGCTGCGACTGCGACGCGACAGTCGCAGAAAATCCATTCAAGATGGATTTTTCTGCGACTGTCGCGTCGCAGTCGCAACATGTCGCATGTTGCAGTGCGACACCATAGACTGCCATTATAAAAATTGTCGCGCGACATTAGTGCAACAAAATGTTGCGCGACAACTGTTGCGTCCTATCTGTCGCGCGACTTTTTGTCGCGCAACAAATGTCGTCGTGTAGACCTAGCCGAAAGGATTTTCTGCGACTGTCGCAGTCGCAGCATGTCACATGTTGCAGTGCGACACCAAAGACTGCCATTATAAAAATTGTCGTCGTGTAGACCTAGCCTAAAACATGATTTTTTTTTTGTTTCAAAAATGAAATCATTGTGTAAAACTTACATAAATAAAAATAAAGTATGCATATTAGGTATCGCAGCGTCTGTATCGACCGGCTCTATAAAAATATCACCTAACCCCTCAGGTGACCACCGTAAAAAAATAAAAATAAAAACGGTGTAAAAAAGCTATTTTATTGTCATCTTGCGTCACAAAAAGTGTAATAGCAAGCGATCAAAAAGTCATATGCACCCCAAAATAGTGCAAAAAATGAGACCCTACTTAAGATAATCGCCCAAAAACTGAAAAAAAACTATGGCTCTTAGACTATGGAGACACTAAAACATTTTTGGGGTTTTAAAAATGAAGTCATTGTATAAAACTTACATAAATAAAAAAAATTGTATACATATTAGGTATCACCGCGTCCGTGACAACCTGCTCTATAAAATTACCACATGATCTAACCTGTCAGATGAATGTTGTAAATAACAAAAAAGCTATTTCTTGCTACCTTGCCGCACTAAAAGTGTAATATAGAGCAAGCGAAAATCATATGTACCCTAAACTAGTACCAACAAAACTGCCACCCTATCCCGTAGTTTCTAAAATGGGGTCACTTTTTGGGAGTTTCTAATCTAGAGGTGCATCAGGGGGGCTTCAAATGGGAAATGGTGTAAAAAAAGAACAGTCCAGCAAAATCTGCCTTCCAAAAACCATATGGCATTCCTTTCCTTCTGCGCCCTGCCGTGTGCCCGTTCAGCGGTTTATGACCACATATGGGGTGTTTCTGTAAACTATAGAATTAATGAGTTTTGTTTGGCTGTTAACCCTTGCTTTGTAACTGGAAAAAATAATATTAAAATGGAAAATCTGCCAAAAAAGTGAAATTTTGATATTGTATCTCTATTTTCCATTAAATCTTGTGCAACACCTAAAGGGTTAACAAAGTTTGTAAAATCAGTTTTGAATACCCTGAGGGGTGTAGTTTCTTAGATGGGGTCACTTTTATGGAGTTTCTACTCTAAGGGTGCATCAGGGGGGCTTCAAATGGGACATGGTGTCAAAAAACCAGTCCAGCAAAATCTGGCTTCCAAAAACCATACGGCGCACCTTTCACTCTACGCCCCGCTGTGTGGCCGTACAGTAGTTTACGGCCACATATGGGGTGTTTTTGTAAATGGCAGAGTCAGGGAAATAAAGATACAGTCTTGTTTGGCTGTTAACCCTTGCTTTGTTAGTAGTAAAAATTGGTTAAAATGGAAAATTAGGCAAAAAAAGGAAATTCTCAAATTTCATCCCCATTTGCCAATATCTCTTGTGCAACACCTAAAGGGTTAACAGTTTGTAAAATCAGTTTTGAATACCTTGAGGGGTGTAGTTTATAGAATGGGGTCATTTTTGGGCAGTTTCTATTATGTAAGCCTCGCAAAGTGACTTCAGACCTGTAGTGGTCCCTAAAAATTGGGTTTTTGTAAATTTCAGAAAAATTTGAAGATTTGCTTCTAATCTTCTAAGCCTTGTAACATCAAAATAATTCAAACATGAAGTAGACATATGGGGAATGTAAAGTCATCTCAATTTTTTGGGGTATTACTATGTATTACAGAAGAAGAGAAACAGAAACTTTGAAATTTGCAAATGTTTAAAAAATTTTGGTAAATTAGGCATTTTTTATGCAAAAAATTTTTTGGGGGGGACTTCATTTTACCAGTGTCATGAAGTACAATATGTGACGAAAAAACAATCTCAGAATGGCCTGGATAAGTCAAAGTGTTTTAAAGTTATGAGCACTTAAAGTGACACTGGTCAGATTTGCAAAAAATGGCCAAGTCCTTAAGGTGAAATAGGGCTGAGTCCTTAAGGGGTTAAACTATCAGGGGGGGGGGGGGGTAATTAAGAGGTAGAGCTTCCGTTTTTGCAGTATTGACCTGGTATCCCAACAACCTACCATAGGTCTCCAATAAGCGAAAGAGATTAGGAAGTGAAATATGTGAGTTTGTCAATGTAAGCAAAATATCATCGGCAAACAAGGACAATTAAAACTCCACCTTATTCACCCATACCCTATGGATGTCAGAGTGAGCTCTAATGGCCGCTGCAAGGGGTTCAATACAGAGGACAAAAATTAATGGGGACAATGGGCACCCCTGACGTGTACCGTTGCATATGGGAAAGGTCGAAGAGTAGGCATGGGACATTTTCACTGTAGCCATGGGCAGGGCATATAGGACTTTGAGGGCAGTAAGGAATGGACCAGTTACGCCAAAGGCCCCCAGGGCGGAGAACATGAACGGCCAATTTAAGCGATCAAACGCTTTTTCAGCGTCGAGACTAAGCAATAAGGCTGTGTCATTACGCTTGTTAACGATCTCTATTAAATCAATAGTCCGCCTGGTATTATCTCCCCCCTGTCGGTCCTCAAGTGTACTTTTTTAATAGACGGTGTACGCTGCGGACAGTGACATTAGCTGCTCCACATCTCCTGTGTAAAGTGTGCACATCCCAAAAATATCTGTGACATCCAGTGTACTTTTTCAATAGCCGGTGTCTGCTGCGGACAATTAAATTATCCGCGCCACATCTCCTGGGTAAAGTGTGTGCATCCTTAAAATATCAGTGACATCCAGTGTACTTTTTCCATAGACGGTGTCCACTGCGGACAGTTAAATTATCTGCGCCACATCTCCTGTGTAAAGTGTGTGCATCCCTAAAATATCAGTGACATCCAGTGTACTTTTTCAATAGACATGTCCGCTGCAGACAGTGAGATTATTGGTAAATCCAGCAAAAATAATAACTCCTAAAATTACATAGTTTATTAGATCCTGATAAGATGGGGGAAAGAACCTCAATTTCCATAAATAAAGGAAGAGGATGGGGGAGACGATAAGATGGGGTTGGACATAATCAGCCCTTTGCGACCCCTATCTACCCCTTTGCCCAGGGAAGACCCTGAATGGTAGGGCCCCCCTATCCTCGTACCTAAAGCTATATATGCCCTGATTCTCCCTATGCTCAATAAGTATTACCTCTACATCAACGTGTTTCACTCTATCTAAAGGGTTCCTCAGGAGGTTATGGTAATAAGTCAGTGATAGACAAAAATTATAATGAATCGATGAGCTAATATCACAGAGTCATGTTAGTTGTGGCAATAACAATAATAAATATCACAACTTCGCAGCCATGGCAATCCTCCATTATCTCAACGTCTTCCATACGTTCCTCCAAGCGTCTAGGCCATTCAAATACCGTCACAATGACAAACACTGGTCTGAACCCTTAGATGATGGTTCGCCCTGTGTCGCACCAAGCTGACCACAAAATATAGTTAAGGGTAAGTTATGATGTTCACAATGAAGAGATTGCAATCAGTCAGGAATATCCCTTCCGCGTGCGTCCTCCATACAGTACATCAGGAATACATGTTGCACTGTGCTTTGGTGACCTGTAAATAGAAACCACACATTGGCCCAAGGGTTCACAAACACCAAGATACTTGGTGTGGATATGTAAACAAAGCCCACAAGGTCTCACATACCCATCAGATAACAGCCCTGCCCAAGATATAGCCATCTTCCAAAATATACTTCTTATAAAGTTCAAATGGTCTAGACACGAAACACTGCAGTCCTAAAGATTAACCGCAAAGTACAACATGAATTTACTAACCGGGTATAGAATGACATAACAACCCATGGAGGTTGTGACAGTGAGATTAGCTGCGCCACATCTCCATTGTAAAGTGTGCGCATCCTAAAAATATCTGTGACATCCCGTATACTTTTTCAATAGACAGTATCCTCTGCGAACAGTGAGATTAGCTGTGCCACATCTCCTGTGTAAAGTGTGGGCATCCCTAAAATATCAGTGACATCCAGTGTACTTTTTCAATAGACTGTGTCCGCTGCGGACAGTGAGAATAGCTGCGCCTCCAGTGTAAAGTTGCGCATCCCTTAAATATCAGTGACATCCAGTGTACTTTTTCAATAGACTGTGTCCGCTGCGGACAGTGAGAATAGCTGCGCCTCCAGTGTAAAGTTGCGCATCCCTTAAATATCAGAGACATCCAGTGTACTTTTTCAATAGAAGGTGTCTGCTGCGGACAGTTAAATTACCTGCGCCAGATCTCCAGTGTAAAGTGTGCGCATCCAATTTTTATTAGCCGCTGGTGACAGCATTTACATTATCTGCGGGATATCTCTTGTGTGACATTTACTCATCCCAAATACCATTTTAATTTTTTTTTAGCATACACTTCCAAATCCTACGCTACTGTTCTTGTGACATACTTTCAAGCATATATCACATTTAAAATGAAGAAGCAGTAAGGGACGGAGAAGTGATGCTGATGGTGCACGCAGAGGCCGTGACCCTGAGCGCTAGTGATGTCCTGAACTATTCACCGGTGAGTAGTTCCCAGCGAACATAGCTTGTTCGCCGCTGCGGGCAAACATATGCGATGTTCGGTCCGCCCCTATACATCATCATTGAGTAAACTTTGACCCTGCACCTCACAGTCAGCAGACACATTCCAGCCAATCAGCAGCAGACCCTCCCTCCCAGACCCTCCCACCTCCTGGACAGCATCCATTTTAGATTCATTCGGAAGCTGCATTCTCAATGAGAGGAGGGAGAGTGTAGCTTCTGCTGATTCAATAGGGAAAGCGTTAGCTAGGGCATTGTTCTGAGTCCACAGACTCATCTGCTGTAAGGACAGCGTCCTCACAGCACCCCAAAAAGCCATTTTTTTTAGGGCTGGTAAATCAGTGTGCTTTTTTTTTTTATATATATATATATATATATATATTGCAGTTGCCTGGCTGCCTGTGTGTGAGAGGCTGCAGGCTCAGTCACAGACAGCACTGTTTGTACTGCACACCATTCATACAGGGTGTGACAGAAAATACCTTGCAGATAAAAAAAAATTATATTTAATATTTTTCTGTAACGTAATCACATTTGCAAGCCCGTGTGTGTCAGGCCCTCACAGACTGTATTGTGGCCACTGGCTAGTGGCTAGGCCTCCACTCATACCGTTACAGGGTGTCATTCACTCAAATACCTTGCAGATAAAAAAATTCTATTAAACAATGTTCTGTGATATAATCACATTTTCAAATTGCAAGACCGTGTGCGTCAGGCCCACACAGACTGTAATGTGGCCACTGGCTAGTGGCTAGGCCTCCACTCATACCATTACAGGGTGTCATTCACTCAAATACCTTGCAGATAAAAAAAATTCTACAATTTTTTTTCTGTGAAATAATTACATTTGCAAATTGCAAGCCCGTGTGTGTCAGGCCCACACAGACTGTATTGTGGCCACTGACTAGTGGCTCGGCCTCCACTCATACCGTTACAGGGTGTCATTCACTCAAATACCTTGCAGATAAAAAAATTATATTTCAAATTTTTCTGTGATATAATCACATTTGCAAGCCAGTGTGTGTCAGGCCCACACAGACTGCATTGTGGCCACTGGCTAGTGGCTAGGCCTGCACTCATACCGTTACAGGGTTTAATTCATTCAAATACCTTGCAGATAAAAAAATTATATTTAAATTTTTTTGTGATATAATCACATTTGCAAATTGCAAGCCTGTGTGTGTCAGGCCAACACATACTGTATTGTGGCCACTGGCTAGGCCTCCACTTATACCGTTACCGGGTGTCATTCACTCAAATACCTTGCAGATAAAAAAATTATATTAAAATTTTTTCTGTGATATAATCACATTTGCAAATTGCAAGACCGTGTGTGTCAGGCCCACACAGACTGTATTGTGGCCACTGGCTAGTGACTAGGCCTCCACTCATACTGTTACAGGGTGTCATTCACTCAATTACCTTGCAGATAAAAAAAATTCTATTAAACAATGTTCTGTGATATAATCACATTTACAAATTGCAAGACCGTGTGTGTCAGGCCCACACAGACTGTAATGTGGCCACTGGCTAGTGGCTAGGCCTCCACCCATACCATTACAGGGTGTCATTCACTCAAATACCTTGCAGATAAAAAAATTCTACCCAAAAAATTTCGGTGATATAATCACATTTGCAAATTGCAAGACCGTGTGTGTCAGGCCCACACAGACTGTATTGTGGCCACTAGCTAGGCCTCCACTCATACCATTACAGGGTGTCATTCACTCAAATACCTTGCAAATAAAAAAAAACATTAGAAAATTTTCTGTGATATAGTCACATTTGCAAGCCCGTGTGTGTCAGGCCCACACAGACTGTATACTGGCTAGTGGCTAGGCCTCCACTCATACCGTTACAGGGTGTCATTCACTCAAATGCCTTGCAGATAAAAAAAATTAGATGTAAAATTTTTCTGTGATATAATCACATTTGCAAGACCATGTGTGTGTCAGGCCCACACAGACTGTATTGTGGCCACTGGCTAGGCCTCCACTCATACCGTTACAGGGTGTCATTCACTCAAATACCTTGCAAATAAAAAAAAAATTGATTTAAAATTTTTCTGTGATATAATCACATTTGCAAGGCGTGTGTGTCAGGCCCACACAGATTGTACTGTGCCCACTGCCCACCACTTATATAGGTTGGCAAGTACATTGTACACATAGTACCACTTCACATAAAATAAAATAAATGACAGGCAGAGGCAGGCCACCCCGCAGGGGCAGTCGTGGTCGTGGTGCTGTGATTTCAACTGGCCCTGGAATAATGCCCCGTGTTCAGAGGCCACGTACCCTAAACCCAAAAAATTCGGAAAAAATAGTTGACTGGCTTACACAGGACATCCAATCTTCAACAGCTTCCGCTAAGAAACTTGACGCACCATCCTCCTCCAGCTCAGCTTTGGTCACCTGCTCTCAAGTTACCACTCTCCCGCCCGCCACCACAACCACTACCACCACAGCCACCACAGCCGCTTCTCTTGATCCCTCAGAGGAGTTATTTACACATCAGTTGGATGAAATTTGTGATGCGCAACCATTATTGCCAGGGGATGTAGATAACAGGGATATGTCTCAGTCAGGCAGCATTACACACATGAACGTACAGTGTGATGATGATGATGATGATGTTGTACCCGCTGCTGCTTCCTTTACTGAGGTGTCAGATACAATGAAGTGGTTGATGATGACGATTTGTTCGTAGATGCCACGTGGGTGCCTGCTCGAAGAGAAGAAGAAGAGGGGGAAAGTTCAGAAAGGGAGACAGAGAGAAGGAGGAGACGAGTTGGAAGCAGGGGGAGGTCGCCGCAAGGAGCTAGTGGCACAGTCAGACAGCATGTATCGGCACCCAGGGTCAACGCAATCAACGCATGCTGTTGCCACCACCAGAATGCCGTCATTGCAAAGCTCAGCAGTGTGGCATTTTTTGTGTGTGTCTGCCTCTGACAACTGCGATGCCATTTGCAACCTGTGCCAAAATAAACTGAGTCGTGGGAAATCCAACACCCACCTAGGTACAACTGCTTTGCGAAGGCACATGATCGCACATCACAAATGCCTATGGGATCAACACACGATGACAAGTAGATGCAGCACACAAGCTCAAAGCCACCATCCTCCTCCTGGTCCAGCATCTTCAGCCACGTCAACCAGTGCTGTCCTCCTTGCTCCCTCTCAACCACCCGCCACTCCGCCTCTCATCTTGAGCAGTTCCATCTCATCTGCCCACAGTCAGGTGTCTGTAAAGGAAATGTTTGAGTGTAAGAAGCCAATGTCACAGAGTCACAACCTTGCCCGGCGTCTGACAGCTGGCTTGACGGAACTCTTAGCCCGCCAGCTTTTACCATACCAGCTGGTGGAGTCTGAGGCCTTCAAAAAATTTGTCGCTATTGGGACACCACAGTGGAAGGTACCTGGACATTTTTTTTTTTTTCAAATAAGGCAATCCCAAACTTCTACTCAGTGATTGAAATGGAAGTCATGGCATCTCTGGCATACAGTGTTGGGGCAAGGGTCCATCTGACCACTGATCCCTGGTCTGCAAAGCACGGTCAGGGCAAGTATATCACCTACACTGCGCATTGGGTTAACCTGCTGACGGCTGCCAAGCATGGAATACGTGGCTCTGCAGTGAAGTTGGTGACACTGCCAAGACTTGCAGGCAGGCCTACTGCCACCTCCTCTACTCCTCCTACTCCATCCTCTTCCATAACCTCCTCGGCTGAGTCCTCTTCTGCTGCGGCGTCTGGCTGCACATCAACTGAATCCCCCCAGCTCCCCAGGGGCTATTCCACATCCCGGATACGACAGTGTCACGCTGTCTTAGGGTTGACTTGCCTGAAAGCAGAGAGCCACACCGGACCAACACTCCTGTCCGCTGTGAACACACAGGTGGATCAGTGGCTGACCCCGCACTAACTGGAGATCAGCAAAGTGGTGTGTGACAATGGAAGCAATTTGTTGGCGGCATTGAATTTGGGCAAGTTGTCACATGTGCCGTGCATGGCACATGTGTTGAATCTCATCGTACAACGCTTTGTGTCTAAGTACCCAGGCTTACAGGACATCCTCAAGCAGGCCAGGAAGGTGTGTGGCCATTTCAGGCGTTCCTACACGGCCATGGCACACTTTTCAGACATTCAGCGCCGAAACAACATGCCAGTGAGGCGCTTGATTTGTGACAGCCCGACACATTGGAATTCAACACTCCTAATGTTCGACCGCCTGCTCCAACAAGAAAAAGCCGTCAACGAGTATTTGTATGACCGGGGTGCTAAGACAGCCTCTGTGGAGCTGGGAATTTTTTTTGCCACGTTACTGGACGCACATGTGCAATGCCTGTAGGCTCATGCATCCTTTTGAGGAGGTGACAAACCTAGTCAGTCGCACTGAAGGCACCATCAGCGATCTCATTCCATTTGTTTTCTTCCTGGAGCGTGCCCTGCGAAGAGTGCTGGATCAGGCAGTAGATGAGCGTGAAGAGGAAGAGGAAGAGTTGTGGTCACCATCACCACTAGAAACAGCCTTGTCATCATCGCTTGCCGGACTTGCGGCAACGCTGGAAGAGGAGTATGAGGAAGAGGACTCAGAGGAGGAATGTGGCTTTAAGGAGGAGGAAGACCAACCACAACAGGCATCCCAGGGTGCTCATTGTTGTCACCGTGGCTGGGGGGAAGAACAGACCGTCAATGACATAAGTGAGGATGAGGAACGGGAAAGAAGTAGCTCGGCATCAAACTTTGTGCAAATGGGGTCTTTCATGCTGTCATGTCTGTTGAGGGAACCTCATATAAAAAGGATGAAGGATAACGACCTGTACTGGGTGGCCATGCTTCTAGACCCTCGGCATAAGCAGAAAGTGGCGGAAATGTTACCAAATTACCGGAAGTCAGAAAGGATGCAGCAGTTCAAAACCAAACTAAAAAATATGCTTTACACAGCTTACGAGGGGGATGTCACAGCACAACGGGAATCTAACAGGGGAAGAGGTGAAAGTAATCCTCCTCCTACCAAGGACAGGACGCTTTACAGATGTGTTGTTGATGGAGGACATGCAGAGCTTTTTCAGTCCTACACATCGCCACAGCCCTTCGGGATCCAGCCTTAGAGAATGACTCGACCGACAGGTAGCAGACTACCTAGCCTTAACTTCTGGCCTGCCCCGCTTCAAGTATCCTGTCAGAAAGGACCTTCAGTGCAGCAGGAGGCATTGTCACTAACAAAAGAAGTCGCCTCGGTCAAAAAAGTGTTCATTAACTCACCTTCATTAAGATGAATGAGGCATGGATCCCGAAGGGACTGATAGTGGGGGATACGTTTGACTAACAAAAGGCCTGATGACATGCCTTGGCCTCAAAATGGCCCCCACGCTGCTGTATTTAATGTCTGCATTCCTGATGACTTTCGTGAATTCTCCGCCACCAACTATGGTTCAAGCCGCAATGTTTTAGTCACCTTTCTGCCTGGAAAACATCAATTTTTCCGGCCGCTGATACAGCAGCGGCTGCAACAATACCAAATTTTTCAGGCATGTGTACATGGCCTCTAGTGCTGCACTGTGGCTGCAAAAACAAAACAAAAAAAGGCACTTACATGTGTCAATTCCCCTTCGTGATCTGCACCTTGTTGTTGTGAAGGGGCTAGCGTATCACAATTAAGCGATCATCACCTCTATGAGTGTGTTGGCAATGTTGCCACAACCCAGATAAGGCCGTTACTTAATTATGATCAGACTAAAAGCGATCGGCTGGCTAATTTTTCATAGAAAAAACATTATTTTATGTTTTATTTTATTTTTTTAAGTTGTATGGGTTTTTAATACATAAAATAAACTATTAAGAGACTTTATTATGATTTTTTTTTATTAGAAATAATGCATACAATTTAAAAAATCCCCATCAATTCCAATACAAAGCAAGTACAGAGCTCCGGAAAAAATTCTTTCAGGATGTCGTTAATTCGACAATGATTAATCGATTCGACACACGTCCCCGGACAGGGGACGTAACAGGGATTAAACTGATGAGAATAGTACTACAGAAAATACCACTCATATCGGGTGTGACAGTAAATTGCACGGCGCAGACGCAGTGACCGTGGCGTGGATTCAAACAAAGGGGAGGGAGCCAGCGTTTTTTTAACCATCTCCCCGTTCAAAAAATCAATTTAATAAATGGACCCCAGATTGGGGACGTCATGTAACAGGGATTAAACTGATGAGAATAGTACTACAGAAAATACCACTCATATCGGATGTGACAGTAAATTGCACGGCGCAGACGCAGTGACCGTGGCGTGGATTCAAACAAAGGGGAGAGAGCAAGCGATTTTTTAACCATCTCCCCATTCGAAAAATCTATTCAATTCACCTTTCGGGGACCCTTGGTGTTGTATGTGGCTGGGTGGAGGAAGAAACCTTCAATGACATCAACGGGACATGGCTAGCTTGGTATCCAACCTTGTGCAAATGTGAAGTTTGCGGTTGGGCAAATGGACTGTTTGCGGGTGTTTACGGTGCATTTATAGGGGAGTTTGGTCTGTCAATGTCTGTGAAGCGGGAGTAACCCTTACATTACCTGATCGATACAAACAACATCATACCTGATCGTATACACACACTGGATGTTTTAAACCAAGTTGTTCAAATTTTTTTAGGATTGTTAGGTGATTTATGCCCTTTATGGATTAAAATCCAACTCTGCGTCAACTATGTAATTTTCCATGGGCGTTTTGCCATGGATCCCCCTCCGGCATGCCACAGTCCAGGTGTTAGTCCCCTTGAAACAACTTTTCCATCACTACTGTGGCTATAAAGAGTCCCTGTGGGTTTTAAAATTCGCCTGCCTATTGAAGTCAATAGCGGTTTGCCCATTCGCAAACATTTGCAGAAATTCACGTTCGCCATTCGCGAACGGAAATTGTTATGTTCGCGACATCTCTACTGAGCGCATTAAAACTGTGCCTGCTGTCAGAACTCAAGAAAAACAGTCATCCATGATAGCTAGCTTCATGTCCCAGTTTGCAGGGAGGCGGAGGACACCACTCTTGAAGTCAGACCAGTGTGACCAGGTGGTTGGTTGGATTGCAGAAGATAATGCTTCCAGTTGGTTAAGCACCAAGTCCAGTCTTGATACTCCTTCCTCCCACCATGGAGAGTCTGGCCAAACAAGTGATCCCACATTTGGATATTCCGAGGACCTCTTTTCTTCACCATTCCTTGATTTGGCCCTCTCGCAAAGCATGCTTGAAGAGGGACAGATCTTGTGCCCTGATTTCCAAACTCTTGAGCATCCACGGTCACAAAAAGATAACTGTGGGGAACATCAATTACTGTTTAATGAGGTGGATGATGAGGAGACACAGTTGCCAATAACAAAACAGCAATTATTGTCTCAAGAAGTTGAGGAAGAGGATGAGACACAGTTGGTTAGGTCAACAAGTCAGGAGGATGAGCAGAGTGAGGAACTGGAAGAGAAGGTGGTGGACGATGAAGTCACTGACCCAACCTGGGAAGGTGGAAAGCCGAGCGAGGACAGCAGTACAGAGGAGGAGGGATCTGCAGCACCACAACAGGCTGGAAGAGGCAGTGGGGTGGCAAAAGGGAGAAGGTGGGTCAGAGAATAAAACAGGCCCGCAACTGTTCCACGAAGCACCCCCTTGCATAAATCTCCCTTTACAAGGAGTAGGTGTTCTGCAGTATAAATAAAAATAATAATAATAAATCAGAGAATATAGTATTGTCTAATAAGAATCCAAATGCATAGTGGGTATCAGATAGCACCCTAAAACATATCAAAAGATAAAAACAAGGTAAAAACAAGAAAATCTGTGTTATGACTTATTTCATGAGGGATAAACTCAAGACAGCCATAGGCTTAACTCCGCCGCCAGAATCACACGTAGAATCACAGGAAGAGGCCGCAGTCACCAAGTGGTATGTCAGGAAACTTGCCTTTTATTGGAATCAAGACTCAACGCGTTTCAAGGCTATACAGTGCACCCCCTTTTTCAGGAGCAATAACATAGGACAAACATAAAGGGTGTACATACATGTAGGTATTTATAGTAGTTCATGGTTTGAGTCTTGCATATGGTGATGTCACTTCCTGTGAGTGTTCACCAAAATTGTCAAAATATGGAGGGATATAATTATAATCATATACATATAATGTACAAACCGGATTCCAAAAAGTTGGGACACTATACAAATTGTGAATAAAAACTGAATGCAATGATGTGGAGGTGCCAACTTCTAATATTTGATTCAGAATAGAACATAAATCACGGAACAAAAGTTTAAACTGAGAAAATGTACCATTTTAAGGGAAAAATATGTTGAATCAGAATTTCATGGTGTCAACAAATCCCCAAAAAGTTGGGAGAAGGCCATTTTCACCACTGTGTGGCATCTCTCCTTCTTCTTACAACACTCAACAGACGTCTGGGGACCGAGGAGACCAGTTTCTCAAGTTTAGAAATAGGAATGCTCTCCCATTCTTGTCTAATACAGGCCTCTAACTGTTCAATCGTCTTGGGCCTTCTTTGTTGCACCTTCCTCTTTATGATGCGCCAAATGTTCTCTATAGGTGAAAGATCTGGACTGCAGACTGGCCATTTCAGTACCCGGATCCTTCTTCTACGCAGCCATGATGTTGTGATTGATGCAGAATGTGGTCTGGCATTATCTTGTTGAAAAATGCAGGGTCTTCCCTGAAAGAGATGACGTCTGGATGGGAGCATATGTTGTTCTAGAACCTGAATATATTTTTCTGCATTGATGGTGCCTTTCCAGACATGCAAGCTGCCCATGCCACACGCACTCATGCAACCCCATACCATCAGAGATGCAGGCTTCTGAACTGACCATTGAACTTGGGTTGTCTTTGTCCTCTTTGGTCCGGATGACATGGCGTCCCAGATTTCCAAAAATAACTTTGAATCGTGACTCGTCTGACCACAGAACAGTCTTCCATTTTGCGACACTCCATTTTAAATGATCCCTGGCCCAGTGAAAACGCCTGAGCTTGTGGATCTTGCTTAGAAATGGCTTCTTCTTTGCACTGTAGAGTTTCAGCGGATGGCACGGTGGATTGTGTTCACTGACAATGGTTTCTGGAAGTATTCCTGAGCCCATTCTGTGATTTCCTTTACAGTAGCATTCCTGTTTGTGGTGCAGTGTCGTTTAAGGGCCCGGAGATCACGGGCATCCAGTATGGTTTTACGGCCTTGACCCTTACGCACAGAGATTGTTCCAGATTCTCTGAATCTTCGGATGATGTTATGCACAGTTGATGATGATAGATGCAAAGTCTTTGCAATTCTTCGCTGGGTAACACCTTTCTGATATTGCTCCACTATCTTTCTGCGCAACATTGTGGGAATTGGTGATCCTCTACCCATCTTGGCTTCTGAGAGACACTGCCACTCTGAGAAGCTCTTTTTATACCCAATCATGTTGCCAATTGACCTAATTAGTGTTAATTGGTCTTCCAGCTCTTCGTTATGCTCAAATTAACTTTTTACAGCCTCTTATTGCTATTTGTCCCAACTTTTTGGGGATTTGTTGACACCGTGAAAATTTGAATCAATGTATTTTTCCTTTAAAATGATACATTTACTCGGATTAAACGTTTGATCTGTCATCTACGTTCTATTACAAATAAAAATATTGACATTTGCCATCTTCACATCATTGCATTCAGTTTTTATTCACAATTTGTTTAGTGTCCCAACTTTTTGGGAATCCGGTTTGTATCTTAAATACAGGTTGAGGTCAATAATATTGAAAATAAAGTTTCTATGATCTTCAAAATAGACATGTTACGGTCCATTTCCTGTAAGTGGAATGCACATGGAGTGCAATTGTCAAGGGTACAACTTTCGGTTTGGTTTTAATCTAGATCGTCGATAGTGGAAATGAAATAGAAAGCCCAGATACAGCTGGCTGGATAGTGTACTGATTAAGGGCTCTGCCTTTTACATGAGAGACCAGGGTTTGAATCCTGGCTAGAGTCAGTACCTATTCAGTTACTAGTCCTGGGGCAAGACTTCCCAACAGTACAGGGCGACCCCTTAGTGGCTGCAGCTTTTGAGCTTCATGTATGTTCTAGTGTCATGCTGGAGGTGAAATTAACTATGAAAAAGATAAAATCATACGAGTGCAATAGACCAAATGAGCACTAAAACACTTGTGTGTGTGTATATATATATAAAGAACTATTGTGTGTGGATATATAAAAGGACATTTCTTCTTTGGTAAAACCAAATAATATAAAATATAAAATGAAGGACAGGAATTGTGTATGTATAAAAGAACATATAAAATGTTGCATATATCTCACAAGCAATAAAAACATATAAGGTCTATCTAGAGGTGGGCTGAATAGAAGTATATAATGTTATTATGGACAGAGTATACCAATAAAAATAAAAATAAATATGTTTTATATACTAAAAAAGAATGGTAATGGGTTAAAAATATTGGGAAAGACCAAAGTGGTATCAATAGGGTGGGTATCTATTAGAAAAGTTATGTAGGGCAGTGGTACATATAGTATGGAAATAAATATCGAGAAAAAATATATATTATAAAAAATACATACAATAAATATAAAAAAATATATCTATAGACATATATATAATAAATAAATCTAAATAGAGCTGGATGGACGAATCTGATTCTATGGATATTTTAATAGTTAGAGAGAGGAGGGAGTAAAAAATTAATAAAAAAAATACATATATATATATATATATATATATATATATATATATATATATATACACACACACACACACACACACATATACAGTACAGACCAAAAGTTTGGACACACCTTCTCATTCAAAGCGTTATCTTTATTTTCACGACTATGAAAATTGTAGATTCACACTGAAGGCATCAAAACTATGAATTAACACATGTGGAATTATATACATAACAAAAAAGTGTGAAACAACTGAAAATATGTCATATTCTAGGTTCTTCAAAGTAGCCACCTTTAGCTTTGATTACTGCTTTGCACACTCTTGGCATTCTCTTGTTGAGCTTCAAGAGGTAGTCACCTGAAATGGTTTTCACTTCACAGGTGTGCCCTGTCAGCTTTAATAAGTGGGATTTCTTGCCTTGTAAATGGGGTTGGGACCATCAGTTGCCTTGTGGAGAATTCAGGTGGATACACAGCTGATAGTCCTACTGAAAAGACTGTTAGAATTTGTATTATGGCAAGAAAAAAGCAGCTAAGTAAAGAAAAACGAGTGGCCATCATTACTTTAAGAAATGAAGGTCAGTCAGTGTGAAAAATTGGGAAAACTTTGAAAGTGTCCCCAAGTGTAGTCACAAAAACCATCAAGCGCTACAAAGAAACTGGCTCACATCCTCTGCTGCAGAGGATAAGTTCATCTGAGTCACCAGCCTCAGAAATTGCAGGTTAACAGCAGCTCAGATTAGTGACCAGGTCAATGCCACACAGAGTTCTAGCAGCAGACACATCTCTAGGACAACTGTTAAGAGGAGACTGTGTGAATCAGGCCTTCATGGTAAAATATCTGCTAGGAAACTACTGCTAAGGGCAGACAACAAGCAGAAGAGACTTGGTTGGGCTAAAGAACACAAGGAATGGACATTAGACCAGTGGAAATCTGTGCTTTGGTCTGATGAGTCCAAATTTAAGATCTTTGGTTCCAACCACCGTGTCTTTGTGCAACGCATAAAAGGTGAACGGATGCACTCTACATGCCTGGTTCCCACCGTGAAGCATGGAGGAGGAGGTGTGATGGTGTGGGGATGCTTTGCTGGTGACACTGTTGGGGATTTATTCAAAATTGAAGGCATACTGAACCAGCATGACTACCACAGCATCTTGCAGCGGCATGCTATTCCATCCGGTTTGCGTTTAGTTGGACCATCATTTATTTTTCAACAGGACAATGACCCCAAACACACCTCCAGGCTGTGTAAGGGCTATTTGACCATGAAGGAGAGTGATGGGGTGCTGCGCCAGATGACCTGGCCTCCACAGTCACCGGACCTGAACCCAATGGAGATGGTTCGGGGTGAGCTGGACCGCAGAGTGAAGGAAAAAGGGCCAACAAGTGCTAAGCATCTCTGGGAACTCGTTCAAGACTGTTGGAAGACCATTTCAGGTGACT
This sequence comes from Bufo gargarizans, assembly GCF_014858855.1. Classification (NCBI taxonomy): domain Eukaryota; kingdom Metazoa; phylum Chordata; class Amphibia; order Anura; family Bufonidae; genus Bufo; species Bufo gargarizans. Next base: position 413,788,044 of record NC_058081.1, on the reverse strand, counting down.
ACCTCTTGAAGCTCATCAAGAGAATGCCAAGAGTGTGCAAAGCAGTAATCAAAGCAAAAGGTGGCTACTTTGAAGAACCTAGAATATGACATATTTTCAGTTGTTTCACAATTTTTTGTTATCTATATAATTCCACATGTGTTAATTAATAGTTTTGATGCCTTCAGTGTGAATCTACAATTTTCATAGTCATGAAAATAAAGAAAACTCTTTGAATGAGAAGGGGTGTCCAAACTTTTGGTTGTACTGTGTATATATATATACATATATATATATATATATATATATATATATATATAAATGAAAAAAGTCGGACTGCACTCCTGAGTAGTAAAAGTGGAAAACTTTTATTTACCCATATTGTGGCAAACTTGCGGCGTTTCGGCTCACAAGAGCCTTCCTCAAGCAATGAAACAGTGAAAATGAAAGCTTATAAAGACATGAACATCCAATCACAGTATAATTCCAATCATAATTAAATTAGATACATCTGATCCATGTGCTATAAAGTAAACAAGGTGCATGTGCATAAAGTGACAAGTGCAGTAAGATCTGTAATACAAGAATCAAATCCACATCGGCAGATCGAAATCACAATAAAGTGTACAGAACATCAAATACATAGAAGTTACATCTTGAATAAGATAATAATAATATAAAGTGACTAAGTGAAACAGATGAAGATCTGAGAAATCGAACCTCTAGAAGTCATGGCGCCCACAGAGACCGTTGCGTTCCATTGAGCGTCTCCAACAGTTCATTGTGCATGTCCAGACATGCGTCTTAATGTGTGTCATAGCGCTTCGACTTGACGCATGCGTTCTTCACAATTGTGTTGAACCCGCCATATTGCTTAAGGGCATATAGCCCTACGGTTCTACAAATGCTCATCTCATTTATATAAGTAGTGCAAGAATGCCTTAATGACAATATAACCGGCCGCAGTAGGTAACTCCCACCTGGTCCAGCATATGGTAAAGGATCCCACTCCTTCGAGGTAGATCCTAACCAAAAGGGTTGCATATGTCAAAGGGGGACATTTCGATGAACCCCGCTGTCACTGTCAGCCCAATTGCCGGTATTAACGTAGCCATAGGGGGATTCTCCCCAGATTCCAAAAACAGCACTACCTAAAAATTACATGTCTGGAATTGCGCAAAAGAGGGAGAACGCCGATATTATCACTGAGCGGCACCACTCTCAAAGAGTTTCAGTTCAGCGATCCCCATCCGATCATGTGTAGATTAAAATTTCTAAAAGGCAAAGAGAAATTTACACATTAGTTTCAAATTAAATAATATATTTCATTTAAATTTGTGTTTTCACCATTCCTTTGCACTACCATACAACCTTGAGAAAGGAAAACCGCATCAACAGGGCAAATCAAGATCAACCTCGGCTCACCTAAATTCAACATTAAGCCCTCTAGGGTACAAACTATCCAAAGCATATATCCATCGTAATTCTCTCTTCTTTAAAATTGCTAGCCGGTCGCCACCTCTTCTGGGTAGTGCGATCTGATCGATAATCCAGCATCTTAGATCCCGTTCCGTGTGTTGAAGGGATCCAAAATGTCTGGAGACTGGTAAATCAGTACGTTTTTTCCTTATTGAGTTTCTGTGGTTATTCAACCTTAACTTCAATTCTTGACGTCTCTCCCACGTATATTAGATTGCAAGGGCATGCTAACACATAAATCACGTATGAAGAGGAACAAGTGAGATGGAATTTAATAGGATACTCTTTTCCTGTGGTTGGATGTGGAAAAGATCTAGACTTGCAAATATAGCGACAATTGACACAGTTGAGACACGGGAAACATCCCAGTCCCAACTGTGTCAATGTTCGCTGCACGCTATTTCTCTTGGGACCCACATCTGCTCTAACCAGATGATCTCTGATGTTTCTGTTCTTACGATATGATAACAAAGGAGGAGTTTTAAACTCGGGAACATCTTTAATACATCTACTGAGAATACTCCAATTGTTTTTCAAAATCTGTCCAATCTCAAAACTACAGTCGGAGTATGTGGACATGAACGGTATCCTTTGAACCTTAGGAGGACTGATTTGTGCCATTTCTATGTTTGTCTGGAGAATTTTCTTTTTTTGATCATTTAGCAATCTGCGGGGATAACCACGCTCTTTAAATTTACCTTCCATTATATCCAATGTGGCAGATAACTCGGCCTGGTCGGATACAATGCGTTTGGCCCACAAAAATTGTGAATGGGGGAGGTGTCTAATCAAACTACGTGGATGGTTACTTTCAAACCGTACAATTGTATTTCTATCTGTGGGCTTGACAAACAAACCAGTACAGATAGAACCATCTACCACTTTAACATCAGTATCCAAAAATGACAGATTTGTTTTAGAATAGGAGACTGTATACTGGAGATCGGGGTCTATGCTATTAAGATATTCATGAAATTCACCTAATTGCATATCAGTACCCGTCCACAGGAGGAAGACGTCATCTATGTACCGCCACCACCTCAAGAGCTAGAGGTAGAACGTATTATACAATTATCTGAGGATGAATTTATACAATACAAGGATGAAATGAAAGGCCAGCTATGTAAATTAAAAACAGATTTGGAAGAGGGCAAAAGGAACAAATGGGTTCGTGATGCCGAAGATTATAAAAGAGGTGACATTTACACGTGGCAATCAGACTCTTTATATATGGGCCATAACCGTGATAATAAGAAAAAGAGGAAGAATACACATTTGTCCACAGATGAAGACCATACTTTTTTAGGGAGCAATTTGGATGTAAAGAAAAGAAAAGAACAAGAACCAGAAGAGGAGGCCACAGATATAGAAGGAAAAGGAAAACAGCGATACAACAGAACCAGGTTGCAGTCGATGAAGGGATCCATACAGAAAAAGAGACCATAGTGTTCAATTTATCCTCAGTTGAATTGATTGAAGCGCAATACAGCGTCTTGTCTAAGGGACTTACATTCTGCCCAAGTTCTAAGGTAAATTGGTTCGATTTGGAAATGGATTGCAATATTTTTTTTTGCTCTTTTAAGTTGAAAACGTTTTTTAGGGGTGGTACTGCTAATATACAGACATGCACTAGTGAATTATCATTTAAATAGTGGATGAGCCTGCGATAGATGCCTACGTTTCCGCGGTCAAAAGAGATGTGAGAGAGCTGAAATCCTTTCTAGGAGACACTAATATATAAAAAAATCCTAATTTGACCTCCGCCGAAATTGAGGCACTATCACAGCTCAAGAACAACCCTCACTTGCGATAAAACCGGCCGATAAAGGCGGTGGGGTGGTTGTTCTTGATACGCTCAAATATATTAAGGAAATCCAGCGTCAACTGGATGACACAAATGTTTATGGTATTTTACAGGGTGATCCAAAATTTTATATCATGAATATGATCAAGAAGAGTCTGTCTGATGCGGTGGCAGGGGGTATTATAGATGAGGGGTTAAGGGAATACCTGATGGTACCCTTCCCCATCACCCCAGTAATTTACATACTGCCTAAGGTCCACAAAAGTCTTGTGGATCCCCCCGGCTGCCCCATCGTATCAGGCTCAGACTCGGTATTCAGTAGAATAGCCATTTTCCTTGACAAGATGCTTAGGGATTTTTCAACAGCTGGAAAATCATATATTAAAGATACTGGGGATTTTTTTACAACAATTGAGAGCAGTTGACGATGTACAATTCTTAACTCTTGTGTCCTTTGATGTTGTATCTTTATACACATCAATAGGACATCAGAGGGGTATTGCAGGACACTAAGTATTTTATTAATTCCCTCTTGAAATTGATTCTAGAGAACAACTATTTCTTTTTCCAGGACACCTTTTTTAATCAAAAACGTGGCGTTGCAATGGGGTCAAACGTAGCCCCTACATACGCAAATATATATATATGCGCCACATGGAGGAGGACTTTATCTATGCATCCCACCACTTTGAACATGTCTTGAGGTGGTGGCGGTACATAGATGACGTCTTCCTCCTGTGGACGGGTACTGATATACAATTAGGTGAATTTCATGAATATCTTAACAGCATAGACCCCGATCTCCAGTATACAGTCTCCTATTCTAAAACAAATCTGTCATTTTTGGATACTGATGTTAAAGTGGTAGATGGTTCTATCTGTACTGGTTTGTTTGTCAAGCCCACAGATAGAAATACAATTGTAAGGTTTGAAAGTAACCATCCACGTAGTTTGATTAGACACCTCCCCCATTCACAATTTTTGTGGGCCAAATGTATTGCATCCAACCAGGCCGAGTTATCTGCCACATTGGATATAATGGAAGGTAAATTTAAAGAGCGTGGTTATCCCCGCAGATTGCTAAATGATCAAAAAAAGAAAATTCTCCAGACAAACATAGAAATGGCACAAATCAGTCCTCCTAAGGTTCAAAGGATACCGTTCATGTCCACATACTCCGACTGTAGTTTTGAAATTGGACAGATTTTGAAAAACAATTGGAGTATTCTCAGTAGATGTATTAAGGATGTTCCTGAGTTTAAAACTCCTCCTTTGTTATCATATCGTAAGAACAGAAACATCAGAGATCATCTGGTTAGAGCAGATGTGGGTCATAAGAGAAATAGCGTGCAGCGAACATTGACACAGTTGGGACTGGGATGTTTCCCGTGTCTCAACTGTGTCAATTGTCGCTATATTTGCAAGTCTAGATCTTTTCCACATCCAACCACAGGAAAAGAGTATCCTATTAAATTCCATCTCACTTGTTCCTCTTCATACGTGATTTATGTGTTAGCATGCCCTTGCAATCTAATATACGTGGGAGAGACGTCAACTGAATTGAAGTTAAGGTTGAATAACCACAGAAAATCACCATTCTGGCATTGTGGAGTGAGCGTGGATTCAAGGAAAACAAAAGAATAAAGAAACTGAATATCAAGTCGTCAGCACAAGAGATCTATAATCAGCAGTGACGTCATCCAAGCGTCCGCCCGGAACCCCAGAGTATCAGGTCACGTGGGACGCCACAGACGGCCGTGTTCGGCTACCTGGAAAATCAGCGCTGCAGCCGGGCAGCAAGGAGGGGTGAGACCGGGAGACTATAAGCGGCTGGACACTGTGAGTAATCTGAGGATCAGTGCAAGTACTTACGTATGCAGTTCTTAATACCGGACATTGCTATATAGTCATCAGTATTGTTCCATCTAATTCGAACTTAATACACTCGTTGATGCCATTTTCTGGATACTCCACATTACCATTGGTTATCCTGTGCTATTACATATCTGCATAGTACCGTACAAACTGGGACACTGTTTGGATGAACTTTATTTTATCGCACCCATAGTAGTATCCAGAGCACTGCAGCTGTACAGTGGACATCACTATTCACATCAGTGGATTTATATGTACATGAATTATAGGCTGCTATCAATATATATGAAATTCTTATGTACGTTTTATATTTTTTTAGGGGAGTGTTTTTAGAGTAATAAATATCAATTATTCTCTATTGTTTCCCTGCTGTGTGTGCCCCCTCACTTTACTTATACTTTTCCGAATTCTTTGGGGTCCTGAGGGTAGGGCCAGAGGGTGAGCACCTACCCATGCGTGATAGGGGTGAGCCGCTGTATTCTATTTACGATTTTTATATATATATATATATAGCCAAGAAAATCCGCAGCACTCCTTGAAGTATAAAAAATGTGTAGTTTTATTCACACATGTCAAAATTAGACAACGTTTCGCTTCTCTCACAGAACCTTTCTCAAGTCAGGTGAACATAAAGTGCATATGTGCAAGTATAAGTACATCATCACATTGTGACCAATTAATTCATCAACCAATACAAAACCAGTATACTCCCATATTTAAGGCATGTTACAATTCATTCATTATCTCAATGTGTATAGATAGAGACGACTCACAGTGCTTCTTCATTATTTCAATATCAATCATGATCATTCATCACCATATTTAGTGGATAAAAGTGCATAGAATAAAGTGCAAAGTGCAGTATAGATCCTATATAATAAAATACCTTGCTGTGGCTACATGTGGTGGAACAGAAGGAGATGGCGTCTAAACTTGTAAGGAGGCACGCCACTACTCCGCGTCTCTTCCTCCTCAATGCGCATGTGTCAATTCCTTCCCCACTGACGACGCAGTACATAACTCCTATGCGTCATCCGTAGGCGGAGACATAGCGTCATGACGTTAGATTCGCTCCATCAGCGGCTACCACACACACACGCGTGCCAGTACGCTGCAGCAGTGATCTGAGCCCTGTCACAGGTCTTTTCCGCCATTTTTCTTTAGGGCACTCATTTGGGCAATATCTTGCGCCTTTTGCTCCTTCTATTCCCTCTTTCCACTTACCAACCAGCTATGGTAAACGCCTGAACCATACTTTCAAAGAGTACAAAATACATCACATTATGACGTGGGTCAATCATGTAACATCCATTGGGTCCACCCCATACAGCATGCTAGATACAAACAGAGATAGGAACAGCAAAAAGGTACTAACTAACCATCCCTCCCGTCACCCTAAATTCGACATTTAACCCTTTGGGTTTCAGAGTATCCAACCGGAAGATCCACCTGAGCTCAGTTTTCTTTAAAATAGTTATTCGATCACCTCCTCTATCTAATGGTTTTACATGGTCCAAGACCATAAATCTCAAATCATTCTCCTTATGATTTTTTTCAAATAAATGTGGTTTCGCCCACATAGAGCATAGAGCATTAGTGCATCAGTTTACAATTTACGCATCCCAGACACGGTAAAGATCCCATACGTTTTGTCTTAAGAAACGTCTGTCTTAACTGACCCTTTTCCGGTAGTCTAGAATGCACCACCTTACCCCTAATATTACCTGCTCTTTTATATGCCATCATAGGCAGATGTTTAAAGGCAGCTATATTGGGGTGCCCACTGCTAAGCAGCCCCCAGTGGCGCCTCACTATCCTTTCAATATTTGGACTCAACTCATTGTATGTTGACACAAAAGGTAATCTGTCACTAGCTTGTCTTTGTTTCGACATTAACAATTCCTCTCTCGGGATATCCCTTGCTCTATCAGAATGTTTTTTCACTAGCCTGCTAGGGTACCCCCTGTTCATAAAGGATTGTTCGATCTTAATTAATGCTGAAGTCATATTTTCATCCTTATCACCATTCTCCTAGGATGTCCACTTGTAAAATGTATAATGTGTTCTTATCAGTGGGTTTAATATTCAAATCCATATGTATTTGTTCATCTTTAATATATACCTGAGTGTCTAAGAACTGTACCCGGTCAGCCGATGCCGTTAACGTAAATTGGATCTCCCGATCAAGGGAGTTCAAAAATGCGTGAATGTCCATCAGCTGCTCCATGGTACCGGTCCAGATGAGGAAAATATCATCTATGTATCTCCACCACGTCAAAACCCGATTGAAGTGGGGAGATACATAGACGAGACGCTCCTCGAATGACCGTACAAATATATTTGCGTAAGTGGGCGCGGCATTGGACCCCATTGCCGCCCCCATTACCTGCAAATAGAACTGTCCCTGTAACACAAAATAATTGTTCCTCTGGGACAACTTCAATAGTATCAACACAAACTGTCGAACTGCCGCAGGATGCTCCGAATGTTGCAACATCTCCGCTACAGCCGCCAGGCCCTTTTCATGGTTAATCGAGGTGTATAATGACACAATGTCAAAAGATGCCAAAATCGCCCCTTGCAGGATCCGCATCCCACTGATCTTGCTGATGAAATTTCCAGTATCCCTGATGTATGATTTAGCACCCAAAGCATATTGCCTCAAAATTTTGTCAAGAAAGACATTAATATTTGAGAGAATCGAATTCCTGCCGGAAATTATTGGCCGACCCGGAGGGTCAATCAGCCTCTTATGTATTTTGGGTGATACATATATAGTTGGTGTAACTGGAGACTTCACCACCAAGAACTCTTTGAGTTGTTTATCAATGACACCATTCTGTTCTGCAATGGTCAATTGTATATCAATTTTCCTTTCAATATCGAATCTGGGGTCCTTGGCCAAAGGATCATAGACACCAGGTTCTCCTAATTGCCTATGTATTTATTTTATGTATTGAGAGGTGTCCTTAACCACGATCCCACCACTCTTGTCCTCAGGCTTGATGGTGAGATCGTGGTTCCTGGACAAACTCTCCAAAGCAGACATTTCTTGTGCCATAATGTTAGGTTTAACAAGTACATCAAATTTAGTTTTTTGTCTTAGCAGGGCAACATCTCTCTTAACCACCTCGATAAAACACTCTAGGGCATGTGAATTTACAATAGGAAAAAAATCACTTTTTAGGTGTAACCCAAACTGTTTCAATGTTGACCCAACACCTGATACATTGACATCATTAGTGCTCATGGCTGCAGAGGAACCAGAGTCGAACCACACCCTCAGTTTAAGGTTCCTGAAGAGGCGGTTCAAGTCTATTTCCAACTGGAACCAATCAGGCTTAGCCTGTGGACAAAAGGAGTACTGGATCTTTTAGTAACACACCCCAATGTTTGGTCAGTATCTGTCTGATATCCATGTGTCTGGAATTATATCTGGTGATGAGGTTTGTTCTGAACTGGGCTGTACTGTTGTCAAGTGGTGTGGCCCTAGTGTCAGTCGAACTCTTCTTTAGGGACTTTCTCAAGGCGGGGTGATGGTTAGATTGGTACTAATTTGGGGGGCATAGGCCTTTTTGATCACTTGGTATTGCACTTTTTGTGATGTAAGGTGACAAAAATTGCTTTTTTTACACCTTTTTTATTTTTATGGTATTTATCGGATAGGGTGGATCATGTGATATATTTATAGAGGTGGTCATTACGGATGTGGCGTTACCTAATATGTGTAGGGGGTTTTCTTTCTGTTTTTTTATTATAAAATAAGGGGAAAGGGGCGTTTTTTTTCCTTTTTTTTCCTTTATTAATTTTATTACTTTATTAATTTTATTAAAAACACTTTTTTTTTTACTTTTTTTTCTTTACTTTATTTCTGATGTTCACTTTTGGGGGTCTGATCCCCTCTGCAATGCATTACAATACATTTGTATTGTAATGCATTGCCTGGATCTCCTCGGCTCCCATAGAAGGCAGTTCCTGATGCCATGCAAGGCATTGGGCAGCCTCCGCACGGCATTGGGCTGCCTTCTGAGACATTGAGTGCCTGCCACAGCAGCGTGGGGAATTAATGGGCTCCCTCAAACACAAACCCCTTCTATGCCGTGGTAGCTGTACGCCCTGTGTCCGTAACAGGTTAAGCAAATGGCTGCTGTCTCTCAAATAGGATGGTAGTAGAAGAACATATTTCTGAAGGCATTGATCAACATAAGCGGATTGGTTTGCAGTAAGGGACCCTATGCCCGAGATAATGGGTCTTCTGGGTGGTGACTCAAGGGTCTTATGTATTTTTGGGAGAAAGTAAAAGCGAGAGATAGATGGATGTGGGGTGTGAAGAGGTTTCTTTTCGTTTTCGTCCAGGACCCCTTCCTCACAACCAGACTCAATTAGAAAGGGGAGTGCTTTTTTAAATAAATTTGTGGGGTTTTCAGATAGTACTCTGTAATAATCTTGGTCTGATAGGATCCTATTCGATTCGAGCAGGTAATATTCCCAATCCAGAACGTCCAGCAATAGACCCTATTGAAAGATGTACTGACTATATTTAATGAGAAAACTATAACTCTAACATAGTCAGATCGGGTGGGCCACAGATGAGTAGGACAAAACTGGGTAGGCGGTGGGGACGATATCCCTACCACTGTTACCCTGATCTAGTCCTATCCCCAGGGACGTCTCCTGGTGGTGGGGACTCCCTGTCCTCGTGCCTACCCTAGAACTCCTAATAAACCCTAATAAGGTAAAGATAGGAGGATAGCTAATAACGGAGAGTGGCCCCCCTTGAAAATTGACTAACACAAAAACACCTAAGAATACAATCAAAAAGGTGTCCACAGTATACAGCCCTCGTGACCTAATGCCAGGAGGTACCGGGTACACCTAGTGGTTAAAAATTACGTAGACAAAACATATGCACAAAAGAAACATGTATACGAATATTAGATGATATACAAAAGATGTAGAATTAACCCCGACGCGTTTCACCCACGGAGTGGGATCCTCAGGGGGTAATGCGAGATAAATATATATAAGGCCCAACAAAAAGATGCAGTGGGCCCCGTCTAATGATAATACGTAATTAATAATTGTATTATGAAGGAACAGACACCAGACCCATCCAAATTAATGAATAAAATTGATAAATCAGCCCCCGAGGGAGAGTACATACAGTCATTGGTAACTGAAGTGAACGGCAGGATAGCATACGTCCATACGAGATTGCGTATCTAATAAAAACATAAATGTACGTATAAGAAAAAAGAGCACAACCTGATGCGCATACACATCTAAATTAGTACGTAGATGAACGGGTACCTGAAAACAGAGGGGGCAACCATGTCTCACCAAGGTGAGTAGTGCGGGTGCTCAGAACAGGCCCTTTTACTACACTACGATCTAAAAGTATGCGTATGCCTCCCCCCTCGAGCTCGGAGCACATTGATATATTTCTCCAGCTGGTTACACAGGACCTTGATCGGATGGAAAAGGCGAGACCCAGGACCTTCAACCTCTCTGTCTCAGAGATGCAGGCACTAAAGTCACTCGAGACCGATGACACTATCATCATTAAACCATCCGACAAGGGTGGCAACTTGGTCATCCTTGATTGTGATAGGTACAGAAATATGTGTCTGGACCTCTTGAAGGACAGAGGTTGTTATGAGGTCCTATCCACTAACCCTACTCAACTGTACTTAGTGGAACTCAAGAATATCTTGAACAAGGGGGTATTGAACAAAGTCATAAGTGCAGCTGAATATGATTTTCTTCTGCCGGTCAATCCACTTACAGCCACCTTCTATGGACTTCCGAAAGTCCATAAGGGGACCTCTCCCCTCAAGGGTCGTCCGATAGTCTCAGGCGTCAATTGCTTGACCCAGAACTGTGGCATCTATCTGGACCAGATTCTGAGGGAGTTCGTCGTGTCCCTCCCGGCTTACACGAGGGACACGATGGACTTCCTCAATAAAATCAATACTTTGAATCTCGATCCAGACTGTTTACTGGGAAGCATTGACGTCGAGGCTCTATATAGCTCGATACCACACGACCAGGGTCTCAAGGCTGTTGGCCATTACCTAAGAACTAGGGGTATCCATTGTTTTCCCCATAATGCATTTATTCTTGAATTATTGAGGTTCACCCTTAATCACAATTTTTTTCTGTTCGATGCGCGGGTCTACCACCAGCTCAGGGGGACGGCAATGGGCAGTCCATGTGCCCCATCTTATGCCAACCTCTTCCTGGGCTGGTGGGAAGATACCCACGTGTTTCCAGACCACGCTGTCTGGTGGGCAGACAATATTCAATTTTGGACACGCTACATAGACAACGTGTTTGTTGTCTGGAAGGGTGACCCTCATAGTTTCAAACAGTTCGTCCTGGACCTCAATCAGAATCAGGTTGGCCTCAGGTTTACATACGAGATAGATCCGGTGTCTCTAGCCTTCCTCGATGTAAGGGTTACTAAGGTAGGGGACTCTCTATCCACCAATATTTATCGTAAGGGTACCGCCACAAACTCCCTGCTCCATTGGAGCAGCCATCATCCCATTGCCCTTAAACGAGGCATACCCAGAGGTCAATACCTCAGGGTAAGGAGGAACTGTTCCAACAATAGTTCCTTTTTTAATGAGGCTGGGAATCTGCAGCAGAGACTTCTGGCAAGGGGGTATCCCAGTGGAGTACTTCGGGAGGCCTTTCAATGGGCAGCAGCAAAACCTCGAACCAAACTTCTGGTTCCGAGATGCAGAACCACTGATGGTCCCCAACCAGCACGGATCATTGCAAACTTCGACACGACCAATCACGAAACTAAAGCAGTCCTCACTAAATATTGGCCTATATTACAGATGGACTCCGACCTGTCGGACATCGTGAGCAAATATCCCTCGGTTTCCTATAGACGAGGTAGGAGCCTTAAGGATCGCCTTGTCCGCAGCCACTTCTCACCACCAATGAGAGGTGGCTGCTGGCTCGACCGTAAACCTATCGGCGTTTTCAAGTGCGGGAGATGTAAGGCCTGCAAATACATCTCGACTGCAAGGACCATCACCTGCTCGGCCACGGGTCAGTCATATGAGATTCGCGATTTTATTAACTGCGTGTCTAAGGGTTTGGTGTATCTCTGCCAGTTTCCTTGTCCCATGGACTACGTGGGTAAAACAATACGCAAGTTCAGGAGAAGGATCCTTGAACACATTAACGATGTGGCCAAGAAGGAGCCAACACCCTTGGCCACCCACGTTAATGACTGTCATGGGGGGGATCCTTCTGTACTTAGATTTACGGTCCTCAAACTGGTGCCCCCCTCCCCACGTGGAGGTGCCTGGGATAGGCGCATCTTACAAAAGGAGAGCGAATGGATACACAGGTTCCGTTCACAATCTCCTCGAGGTCTCAATGAGCGTCTAACTTTTTCTTGCTTTTTATGAGCTCCAATGGTGTCTGGGGCCTTTAATCTTCCCTATATATATCTTTCTGATTCTCTCCCACTTTATTCTCCTGTCATACAGGCTCTACTTCATTTTCCTTTTGTTTATATTTAATTATATATATTTCTATCATATTGCATGTATTCAGTTTTGCTACACCCCTGGCCCTGTGCGGTGACTCTCCCTGTTAGGTCCCATTTGCCAGTTTGGCCATCCGTAGAATTATTTATTATTTTTCCCTGTTTCATAGCCTGGGTACGTGAAGTACCCGAACGTAATATTTACGAAGGTGTCACTTTATATCCATGCACACCTTATATCTGGTATCCGGTTATTAGTATGGTAGCCAGTTTTGTACCATACAGTTTGAGTATGTTACTCTATATCTCTATGCATTCTAATCCCTGCCCGGGAGCAGATCAGTCATCGGCCCTGGGTGTGCGTCCCACTGTGGAACGCACCATACAAGCGGTAGTTGACGTAGTCATGAATCTGGGGGAGGTCCATACTTTTGACGGCGGGTCGGTTAATTTACATAAATATGGGGGAGGTCGGTCTTTATCTCGGTTGCTCCAGACCTTCTTCTCATCAGCTCCATTAACATGTGAGTACCCACCCTAATGATCCTTTGGTTTTATAACTGTTCGGCTTTAGGTTTAACATACTAGCCTCTGTCTATCTATAGGTCCTCTTGGGTGGATAGCTCCACACCATAAGAGCTTTTCAGCAAGCAATCCTCACATTGGGAGTGCACAGCAGCCTCATCCACCATGATGCGGGGTCATCATTTTTGATGCCCCTTTCTGAGCACCCGCACTACTCACCTTGGTGAGACAGGGTTGCTCCCTCTGTTTTCAGGTACCCGTTCATCTACGTACTAATTTAGATGTGTATGCGCATCAGGTTGTGCTCTTTTTTCTTATACGTACATTTATGTTTTTATTAGATACGCAATCTCGTATGGACGTATGCTATCCTGCCGTTCACTTCAGTTACCAATGACTGTATGTACTCTCCCTCGGGGGCTGATTTATCAATTTTATTCATTAATTTGGATGGGTCTGGTGTCTGTTCCTTCATAATACAATTATTAATTACATATTATCATTAGACGGGGCCCACTGCATCTTTTTGTTGGGCCTTATATATATTTATCTCGCATTACCCCCTTAGGATCCCACTCCGTGGGTGAAACGCGTTGGGGTTAATTCTACATCTTTTGTATATCATCTAATATTCGTATACATGTTTCTTTTGTGCGTATGTTTTGTCTACGTAATTTTTAACCACTAGGTGTACCCGGTACCTCCTGGCATTAGGTCACGAGGGCTGTATACTGTGGACACCTTTTTGATTGTATTCTTAGGTGTTTTTGTGTTAGTCAATTTTCAAGGGGGGCCACTCTCCGTTATTAGCTATCCTCCTATCTTTACCTTATTAGGGTTTATTAGGAGTTCTAGGGTAGGCACGAGGACAGGGAGTCCCCACCACCAGGAGACGTCCCTGGGCATAGGACTAGATCAGGGTAACAGTGGTAGGGATATCGTCCCCACCGCCTACCCAGTTTTGTCCTACTCATCTGTGGCCCACCCGATCTGACTTTGTTAGAGTTATAGTTTTCTCATTAAATATAGTCAGTACATCTTTCAATAGGGTCTATTGCTGGATGTTCTGTTTTATATATGATTACCCCTATGCTTTATATTATCAATATCAATCTTGCTGGACTTTTGTAATATTCCCAATCCATAATCATTATTCCTCCACCTTTGTCTGCGCTTTTAATAACTATGTCCTTGTTCTGTTTTAGCTTATTGAGTGCCTTTTTTTTCCTTAGCAGTGAGGTTATCAGTGGTGGTATATGTGGATTTTCTATCTTTGGTTGGGAACGTGGTCTTAAAGTCATCCAGCACCATGTTATAAAAACTTTCCAAGTGGGGGCCATGACTCCAAAGGATAAAAGGTAGATTTGTTTTTCAGATGAGAGGGTATTGGGGTTGGGTGCTCCAGGTGATTGTCATTGGATGGATCCATGGAGGTGGGAGTGGTTATGGGATTATCGGTGTTAGGGGTGATATGTTCTTTAATCTTGAAGTGCCTCTGAAGTGTGAGTTTACGTATAAACTGGTTTAGGTCGATAACGAGATCAAATAGATCGGGTTCATTGGTGGGACCAAAGGATAGACCCTTTCTAAGAAATTTTATTTCAATGTCAGAGAGTTTATGTTTGGATAAAAATAGGTTAAATATCCCCTTTTCTCTCTCCTTTTGGACTAATGTATGTGTCAGTGTATCTGGCTCAGAGGGTTCTGGATGTAGGTTCTTGGTAGTTGTTCTTTTTCTTTCGGGAAAGTCTGAATTTTCCTCCTCTGCATCCTCTAAAGCATCTTTTGGCCTTCTGTGGGTAGTGGATAGGGGGGGTGAATAAATGGGTGATCTTGAGATTGCATTTGGTTTGGGGAGATTAAAGGGGTAACTATTGGAGTAAAAAATGGTCTCAGTGTCTGAGTGCAGGTGGTTTTCCTGATTGGTGTGGTTGGAGCCAGAGGGGTGATTAAAGGTGAGATTTTCCCTAAAAAAGACTGTCGGCTAGATTGGAGGGTAAGGCTAAAAGAAATTCAGAGTTTTATGGCAGAAGTGGAATGGGTGAAAATGTCCATGGGGGAATTGGGGTGGATGGAAAATTGAGGGGAGGAAACAGATGGATGAGTGGAGGCTGGATAGGTAATGTTAACAGGTGGTGTATGGTTGACAGAAGGAGTAGAGGAGATGGGGGAAATGGGAGGATGGAGTGGTCTAATGACCATACTGCTAGTATCGCCTGGTGTTGTGTCAGCCTCTAGAGAGGAGGAAGTAAGGGCCCCTGGTTACGAGTGAACAGTAGATATGGATGATCCCAGAAGGGGACCTAGAGGACCATCCACCAGTCGAGACAGGAGATCTGACCTCACTATAAGAGGGCGGGTGAATGGTTGAGGTACCGATGTTGGGATAGATAGTACTAGGGTTGTGATGGTAGAGGCTGTAATTGAGGTTTCAGACAAGGATGGTTTATGTGGTGTTCTGTTAGAAACTCTCATCCTGCTATTGTAAAAGGTTCTACCAGAGATGTGATGAATAAGATGTGATGAACCTCAGAAGTACGTGCATCAGTAAGTTGTTGGACTGAACGTATATTGGAAAAATTTACTTGAGGTAAAATTTCTTTTCCCAAGGTCTAATAACATTTGTGTGATAGTCTGTCAGGTATCGGACTAGTTTTTTACATTTCTTACGTACTTCCCCATATTCAAATTTTCTCAACATTTCCCACCCTGTGTATGGTTGTGTTATGATTAGTGATGAGCGGCAGGTGCCATATTCGATTTCGACGAAATTCGCGAATATTCAATAGAATATTCGTTTTATATTCGTCGAAATCGAATATTCGTCATTATTCTTGTTATCGCGATTAATATGCGATTTAAATAATCGAATTTCGATTTTAACTTAAAGGCTACTCTCCTATTGAAATAGCAATGCGATTAATTCAAGTTATAAAAATCGAATTTCGATTTTAACAGCACTGCTATATTCCATATTCGTTAATTCTAGCCTAATTTGGCATATAGCAGTGCTAAGTTAAAATCGAAATTCGATTATTATAACTTGAAAAAATCGAATTGCGATTTCAACGTAATTCTCAAATCCGACAGTACATTCTAGTATATGGAGTCGTTCCCATGGTGATGGGGACGCTCCATAAGCATGGAATATGGCTTCAATGGTTTGGTAGAATTAGCGAATTGACGAATATATTCGTTATATTCCACAAAAAGAATATAACGAATGTATTCGTCATATTCCACAAAACGAAGATAACGAAGTATTCTGCATCTTCGTTTTAGCTACCTATTCATCAATTTCGCTAATTCTAGCAATGATATAGGAAAGTTGACTATAGAGACAGCTAAGTTTAATTCGCTATGCGATTATATTACTGCTTTTTTTTTAAATAAATAGAATAATTATAATACCTGATAATTATTATAATTATACTATTTATAAAAAAAAGCAGTCATATAATCGCATAGTGAATTATACTTAGCTGTCTCTATAGTCAACTTTCCTATATCATTGCTAGAATTAGCGAAATTGACGAATAGGTAGCTAAAACGAAGATGCAGAATACTTTGTTATCTTAGTTTTGTGGAATATGACGAATACATTCGTTATATTCGTTTTGTGGAATATATTTGTCAATTCGCTAATTCTACCAAGCCATTGAAGCCATATTCCATGCTTATGGAGCGTCCCCATCACCATGGGAACGACTCCATATACTAGAATGTACTGTCGGATTTGAGAATTACGTTGAAATCGCAATTCGATTATTTCAAGTTATAATAATCGAATTTCGATTTTAACTTAGCACTGCTATATTCCATATTCGTTAATTCTAGCCTAATATGGTCTATAGCAGTGCTAAGTTAAAATCGAAATTCGATTATTATAACTTGAAATAATCGAATTGCGATTTCAACGTAATTCTCAAATCCGACAGTACATTCTAGTATATGGAGATGTTCCCATGGCGATGGGGACGCTCCATGAGCATGGAAGTCGGCAGAAGCGGCAACGGGCACTGACTGGAGCAGCCAGGAAGCCAGGAATCCAAAGGACAGGTAAGAACAACTTTAGGGAAGTGGGAAAGAAAAAAATATAACAATAAAAAAAAAAAAAAAAAATATTCAAAATATCGAATTTATATCACTATATTCGAAATATTCGCGAATTAGCGAAGTGCCGATATTCGCGAAAAAAATTTGATATTCGAAAATTCGCGCTCAACACTAGTTATGATGGTGTTACATCTAATGCATTATTTTAACCTGCTGGATAAATCATTACATATCTGTTGTCTCTTGGTGATTAATAATTTCATAAACATAATAAAACAATTATCACTGTGTTTCAGCCAACTGGCTGAAAAGGCGGGATCCTTAGAGAAAGTGGATTTTAGAGAGAGTCTCAGGCCTCTTGGGATAAGACCTAGTTCAATATATATTGTCATAAAATACCAGTCGATCTCATTTGATTATTATCTGGTTTTTCCAAGGGTGAACGGTTTCCAATCTCTCCAAGTTGCAATTTGGTTACAATAATGTTCTCATGTAGTTTGGCTTTGTCCTCTTTTGATAGGAGGGACTTGACTTCTCTGAAGACTCTTTTCGAGAGGTCTGTTAGGTCATAGCGAAGATAGCTCACACCTTGTGCTGCCATGGTTTTTCTGACAGGTCGTTGGTGGTCCATTGGCCCGTCCAGATATGCAGGAGAAGAAAGAAGGGGGGGGGAGACAAAAGAGACCCCCGCCCGAAAAAAAAGAGTCTTAATCACAGACTTTTAAAGGAAGAGTCTTTAAAAAACTACCAGGCACCAACAAAGGGAAATGTATTAGGACAGATTGGGGACTAGGGTAGCGAGAGGCTGCCTGAGAGTGTCTGCAACTGCAGTGAAAGGCCACTGCTAGTAGAAATAGCGTATAATTAGAAAAAAATTCCAGCCAGACTCGAGGGCGCCGACCCTGTAACGTGGTGTATGAATAAAAATAATAATAATAAAAAAATATAGGAGTATACAGTATTGTCCAATAAGAACATGTATTAAATAACACCCTAAAACATATCAAAAGATAAAAACAAGATAAAACCAAGAAAATTTGTATTATGACTCACTTGACGAGGGGAGATAGTCTATGGGATAAACTCAAGACACCCATAGGCTTAACTTCCCCGTCAGGATCGCATATAGAATCACAGGAAGAGGCCGCAGTCACCATGTGGGTACATCAGGAAACTTCCCTTTTATTGGAATCGAGACTCAGCGGGCAGTAGTGGAATACCAGCTGCAACATGGTTGTTGCCTTTCCAGTCAGCCACCCCTATTCACCAGCGAAGAGTGGGCATGGATGTTTGACCTGGGCATGAATGTTTGTGAGGTTTTAAGAAACTTTGAGGAATCAACACAGATGGTGAGTTGCGATAACCCTATTATCAGTGTAACCATCCTACTTCTGTGTCTACTCAAACGCTCGCTGCTCACAATTAAGGACGATGCTTTGCATGTGTAAGAGGTGGAAATGGGGAAAGACATTGTGCAGGATGATAGCCAGACGACCCTCATTTTGTCTTCTCAGTGCGAATTTGACGATGAAGAGGAGGAGGAGGAGCAGGAAACGGTTGCCTCTGCTACAGAGGGTAGTACCCATGGAAGTTTAATTCCATCTGTTCAGCATGGGTTGGCAGAAGAGGAGGAAGAGGATGAGGAGATTGAGAGTGAACCTCCTGATGACGACAGTGAAGTCTTGCCTGTTGGGACTCTGGCACACATGGCTAACTTCATGTTAGGCTGCCTTTTACTGCGACCCACACGTTATACGCTTTTTAGACAACATGGATTAATGGTTGTTCACCCTTCTCGACCCCCGCTACAAAGAGAACTTCTCATCTTTCATTCCTCTGTTGGAGAGGATGAGCAAAACAGTACAATACCAGAAGATCCTTGTTGAAAGATTGCTCTAAAAATTTCCATCTGACAACGCTGGCGGCAGAGTCCGTAGTTCCTTGGCCAACCAGGAAGGGGAGACAAGGGGAACACAAAGTTCCAACAGAGGCAGGACAACACTCTCCAAAGCCTGGGACAGTTTTATAACACCCAGACAGCACTCTCACCCTGATGCGTGGCCTAGTGTCACAAGGAGGGAAACATTTTGAAGATGGCGAAGGAGTAGCAGACCATGTCAGCGTCCTCAATGATCCCTCAGTGCCTTACAACTACTGGGTTTTGTCTGAGCGGGTATTTAGTGCTGCTGGAACATTATAACAAATAAGCGTATTTGCCTGTCAACTGAAAATGCTGTATACTTGAAAAAAGAAAAAAAAAGTCCAGCCAGACTCGAGGGCACCGACCCTGTAACATGGTGTACGAATAATAATAATAATAAAAATTATAATAAATAGGAAAATATAGTATTGTCTAATAAGAATCCAAATGCATAGTGGGTATCAGATAACACCCTAAAACATATCAAAAGATAAAAACAAGGTAAAACCAAGAAAATCTGTGTTTTGACTCATTTCACGAAGGATAAACTCAAGACACCCATAGGCTTAACTCCCCCGCCATGATCGTATGTAGAATCACAGGAAGAGGCCACAGTCACCAAGTGGGTACATCAGAAAACTTCCTTTATTGGAATTGAGGCTCAATGCGTTTCAGGGGCTTTACAGCGCACCCACTTCTTCAGGAGTAATAACATAGGACAAACATAAAGGGTGTACATACATGTAGGCATTTATAGTAGTCCATGGTTTCAGTCTTGCACATGGTGGGGAGGAACAGAATGGTGATGTCACTTCCTGTGAGTGTTCACTAAAATTGTCCAAATATGATCAAAATATGGAGGGATATCATTATAAACAATGTATATTAAATAAAGGTTGAGATTATGGTCAATAATATTGAAAACAAAGTTTCTATGATCTACAAAATAGACTTGTTGCCGTCCACTTCCTGTAAGTGGAACGCACATGGAGTGCAAAGGTCAAGGGTACTACTTCCAGTTTGGTGTTAATCAAGATTGTCGATAGTAGAAATGAAATAGAAAGCCCTGCTATAGCTGGCTGGATAGTGTACCGGTTAAGGGCTCTGCCTTTGACATAGCAGTGAGAGGGTTTGAGGGTTAACAGGGATCCAAATGGAACGGGTGTCCAGGGGACCCGAGGTAACTGGAGGCGCCAGGGGATGGAGGAGGGGGTGAGGATGTGGGGGAAAGGCTGCTCAGAGGGTCAATCCTGCAGAAGAGTCCGCAGGTAATTGCAGATAAAAAAAGGGGGGGGGGGGGGGCGGTAGGGTGTGTAGACACTCCCAATCCCCAACCAAGTAGACCTGGAAATACTGCCAATCCAAACAGCAGGTGATGGAAAAAAGGGAGGTGGGGGGTTGGGCTAAGTCACATATAAAAAACAATAATAAAAAACAATTATAAAAAAAACATAAAAAAATGGTGTGTATTAAAAACAATGGTAGGGAATAAGGTGTAATAGATGAGTGAGGGACAGGAAGGAGGGGAGGAACATAAAATTCTAAAATATTAGAAATAAAATGTGTATTGCTTAAAATTACTTTAAATTGGCGTAACACTAAAAAACGCCGCCTGAGTGGCAAATAGATGCACTTTGGTGTAAGTCTGCACAATGAGATGTTACTCACTTCACGGGGGGGGGGGGGGGGAGGTTTACTCGGATAATCGCAATACACTGGTAAACCAATACCCCTTCAGCCAGGTTTGCCTCTAGATGCTTCTGTTCAAATTTCTTTTATTAGTGTTAAAAAGCTGGCTCAACGCGTTTCGGGACGATGTCCCTTCATCAGGAGTATTATTACTTGCAATCTGAATGGTCGGGCTATCAGGCATTGGCTAAAGGAAGCTGGAAAAAGCGAGGGTGGTGATGAAAAAAGGCGCCAAAAGGTGAGGGGGCGTGTTGGTAAACTTGGTACCTTTAACCTGTGGTGACGTCAGGGCTCGGGGTGGGCGGTAGTGATGTGGGTAAGTGGTGGTTAGTCCGGTGTGCGTTTCAAGCCTACTGCACACGACCGGAAGTGGCGTCAGCAAACGCTGTGTTCCAGGATGGAATGCAAAAAAACGGAAGTGGCGCCGCGGCCATCCGGATGGGGCCGAGGGGTGTTAGATCTGTTTCTGGATGGCTGTGTCAAGCTGGTGGGGATTTGATGTTGCCATGTACGGGAAAGTGGTGTTTTTATTTGGATGTTTGTTGGGGGATTATGCATGGATGTTGTCTGTGTTCTCATTGGGTCAGAGTGCGGTGACATCATCTGTGGGGGTGGAGTTATGTGCGGTGGGGGGTGGAGAGATGATGGATGGTGGGGAAAGATAAAGAAAGCAATAAGGGCAAAGAAGTCAGATCGATTGAATGTTTGTTCTTTAATGGAGGGAAGTCAATATTAATCTATATTTATTCAAATAATATTCAAATACTATGGGAGCTTTACTGTATTTTGGGGAGAAAATGATAAGGTGTGACGGTGGTTGGTGTAGACAGAGGATGGGTGTGTGTATGGTTGTGCAAATGATTGTACAAATGGTGTCGTACAGAAAATGGCAGTGTGAGGTTGTAAATTGTTGGATACCTAAAGAGGGGAATTAGTGTGTGTATGTAAATGCAAATGAGTAATAAAAGGAGTATGTTGGACAGTATATATAACAATGTTAAAAAATGTGTTAAAGAAGGGTGTTAAAGAGTATATTTTAATGAAAATATGTTAAGAAATGTGTTCAAGAATAGTGTTAAAAAGTATATATATATTAAAAATAATAAAAAAATATATATTAAAAATATATATGTGAAGCAATAATAAAAGTGTTTATACAACAACATTGGACTTGTGACTGGTTTATATATGTGTACCAACTGTTGAGAGGAGGTTGTGTGTGAAATTTGAGGATGTAATTGAGGGATAACATAAGTGAGACTGTGGGAATGTATGGATATATGTGAAAGATGAATATAAGAAGTGGAAAAAAAGTGAATATAAAAAAATTACTATAAAAAAAAGAGAGAGAAGAAAAAAGAAGAAATAAAAAATAAAATAAAAGAAGAAAGAAAAAAGGTGAATATAAAAAAAATTAAATTAAAAGAGTGAGATTAAAATTTGTAATGGTTGTGACCGAGTGTATAGGGTTCCCTAGTGGTGTGTCGGAGCACCTGTGTTGTGATTGGGGGTGGGTGTGTGAGGTGACCACAAGATGGCTGGCAAAGGGGTGGAGGAGGAGGGGGGAGGGGGACTGACGTGTTGTTGATTGTTGGAGGTCCAATGTTGGGTTGATGGACCAAGGTGACGATTAATAATTGGTATGTTTGAGCGTTTCGTTGAGGATGAAGGGATTGAAGGTGTTAAGGCGATAGATCCAGAACATCTCTTTTTGACAGAGATGCTGGAATGAGGATGTCACTTGTTCCAGGGGGGTTACTCTAAGGCTGGTGGGGTTGCCACTAGAGATAAGTGTTGTGATATGCTGTGTGTTTGTATTTTCCTGGTGATGTTGGATCGGTGTTCGTTCATACGTTCGCAGAGGGTTTGTGTGGTGCGTCCGACGTAATAGTTGGTGCAGGGGCATTGGAGCAGATATATTATGTTTCTGCTGCCACAGTTCATAGTTTGTTTAGGGTGTAGTGTTCCTATGGGTTGTGGAAGAGCAATTTTTTCATCTGTTGATGTGTAGATCATGTGGCAGCATTTGCACTTCCGGACACCACATTTGAATGAACGCCTTGGTTCTGTCTGTATGTTGTGGTTTGTGGGCATGGTGGAGTTTTGGATTTTTGGGCAGGATGGGTGTCACGGAAGGTGTACAGGAAACAAGACAACTAGGGATGAGCGAACTCGAACTGTATAGTTCGGGTTCGTACCGAATTTTGGGGTGTCCGTGACACGGACCCGAACCCGGACATTTTCGTAAAAGTCCGGGTTCGGGTTCGGTGTTCGTCGCTTTCTTCGCGCTTTTGTGACGCTTTCTTGGCGCTTTTTGAAAGGCTGCAAAGCAGCCAATCAACAAGCGTCATACTACTTGCCCCAAGAGGCCATCACAGCCATGCCTACTATTGGCATGGCTGTGATTGGCCAGAGCACCATGTGACCCAGCCTCTATTTAAGCTGGAGTCACATAGCGCCGCCCGTCACTCTGCTCTGATTAGCGTAGGGAGAGGTTGCGGCTGCGACAGTAGGGCGAGATTAGGCAGATTAACTCCTCCAAAGGACTTGATTAACTGATCAATCTGCAGCTGTGGATCATTGAGCTGCTGATCCTCAATTGCTCACTGTTTTTAGGCTGCCCAGACCGTTTGTCAGTCACATTTTTCTGGGGTGATCGGCGGCCATTTTGTGTCTTGTGGTGCGCCAGCACAAGCTGCGACCAAGTGCATTTAACCCTCAATGGTGTGGTTGTTTTTTGGCTAAAGCCTACATCAGGGTGAAGCTGTCACACCAAGTGCATTTAACCAGCAATAGTCTGTTTATTTTTTGGCCATATCCCAGTCTAATTCTGTCACTAAATCCATACCGGTCACCCAGCGCCTAAATACTAGGCCTCAAATTTATATCCCGCTAAATCTGTCCTTAGTGCTGTAGCTGGGCGAGTTATTTAGTGTCCGTTCAAGCACATTTCTTGTTCTGGGTTGAAATACAATTCCCAATTTAGCAATTTCATAATTTAGTGGTTTCTGCTATATCAGAGCTATTTGAAATCTATCCCTAAAAGGGTATATAATATTCAAGGTGCACATTGGGTCATTCAGAATAACTTCACACACACCCGCTACTGTGTATTTCCAAGTCTAATTCTGGCACTAAACCCATACCTGTCACCCAGCGCCTAAATACTAGGCCTCAAATTTATATCCCGCTAAATCTGTCCTTAGTGCTGTAGCTGGGCGAGTTATTTAGTGTCCGTTCAAGCACATTTCTTGTTCTGGGTTGAAATACAATTCCCAATTTAGCAATTTCATAATTTAGTGGTTTCTGCTATATCAGAGCTATTTGAAATCTATCCCTAAAAGGGTATATAATATTCAAGGTGCACATTGGGTCATTCAGAATAACTTCACACACACCCGCTACTGTGTATTTCCAAGTCTAATTCTGGCACTAAACCCATACCTGTCACCCAGCGCCTAAATACTAGGCCTCAAATTTATATCCCGCTAAATCTGTCCTTAGTGCTGTAGCTGGGCGAGTTATTTAGTGTCCGTTCAAGCACATTTCTTGTTCTGGGTTGAAATACAATTCCCAATTTAGCAATTTCATAATTTAGTGGTTTCTGCTATATCAGAGCTATTTGAAATCTATCCCTAAAAGGGTATATAATATTCAAGGTGCACATTGGGTCATTCAGAATAACTTCACACACACCCGCTACTGTGTATTTCCAAGTCTAATTCTGGCACTAAACCCATACCTGTCACCCAGCGCCTAAATACTAGGCCTCAAATTTATATCCCGCTAAATCTGTCCTTAGTGCTGTAGCTGGGCGAGTTATTTAGTGTCCGTTCAAGCACATTTCTTGTTCTGGGTTGAAATACAATTCCCAATTTAGCAATTTCATAATTTAGTGGTTTCTGCTATATCAGAGCTATTTGAAATCTATCCCTAAAAGGGTATATAATATTCAAGGTGCACATTGGGTCATTCAGAATAACTTCACACACACCCGCTACTGTGTATTTCCAAGTCTAATTCTGGCACTAAACCCATACCTGTCACCCAGCGCCTAAATACTAGGCCTCAAATTTATATCCCGCTAAATCTGTCCCTAGTGCTGTAGCTGGGCGAGTTATTTAGTGTCCGTTCAAGCACATTTCTTGTTCTGGGTTGAAATACAATTCCCAATTTAGCAATTTCATAATTTAGTGGTTTCTGCTATATCAGAGCTATTTGAAATCTATCCCTAAAAGGGTATATAATATTCAAGGTGTACATAGGGTCATTCAGAATAACTTCACACACCCGCTACTGTGCATTTCCAAATCTAATTCTGTCACTAAACCCATACCTGTCACCCAGCGCCTAAATACTAGGCCTCAAATTTATATCCCGCTAAATCTCTCGTTACCGCTGTCCTGTTGTGGCTGGGAAAGTTATTTAGTGTCCGTCAAAGCACATTTTTTGTTCTGGGTTGAAATACAATTCCCAATTTAGCAATTTCATAATTTAGTCGTTTCTGCTATATCAGAGCTATTTGAAATCTATCCCTAAAAGGGTAGATCATATTGAAGGTGCACATAGGGTCATTCAGAATAACTTCACACACACGCTTCTGTGCATTTCCAAGTCTAATTCTGTCACTAAATCCATACCGGTCACCCAGCGCCTAAATACTAGGCCTCAAATTTATATCCCGCTGAATTTGAATACAATACATTGGGCCAAATAATATATTTGTTGTTGTGGTGAACCATAACAATGAGAAAAACATCTAGTAAGGGACGCGGACGTGGACATGGTCGTGGTGGTGTTAGTGGACCCTCTGGTGCTGGGAGAGGACGTGGCCGTTCTGCCACATCCACACGTCCTAGTGTACCAACTACCTCAGGTCCCAGTAGCCGCCAGAATTTACAGCGATATATGGTGGGGCCCAATGCCGTTCTAAGGATGGTAAGGCCTGAGCAGGTACAGGCATTAGTCAATTGGGTGGCCGACAGTGGATCCAGCACGTTCACATTATCTCCCACCCAGTCTTCTGCAGAAAGCGCACAGATGGCGCCTGAAAACCAACCCCATCAGTCTGTCACATCACCCCCATGCATACCAGGGAAACTGTCTCAGCCTCAAGTTATGCAGCAGTCTCTTATGCTGTTTGAAGACTCCGCTGGCAGGGTTTCCCAAGGGCATCCACCTAGCCCTTCCCCAGCGGTGAAAGACATAGAATGCACTGACGCACAACCACTTATGTTTCCTGATGATGAGGACATGGGAATACCACCTCAGCATGTCTCTGATGATGACGAAACACAGGTGCCAACTGCTGCGTCTTTCTGCAGTGTGCAGACTGAACAGGAGGTCAGGGATCAAGACTGGGTGGAAGACGATGCAGGGGACGATGAGGTCCTAGACCCCACATGGAATGAAGGTCGTGCCACTGACTTTCACAGTTCGGAGGAAGAGGCAGTGGTGAGACCGAGCCAACAGCGTAGCAAAAGAGGGAGCAGTGGGCAAAAGCAGAACACCCGCCGCCAAGAGACTCCGCCTGCTACTGACCGCCGCCATCTGGGACCGAGCACCCCAAAGGCAGCTTCAAGGAGTTCCCTGGCATGGCACTTCTTCAAACAATGTGCTGACGACAAGACCCGAGTGGTTTGCACGCTGTGCCATCAGAGCCTGAAGCGAGGCATTAACGTTCTGAACCTGAGCACAACCTGCATGACCAGGCACCTGCATGCAAAGCATGAACTGCAGTGGAGTAAACACCTTAAAACCAAGGAAGTCACTCAGGCTCCCCCTGCTACCTCTTCTGCTGCTGCCGCCTCGGCCTATTCTGCTGCTGCCGCCTCGGCCTCTTCCTCCGCCTCTGGAGGAACGTTGGCACCTGCCGCCCAGCAAACAGGGGATGTACCACCAACACCACCACCACCACCTCCGTCACCAAGCGTCTCAACCATGTCACACGCCAGCGTTCAGCTCTCCATCTCACAAACATTTGATAGAAAGCGTAAATTCCCACCTAGCCACCCTCGATCCCTGGCCCTGAATGCCAGCATTTCTAAACTACTGGCCTATGAAATGCTGTCATTTAGGCTGGTGGACACAGACAGCTTCAAACAGCTCATGTCGCTTGCTGTCCCACAGTATGTTGTTCCCAGCCGGCACTACTTCTCCAAGAGAGCCGTGCCTTCCCTGCACAACCAAGTATCCGATAAAATCAAGTGTGCACTGCGCAACGCCATCTGTGGCAAGGTCCACCTAACCACAGATACGTGGACCAGTAAGCACGGCCAGGGACGCTATATCTCCCTAACTGCACACTGGGTAAATGTAGTGGCAGCTGGGCCCCAGGCGGAGAGCTGTTTGGCGCACGTCCTTCCGCCGCCAAGGATCGCAGGGCAACATTCTTTGCCTCCTGTTGCCACCTCCTCCTTCTCGGCTTCCTCCTCCTCTTCTTCCACCTGCTCATCCAGTCAGCCACACACCTTCACCACCAACTTCAGCACAGCCCGGGGTAAACGTCAGCAGGCCATTCTGAAACTCATATGTTTGGGGGACAGGCCCCACACCGCACAGGAGTTGTGGCGGGGTATAGAACAACAGACCGACGAGTGGTTGCTGCCGGAGAGCCTCAAGCCCGGCCTGGTGGTGTGTGATAATGGGCGAAATCTCGTTGCAGCTCTGGGACTAGCCAATTTGACGCACATCCCTTGCTTGGCGCATGTGCTGAATTTGGTGGTGCAGAAGTTCATTCACAACTACCCCGACATGTCAGAGCTGCTGCATAAAGTGCGGGCCGTCTGTTCGCGCTTCCGGCGTTCACATCCTGCTGCTGCTCGCCTGTCTGCGCTACAGCGTAACTTCGGCCTTCCCGCTCACCGCCTCATATGCGACGTGCCCACCAGGTGGAACTCCACCTTGCACATGCTGGACAGACTGTGCGAGCAGCAGCAGGCCATAGTGGAGTTTCAGCTGCAGCACGCACGGGTCAGTCGCACTACAGAACAGCACCACTTCACCAGCAATGACTGGGCCTCCATGCGAGACCTGTGTGCCCTGTTGCGCTGTTTCGAGTACTCCACCAACATGGCCAGTGGCGATGACACCGTTATCAGCGTTACAATACCACTTCTATGTCTCCTTGAGAAAACACTTAGGGCGATGATGGAAGAGGAGGTGGCCCAGGAGGAGGAGGAGGAGGAGGAGGAAGAGGGGTCATTTTTAGCACTTTCAGGCCAGTCTCTTCGAAGTGACTCAGAGGGAGGTTTTTGGCAACAGCAGAGGCCAGGTACAAATGTGGCCAGCCAGGGCCCACTACTGGAGGACGAGGAGGACGAGGATGAGGAGGAGGTGGAGGAGGATGAGGATGAAGCATGGTCACAGCGGGGTGGCACCCAACGCAGCTCGGGTCCATCACTGGTGCGTGGCTGGGGGAAAGGCAGGACGATGACGATACGCCTCCCACAGAGGACAGCTTGTCCTTACCCCTGGGCAGCCTGGCACACATGAGCGACTACATGCTGCAGTGCCTGCGCAACGACAGCAGAGTTGCCCACATTTTAACCTGTGCGGACTACTGGGTTGCCACCCTGCTGGATCCACGCTACAAAGACAATGTGCCCACCTTACTTCCTGCACTGGAGCGTGATAGGAAGATGCGCGAGTACAAGCGCACGTTGGTAGACGCGCTACTGAGAGCATTCCCAAATGTCACAGGGGAACAAGTGGAAGCCCAAGGCAGAGGAGGAGCAAGAGGTCGCCAAGGCAGCTGTGTCACGGCCAGCTCCTCTGAGGGCAGGGTTAGCATGGCAGAGATGTGGAAAACTTTTGTCAACACGCCACAGCTAACTGCACCACCACCTGATACGCAACGTGTTAGCAGGAGGCAACATTTCACTAACATGGTGGAACAGTACGTGTGCACACCCCTCCACGTACTGACTGATGGTTCGGCCCCATTCAACTTCTGGGTCTCTAAATTGTCCACGTGGCCAGAGCTAGCCTTTTATGCCTTGGAGGTGCTGGCCTGCCCGGCAGCCAGTGTTTTGTCTGAACGTGTATTCAGCACGGCAGGGGGCGTCATTACAGACAAACGCAGCCGCCTGTCTACAGCCAATGTGGACAAGCTGACGTTCATAAAAATGAACCAGGCATGGATCCCACAGGACCTGTCCGTCCCTTGTCCAGATTAGACATTAACTACCTCCCCATAACCATATATTATTGGACTCCAGGGCACTTCCTCATTCAATCCTATTTTTATTTTCATTTTACCATTATATTGCGAGGCTACCCAAAGTTGAATGAACCTCTCCTCTGCCTGTGTGCTAGGCCTAAATATATGCCAATGGACTGTTGCAGTGGTGGCTGACGTGAAGCCTCATTCTCTGCTATGACATGCAGACTGATTCTCTGCTGACATGAAGACAGATTCTCTGTTACGGGACCTCCCTCCTCTGCCTGGGTGCTGGGCCTAAATATATGCCAATGGACTGTTGCAGTGGTGGCTGACATGAAGCCTGATTCTCTGCTATGACATGCAGACTAATTCTCTGCTGACATGAAGCCAGATTGTCTGTTACGGGACCTCTCTCCTCTGCCTGGGTGCTGGGCCTAAATTTATGACAATGGACTGTTGCAGTGGTGGCTGACGTGAAGCCTGATTCTCTGCTATGACATGCAGACTGATTCTCTGCTGACATGAAGCCAGATTGTCTGTTACGGGACCTCTCTGCTCTGCCTGTGTGCTAGGCCTAAATATATGCCAATGGACTGTTGCAGTGGTGGCTGACGTGAAGCCTGATTCTCTGCTATGACATGCAGACTGATTCTCTGCTGACATGAAGCCAGATTGTCTGTTACGGGACCTCTCTGCTCTGCCTGTGTGCTAGGCCTAAATATATGCCAATGGACTGTTGCAGTGGTGG
This sequence comes from Bufo gargarizans, assembly GCF_014858855.1. NCBI lineage: Eukaryota > Metazoa > Chordata > Amphibia > Anura > Bufonidae > Bufo > Bufo gargarizans. The sequence continues at coordinate 413,758,294 of NC_058081.1, read as the reverse complement.
GTGACGTGAAGCCTCATTCTCTGCTATGACATGCAGACTGATTCTCTGCTGACATGAAGACAGATTCTCTGTTACGGGACCTCCCTCCTCTGCCTGGGTGCTGGGCCTAAATATATGCCAATGGACTGTTGCAGTGGTGGCTGACATGAAGCCTGATTCTCTGCTATGACATGCAGACTAATTCTCTGCTGACATGAAGCCAGATTGTCTGTTACGGGACCTCTCTCCTCTGCCTGGGTGCTGGGCCTAAATTTATGACAATGGACTGTTGCAGTGGTGGCTGACGTGAAGCCTGATTCTCTGCTATGACATGCAGACTGATTCTCTGCTGACATGAAGCCAGATTGTCTGTTACGGGACCTCTCTGCTCTGCCTGTGTGCTAGGCCTAAATATATGCCAATGGACTGTTGCAGTGGTGGCTGACGTGAAGCCTCATTCTCTGCTATGACATGCAGACTGATTCTCTGCTGACATGAAGCCAGATTGTCTGTTACGGGACCTCTCTGCTCTGCCTGTGTGCTAGGCCTAAATATATGCCAATGGACTGTTGCAGTGGTGGGTGACGTGAAGCCTCATTCTCTGCTATGACATGCAGACTGATTCTCTGCTGACATGAAGCCAGATTCTCTGTTACGGGACCTCTCTCCTCTGCCTGTGTGTGTGCTGGGCCTAAATATATGCCAATGGACTGTTGCAGTGGTGGCTGACGTGAAGCCTGATTCTCTGCTATGACATGCAGACTGATTCTCTGCTGACATGAAGCCAGATTGTCTGTTACGGGACCTCTCTCCTCTGCCTGTGTGTGTGCTGGGCCTAAATATATGCCAATGGACTGTTGCAGTGGTGGCTGACGTGAAGCCTCATTCTCTGCTATGACATGCAGACTAATTCTCTGCTGACATGAAGACAGATTCTCTGTTACGGGACCTCTCTCCTCTGCCTGGGTGCCGGGGCCTAAATATCTGAGAATGGACTGTTCCAGTGGTGGGTGACGGGAAGCCAGATTCTCTGCTATGGAACCTCTCTCCAATTGATTTTGGTTAATTTTTATTTATTTAATTTTTATTTTAATTCATTTCCCTATCCACATTTGTTTGCAGGGGATTTACCTACATGTTGCTGCCTTTTGCAGCCCTCTAGCTCTTTCCTGGGCTGTTTTACAGCCTTTTTAGTGCCGAAAAGTTCGGGTCCCCATTGACTTCAATGGGGTTCGGGTTCGGGACGAAGTTCGGATCGTGTTCGGATCCCGAACCCGAACATTTCCGGGATGTTCGGCCGAACTTCTCGAACCCGAACATCCAGGTGTTCGCTCAACTCTAGTCCTGGACTCTTTCCCGGGGGGAAACTACAAATAATGGATTCTACTTCGTCTAGCGTAATTGGAGTAGTCAGGGAGTCTGGGTCCTCCGGTTGTATCACAGGTAGCTTCAGGGAGTCCAGAAAATTTCTGATTAGTGTTTGCCTATTATCCTTTTGGTCTGGGGGTTTGTCCTTATTTAGGTTGTATAGGTCCTCATAAAATTTTTGAAAAGCCTCGGCTATTTCAGACGTTTTTCTGAGTGGTTTTACCGTCAACTTTTTTTATTTTGGAGATGTGTGATATATATTTTTTTTTTTTTTAGGATCGAGGTCATCATTTTGCCTCCCTTATCACCATGTGCGTATACCCTATGCTGGAAGTTTAGTAGCTGTTTCCTCACTCTATGAGATAACAGTTTTTTAAGTTGGGCTCTGAGGTCCGCTAGCTCTTCCTGTTTTTTTCTGCAAGCAGACAGTTTGTTTAGCTTTTCGATTTTCGATATCTGAGATAGGATGGAATCTATGGCCTTTTGCTGTTCTTTTTTGGCCCTAGTGCCAATGGAAATGAAACAACCTCTAATGTATGCCTTGTGTGCTTCCCATTCGATAGGAGAGGCGCTGTGTGCGGTGGAGTTGACCCTGAAATACAGCTCCAGTTGAGATCTGACCTGTTCAGTATGAAGTTTGTTATTCAACAGAGATTCGTTCAGTTTCCAATTCCATTCTCTTCTTGGTAAGGAGGCCAGGGCAAGGGTCACGTGGCAGGGTGCATGATCAGAGATGGTGATACTCCCGATCTCGGCACTTCTGGAAACGGGTAGAAGAGAAGCAGATGTTAGGATGTGGTCGAGTCTCTGATAGGAGCCGTGCGGATTGGAAAAGGGATTGCTATATCTCCATACATCGATCAGTTGTAAGTCCTGTAATTTTTTATGTAATTTGCTAATGTGTTTCTGAGAAATGTGTGACTTGGAGGTGGAAGAGTCGATTTCTGGATTGAGAACTAGGTTAAGATCAGCTCCCAGTATCACCTGTCCCTCTGCAAAGTGTTTTAGGGTTTCCAAAGCTTTGAGAAGCCATTGGACCGTAGCCTTATTTGGGGCGTATAGGTTAGCTAAAGTGTATTTTCGTGAGGCTATTTCCCCTTTCAGAATCAGGAGTCTGCCTTCTTCATCTGCAAACTGTTGATTCAGTGTGAAAGGTATCGAGTGATGGATGGCAATAGATACTCCCTAAGAAGCTGAAGTAGGGTGAGCGCTGTGAAACCATTGGCTAAATGGGTGAGATGGTAACTTTGGGATTTTTTTCTGACGCAGGTGAGTCTCTTGTAGAAAGACTATGTGCGCGCCCATTTTTCTTATGGCTAACATCACCTGACCTCTCTTTTGAGGAGAGTTAAGGCCCTTTACATTAAAGGTTGTTATTTTAATTTCCGTCATTTCCTTCTTAGTGACACAATCCTGATTATCCTCTCTAGCTTAGTATATTTGTGTACTTTTACAGGATGGGAGAGGGGGGAGAGGGAAAGGGAAAGGAGGACAGTAGGGTATAGAATAGAACTAGGAAAAGAAGAAAAATTTGAGAAAAGAAAAAAAAATGAAAAAATAGAAGAATGCAAGTATTAATCAATACAATAATTTCTTGGTAAGGGGTGTATCGAGTAGGAGTCGGGAGAGAGTAAAGAAACTGGACTGTCCCCACACACTCCATCCCACAAACCAGTTTTCATTTAACCAACTGATTGGTGAACCCACTAATCCGAACCACTATTCCATCCTCCCTGGGTTGGATAGCATCTGACTCGCTATAGGGTCAGATATCTACGTGAGATAGGTGGGGGAATATAACTACAAACAAACCGTTAATGTAGATATGCATTTAAATCTAAAGGATGTATAGAACACACACACATCAGAGCCCTAATGACTCCCACTTATGTTAATTGACCAACGACTGAACAAAAAAATATGAGAAAACTCAGATCTCAAACCCTGCAAGAGGAGACAGCTCTCTAAGGGACAGCAGTCATCTGTTGTTGTACCAACTGTCCATCGTGCGATGCGGCCTACAAACCCAGGATCAGCTTTCAAGGTGGAGGGGAGCGCATCTCCGTCGCCGTTCTGTTCGCCTTGGACTTCGGTTTCTGCATCTTCTTCCAGGGTTCCATCCGCGGGAGGCTTGGTAAGTCTGTTGATTGTGCTATCGGCATCCATGAAGAGACTTCTACAGGGCGAATTCCGATGGCATCCCATGCTCTCTCCAGGTCGTCGGGAGTGTGTATAGCGATGCGTTTTCCGTTCTTGATAATCGCAATTCCGAATGGATATAACCATACATATGGGATCTTCTGCGCTCTCAGTTCGTCCAAAAGTGGCTTCATTATGTGCCGCTTCGCTAATGTGGTGGGCGCAATGTCCTGGTACAGTGCTATTTCTGCGCCGTCATAAACAATTCGCCTCTTTTCCCTGGCAGCCGCCATTATGCGTGCTGTGTCCACATATGAAAGAAGGCCACAGATAACATCTCTGGGCCTGTCAGTCGGCTTCGGCATGGGCCTCAAAGCCCTGTGGATCCGTTCAATTACAATTGAGTCCACCGACTCCTCGCCAAGTAGATCGGCGAAGATTTCCAGGGCGACTTTGCGCAGGGATTCAGCGGCCCAGGACTCAGGTAAGCCCTTGATGCGTACATTACGTCTTCTGCCTCTATTCTCCTGGTCTTCGAGCATTAACATTGCTTTGTTAAGCTCTGCAGTATGAAAATTGAGGTATTCCTCTACTCCTGTGGAGTGCGACACAATCTCTTGCGTTGCGGTTTCCAGAGTTTCAACCCTGTGTCCCATCTGCGCTATCTCCGATTTGATATCGGACAGTTCATTAAGTACTGGTTTTATAGCTTTTTCAAGCGCTTGTCCCAGTACCTTTGTGAGAAAGGATTTTGACACTGGCGAAGGGTCTCTCGATTCTGCTGTGTCTCCTTGAGAGCTGGCTGCATCGGAGTCCTCCCCTTCTTCACATGCCGCTGCCGCCGCCATCTTAGGGCCTGCGCCTGGAGAGATGAGTGCTTTCTTTTTAAGAAATCTCTGCATAGCTTGCAGGCTCTTTTGGGTTCTCGGGGTGTCAGGAGCATCAGCACTCCTATCTCTCCCGTATTTGACCATTTTAAAGTGGGTCACCGCTATTTAAATGGTTTGAATCGCTAGAGTGTGGAGGAGCCGAGGTCTCACACAACCATCTGCAGTCACAGTAGGCTCCGCCTCGTAAACTTGTTTTTTGATCAATTTTTGAGATGCTGGTTCTGGAGTCTGTGATGAGTTGGGGAGGGTAACCTTTGTCGATGAATCTTTTACTGAGGGTATCTAGTTGTTGGTGCATGGTGGTGTTGTCTGTGCAGTTGCATCTAATTCTTTTCATTTGGCTGACCGGTATGTTTGTCTTCCATTTGTGGTAGTGGCTGCTTTTGAAGTCCAGGAAACTGTTAGCATCTACTTTTTTGAAGTGTGTACGTGTGGAAATGGCGTTATTGCTGCTGATGAAGTGTAGGTCAAGGAAAATGGCCTCTGTGGGATGTGACTCCGAAGTGAAGAATAGGTTCCATTTATTTTGGTTTAGTTTTTGGATGTATGTGCAAAGGTCAATGTTGTCTCCCTGCCAGATTAAAATAATATTGTCAATGTATCTTTTGTAAAAAACGACATTGGGGTGGTTACGTATGTTAAGTTTGGATTCAAAAGCTCCCATGAAAAGGTTGGCCTATGATGATGCCCATGGCTGTTCCTTTTACCTGAATATAAAATTTGTTATTGTACAGACCTGATCAAAAGTTTAAGAAAGTTTAAGACCACTTGAAAAATGGCAAAAAAAATAATATTTTACATTGTTGGATCTTAACAAGGTTCCAAGTAGAGCTTCAACATGCAACAAGAAGAAATGAGAGTGAGACAAAACATTTTTTGAGCATTCAATTAACCCCTTAAGGACTTAGGACATACCAGTACACCACCTTTGACGAGTCCTTAAGGAGCCAGGATGTACCGGTACGTCCTAACTTTAAAACACAATTGGAACAGGATGTTCGCTGAAATCATTCAGCTGGCATCCTGTCACAATGCCGGGGGAGGTCATGTGACCCCCCCCCCCCCACTCATCGGCGATTGCAGAAAACTGCAGGTCAATTCAGACCTGTGGTTTGCTGTGTTTTAGGTTCATTCGGGTCTCCGGTGACCCGATGAACCGGAAAAAAAAAACGGTGATCGGTGTTGTGATTGCACACCACCAATCACAGTCTGAGCATTTGGGGTAGGCAGTGCTGGCCGTGGTGCTGATTGGTGCTGTCCTTGGTGCTGATTGGTGCTAGAGAGAGAAGGGAGATTCAAACTCCCGGCGCTCCTCTCTCCCCTCCTCTTCCTGCTGCTGCACCATCCAGCACCAGCTCGTGCGAACCCCCCGTCGGCACCCATCACCCTCCTGCACCCATCACCCTCCAGGTCAGTTAGGGTCAGTGAGGGAGAGGCACGATTAGGCAGCGATAGAAGGGAAAAGATAGTTAGGAAAATAAAAAACAAAACACTTTATCTGATTTATTGTCTCTGGTGGTCTCTGGTGGTTGGGGTCCACAGCACTTAGCTGTGAGACCCTAGACCCACACCTGCCACTTGCCCACCCCCACCCCCAGTGCAGCCGAGATGAGGACGTTTTGGAGCCTCGTGCTGCTCATGGGTCTAGTGCAAAAACCCAGTGTCAGGCAATACTGGAGTGGGGATGTTCTCTACCAGACCCCACTCTACAGTATGGCCATGACATGCCCTGGTTTGAGGCCTTCCGGAAATGTCTGAATTATTCAGATAATGCAGCATGTCCCCCCCCCCCGAGGTTTTCCTGCCCATGACTGTCTGTATAAGATACTGCCGGTCATCGATCACTTCGGGGCTAAATTTGCGCATGCCTAGGTACCTGGAAGGGAGGTCGCGGTTGATGAGTCTCTCGTTGCGTTCAAGGGGAAACTCACTTTCCGCCAATACATTCCCACTAACCGGGCAAGGTATTTACAAAATTCGTGAGAGTACCTCAGGGTGCACTTACAAATTTTGTGTGTACAAGGGGCGAAATTCCTGTATTGAACCCCCAGAATGTCCCCCCACTCTGAGTGTTAGCTGGAAACTCGTGCGGGACCTTATGCACCTTATACTAGCATTCCCTTGTTCAGGTCCCTTGCCACCAGATCCACGTCCGCTTGTCTGACCGTGCAGAAAAATTTACGTGGCCTCCCTACCTACCCCCTCCAGGTACCTATCCCCAGGGGTGAGACCCGTGCCCTTACCAGTGGAAACCTGTTACTGGTCAGGTATAAGGACAAGAGGGATGTCCTTATACTATACACAATCCAAGGTAAAAGCATCATCCCTGTCCCTGTGCGAGGTACCACGGCAACGGTCCTCAAGCCCGATTGTATAGTCGACTACAATTGGTATATGGGAGGAGATGATCTCTCTGATCAAGTCCTCAAGCCATATAATGTCATGCGCAAAACCCGGGCATGGTACAAAAAAGTTGTGGTCTACTTGGTACAGGTTGCCTTGTACAACGCTTTTGTACTATCACAAAGCGCTGTCAGCACAGGGACATCCTCCAATTCTATGAGGCAGTCCTCAAGGACCTGATTTTTTCAGACTAGGAAAGAGCAGGCCGGAGTACCTCGGGAATTGGAGGCACCAGGATCGTCCCTGGCCAACATTTTCCAGGTGTGGTCCACCATACTGGAAAGAAGGGACAAACCCCAAAAAAGTGCAGAGTGTGTCACAGGAGGGGGATACAGAAGGACACCACCACTCAATGTGACATGTGCCCTGATCATCCAGGCCTCTGCGTTATCGATTGCTTCAGGGAGCATCACAGTCCCCTAGAGAACATAAAAAACTATGGCTCTCAGACTTTGGAGACACGGAAACAATTTTTTTTCCCCAAAAATATTTATTTTAGTGCAGGCATCCTCAAACTGCGGCCCTCCAGATGTTGTAAAACTATTACTCCCAGCATGCCCAGACAACATACAGCTATCAGCAGGGCATGGTGGGAATTGTAGTTTTACAACATCTGGAGGGCCGCAGTTTGAGGATGCCTGCTTAGTGTCTCCAAAGTCTGAGAGCCATACATATTGGGCATCGCCACGTCCGTAAAAATCTTCTCTATAAAAATAACATTTACCCCAACCAACCCAAAAAAAAGTTGAAAAAAAAAGCCATTTTTTGTCACCTAACATCACAAAAAGTGTAATAGCGAGCCATAAAAATGTCATATGCACCCCCAATTAGTGCAAATAAAACCGTCATATCATCTCCCAAAAGCTGAGCCCCTACATTAGATAGTCGCCCAAAAAAAACTGTAGCTCCTAGGCTATGGAGACACAATTTTTTTTATTTTTTTTTGTTCCTAAAATGATAATATAGTGTAAAATCTAAATACATTTTAAAATATAGACATATTAGGTATTGCCACGTCCGTAAGAATCTGCCCTATAAAAAGAACATTTGACAAAACCCCTCGAATGAACAGCGTTAAAAAATATAAAATAAAAACGATGCCAAAACATTTCCATTTGAATCCTTTTTTCCGGTAATAAAGCAAGGGTTAACAGCCAAACAAAACTAAATATTTATTGCCCTGATTCTGTAGTTTTCAGAAACACCCCATATGTGGTCGTAAATGGCTATATAGCCACACCACAGGGCATAGAAAGAAGGGAACACCATATTGTTTCTGGAAGACAGATTTTGATGGACTGGTTTATTTACACCATGTCCTATTAGAAGCCCGCCTGATGTAGCCTAGACTAGAAACTCCAAAAAAGTGACCCCATCTAAAAAACTACACCCCTCAAGGTATTCAAAAGTTACTTTACAAACTTTGTTAGCCCTTTAGGTGTTCCTCAAAACTAAATAGCGAATGTAGAAACAATTTTAGAATTAACATTTTTTGTTACCTTGCCTCAAAAAAGTGTACTATAGAGCAACCAAAAATCATATTTACCCTAAAATAGTCCCAAAACAACAACCACCTTATCCCGTAGTTTCCTAGATGGGGTCACTTTTATAGAGTTTCTACTCAAGGGGTGCATTAGGCGGCTTGAAAAGGTGCATGGTGTAAATAAACCAGTCCATCAAAATCTGCCTTCCAAAAACCATATGGCGTTCCCCTTCTTCTATGTCCTGCCATTTAGTCAAATAGTTTACGACCACATATGGGGTGTTTCTGCAAACTACAGAATCAGGGCAACCGATATTGAGTTTTGTTTGGCTGTTAACCCATTTTTTCCAGTAATAAAGTCCAAAAAATAGAAATTCCAAAATTGTTTCTCCATCTGCCATTAACTCTTGTGGAACACCTAAAGGATTAAAAAAGTTTGTAAACCCAGTTTTGAATACCTTGAGGGGTGTACTTTCTTAGATGGAGTCACTTTTTTGGAATTCTAGGGGTGCAACGGGGGCTTGAAATGGGACATGGTATAAACAAAACCAGTCCTGCAAAATCTGTCTTCCAAAACCCATATGGCGTTCCCCTCCTTCTTTGTCCTCCCGTTTGGCCAAACAGTAGTTTAGGACCACATATGGGGTGTTTTTGCAAACTACAGAATCAAGGCAACCCATATTGAGTTTTGTTTGGCAGTTAACCCTTACTTTATTCCTGGAAGAAATGGGTTAAATTGGAATTTTTTCCAAAAAATAGAAATTCCAAAATTGTTTCTCCACCTGCCATTAACTCTTGTGGAACACCTAAAGGGTTAACAAAGTTTGTAAACCCAGTTTTGAATACCTTGAGGGGTGTACTTTCTTATATGGAGTCACTTTTTTGGAATTGCTATTCTAGGGGTGCAACGGGGGGCTTGAAATGGGACATGGTATAAACAAAAACAGTCCTGCAAAATCTGCCTTGCAAAAACCATAAGGCATTCCCCTCCTTCTATGTCCTCCCGTTTGGCCAAACAATAGTTTAGGACCACATGTGGGGTGTTTCTGCAAAGTACAGAATCACGGCAACCCATATTGAGTTTTGTTTGGCAGTTAACCCTTGCTTTTTTCCTGGAAAAAATTGATTATATTGGAAAAGTTTCCAAAAAATCGAATTTCTTAAATTTTATGTCCATTTGCCATGAAATCTTTTGAAAGACCTAAAGGGTTAACAAAGTTTGTAAAAATCAGTTTTGAATACCTTGAGGGGTGTTATTTCTAAAATGGGGTCATTTTGGGGTGGTTTTTATTACATAAGCCTCACAAAGTGACTTCAGACCTGGACCGGTCCATAAAAAGTGGGATTTGGAAAATTTCTGAAAAATTTCAAAATTTACTTCCAAACTTCTAAGCTATGTAACATCCCCCAAAAATAAAATGGCATTCCCAAAATGATACAAATATGAAGTACACATATGGGGAATGTAAAGTCATCACAATTTTTGGGGGTATTACTATGTATTACAGAAGTAGATAAACTGAAACTTTGACATTTGCAAATTTTTCCAAATTTTTGATACATTTTGTATTTTTTATGCATAAAAATTAACTTTTTGGACCCAATTTTAGCAGTGTCATGAAGTACAATATGTGACGGAAAAAAATCTCAGAAAGGCCTGGGTAAGTCAAAATGTTTTAAAGTTATCAGCACTTAAAGTGACACTGGTCAGATTTGCAAAAAATGGCCAAGTCCTTAAGGTGAAAGAGGGCTGAGTCCTTAAGGGGTTAATTGAAAATAACGATTAAACTGAAACAGGCTGTTTTTCAGCTGATCCAAATTTTAGGACCACATACCTTTAATAGGCCATATCTGTGCATAGATGTGGATTCATTGTTATTTTTTGTTAGGTAGTCACATGTTGTGATGGCAAAGGAAAAAAAACTCTTTGAACACTTTTTGAACGTGGTCGGCTTGTTGAACTGCATAAGCAGGGTCTCTCACAGCGCACCATCGCTGCTGAGGTGGGACGCATCAAGACAGTCATTTGGAATTTCTTAAATGATCCTGAGGGTTATGGAACAAAAAAGTCAAGTGGAAGACCCAAAAAAGTGTCATCAGCACTGAGCCAGAAGATCCAATTGGCTGTCCGTCAAGACACTGGACAATCCTCGACCCAAATTAAGGCCCATACTGGTGCTTACTGCAGCCCCATAACCATCAGACTACATCTGAGACTAAAGGGCTTCAAAAACAAAAAACATCTTCAAAGACCTCGTCTCCTTGAACACCACAGAACTGCTGTTTTGGACTTTGCAAGAGAGCAACAAACATGGGACATTCAAAGGTGGAAGAAAGTTTTATTCTCTGATGAGAAAAAATGGAACCTTGATGGTCGTGATGGTTTCCAGTGTTACTGGCATGACAAGCAGATCCCACCTGAGATGTTTTCTACGCGCCACAGTGGAGGGGGTGCCATAACGGTCTGGGGTGCTTTTTTCTTCAGTGGAGCAATGGAGCTTCAGGAAGTGCAGGGGCGTCAAACGGCCGCTGGCTATGTCCAGATGTTGCAGAGAGCATTCCTCATGACTGAGGGCCCTCGTCTGTGTGGTAACGACTGGGTTTTTCAACAGGACAATGCTACAGTACACAATGCCCGCAGGACAAGAGACTTCTTCCAGGAGAATAACATCACTCTTTTGGCCCATCCTATGTGTTCCCCTGATCTAAATCCAATTGAGAACCTTTGGGGATGGATGGCAAGGGAAGTTTACAAAAATGGACAACAGTTCCAGACAGTAGATGGCCTTCGTGCGGACATCTTCACCACTTGGAGAAATGTTCTCACTCACCTCATGGAAACGCTTGCATCAAGCATGCCGAAACAAATTTTGAAGTGATAAACAATAACAGCGGAGCTACTCATTACTGAGTTCATGTTTGGAAGTTGGTTTTCTGTTTTGGGGGGGGTTTAGTTATTTTTGGGAGGTGTGGTACTAAACTTTTGATCAGCTGAAAAACAGCCTGTTTCAGTTTATTTGTTGTTTTCATTAAATTGAATGCTCAAAAAATGTTTTGTCTCACTCCCATTTCTTCTTGTTGCATGTTGAAGCTCTACTTGGAACCTTGTTAAGATCCAGCCATGCTAAATATGATTTTTTTTGCCATTTTTCAAGTGATCTTAAACTTTTGATCAGGACTGTATAAGAAGTAGTTGTAACATAGGAGGAAATCAATGGATTCAAGAATGAACTCTGGGCATCAGGGCGTCAGTTTCAAAGAATTGTGCGATAGCCTTGAGGCCTAATGAATGTATGATGTTGCTGTACAGGGCTGTGACATCTAGTGTGGACCAGATGTAATTGCTCTGCCAGGAGATGCCCTCTAGGTTTTGGATGAGGTCGGATGAGTCTTTTAGGTAGGAAGGAAGGGTGATGACATACCTTTGGAGGATGCCGTCAATGTATTTGGATAGATTCAATGTTAGGGAGTCTATACCAGAGATTATGGGTCTGCCGGGTGGATTTGTGAGGGATTTCTGTATTTTGGGATGGTGATAAAATCGTGCTACATTTGGGTGTGGTATTTTAAGGTGGTTGCTTTCCTTTTTGTCCAGGACCCCGGAGCAGACTCCGTGGTCTATCAGTTTATGTAGTCGAGTTTTGAAATCATTACTGGGATCTTGTGGGAGGGGTTTGCAAATGTGTCTGATAAAATTCTCATGGCTTCTATATCGTAATCTGTGGTGTCCAATATGACTATTCCACGCCCTTAGTCAGTGTTTTTGATTCCGATGTCTTTGTTGCATTTTAGACTTTTTACAGCTTTTTTCAGGTCTGGGTTGAGGTTGTTGTGTTCTTGGTCGGGGGGGGGGGGTGATTTTTTTTCTTTTTCTTTGTAATGGGTAGCTTGTCAGTGGGCTGGGGGATGGTGAAGGGTACCTTTAGGTCGTCTAGGACCATATTGTAAAAACTCTTGAGATGTGGGCCTCTGCTTTTGAGTGGATAGAAGGAGGATTTTCATTTTAGGGGTGGCTTGATTGTGCCAGGGTTTGAACTGTGGGGGACAAGTGGGGAAGGGAGGGAAGTTGTCTGATCTCTTGTTATGGTGGTGGAGAGTGGTGCTGGGTTGATTGGTTGGGTGGGATTGGTTGCGGCATTTTTGATGGAAAAATGGCGTTGGAGGGTCATTTTCCTAGTGAACAAATAATTCAAAAAGGTCTGGGTTGTTGGTGGGGCATAAGGTTAGGCCTTTGCTTAATAGTTTGATTTTGTTGTTCTTTAGGCTGTAATGGAATAGATTAAATATGCCTAGATTTTTGTGAATCAAGGTCTTCTTTTGGTGTTTTTTTTTTTTATTGGTGTATTTCTTTTGGTGCTAGTGGTTCGGGGGGTGATGGGAATAGAAGGCGGGGAGGTTCTGGGGTGGAGATGAGCGTGTTCAGGATTTGTGTGCTGGATCTGTTCAAATGGGGCGGAGGTTGTGTTGGTGAAGATGGATCCCCCAGTAGTCCTACCTTGTTGAATGAAGAGGTAGACCAGGGGAGACTAGGGTTTGAATCCTGACTAGGGTCAGTACCTATTCAGTAGGAAGTCCTTGGGCAAGACTTCCCAACAGTGCAGGCTGGGACAGGTATTGTGTATGTATAAAGGGCCTAAATGTATACACATATAAAATGTTACATATCTCTCACAAGCAATACAAAAAAAAAAAACTATGTATTAGGTCTGTCTAGATGTGGGCTGAATAGAAGTATTTAATATAATGTTATGTATATGGAGTATACCAAGAAAAAAAAAAATGTTTAGATACTAAAAAAGAATGGTGGGTTAAAAATATTGGGAGAGACCAAAGTGGTATCAATCGGGTGGGTATCTATTAGTATAGTTATGTAGTGCAGTGGTATGGAAGTAGTATGAGAAAAAAAAAAGATATAAAATGTATCGATAAAAAATATATATTATAAAAAATACATACAATAAATATATAAAAATATATCTATAGACATATAATAAATAAATCTAAATGAAGCTGGATGGACGAATCTGATTCTATGGATATTTTAATGGGTAAAGAGAGGAGGGAGTAAAAATAAATAAATATACATATATATATATATATATATATATATATATATATATGTTGGTAAGCCTGAAGTTCAGCCTGCATTTGTTGGAGGGGCTTGAGCCTTTATAAGCCCCCTCTTCCCTCACCTTAGTAGGCATTCCGGTTCATGGATAGTTCATTTGCGATTGTGACGTGTGACTCCTTGTTCCCCCGGCCGCCTCACGCGAGATCTTCACTGCGAGTGGGTAAGTGGGAATCAGTATTACGGAGCAGAGGACAGCGGCAGTCCAGCTCCTTGCCAGCGCTTCATTTTGGCGGGTGCGTTCCAGCGTGGAGCACACACACTTCCTGTTCTTGGTCACCGGCCGATCTCCTCACCTTCTGGCGGCTGACGGCGCGGCGGCGTGCATTCCATGGTGGAGCGCACGTGGCCTTCGCTACACTCGGGGGGGGGGGTACCATGGTTGGCCGGCTTCTTCTGCCACGGGGACGGCGCTCGGAGGTGTGCGTTCCAGGGTGGCCTAAGCGAGGGGGGGTTAGCTGGCACAGGTCGGTGGTTCTTCATTAAATCTTGCTAGTCACACATTTCACATAGGTCACCATTTCACCAAAGAGTCTCTTTACAGTTTTCTTCCACTTGTTAAACCGCACAGCTAGTAGCCAGACTGCTGCCACACATCAATTTATGGGGGGGCATGGGATCTACAGGTCACTGAGTGGCCCTGGCCTTTGCTAGTGGTGGGCCCCCTGGTTATGTGCACCTGTCCGGGGGGAGCGGCGTGCATCCCTAGGGGAGCTGCCTGCTAACCACTCCAGTTCCGTTTTGGGGGGGGGAGGGGGGTTGGTCCAGGTTCCACAGGGTCCTTGGCTGCAGACCGCTATCCCATGGCATTGTTAAAAAAAAAAAAAAAAGTATAAAAAAAAAACGTATAAAAAAAATATATATATTTAAAAAATAAAATAAAACCTTTAAAAACAGGGACACCAAGTTCAGAGATGCTCCTTCATTAACCACCAGAGTGGCTATCCTGTGCAGGACTCGCCCTGCTTCATTCGCACTTTCTGGCACCTGGTCACGCCCATAATTGTCTTGTCTTACTGGTTCGCCCAGGCCACTGTTGTCATCATGTCATAGCCACTTAGTTTGTCTCCAGGGCGCTGTCGGTGGTCTTGTCACAGTTCTTGTCTTTTTGTCTCCCCTGGTTCGCCCAGGGCACGGTACATCCCTGGTACGCCCAGGTCTTCATGTTTTCTTCTCTAACACATGGGTTTCACGCACCTGTACGCTGACTTATCCGGGTTGTTTTTCTAAGTGGCCATCCTTCGGCTGCTCCCCTGGTCGTTCTTCGCTTTGCTACGTGCAGCCTCTATCTCATTGCTACGCGCAGCCTCTATCTCATGGCTATGAACCTTCTTTTCTGTAAACCGCCTGGTACGCTCAGGCGGCCCTCTCCGGTCGAGTATCTGGTCTGATACGCTCAGTCGGTTACTTGGCCTAGGGGTGCGCCCCATCCTGGCCGGTTAGCCTGGTTCTAACAGGTATGGGGTCACCCGTTTTTTCTGCACTTTCAAATTTCCGCCTGTTACTTTATTTTCAGGGTTTTCCTATTTTCCGTTCCTATCGGTCCTATACAGGTAAGTTCGCACTGACTCCGTCGGTGTACCTGTCAGATCTATGTTCACGTTTTTAATTTGTCCCTTCATCTGTCCGGCTAGGTCAGGCCCTACTAAGTGTTACAGGTTCTTATTCCGCGCTGCTATGTCTCGAGCTTCAGATATGGATGACAGCCTGTCTGTCTCCGGGTCGGTCATGTCAGTCCAGACGGGTCCATCATCCCTTCGGAGCTGGACCATACCAAAGCTATTGGCTGAGCTGAACCGAAGAGGCCTCCCGCACCCGGCCACTGCAAGGAATGCAGAGCTGTACAAGATTCTCATGACCAACTCCAGCACTTCGGCAGAGCAGCAGGAGGCGTCCTCCATTCAGTTATCACTGGTACAGCTACAATCGACCCTAAACTCCTTGGTTGACTCGGTAGCAGATGTCCGGGCAAGGGTATCAGAGCTGGAATTCCGGCCACCCATGGCGCCCCCGGCACCCGTCCCGCTGATTGCACCATCCACTTCGGTTGGCTGGCTCCAGGTACGCCCAGACCCATTCCTCAGGTGTCCCCCTCACACTTCATTCCCGACAACCCCAAGAGGGACATTCTGGCAGGGAAGGATATTAATCTGGCGTCGATCCTCATTGCCGCTCAAGATGTGCCCGAGAACAGGATCATCAACTGTGGGGATGTGTCTGTGGTTCTCAGGGCCAAGGACTCGCAGCTTAACCGCAAGTTGACGATCCCCGAGTTTGTCTTGGCTTTCAGCCTCTTCAGAGACATTATCTGCACCACACAGCCGGAGAGGAGAGAAGAGCTGGACAGCTACTTGTACCTGGTCACTGACCTGGGTCACAAGTATGGTGGTTCGGCCTTCTACGACTACCATAGTTCCTTTTCGGCTAAGGCGGCGGCAGCGTTAGCACAGTTCCAGTATGTCACCAGTTGGTCCTTAATTGATACAGAGCTCTTCTGTCGTCACTTCGCTGGCCTCAGGGCACCCAACTGTGCGACATGTCAATCAATTTTCCACCCGTCTCAGGACAGGGCCCTCCCGGGAACCTCCGGGTCTCTACCGTCTAACCCCTCCACTGACAAACTGGGCAGACCCATTGTCTACTTGGGAAGAAGCCAGGTCTGTAATAATTTCAACTCAGGAGGGTGCTCTTATGCCAGCTACAGATCCCTCCACATCTGCTCCCTGTGCTTTAGGGCCCATCCGCGGTCCGCCTGCCCCAAAAAGTCTTCTAAAGGGTCCTGACTAGCCGACATCAACGTGGACCTCTTGGCGGCTCTCCTTCAGGATCACCATGATCAGGACTTTGTGGCGTTCCTGTTGGCAGGCTTCCGGCAGGGGTTCCACACAGGGCTCATCACGCGGCCACAGGTTCCCTGGGAAGGCAGGAATCTGCTGTCCGCCACCCTGGACCCTCCAGGAACTAGCGAGTTGCTCCAGTCTGAGGTGGCTAAAGGGTTTCTCATAGGCCTTTTCCCACTCATCCCGTTTGCTTCATGGCGCATGAATCCTATCTGCTTGGTATCCCCAAAAAATACTAATAAAAAAAGGTTGATTTATGACCTGTAGTGATGAGCGGGAGGTGCCATATTCGATTTCGCGATATTTCGCGAATATTCGAATGAATATTCGTGTTATATTCGTCGAAATCGAATATTCGTAATTATTCAAATTATCGCGAATAATATACGAATTTATTTTTTCGCGTATTGCGATTATTTATCTTGATAGTATAAGGCAACGTTCCTATGCTAATTGACTATGGCTAGGCTAATATGTGTATTTTACGAAATTTCGTGATTTGCTCTAACTTCGTCTCTTAGAATATTACGAATATTCTAAAAGACGAAGTTAGAGCAATATTACGAAATTTCGTAAAATACACATATAGATTGTAATTTAGCTAATATAGTGCTATAATCCCTTTTTTGCCTCTAAATTTTTTTTGCCTCTTCTGAACTTAAGTTTTGTAAAATATGTACACTATTAAAAAATATTACTATAGCAGTATATTAGCTTAAATACAAGCTATGTGTATTTTACGAAATTTCGTAATATTGCTCTAACTTCGTCTTTTAGAATATTCGTAATATTCTAAAAGACGAAGTTAGAGCAATATTAAGAACATTTGCAAAAGCCGAAATTGCGATGCGAGTAATATAATACGAAATAATCGCATGAAGATTTCAACTTAGCACTGCTATATTCCATATTCTAGCCTAATATGGAATATAGCTGTGCTAAGTTAGCACTGCTATATTCCATACTAGGCTAGAATATGGAATATAGCAGTGCTAAGTTGAAATCTTCATGCGATTATTTCGTATTATATTACTCGCATCGCAATTTCGGCTTTTGCAAATGTTCTTAATATTGCTCTAACTTCGTCTTTTAGAATATTACGAATATTCTAAAAGACGAAGTTAGAGCAATATTACGAAATTTCTAAAAGACGAAGTTAGAGCAATATTACGAAATTTCGTAAAATACACATAGATTGTATTTAAGCTAATATACTGCTATAGTAATATTTTTTAATAGTGTACATATTTTACAAAACTTAAATTCAGAAGAGGCAAAAAAAATTAGAGGAAAAAAAAAGGGATTATAGCACTATATAAGCTAAATTACAATCTATATGTGTATTTTACGAAATTTCGTAATATTGCTCTAACTTCGTCTTTTAGAATATTCGTAATATTCTAAAAGACGAAGTTAGAGCAATATTAAGAACATTTGCAAAAGTCGAAATTGCGATGCGAGTAATATAACACGAAATAATCGCATGAAGATTTCAATTTAGCACTGCTATATTCCATATTCTAGCCTAGTATGGAATATAGCAGTGCTAACTTAGCACAGCTATATTCCATATTAGGCTAGAATATGGAATATAGCAGTGCTAAATTGAAATCTTCATGCGATTATTTCGTGTTATATTATTCGCATCGCAATTTGCGAAATTTCGTAAAATACACATATAGATTAGATTGTAATTTAGCTAATATGGAATATAGCAGTAAGTTGAAAACGCCACTGACTGGAGCAGCCAGGAAGCCAGGAATCCAAAGGACAGGTAAGAACAACTTTAGAGAAGTGGGAAAGAAAAATATTTAATAATAAAAAAAAAAAAACGAATATTCGAATTCGCGAATATATAGAACGATATTCTAAATATTCGCGAAATCTCGAAATTGCGATATTCGAGAAAAAAATTCGCAATTCGAATATTCGCGCTCAACACTAATGACCTGTCGGCCCCCCATGTTTCCGGAATTCCTAACCTCAATTCCCTGATTCCCTCGGATGAATTTGCCATGCGTTACTCCTCAGTGGATGACGCAATTCAGGCCATCCTGTTGCATGGCAGGGGCGCTTGGTTGGCAAAGGTTGACATCACCGATGCGTTTAAGCTCCTTCCCATCCAACCTCAGTTGTGGCAGTTTTACGGCATCGAGTGGGCCGGACAGTATTTTTTCGCCAACAGACTCACGTTTGGATCCAAGAGTAGCCCCTGGTTATTCGACCAACTGGCCAAAGCGCTACATTGGATCTTGGTCCATCACGGTGGCCTCCGGTCAGTCATCCACTACCTCGATGACTTCCTGGTCGTGGAAGATCCACAGGGCGGGTCTGGCATTTTCACTGTCCTCCTGGAGATGTTTGCCAGTCGGGCTGTTCCGGTCGCAGAGTCCAAGACGGAGGGTCCCGCCACGAGGGTATCGTTCCTGGTCATCATCCTGGATTCGGTTCTATTGCAGGCCAGCCTCCCGGAAGAGAAACTCGCTCAGTGTCGGGAGGTCATTTCCCAGGCGGCTTCCACGGGGTGCCTCACTATTGTTGAGTTGCAATCTCTTCTGGGCCGGCTTAATTTTCCCTCTAGGATCATGCCCCGGGGAAGGACTTTCATGTCGAGGCTGTTCCGGCTTCTTCCCTCAATGCCCGAGCAGGACAGCGTCATCCGGTTGGACGGCCAGGCCATGGCAGACCTGGCCATGTGGGAATTGTTCCTGTCCCGATGGAACGGCGTCTCCTTCTTTGTGTCTCCGTGGTCACCCTCCTGCCCGACAATTTTTTGAGACGCCACTGCATCCTGCGGTTACGCGGCCATTTGGGGTCCCCGTTGGCTAGCTGACCGTTGGCCCATTTCAGTCCTAGAGGATGCCGAGTCCATCCGCACCTCCTCCCTGTTGGAGTTGTACCCCATTGTCGCAGCTGCTCAGGCATGGGGTCACCTCTGGGCTAACTTGCCAGGGATGTTCGTGACGAACAATCAGGCCTTGGTCGACATCTTAGCCAAGGGCAGGGCCAAGTCCCCCAAAATCATGGCACTATTGCGCCAGCTGGTTTGGCTGGCCCTGTCACACAACTTTCATGTGCATTGTAGCCACATTCCGGGTCAGCAAAATGTGGCGGCTGACGCACTATCACGGTTTAATTTCACCCTCTTTTTTCAGGTCATGCCGGAGGCCGAGCCGCTCATATATCCCACCCCGGCTTTCAGTTCCCTGACAATGGACTAGTCATGCTCGTCTCTTCGGCAAGAGACCTGGTGCAGCAGTCCCTCGCCCCCAATACGGCCAGTAACTATCTTTCAGGCCTAAGAACCTTCCAGGAGTTATCGCGTCTGCACCCGCAGGGTGGCCTGGCGGACATTCCTTACATCATGGCCTTCATTGCCCATTGTCATCACCAGTTTCATCTCTCCTACAATACCATTAAGTTGTACCTGGCGGGCGTCCAACACCACACCATGCTCCGCAACCCAGGGGGTGGCTCCTTTTTTTCTGCACACGCGATTAAGGCCACCTTGCGAGGGGTCCAGAAGGGTAGGGCCAATTCCCCGTCCCGTAGACAGGGCATCACTGGGTAGATGTTTCGGAGGTTGTCTTCAGCCCTGGATGGTGCTCCTTTTGGGCCCTTCTCCAGCTTGGTCTTTAAAGCAGCAATGTATTTAGGCTTTTACGACTTCCTTAGGCCAGGCGAGTTCACTTGCAGTGCGGCAGGACGGTGCAGTCTGCACAGAGAACAGCTGGTGCGCAATCAAGACCATTACACGCTGAAGTTAATTTCCACCAAAACTAGCCAAACAGGTCCCCCGGTGGAGGTTGAGTTTTTTCCGACTGGTAATAGATGGTGTTTGGCCAGCTCATGCTCGCCATCCAGGATGCTTCCCCTCACAGCCCTCTGCTACCACATCTTGATGGTGCTCTCACCGTAGCGCAGTTCATCAGCCACATCCGAACGGTTGCTGCTGGCTTGGGGTTTGACCCCGGCGCTATATCCAGCAATTACTTTCGCATTGGAGCGGCTTCCGCGGCTTCCCGACATGGGGTCCCCGCCCATGTTATCCGAAAGATGGGAAGGTGGCGTTCGTCTTGCTTCACCAGGTACATACCTAACCCCCAGGTGGAGATTTCGCAGGTGTTTCGGTCACTGGTATTGTAAGGTAATAAAATCTTGTACTTAACTATCTTGGTTTCCTTTCTGCCCCCTTTTCGACTGCTCTCGTACCCGGCTCCAGGCACACCCCTGCCGGTTTAGGTTCAAGGCAGGCACACTGCCCAAGTTCGTATTTTAGCCACAACCACAAGTTGGTAAGGCTGAAGTTCAGCCTGCATTTGTGGGAGGGGCTTGAGCCTTTATAAGCCCCCTCTTCCCTCGCCTTAGTAGGCGTTCCGGTTCATGGACCCACCCACCCATTCCCTTTATTCCAAGGGTCCTCCTTTAGGGCAGCCCCCTTTTAGGCTGCTCTTGTACCCAGCTCCAGGCACACCCCAGCTGGTTTAGGTTCAAGGCAGGCACACTCCCCAAGTTCGTATTTTAGCCACAACCACAAATATATATATTTGGAGGTATATATTTAAGGAGATATCATCTTTAATAGTTAGTATATTCTAAACATTCATTTAGCCCAAAAGGAGATAAGGTATTGAGACTGTAAATCCAAAACATCTCCTTTCTGAAAAGAGATTGATATGGTGGAGCAGCACATACACCTCTTCACAATGCATTTATAGGACCCTACTTCGTCCTTGTCCCTGAATTTAGTTGGAGGAAATGAGATGGTTATGGATTTAGGATTGATACCACTTTGGTCTCTCCCAATATTTATAACCCACCATTCTTTTTTAGTATACAACATTTTTATTAATTTTTTTTATTGGTATACTCTGTCCATAATAATATTATATTAAATTTTACACTTCTATTCGCCCACGTCTAGACAGACCTAATACATTGGGTTTTTTTTATTGCTTGTGAGACATATGTAACATTTTATATGTGTATACATTTCGGGTTTTTATACATACACAATTCCTGTGCATATTTCTCTTATTTGGTTTTACCAATAGGTATATGCCTTTATGAAGGAATGTCCTTTTATATAGCCACACACAATAGTATTTTTATATATAAACACATGGTTTAGTGTTCAATTGTGGTCTATTGCACTTGTATGATTTTATCTTTTTCATAGTCCCTTCCACCTCCAGTATGACAGTGGAATGCACATGAAGCTCAAGAGCTGCAGCCACTAAGGGATCGTTCAAGGAGCGGAAGTCTTGTCCAAGGACTTACTACTGAACAGGTACTGACCCTAGCCACACAAAGCTCAAGAGCTGCAGCCACAGTTGGGAAGTCTTGTCCAAGGACTTCCTACTGAATAGGTACTGACCATAGCCAGGATTCAATCACTGTTCTCCCATGTCAAAGGCAGAACCCTTAACCAGTACACTATCCAGCCATCTATATCAGGGCCTTCTATTTAATGTCCACTATTGACAATCTTGATTCAAACCGAAAAGGAAGTAGTACCCTTGACTAGGGCTGAGCGAACTTTAGGATTTTTTGACCCCGGACCCGAACCCGAACATTTCAGTAAAAGTTTGGGTTCGGGTTCGGTGTTCAGCAATTTCCTAGTGCTTTTTGAAAGGCTGCAGAGCAGCCAATCAACAATTGTTTAACTGTCTGACCTTAGAAGCCATCACATCCATGCCTACTAATGGTTGGCCAGTGTGATTGGCCAGTGCAGCATGTGTATAGCTAAGGGGAGCTATATGCTAGATTGATGATTTGATCACCAATGTATTTAGAAGTTTGAGTAGATTAAGTGGTATTGGTGATTTGAGTTAAAACTTAACTTTTAATTCTTATAGGTAGAATATGTCCCTGAATTTGATGTTAAGTACAATGGAGTGTATAATAACACAGGGAATATGCAAAATTACTTGGTGCACAGCGGCACCTTTAATTTGACATACAATTAGTGCGCAACGGCACCTTAGATAACCGGTGGTCTTACCGTTTCAGCCACGGTCCTCAATGCAGCATGTGACCCAGGCTCTATATAAGCTTGCTGCACGTCACTCTGCTGTTACTAGTGTAGGGAGAGGATGCTGCTGGTGATTTCAGGGAGAGAATAGGACAGAATCTGTGATTAGAACTTGAATCTAACTCAGCGATCTACATACATTTAGTCCATTTTATGCAAGCTCAGTGCACCAGCACTGCATCTGAGATTTTGTGACATTCAAATCCAAGCTTGAAATACTGCACTAATAATCTGGTTTTAAAAAAATTCCCTTTTTTGGCAATATACAACATCTGGTGCATTTACAGGATTAGTCAGTGTGCAATTCAAGCTAGAAATAGAGCCATAATTTTCTGGGTTTTTACAAACACCCTTTTTTTTTAAATCCACTATTTTACAGATCTGCACATGTGAAATTATACAGCTTTCATATTCTGTTAAAAAAAAAACAACTTTTTGTGGGCAATATAAAACATCTGGATTAGTCAGTGTGCAATTTAAGCTAGAAATATAGCCATAATTTTCAGGGGTTTTTGACCCCTTTAGGACTCAGCCCTATTTCACCTTAAGGACTTGGCCATTTTTTGCAAATCTGACTAGTGTCACCTTAAGTGCTCATAACTTTAAAACACTTTGACTTATCCAGGCCATTCTGAGATAGTTTTTTCGTCACATATTGTACTTCATGACACTGGTAAAATGTTGCACAAGAGTTATTGGCAAATGGGGATGAAATTTGAGAATTCAATTTTTTTGCCTAATTTTCCATTTTGACCCATTTTTTCCACAAGCAAAACAAGGGTTAACAGCCAAACAAGACTGTATCTTTATTGCCCTGACTCTGCCGTTTACAGAAACACCCCATATGTGGCCGTAAACTACTGTACGGCCACACAGCGGTGGCGTAGAGTGAAAGGTGCGCCGTAAGGTTTTTGGAAGCCAGAGTTTGCTGGACTGTTCTTTTGACACCATGTCCCATTTGAAGCCCCCTGATGCACCCCTAGAGTAGAAACTCCATGAAAGTGATCCCATCTAAGAAACTAAACCCATCAAGGTATTCAAAACTGACTTTACAAACTTTCTTAACCCTTTTTACAAACTTTCTTAGGTGTTGCACAAGATTTAGTGGAAAATAGAGATACAATTTCAAAATTTCCCTTTTTTGGCAGATTTTCCATTTTAATATTTTTTTTTTCCAGTTACAAAGCAAGGGTTAACAGCCAAACAAAACTCTTTATTTATGGCCCTGATTCTGTAGTTTACAGAAACACCCCATATGTGGTCGTAAACTGTTGTACGGGCACATGGCAGGGCACAGAAGGAAAGGAATGCCATACGTTTTTTGGAAGGCAGATTTTGCTGGACTGTTTTTTTGAAACCATGTCCCATTTGAAGCCCCCCTGTTGCACCCCTAGAGTAGAAACTCCAAAAAAGTGACCCCATTTTAGAAAGTACTGGCAGCTTTGTTGGTACTAGTTTAGGGTACATATGATTTTTGGTTGCTCTATATTACACTTTTTGTGCGGCAAGGTAACAAGAAATTGCTTTTTTGGCACGTCTTTTTTTTTGTTATTTACAACATTCATCTGACAGGTTAGATCATGTAATAATTTTATAGAGCAGGTTGTCACGGACGCGGCGATACCTAATATGTATCCAATTTTTTTTTATTTATGTACGTTTTATACAATAACTTCATTTTTAAAACTCCTAATTTTTTTTGTGTCTCCATAGTCTAAGAGCCATAGTTTTTTTTTTTTGTTTGTGTTTGTCTTGTGCCTTTCTCTTTGTCGTAACTGATGTCAACTAGAATTGGATCTTGGAATGTTAGAGGGCTTGGGGAAAGGGTTAAAAGGCAAGCTATTAAGGATGCACTAATATAGTAGAAACTCATCTTACTAAAGAAACTGTGTCCCGTCTGACAACGGGATGGTATTCTCAATCTTACCACTCTACCTTTAGCGGTTCCTCTAGGGGCGTCTCAGTTCTGATTCATAACTCCGTAGACTTTATCCTGATAGAACCTTATCTAGATAATCAGGGCAGATTTATCTTTCTGTATGGCAAGCTGCATGGCTACAGTTACATCCTTTTTTTTATATAACCCCGCCATTCTCAATGTACCCACTGATCCAGTTATTGCTTTTTCTTGAAAAGAGACCAGAATGTCGGTTAGTACTGATAGGGGATTTTAATGCGGTCATGGACCCTAAAAAATATATATTTACATTAGGGAAGAATTAGGGAGGAATCTCTGTAATTCCCCGCTGCCCCAGTTTTGTTTGGAGGTTGGAGTGGTGGATACTTGGGAATATCTTGGCGGAGGAAAGAGAGTATATTCCTGCGTTAGCAGGGGTGGCAGAGCAATGTCTAGGAATGACTTAGCATTCACTAATGAGAGCAACCTGAGCAATATCCGGAAGATACGATATGGAGTAAGAACAGTTTCAGACTACTCACCCGTACTAATTGAAGTTCGCACCGGGGAGAATAAGGATAATAGGGGGCTAGGATTCAAGCTGAATCCATACTGGCTCACTATTATAGACAACCATCAGTCTATTAAATTATTGATATCCTCCTTTTGGGAGGTGAATCTCCCCTCTGCTAACATCAATATAGTATGGGATGCCTTGAAAGCATATTTGAGGGGGGTCTTTATAAGCGAGATTGCTGCAGCAAAGAGAACATTTAAGAAAACAGAGGAGGAACTGGTCAAGACTGCTGCACTTACAACTGAGCGATTTACTAGTCAACCCACCGAATATAATAGGGAAGAGATGCAGAAGGCTAGCTGCTCTTTGGAGAAATACGTAATCGAGAAAGCAAACCACAGAGTTTTCTTTAAGGGTTTAAAGTATTTCTCGGAGTCTGGATGCCGTGGTAAGCTCCTAGCCAGAATAATTACACAACAAGACAAGATAAACAAATCTATTCTCTCGATTCGCAACGTAGAAGGGGAAACTATAACAGATTCAGAAGGAATTAGGGATACCTTTTTACAATACTTTGCTCAGACATATAGATCCTCTCCTGGCTTGTCATCTGACCTGGCTATGCGATTCTTGGAGAGAATTCCACTTTCGACCCTAAATGAAGCTCAAATAGAATATCTGGAAGAGGAGGTGTCTCCTTCGGAGCTCCAGGAGGCTCTGGGGTCTATTTCGGGGAACTCATCGCCAGGTTTAGATGGCCTTCCATACGAATTTTACCGCAAGTACAGTGAGGTGATTCTTCCTCAGATGTTAGAGGTTTTTTCTCAAGCAATACAGGGAGGGGGTTTACCATGTTCTATGATGGAGGCTCTCATTGTCTTAATTCCTAAAAAGGATAAAGACCCGGTAGAATTGAGCTCCTATAGACCAATTTCCTTATTAAACACTGATGCTAAGTTACTATCAAAAGTTTTGGCTAGGAGGCTTTCTCGGGTTATATCCACCATCTTTCACCCAGATCAAAATGGCTTTATGCCAAAAAGGGGCACTCATCACAACTTGCACAGGTTATTTATGAATATTCAGTCCCCTAGGTGTGGCGCCCGCTCCATCCTGTCGTTGGACGCTACGAAAGCCTTCGACAGGGTGGAGTGGACTTTTCTCTGGGAGGTGATGAAAAAAATGGGCTTTGGCCCAAGATTTATGGCGATGGTTTAATTATTATACAATTCTCCAGTTGCCAGGATTAGGATCAATGATACGATGACAGAGAGTTTTACTTTAGGAAGAGGCACCCGTCAAGGCTGTCCTCTTTCCCCCCTTTTATTTAATATTTACATTGAACCTTTAGCAGCTAGTATAAGGCAGGACTCGAAGGTGGTTGGTTTTGGCATAATGGGGAAACATGATCGTGTATCCCTTTACGCAGATGACATCCTGGTTTTTATCCATCAAACAGAAACCACTCTTCCTAGCATAATGGACCTGGTTGGTCTTTTTTCCGATCCGTCTGGCTTGGAGATCAACAGGGAGAAGACCGTTCTCCTCCCTATAGACGAGTTGCGAGGTGATTGGGACAACCAGTTAACGATCTCTGATTCAATAAAGTACCTGGGTAGGGATGAGCGAACTCGAACTGTATAGTTCGGGTTCGTACCGAATTTTGGGGTGTCCGTGACACGGACCCGAACCCGGACATTTTCGTAAAAGTCCGGGTTCGGGTTCGGTGTTCGTCGCTTTCTTGGTGCTTTTGAGACGCTTTCTTGGCGCTTTTTGAAAGGCTGCAAAGCAGCCAATCAACAAGCGTCATACTACTTGCCCCAAGAGGCCGTCACAGCCATGCCTACTATTGGCATGGCTGTGATTGGCCAGAGCACCATGTGACCCAGCCTCTATTTAAGCTGGAGTCACATAGCGCCGCCCATCACTCTGCTCTGATTAGCGTAGGGAGAGGTTGCGGCTGCGACAGTAGGGCGAGATTAGGCAGATTAACTCCTCCATAGGACGTGATTAATCGATCGATCTGCAGCTGTGCATCATTGAGCTGCTGAAATTCAATTGCTCACTGTTTTTAGGCTGCCCAGACCATTTGTCAGTCACTTTTTTCTGGGGCGATCGGCGGACATTTTGTGTCTTGTGGTGCGCCAGCACAAGCTGCGACCAAGTGCATTTAACCCTCAATGGTGTGGTTGTTTTTTTGGCTAAAGCCTACATCAGGGTGAAGCTGTCTCACCAAGTGCATTTAACCAGCAATAGTCTGTTTATTTTTTGGCCATATACTACATCAGGGGCAAGCTGCGCCTGTCACCAAGTGCATTTAACCCTCAATGGTGTGGTTGTTTTTTGGCTAAAGCCTACATCAGGGTGAAGCTGTCACACCAAGTGCATTTAACCAGCAATAGTCTGTTCATTTTTTGGCCATATACTACATCAGGGGCAAGCTGCGCCCGTCACCAAGTGCATTTAACCCTAAGTAGTGTGGTTGGTCAAGCTGTCACACCAAGTGCATTTAACCAGCAATAGTGTGGTTATTTTTTGGCCATATCCCAGTCTAATTCTGTCAGTAAATCTATACCGGTCACCCAGCGCCTAAATACTAGGCCTCAAATTTATATCCCGCTAAATCTGTCGTTACCGCTATACTGTTGTGGCTGGGCAAGTTATTTAGTGTCCGTCAAAGCACATTTTTTGTTCAGGGTTGAAATACAATTCCCAATTTAGCAATTTCATAATTTAGTGGTTTCTGCTATATCAGAGCTATTTGAAATTTATCCCTAAAAGGGTATATAATATTCAAGGTGCACATAGGGTCATTCAGAATAACTTCACACACACGCTACTGTGCATTTCCAAGTCTAATTCTGTTAGTAAATCCATACCGGTCACCCAGCGCCTAAATACTAGGCCTCAAATTTATATCCCGCTAAATCTGTCGTTACCGCTGTACTGTTGTGGCTGGGAAAGTTATTTAGTGTCCATCAAAGCACATTTTTTGTTCTGGGTTGAAATACAATTCCCAATTTAGCAATTTCATAATTTAGTGGTTTCTGCTATATCAGAGCTATTTGAAATCTATCCCTAAAAGGGTATATAATATTCAAGGTGCACATAGGGTCATTCAGAATAACTTCACACACACGCTACTGTGCATTTCCAAGTCTAATTCTGTTAGTAAATCCATACCGGTCACCCAGCGCCTAAATACTAGGCCTCAAATTTATATCCCGCTAAATCTGTCGTTACCGCTGTACTGTTGTGGCTGGGAAAGTTATTTAGTGTCCGTAAAAGCACATTTTTTGTTCTGGGTTGAAATACAATTCCCAATTTAGCAATTTCATAATTTAGTGGTTTCTGCTATATCAGAGCTATTTGAAATCTATCCCTAAATGGGTATATAATATTCAAGGTGCACATAGGGTCATTCAGAATAACTTCACACACACGCTACTGTGCATTTCCAAGTCTAATTCTGTTAGTAAATCCATATCGGTCACCCAGCGCCTAAATACTAGGCCTCAAATTTATATCCCGCTAAATCTGTCGTTACCGCTGTACTGTTGTGGCTGCTAAAGTTATTTAGTGTCCGTCAAAGCACATTTTTTGTTCAGGGTTGAAATACAATTCCCAATTTAGCAATTTCATAATTTAGTGGTTTCTGCTATATCAGAGCTATTTGAAATCTATCCCTAAAAGGGTATATAATATTCAAGGTGCACATAGGGTCATTCAGAATAACTTCACACACGCGCTACTGTGCATTTCCAAGTCTAATTCTGTTAGTAAATCCATACCGGTCACCCAGCGCCTAAATACTAGGCCTCAAATTTATATCCCGCTAAATCTGTCGTTACCGCTGTACTGTTGTGGCTGGGAAAGTTATTTAGTGTCCATCAAAGCACATTTTTTGTTCTGGGTTGAAATACAATTCCCAATTTAGCAATTTCATAATTTAGTGGTTTCTGCTATATCAGAGCTATTTGAAATCTATCCCTAAAAGGGTATATAATATTCAAGGTGCACATAGGGTCATTCAGAATAACTTCACACACACGCTACTGTGCATTTCCAAGTCTAATTCTGTTAGTAAATCCATACCGGTCACCCAGCGCCTAAATACTAGGCCTCAAATTTATATCCCGCTAAATCTGTCGTTACCGCTGTACTGTTGTGGCTGGGAAAGTTATTTAGTGTCCGTCAAAGCACATTTTTTGTTCTGGGTTGAAATACAATTCCCAATTTAGCAATTTCATAATTTAGTGGTTTCTGCTATATCAGAGCTATTTGAAATCTATCCCTAAATGGGTATATAATATTCAAGGTGCACATAGGGTCATTCAGAATAACTTCACACACACGCTACTGTGCATTTCCAAGTCTAATTCTGTTAGTAAATCCATATCGGTCACCCAGCGCCTAAATACTAGGCCTCAAATTTATATCCCGCTAAATCTGTCGTTACCGCTGTACTGTTGTGGCTGCTAAAGTTATTTAGTGTCCGTCAAAGCACATTTTTTGTTCTGGGTTGAAATACAATTCCCAATTTAGCAATTTCATAATTTAGTGGTTTCTGCTATATCAGAGCTATTTGAAATCTATCCCTAAAAGGGTATATAATATTCAAGGTGCACATAGGGTCATTCAGAATAACTTCACACACGCGCTACTGTGCATTTCCAAGTCTAATTCTGTTAGTAAATCCATACCGGTCACCCAGCGCCTAAATACTAGGCCTCAAATTTATATCCCGCTAAATCTGTCGTTACCGCTGTACTGTTGTGGCTGGGCAAGTTATTTAGTGTCCGTCAAAGCACATTTTTTGTTTTGGGTTGAAATACAATTCCCAATTTAGCAATTTCATAATTTAGTGGTTTCTGCTATATCAGAGCTATTTGAAATCTATCCCTAAAAGGGTATATAATATTCAAGGTGCACATAGGGTCATTCAGAATAACTTCACACACACGCTACTGTGCATTTCCAAGTCTAATTCTGTCAGTAAATCCATACCGGTCACCCAGCGTCTAAATACTAGGCCTCAAATTTATATTCAGCTGAATTTGAATACAATACATTGGGCCAAATAATATTTTTGTTGTTGTGGTGAACCATAACAATGAGGAAAACATCTAGTAAGGGACGCGGACGTGGACATGGTCGTGCTGGTGTTAGTGGACCCTCTGGTGTTGGGAGAGGACGTGGCCGTTCTGCCACATCCACACGTCCTAGTGTACCAACTACCTCAGGTCCCAGTAGCCGCCAGAATTTACAGCGATATATGGTGGGGCCCAATGCCGTTCTAAGGATGGTAAGGCCTGAGCAGGTACAGGCATTAGTCAATTGGGTGGCCGGCAGTGGATCCAGCACGTTCACATTTTCTCCCACCCAGTCTTCTGCAGAAAGCGCACAGATGGTGCCTGAAAACCAACCCCATCAGTCTGTCACATCACCCCCATGCATATCAGGGAAACTGTCTGAGCCTCAAGTTATGCAGCAGTCTCTTATGATGTTTGAAGACTCTGCTGGCAGGGTTTCCCAAGGGCATCCACCTAGCCCTTCCCCAGCGGTGGAAGACATAGACTGCACTGACGCACAACCACTTATGTTTCCTGATGATGAAGACATGGGAATACCACCTCAGCATGTCTCTGATAATGACGAAACACAGGTGGCAACTGCTGCGTCTTTCTGCAGTGTGCAGACTGAACAGGAGATCAGGGATCAAGACTGGGTGGAAGACGATGCAGGGGACATTGAGGTCCTAGACCTCACATGGAATGAAGGTCGTGCCACTGACTTTCACAGTTCGGAGGAAGAGGCAGTGGTGAGACCGAGCCAACAGCGTAGCAAAAGAGGGAGCAGTGGGCAAAAGCAGAACACCCGCCGCCAAGAGACTCCGCCTGCTACTGACCGCCGCCATCTGGGACCGAGCACCCCAAAGGCAGCTTCAAGGAGTTCCCTGGCATGGCACTTCTTCAAACAATGTGCTGACGACAAGACCCGAGTGGTTTGCACGCTGTGCCATCAGAGCCTGAAGCGAGGCATTAACGTTCTGAACCTTAGCACAACCTGCATGACCAGGCACCTGCATGCAAAGCATGAACTGAAGTGGAGTAAACACCTTAAAACCAAGGAAGTCACTCAGGCTCCCCCTGCTACCTCTTCTGCTGCTGCCGCCTCGGCCTCTTCTGCTGCTGCCGCCTCGGCCTCTTCCTCCGCCTCTGGAGGAACGTTGGCACCTGCCGCCCAGCAAACAGGGGATGTACCACAAACACCACCACCACCTCCGTCACCAAGCGTCTCAACCATGTCACACGGCAGCGTTCAGCTCTCCATCTCACAAACATTTGAGAGAAAGCGTAAATTCCCACCTAGCCACCCTCGATCCCTGGCCCTGAATGCCAGCATTTCTAAACTACTGGCCTATGAAATGCTGTCATTTAGGCTGGTGGACACAGACAGCTTCAAACAGCTCATGTCGCTTGCTGTCCCACAGTATGTTGTTCCCAGCCGGCACTACTTCTCCAAGAGAGCCGTGCCTTCCCTGCACAACCAAGTATCCGATAAAATCAAGTGTGCACTGCGCAACGCCATCTGTAGCAAGGTCCACCTAACCACAAATACGTGGACCAGTAAGCACGGCCAGGGACGCTATATCTCCCTAACTGCACACTGGGTAAATGTAGTGGCAGCTGGGCCCCAGGCAGAGAGCTGTTTAGCGCACTTCCTTCCGCCGCCAAGGATCGCAGGGCAACATTCTTTGCCTCCTGTTGCCACCTCCTCCTTCTCGGCTTCCTCCTCCTCTTCTTCCACCTGCTCATCAAGTCAGCCACACACCTTCACCACCAACTTCAGCACAGCCCGGGGTAAACGTCAGCAGGCCATTCTGAAACTCATATGTTTGGGGGACAGGCCCCACACCGCACAGGAGTTGTGGCGGGGTATAGAACAACAGACCGACGAGTGGTTGCTGCCGGTGAGCCTCAAGCCCGGCCTGGTGGTGTGTGATAATGGGCGAAATCTCGTTGCAGCTCTGGGACTAGCCAATTTGACGCACATCCCTTGCTTGGCGCATGTGCTGAATTTGGTGGTGCAGAAGTTCATTCACAACTACCCCGACATGTCAGAGCTGCTGCATAAAGTGCGGGCCGTCTGTTCGCGCTTCCGGCGTTCACATCCTGCTGCTGCTCGCCTGTCTGCGCTACAGCGTAACTTCGGCCTTCCCGCTCACCGCCTCATA
Organism: Bufo gargarizans; assembly: GCF_014858855.1. Lineage (NCBI taxonomy): Eukaryota > Metazoa > Chordata > Amphibia > Anura > Bufonidae > Bufo > Bufo gargarizans. The sequence goes on along the minus strand of NC_058081.1, from coordinate 413,726,379 downwards.
TGCGACGTGCCCACCAGGTGGAACTCCACCTTGCACATGCTGGACAGACTGTGCGAGCAGCAGCAGGCCATAGTGGAGTTTCAGCTGCAGCACGCCCGGGTCAGTCGCACTACAGAACAGCACCACTTCACCACCAATGACTGGGCCTCCATGCGAGACCTGTGTGCCCTGTTGCGCTGTTTCGAGTACTCCACCAACATGGCCAGTGGCGATGACACCGTTATCAGCGTTACAATACCACTTCTATGTCTCCTTGAGAAAACACTTAGGGCGATGATGGAAGAGGAGGTGGCCCAGGAGGAGGAGGAGGAGGAAGAGGGGTCATTTTTAGCACTTTCAGGCCAGTCTCTTCGAAGTGACTCAGAGGGAGGTTTTTGGCAACAGCAGAGGCCAGGTACAAATGTGGCCAGCCAGGGCCCACTACTGGAGGACGAGGAGGACGAGGATGAGGAGGAGGTGGAGGAGGATGAGGATGAAGCATGGTCACAGCGGGGTGGCACCCAACGCAGCTCGGGTCCATCACTGGTGCGTGGCTGGGGGGAAAGGCAGGACGATAACGATACGCCTCCCACAGAGGACAGCTTGTCCTTACCCCTGGGCAGCCTGGCACACATGAGCGACTACATGTTGCAGTGCCTGTGCAACGACAGCAGAGTTGCCCACATTTTAACCTGTGCGGACTACTGGGTTGCAACCCTGCTGGATCCACGCTACAAAGACAATGTGCTCACCTTACTTCCTGCACTGGAGCGTGATAGGAAGATGCGCGAGTACAAGCGCACGTTGGTAGACGCGCTACTGAGAGCATTCCCAAATGCCACAGGGGAACAAGTGGAAGCCCAAGGCCAAGGCAGAGGAGGAGCAAGAGGTCGCCAAGGCAGCTGTGTCACGGCCAGCTCCTCTGAGGGCAGGGTTAGCATGGCAGAGATGTGGAAAACTTTTGTCAACACGCCACAGCTAACTGCACCACCACCTGATACGCAACGTGTTAGCAGGATGCAACATTTCACTAACATGGTGGAATAGTACGTGTGCACACCCCTCCACGTACTGACTGATGGTTCGGCCCCATTCAACTTCTGGGTCTCTAAATTGTCTACGTGGCCAGAGCTAGCCTTTTATGCCTTGCAGGTGTTGGCCTGCCCGGCGGCCAGCGTTTTGTCTGAACGTTTATTCAGCACGGCAGGGGGCGTCATTACAGACAAACGCAGCCGCCTGTCTACAGCCAATGTGAACAAGCTGACGATCATAAAAATGAACCAGGCATGGATCCCACAGGACCTGTCCGTCCCTTGTCCAGATTAGACATTAACTACCTCCCCTTAACCATATATTATTGGACTCCAGGGCACTTCCTCATTCAATCCTATTTTTATTTTCATTTTACCATTATATTGCGAGGCTACTCAAAGTTGAATGAACCTCTCCTCTGTCTGGGTGCCGGGGCCTAAATATATGCCAATGGACTGTTCCAATGTTGGGTGACATGAAGCCTGATTCTCTGCTATGACATGCAGACTAATTCTCTGCTGACATGAAGCCAGATCCTCTGTTACGGGACCTCTCTCCTCTGCCTGGGTGCTGGGCCTAAATTTATGAAAATGGACTCTTACAGTGGTGGGTGACGTGAAGCCTGATTCTCTGCTATGACATGAAGACTGATTCTCTGCTATGACATGAAGACTGATTCTCTGCTGACATGAAGCCAGATTGTCAGTTACGGGACCTCTCTCCTCTGCCTGGGTGCTGGGCCTAAATTTATGAAAATTGACTCTTACAGTGCTGGGTGACGTGAAGCCTGATTTTCTGCTATGACATGCAGACTGATTTTCTGCTGACATGAAGCCAGATCCTCTGTTACGGGACCTCTCTCCTCTGCCTGGGTGCTGGGCGTAAATTTATGAAAATGGACTTTTACCGTGGTGGGTGACGTGAAGCCTGATTCTCTGCTATGACATGCAGACTGATTCTCTGCTGACACGAAGACAGATTCTCTGTTACGGGACCTCTCTCCTCTGCCTGGGTGCTAGGCCTAAATTTATGACAATGGACTGTTTCAGTGGTGGCTGACGTGAAGCCTGATTTTCTGCTATGACATGCAGACTGATTCTCTGCTGACATGAAGCCAGATTGTCTGTTACGGGACCTCTCTCCTCTGCCTGGGTGCTGGGCCTAAATATCTGACAATGGACTGTTGCAGTGGTGGCTGACGTGAAGCCTGATTTTCTGCTATGACATGCAGACTGATTCTCTGCTGACATGAAGCCAGATCCTCTGTTACGGGACCTCTCTCCTCTGCCTGGGTGCTGGGCCTAAATATATGCCAATGGACTGTTGCAGTGGTGGCTGACGTGAAGCCTGATTCTCTGCTATGACATGCAGACTAATTCTCTGCTGACATGAAGTCAGATTGTCTGTTACGGGACCTCTCTCCTCTGCCTGGGTGCTGGGCCTAAATTTATGAAAATGGACTCTTACAGTAGTGGGTGACGTGAAGGATGATTCTCTGCTATGATATGAAGACTGATTCTCTGCTGACATGAAGCCAGATTGTCTGTTACGGGACCTCTCTCCTCTGCCTGGGTGCTGGGCCTAAATTTATGAAAATGGACTCTTACAGTGGTGGGTGACGTGAAGCCTGATTCTCTGCTATGACATGAAGACTGATTCTCTGCTATGACATGAAGACTGATTCTCTGCTGACATGAAGCCAGATTGTCTGTAACGGGACCTCTCTCCTCTGCCTGGGTGCTGGGCCTAAATTTATGACAATGGACTGTTGCAGTGGTGGCTGACATGAAGCCTGATTCTCTGCTATGACATGCAGACTAATTCTCTGCTGACATGATGCCAGATTGTCTGTTACAGGACCTCTCTCCTCTGCCTGGGTGCTGGGCCTAAATTTATGACAATAGACTGTTGCAGTGGTGGCTGACGTGAAGTCTGATTCTCTGCTATGACATGCAGACTGATTCTCTGCTGACATGAAGACAGATTCTCTGTTACGGGACCTCTCTCCTCTGCCTGGGTGCCGGGGCCTAAATATCTGAGAATGGACTGTTCCAGTGGTGGGTGACGTGAAGCCAGATTCTCTGCTATGGGACCTCTGTCCAATTGATTTTGGTTAATTTTTATTTATTTAATTTTTATTTTAATTCATTTCCCTATCCACATTTGTTTGCAGGGGATTTACCTACATGTTGCTGCCTTTTGCAGCTTTCTAGCCCTTTCCTGGGCTGTTTTACAGCCTTTTTAGTGCCGAAAAGTTTGGGTCCCCATTGACTTCAATGGGGTTCGGGTTCGGGACGAAGTTCGGATCGGGTTCGGATCCCGAACCCGAACATTTTCGGGAAGTTTGGCCGAACTTCTCGAACCCGGACATCCAGGTGTCCGCTCAACTCTATACCTGGGGAAACCAGTTTCTGCCAAACCTCAGGAATATCTGCAACTTAATCTGATTCCCTTGCTGATAAAGTTGAGGGCTAAAACTAAGATATGGCAAAAAATTCTGCCTGCAAGAGCGGACAGAATTTCATTAATAAAAATGGTAGTGCTGCCCCAGGTTCTTTACGTCCTGCGCAAATCGCCTGTATGGATCACAGATAAGTACTTTAGATTGATAGAGCGGATGCTTAACAATTTATTATGGGGGAGGAAGCGCGTGAGACTGAAGGTACTCTATTTCTCTATGCCCTACAATCGGAGAGGTCTTAACCTCCCCTATTTTAGGGGCTACTTTGTGGCCTCCCAACTCTGCCTTTTTAACGACTGGGAAAATAGCAATTTCTGCAGCAAAGTGGTGAGACTCAGGTTTTTCGGATTTTTTTTTACCGTACTGGAGTCTGACTATTTATTAAACACACAGATCGGGTATATACTCTTCTGCAGAATGGTTACAAAGACTTGGCTGGCTATAAGGAGTTGGTGTGGAGTTAAGGCATCACTCATCTGCACCCCATTATGGCATAACTCAAAGCTTCTGAATTTAAATGATTTAAGTTGCCGCCAGTACTGGAGGACCAAAAATGTTCAGTACCTACATCAAATGGTCAGTGGTGGACAAATTTTGTCCCTCATGGAGTTAAAGCAAAGGGCAAATCTAGGTGAGGTGGCTTGGTATGCATACTTTCAATTGAGGTCAGCACTTTCTAGCACTTCGAATAGTCACTTTTTTGGGGGAAGATCTTATTAGTCTGGTCTTTTCTATATGAATTGTAATTGTTGAAGAATGTGAAGTTATACTTGAGCATTGGAGTATCTCTAGGAATACTGGAGGATGGCAGGACCTACCGGCATTAAATAATGGTTTAATTTTTGATCTATCCATAATACTGTGCGGTTTATGGGCGGGGGTCCGGGGCTCGGGACTTCGGGGGGGCTGGGCATCGGGTGCGACCCGAGACGCGGTTCTTCCTGTCAGACATGAGGTTGGGCTGTGGGCAGTGATGGGTATGGGTGCTTTTAATGGGACAGAGTCAGTCTTCGGTTGTGTCTCTGTCCACAATTTCTTTAATTGCCGGTGACTGTTGAGCGATACTCGATTCGAGTCCTTTGGCATACGAGATACTAATGTGAATACATGTGAGGTACGGTTATGCAGGGCATTAATGCTCAATTTTAATCACACGGGGATGAGGCAGTAAAATATGCGAGTGGTTTTTCCACCATTGCGATAAAAGACTGCTGGACCCCCTTGCTTTACGAAATGTTTGTGATCAAAGATCGCCGTAAGCCCGCTACGTATGGTTTATGTGAGTATCAGGTGACTGTTCACATGATTGTTATTCCTGCCATGCCCACCCATGTTTGGAGGAGGGCGTACATGGTGCGCATTCGCTGCTTGGCGGCCGTCTGGGCTGCGGGCCTCTGATCCCTGCCTCTTATAGATAATATTACGCCAAAAGAGATGCTTCGCGTATCCGCTTTATTAAGCTTTGGATGCTCAGTGAATCCTGCTTTTTCCCCCAGTATGTGAGATCTCCATTTGATTTTTAATATCTACACAATTATGGCCACCCGTATGAAAATATTGTTAATCATGCTCACAAATTAGAATTGATGGACTTATGGATTTTATAATACCACAAATGTAATATTGATATGAATTTTTGTATTATAATTAATAAAATATTTAAAGGGGAAAAAAAGAGCCATAGTTTTTTCAGTTTCTGGGCGATTATCTTAAATAGGGTCTCATTTTTTGCGGGATGAGATGACGGTTTGATTGGCACTATTTTGGGGTGCATATTACTTTTTTATCGCTTGCTATTACACTTTTTGTGACGTAAGATGACAAAAAATTGCTTTTGTTACACTGTTTTTATTTTTTATTTTTTACGGTGGTCACCTGAGGGGTTAGGTCATGTGATATTTTTATAGAGCTGGTCGATACGGAGGCGGAGATACCTAATATGTATACTTTATTTTTATTTATGTAAGTTTTACACAATGATTTCATTTTTTAAACAAAAAAATCATGTTTTAGTGTTTCCATAGTCGAAGAGCCATAGTTTTTTCAGTTTTTGGGCGATTATCTTGAGTAGGGTCTCATTTTTTGCGGGATGAGATTACGGTTTGATTGGATCTATTTTGGCGTACATGCAACTTTTTGGATCACTCTATTACCTTTTTTGGGAAGTAAGGTGGGCAAAATTTCAATTTTCTCATAGTTTTTATTTTTTTATTTTTATGGTGTTCACCTTGCGGGGAAAGTAACATGACCGTTTTATAGATCAGGTAGTTACGGACGCGGCGATACCTAATATGTGTAGTGTATTTTATTCCTGTTGCCATGGGAACCTTCCCCGTCTGCCACAACTTTGCAGACGAAGAAGGGTAAGCACAGGGCTGAGGGGGGCTGTCGGGGGGCTCTCTCCCTCTCCATCGGGGGGCTGCAAAGGCACAGCAGCCCCCGATGGAGAGGGAGGGAGCTCCCTGACCGATGACAGTTAACCCTTTCCATACCGCAGTATGGAAAGGGTTAAACGGCTGACATCAGCCGTTTATACCAGGGTGTCAGCAATGTGCTGAAGCCAATGAAAGGGGGGGCGGGCGGGGATCGCGATCCCGCCTGCCGCACCCCCCGCCTCCCGCAACGCCCCCACCTCCTGCGACACCCCCCGCACCACCCGCCGGCATAAAATTGTGCAGGGGGGGTGAAAAATCTTTATTTTAGGCACTCAAAAGTTTCTGATCCCGCGGGAATGATCTCAGCCGGCATCCTGTTCAGATTAACCCTTGGGGCGCCGGAATCCCGATGTAAAGTCAGGACGTACCGGTACGCCCTGAGTCCTTAAGGACTCAGGAAATAGGGCGTACCGGTACGCCCTGCGTCCTTAAGGGGTTAAAACACCCTTTTTGTGCAAAATACTATATTTTACAGCTCTAGCTGCATCTGCATTTATGAATTTCAATTGACTTATGTCATCCACAGATCCCCATAAATGTAATCTACAGATCCCCCATCAGATGCATCAGTGTGGAGGGAGGAGGCAGGGACACTTATGGCAGTGCAGTGACTCTACTCTAATACACCGGGCCCCGCAACTGTTAAATACATTCAATCTGATCTTCATCTAATTGTATATGCTCTGTACGGTACTTACTGTAGTACCTTAAGTATAGCATTAAGACAGCGCTGACCGGCATCTCCCTCGGTCATGTGCCGCCTGCCGCAGCTCCCTCCTCGTGAGTGTCCCGCCTCCTCCCTCCACACTGATGCTTCGCTGGCCGCACTGTGCAGCAGAGCGGCCAGCGAAGAATTCGCTTTATAAGACGCACGGCCATTTCGCTTTGCAAGAGTGCGTCTTATAAAGCGAAAAATATGGTAATTATTTTCTGGCTTTGAAAAAAAAATTTTTTTTGTCATTATCCAACATCTGGATTATTCAGTGTGCAATTTAAGCTAGAAATACAGCCATAATTTTCTGGGTTTTTAAAAATTAACTTTTGCCAAAATACACAATTTTACAGCCCTTGCAGCACGTGTGAAATTCAAGGGTTATATACTGCTGTCAAAAAAACGTTTTTGGGCAAAAAAGTTTATTTTGCAGCTTTTGCTGCATATGTCATTGTGAGATACACACTTTAGATACTGTGGTTCTTTTCAGTTATTTGAGATACAGCCATATTGGTCAACAAACTTTAATTGCGGCCTAGTTTGTATCAGGATGTGTGAGACACCCTTTACATTTTGTGGTTCTATTCAGTTATTAAACAAACACCTATTTTGGGCAAAAACTTTAATTGCGGACTAGACGAAACACAGGTGCTAACTGCTGGGGCTTTTCGAAAAGTGTGCAGACCGACAAGGAGGGCGGGGGTGAAGACTGGGTGGAAGATGATGTTAAGGACGATGAGGTCCTCGGCCCCACATGGAATCAAGGTCATGCGAGTGACCTATGTAGTTCAGAGGAAGAGGCAGTGGTCGTACAGAGCCACCAGCACAGCAGAAGAGGGAGCAGGATGTAAAAGCGGAGCGTCCGACCCCTAGATAGTACGCCTGCTACTGCCCAAGGGGTACAAAACCTGGTGTGGCAGTTCTTCAGACAATGTGCTGACGACAAGACACGAGTGGTTTGCACGCTGTGCAATCAGAGCCTGAAGCGAGGCATAAACGTTCTAAACCTAAGCACAATCTGCATGACCAGGCATCTACATGCGAGACATGGGCTGCAGTGGAGTAGACACCTCTGGAGTGACAGTGCCAATTGCCACCCCGCAAACAGAGGATCTGCCAGCAACACCACCACCTGGGTCACCAAGGATCCCCACAATGTCCCACAGAAGCGTTCAACTCTCCATCTCCCAAAAACTGGAGAGGAAGTACCCCCCTACCCACCAGCGATCCCTAGCCCTGAATGCCAACATTTCTAAATTACTGGCCTTTGAAATGCTGTCATTCCGTCTGGTCAAGAAGGATAGTTTTAAAAGCCTTATGGCGGTGGCTGTCCCACAGTAAGTCATGCCCAGCCGCTACTACTTTGCCAGGCTAGCCATCCCTTCCCTGCACTACCAAGTGGGGGATAAAATCAGATGTGCACTGCGCAACGCCATCTGTGGCCAGGTGCACCTCACTACGGATACATGGACCAGTAAGCATGGTCAGGGACGTTATATTTCCATAATAGCACACTGGGTAAATGCAGTGGCGGCTGGGCCTGAGGCGGATAGCAGTTTGGCACATGTCCTTCCAGTTTGCCTCCTGTTGCTTCCTCCTCCTACTCCGCTTCCTCATCCTCTACCAGCTCCTTATCCGGTCACCTTCACCACAAACTTCAGCACAGCCAGGGGTAAACGACAGCAAGCAGTTTTAAAACGTATCTGTTTGGGGGACAAACCCCACACCACGCAGGAGCTGTGGACGAGGTTTGAACAACAGACCAATAAGTGGTTGGTGCCAGTGAGCCTCAAGCCCGGCCTGGTGGTGTGCGATAGTGGGCGAAATCTCGTAACAGCTCTGGGACTAGCCGGTTTGACGCAGATCCCTTGCCTGGTGCATGTGCTGAATTTGGTGGTACAGAGATTCCTTAAAAATTACCCCGATATGTCTGAGCTGCTGCATAAAGTGAGAGCCGTCTGTGCGTGCTTTCGGCATTCTCACCCTGCTGCTGTGGATCCACAGATCGCCTGTCAGCGATGCAGCGTAACTTCGGCCTTCCCGCTCACCGCCTCATATGCAACGTGCCCACAAGGTGGAACTCGACCTTGCACATGCTGGCCAGACTGTGCGAGCACCAGCAGGCGATAATGCAGTTTCAGCTGCAGAACGCACGGGTGAGTGGCTCTGCGGAACAGCACCACTTCACCCCCAATGACTGGGCCTCCATGCGAGATGTATGTTCCTTGTTGCGCTGTTTCGAGTACTCCACCAACATGGCCAGTGCCGATATTGCCGTTCTCAGCATTACTATCCCACTTCTATGCCTCCTTGAAAAAACGCTGCTGGCGATGATGGAAGAGGATATGGCATAGGAGGAGGATGAAGAGGGATCATTTCATAAGGTTTCCAGCCACTCATTCACAAGTGGCTCCCAGGGTGGATTCCGCACCAACAAACGCCAGGTACACAATTGTCCAGTCAGGGCACAGTTCTGGAGGATGACGAGGTGGAGGATAAGGAGGAGGAGATGGAGGAGGAGGAACCTTGTTCGTAGCAGGGTGGCACCCAGACCAGCTCATGGCCTTCACTGGTGTGTGGCTGGAGGGATACAGAGGACACAGACAATACACCTCCCACAGAGGACAGCTTTTTGTTGCCTCTGGGCAACCTGGCACACATGAGCGATTACATGCTGCAGTGCCTCCGCAACGACCGCCGAGTTGCCCACATTCTAACTTTTACTGATTACTGGGTGGCCACGCTGCGGGATCCCCGTTACAAGGACAACGTACTGTACTTAATTTGCTCACTGGAGCGTGATCATAAGATGCGCGAGTACAAGCACACGCTGGTAGACACGCTGCTGGTGGCATTCCCAACTGACAGCGGGGGCACAGTGGAAGCACATCATTTTCAAAAGACCCTTTAGACCCGGGATAATCAACTTATAATTTAATTCAAATAGCCTGGTTGCCTAGACTAATAAACTCCAGTTTCTAGTCGATTTAAAACGTAACGTTTATTTAATTTCATTTGTTAGAAAAATAATATAACGGGAGAACAAAGAATAGTTTAAAATTCTAGGTGCGGTAGGGCACTAGTGGCTGGAATAGGGGTTGCTTCACCCATATATTCTGCCTCCTAGCATCCATTCATCCCACTTTTTTCCTTTTTATCAGCAATATAGTTTGTTTGTCTAAATGGACATAATGCTGGAGACACACTTATTTATTCGCCCTGAGTCATTCGGTTTCAGTAATTTTCCTTTTTGTGCGATTCTCCACCACTAGTGTCTAGGCACAGGTGAGTCTGCAGTTACTCCGTGCTGTGACACTTGGTCCTACCTGCTTCTAATCTAAAAACTAACACACAAGCTCCCCCAACATGTTTCACCACTACATGTGGCTTCTTCAGGGGATGGAGCTACTATCAACAAGAATGCTTAACCGCTGAAACCTTTTAAGCATTATGGGAGGGTCATTGAATATTCTGCGGCCAAACGCTGCCAAGCATTCTTGTATGACAGGCCAGTAACCCAATCGTAATACCTTCTTGATGTTTTTTCGTCATTCCGTCACTTCCTTTGTTTGTATAGTGGCTCTGCGCATGCGTGAAAACTTTAAACTCAGATTCGAAGAGGCAAAAAAGGTATGTGCATGCGTGGAGACTTTTTAGTATACTAGCATTGCGCATGCGTAGGGACTTTGATTTTGAAGTCAGAAGAATTGCATCACAGCGCATGCGTCGGAACTTTGATTTTAATCTGTTGGCCATATATAGTAGTATTGCGCATGCGTGAAGACTTTGACTTACAGGTCAGAGAGATTACATCAAGACGCATGCGTCCGAACTTAGATTTTGATATATTAGCTATATATGATGATGTTGCGCGTGCGGGCTTTAACTTTCAAATCGGAGGGATAGCATCACGGCTCATGCGTCGGAACTTAAGATTCGTATGATGCCATTTATATACTACTATTGCACATGCGTAAAAACTTTAACTCTCAGATCAAGAGAGTAGCATCACTGCGCATGTGTCTAGACTTAGGTATTTCCATCATTTCATTGTATCTTTCATTAACATGGTAATATTGCACATATATGGATCTCTAGGCCCTTAGGTTAAAGCCGTAAGATCCCTATATTTTCGTCTGAGCTTAAGATGGTATTGCTTTCTCAGCATTTCTTCCCTTAATTCCCTTCTTTTTTCATTATCAGGAGATCTTATATACCTATACATTTCTTATAGATTTTACACCCATCTTAGGGAACCTTTTATTTTATATTCATGATCTAGGTGGTTTTATGTGTTATGAAATGCTTGGATTTACCTTTTATAATTGTTATTTTTATTTTTGTTTCAAAGTTCACTATTATTTTCATCTTTTCTCCCTATATATATTCACTACGTGCAGAATTATTAGGCAAATGAGTATTTTGACCACATCATCCTCTTTATGCATGTTGTCTTACTCCAAGCTGTATAGGCTCGAAAGCCTACTACCAATTAAGCATATTAGGTGATGTGCATCTTTGTAATGAGAAGGGGTGTGGTCTAATGACATCAACACCCTATATCAGGTGTGCATAATTATTAGGCAACTTCCTTTCCTTTGGCAAAATGGGTCAAAAGAAGGACTTGACAGGCTCAGAAAAGTCAAAAATAGTGAGATATCTTGCAGAGGGATGCAGCACTCTTAAAATTGCAAAGCTTCTGAAGCGTGATCATCGAACAATCAAGCGTTTCATTCAAAATAGTCAACAGGGTCGCAAGAAGCGTGTGGAAAAACCAAGGCGCAAAATAACTGCCCATGAACTGAGAAAAGTCAAGCGTGCAGCTGCCAAGATGCCACTTGCCACCAGTTTGGCCATATTTCAGAGCTGCAACATCACTGGAGTGCCCAAAAGCACAAGGTGTGCAATACTCAGAGACATGGCCAAGGTAAGAAAGGCTGAAAGACGACCACCACTGAACAAGACACACAAGCTGAAACGTCAAGACTGGGCCAAGAAATATCTCAAGACTGATTTTTCTAAGGTTTTATGGACTGATGAAATGAGAGTGAGTCTTGATGGGCCAGATGGCTGGATTGGTAAAGGGCAGAGAGCTCCAGTCCGACACAGACGCCAGCAAGGTGGAGGTGGAGTACTGGTTTGGGCTGGTATCATCAAAGATGAGCTTGTGGGGCCTTTTTGGGTTGAGGATGGAGTCAAGCTCAACTCCCAGTCCTACTGCCAGTTTCTGGAAGACACCTTCTTCAAGCAGTGGTACAGGAAGAAGTCTGCATCCTTCAAGAAAAACATGATTTTCATGCAGGACAATGCTCCATCACACGCGTCCAAGTACTCCACAACGTGGCTGGCAAGAAAGGGTATAAAAGAAGAAAATCTAATGACATGGCCTCCTTGTTCACCTGATCTGAACCCCATTGAGAACCTGTGGTCCATCATCAAATGTGAGATTTACAAGGAGGGAAAACAGCACACCTCTCTGAACAGTGTCTGGGAGGCTGTGGTTGCTGCTGCACGCAATGTTGATGGTGAACAGATCAAAACACTGACAGAATCCATGGATGGCAGGCTTTTGAGTGTCCTTGCAAAGAAAGGTGGCTTTATTGGTCACTGATTTGTTTTTGTTTTGTTTTTGAATGTCAGAAATGTATATTTGTGAATGTTGAGATGTTATATTGGTTTCACTGGTAAAAATAAATAATTGAAATGGGTATATATTTGTTTTTTGTTAAGTTGCCTAATAATTATGTACAGTAATAGTCACCTGCACACACAGATATCCCCCTAAAATAGCTAAAACTAAAAACAAACTAAAAACTACTTCCAAAAATATTCAGCTTTGATATTAATGAGTTTTTTGGGTTCATTGAGAACATGGTTGTTGTTCAATAATAAAATTAATCCTCAAAAATACAACTTGCCTAATAATTCTGCACTCCCTGTAGTGAGGAATACGGTTTCATGTAGTTCCATGGACTGAGGGTTACTGTCTTTCTTCTTCCAAGTAATTATATTCTTCTCTTTTTTTCTTAATAATAGTACTATTTACTTTTTTTTTATTAAAAAGGGTGTACCTTCTAATATTTAAATAAAGGCTGTGAAGGAAAATCCTTCATTAAGGCCCTGTGGACTCATTGTACCCAACCTATGTATCCAATGAGCCTCACTCTGTAGTAATTTTTTATCAAGATTTCCCCCCCTTGGTCCAAGGAATATTTTCTCTATGCCCCAGAATCGTTAAACGGAGCTCTTGTAATTATGGAAATATTTAATATGTCTGGCAATTGATGTATCTTTTCCAGTTTCAATGGTACTGATGTGTCCTGAGATACGACGTCTCAGCTCATGTACAGTTTTGCCCACGTATAGCTTGGGGCATGGGCAAGATGCCAAATATACTACCCCCTGTGTTTTACATGTAATAAGTTGTTTTATTTCATATTCTTTCTTGTCCGTAGGGTTTATATACTTTTTTATACGCGGGACATATCTACAGAAGGAACACTCTCTTTTCTTAATATTCCATATATTTCTTTATTGTACCCATCATAGGTACCTATACATCTGATGACATCATTTTTCTTAGGGGGGTCTCTTTAAGAAGGTCTTGTCTCTTCATTCTATTAGCTCTATTATAAGCTTTATTTAGAGGATTTTTGGGATAACCTCCTTTTCCAAATCTCTGAAGGAGTTGTTCACTCTCTTTAGAGAATGAGGCCTCATCTGAGCAATTCCGGCGTGCCCTCAAATATTGGCCTACAGGGATCCCTTTCTTCAGAGATGTGGGGGGACAGCTATTCCAGTGCAGGTAACTATTTGTTGATGTTGGCTTTCTAAAAACCTCTGTTACCAAGTCACCACTTCCAGTCTTCTTTATTTTCAAGTCAAGGAACACAATCTCATTTTCCTGGATCTCATAGGTATATTTCATGCCTATGCTGTTGCAATTTAGTTTCTGAGTAAATTCATAAAACAAAGAGTGACCCCCATCCCATAGGATAAGAATGTTGTCAATATATCTGCCCCAAAAAATAATGTGGCAGATATATGACGACATTCCCTCCGTAAAAACGTGATCATTTTCCCACCACCCTAAAAATAAATTAGCATACGTAGGGGCGCATGACGTTCCCATCGCAGTACCATTAATTTGTTTATAAAATTGTCCCTGAAAGACAAAATAATTGTGCTCCAAAACAAACCTTAGTGATGACAAAACAAATTGATTGTGCCTATTGAAATTATGACTTCTAGTGTTTAGCAAGACTCTACCGCGTGCATTCCTAATGAGTGTTGGATATTACTGTAGAGTGACTCTACATCCAAACTTGCTAAGATTGTGTCTGGTGTTATTGTGATATCGTTAATCTTTAAAAGAAGATCTTTAGTGTCCCTAATATACGAGGGTAGGGTGGTCACAAAGGGCCTCAGTACTTGATCAATATATTCGCTAACAGATTGTGTGAGATTGTCGTTTCCCGACACAATTGGTCTTCCTGGAATTGGCTGCTTGTCCTTATGCACTTTCGGGAGAGCATAAAAAGTGGAAATCATTGGGTTTTTATTATAAAGATATTTAAATTCATCTTTTGTTATTAGATTCTCCTGAAGTGCTCCATCTAGCAACTTTTTAAGGTCATTCAGAAATTCTTTTGTAGGATCACTCGCCAGGGGTTGATAAATCAGTTTATCTTTAAGAAGTCTCAACAGCATGTCAACATAGTCATTCCTATCTTGAATGACTATGTTACCCCCTTTGTCACTCGACTTTATTATAATATCCTCATTTCCTGAGGATTTCCAGGGCTTTTTGTTCCTCGCTGCTGAGATTTTGTACTATGTGGTCTTTCCTCATTTGTAAGGATTTGATATCCTGAGTAACCAACTGTACAGTCTCTATTTCTTGGAACTGTGTGAACTGTGGAGTCATTTTTGATTTTGGTCTTAAAGTCGAGAAGGGAGGGTCAAGATTGATTTGATAACCCTCACTCTCTTTCTGTAGTGACTCCAAAATCTCCACACACCTCCTCTCTTTATCATATAGTCTCCGTGAATCATTTTCTTCTTGTTTGTGTACCTTATGCAGAGCCAGTTTCCGTGCAAAAAGGTTCACATCCTTGATCCATAGGAACTTGTCACATTGTGGGACCGGAGTAAAGGTAAGGCCCTTACTTAGAAGCATTTTTTCAGTGGAAGCACAAGGCAAAGGCAGAGGGTGAGGAAGAGGTCGCCAATGCAGCTGGGCACCGGCAGCACCTCAGAAGGCAGGGTTAGCATGGCCGAAATGTGGAAAAGCTTTGTTGGCACGCCACAACAACCAGCACCACCAGCTGATATGGAACGTCTCAGCAGGAGGCAGCATTTCACCAACATGGTGGAGCAGTATGTGTGAACACGCCTACACGTACTGAATGACGGGTCTGCCCCTTCAACTTCTGGGTCTCCAAATTGGGCACATGGCCTGAGCTTGCCCTTTACGCCTTGGAGTTGATGGCCTGCCCTGCAGCCAGTGTATTATCTGAACGTGTGTTTAGCAGGACTGGAGGGGGTTATCACAGGTTATATTTCCCAATGTTTTGGGGTGTACCCTAATTTAAATAAATAGAAATAAATTTAAAACCAAATAACTGTGTAGGCTACCTCCTCCTCCTACACTGTCGCTTCCACCTACACCGCCACGTCCACCACCTCCTCAACTTCCTACTCCATGTGGACCTTGTCCTCCTAGATCACTATTATTTATTTATTTTTTAAAGTATTTTATGTTATTTAAAGTCATTTCCCTATCCACTTTTGTTTGCAGAGCACTTGCCATGCTCTTAACCAGATTTTGCTGCCATTTGCAGCCCTTTAGCCCTTTCCATGACATTTTTACAGCCATTTTAGTGCTCAAACGTTTGGGTCCCCATTGACTTCACTGGGGTTCGGGTTCAGGGTCAAGTTCGGCTCCCGAACGCAAACTTTTTTGTGAAGTTCGGCCGAACCTGTCGAACCCGAACATCCAGGTGTCCGCTCAACTCTACCCTTGACCTTTGCACTCTTTGTGCGTTCCACTTACAGGAAATGGACGGCAACATGTCTATTTTGAAGATCATTGAACTTTATTTTCGATATTATTGACCATAACCTCAACCTATATTTAATATAAATTGTTTATAATGATATCCCTCCATATTTTGATCATCTTTGGACAATTTTGGTAAACACTCACAGGAAGTGACATCACCATTCAGTTCCTCCCCACCCTGTGCAAGATTCAAACCAAGGACTACTATAAATACCTACATGTATGTACACCCTTTATGTTTGTCCTATGTTTTTTCTCCTGAAGAAGGGGGTGCACTGTATAGCCCCTGAAATGCGTTGAGCCTCGATTCCAATAAAAGGGGAGTTTTCTGACATTCCCACTTGGTGACTGCGGCCTCTTCCTGTGATTCTAGATTCTACATGCTATCCTGGCGGGGGAGTGGGGAGTTAGTCTATGGGAAAAACTCAAGACACCCATAGGCTTATCTCCCCTCGTGAATTGAGTCATAACACAGATTTTCTTGGTTTTACCTTGTTTTTATCTTTTGCTATGTTTTAGGGTGTTATCTGATACCCACTATTCATTTGAATTCTTATTAGACAATACTTTATTCTCCTATTTATTATTATTATTATTATTATTATTTATACACCACGTTACAGGGTTGGCACCCTCGAATCTGGCAGGACTTTTTTTTCTCTTTTTCCAAGTATACGCTATTTATACTAGCAGTGGCCTTCCATTGCAGTTCCAGTCACTCTCAGGCAGCCTCTCACTACCCTAGTCCCCATTCTGTCCTAATACATCTCTCTTTGTTGGCGCCTGGTAGTTTTTTTTAAAGACTATTCCTTTGAAAGTCTGTGATTAGCACTCTTTTTTTTTTCGGGCGGGGTCTCTTTTGTCCCCCCCCCCCCCCCCCCTTCTTTCTTCTCCTGCAACTGAAAATGCTGACAGGTTGACTCTTATAAAAATGAACAAGGCCTGGATTGACCATGACTTCTCAACTCCACCAGAGGAAAGCTGATGAACATACATGTGTTGTTTATAATGTACTGAATACACTGTATTCCCATGCACCCCTTCCACCACAAACAAGGGTATATGGTTGAATCTTCCTTTTCTCATCCTCCTTCTCCTCTTCAATCATATCAACATGCTTATTTGTCGCATATAATGCCCTCGCACATATGCCCTTTGCATATAATGTTTTACAGGGTCATCTCACCAGCAGACATCCAAATGGATCTTCGCCATCACAGGGACGTATGATCATCCCTAGGTTACCTAGAGTCACCAAAGCGGAAGCAGGCCCTCACCCATAATGTTTTAGATGGTCAGATCAGCAGGCTCTTGCTCCAAATGTTTTTGAGGGTCACCAGCAGGCCATCAATCAATTTTTCAAGGCTGTGTATGATGCCTTCCTTTATGTGTAACAAAGGGTGTATTGGAGTGCCAGTTACTTGTAATTTTTGGCAGCCCTTTCACTTAGTGCATAGCTTTATGAGTGTAGGAGTCCCACTACATGAATAATTGTACCACAATGTGAATGCGGTCCTCCTTTAAGTGATATAAAGGTTGTATCGGAGTGCCTCTTCCTTGTAATTTTTCGCAGCACTTGAACTTTATATACAAGTTAATATACAGGAAAGACTGTTTCCTAACAATTTTTCCTCTAAAATCGATTTTCTCTTTGGTTTTGTGCGTATTATTGTCAGTCTGTAAAAGTGGCGTACTACTCGGACAACATAGTTCCCAGTGGCGACCTGGGAGTCCAAGATGCATCTAGCCATTGTCCCCATGCTGTTCCCGAACCATTTCGCTGGTGTTTCCATCAATTTATGACCTTTTCCTATGAACCAGGCATGCTCCCCTCTTCAGAGCAGGGGGTGCCTGGTTTAATGCTCGGGTTCTCCCATTGACTTCCATGGTGCTCAGGTGCTTGGTAGAGCACCCGAGCATCCCGATGTGTTCGGCCAGGGCCCCCAAGCACCCGAGCACTATGGTGCTCGATCAACACTAGTACATAGCCACAGCTCCCACTTGGCCAAATTTCTGGTAGTGGAGTCACTGCTGTACCACATAGTGGATTCTGCTGCCTTTATGTAGTTGATTGTTTGCACCCATCCTAATTGGAAGATACCTAGCCATCATTATTTCTTTAAAAAAAAAAAATATATATATATATATATATATATATATATAACATCCCTTGCTTGTACTGTCATGTGGCGAAGAAAAAAGGCTGCAGCTTGCAATTCTGTCCTAGTTGTGCAATTGAAAAAATGGCTTACAGCGGGCGCTGGAATTGTTCAAAAGACTGCACTTTAATTTCAGCCATTCTTATGTGGCAAGAAACAACTTAACGAACATGCAACAACAGAACAGACTTACACTGCTTAATCTGCAATGTTCCAACTTGCTGGTATTCTGCCTTGCAGAATCTAGAGCGTCTGTATGAGTAGGGTAAAGAATTAATGATTTTGTCATGCACGAGACAACCTCATCAAGAAGCATGTGTTGTTTCATGTGGTATGAATCCCTTTGGCATTTATCTTAGAACATATGCTCACACTGATGCAAGAAGCGACTGTGGAAGAAGAACAGCTTGCACATCTTGTCTTGTCCTGCTTCCAGCGTCATCTCAGAGAAGGCATGTTCTATGGAATGCTGCTGTCTACTTTGCTATTCTACACAGAGGCATCAGGAAAAAAAACATGGAAGTCTATGGGCAATGCATATATCAATATACACATATACTGTATATTTTCATATACTTAGATGCATACAGTACATTTATATATACAGTACACAGAAGTAGGGTTGAGCGAACCCGAACTGTAAAGTTCGGGTTCGTACCGAACTTTAGGATTTTTGGACCCCGGACCCGAACCCGAACATTTCAGTAAAAGTTTGGGTTCGGTGTTCGGCGCTTTCTTGGCGCTTTTTGAAAGGCTGCAGAGCAGCCAATCAACAAGCGGTTAACTGACCTTACAAGCCATGCCTACTAATGGCATAGCTGTGATTGTACAGTGTTGCCTGTGACCCAGCCTCTATATAAGCTGGAGTCACGTAGCGCTGCACGTCACTCTGCCGTGCTTAGTGTAGGGAGAGGATGCTGCTGGTGATTTCAGGGAGAGAATAGGAGAGACTCTTTGCTCCAAATCAGAATCTAACTCAGCGATCTACATACATTGTGTTTTGTGGGTGCAGGGCACCATTTTTTCATTCTGCTCTGAGCCCAATGACCGAAAAAAAATAACTTTAATAAGTCAGTTAGTTGGGCGGCAGTGGCGGCCATTTTATGCAAGCTCAGTGCACCAGCACTGCATATGAGTTTTTGGGACATCATTTTTTTTTTGCCAATATCTGGATTAGTCAGTGTGCAATTTAAGCTACAAATACAGCCATCATTTTCTGGGGTTTTAAAAACACACTTTTTTGACCAAAAAATGTATTTTCCTGATCTGCAAGTGTTAAATTCAAGTTTAATATATACAGCTTTTATATTCAGTTACCAAAAAAAAACTATTTTCAGGGCTTGCAGCAAAAAAAAATATGTGTTGGCAGCCTTTGCTGCAGATGTCATTGTGAGATACACCCTTATACAGGGCTTATATTCTTTCATTAATAAAACACAATTTTTGGGGCAAAATACACAATATTTCAAGCCTTGCAGCAGAAGCACGTTTGAAATTCCTGGTTTATACACTGTTGCCATATTGAGTTATTAAACAAACACCCGTTTGGGGAAAAAAAGTTTATTTGGCAGCCTTTGCTGCATATGTCATTGTGAGATACACCCTTAATACATTTGGGTTAGAGAGCCAGAGATTTGAAATACCGCCATTTAGTGGACCAATATTTAATTCAGGCCTACACTGGTTCAGGCCATGTGAGATACACCCTTTACATACAGGGGTTTGATTTAGGCATTTGAAATACAGTCATTTGGGGCAAATAAATCTTTAATTCAGGCCTACAGTGGATCAGGCCGTGTGAGATACATTTTCTATATACAGGGCTTATATACTTTCATTAATAAAACACAATATTTGGATCAAAATACGCAATATTTCAGGCCTTGCAGCATAAGCACGTTTGAAATTCCTGGGTTATTACTGCTGCCATATTGAGTTATTAAACAAACACCCGTTTGGGCAAAAAAAGTTTATTTGGCAGCCTTTGCTGCATATGTCATTGTGAGATACACCCTTAGATTCAGAGATTTGAAATACCGCCATTTGGTGGACCAATATTTAATTCAGGCCTACAGTGGTTCAGGCCGTGTTAGATACACCCTTTAAATACAGGGGTTTGATTCAGGAATTTGAAATACAGCTATTTTGGGCAAATAAATCTTTAATTCAGGCCTACACTGGTTCAGGCCGTGTGAGATACACCCTTTACATACAGGTGTTTCATTCAGGCATTTGAAATACAGCCATTTTGGGCAAATACATCTTTAATTCAGGCCTACAGTGGGTCAGGCCGTGTGAGATACACCCTTTACATAAAGGGTGAGATACACCCTTTACATACAGTGGTTCGATTCAGGCATTTGAAATACAGCCATTTTGGGCAAAAAAAAGTTTAATTCAGGCCGTGCGAGATGCACCCTTTACATACAAGGGTTTCATTCAGGCATTTGAAATACAGCCATTTTGGGCAAAGAAATCTTTAATTCAGGCCTACACTGGTTCAGGCCATGTGAGATACACCCTTTATATACAGGTGTTTGATTCAGGTATTTAAAATACAGCCATTTTGGGCAAATAAATCTTTAATTCAGGCCTACACTGGTTCAGGCCATGTGAGATACACCCTTTACATACAGGGGTTTGATTCAGGTATTTAAAATACAGCCATTTTGAGCAAATAAATATTTATTAAGGCCTAGTCTGGTTCAGGCCGTGTGAGATAAACACTTTACATACTGTCGTTCTATTCTACTATTAATTAAACACCCATTTAGACCAAGATCTAAAATTCGAGAAATATTAAGAGAGCGTCAAATAAGGGATGTGGCCCAGGTCGTGGTGCTGCTGGTGGAGCTCCTGTTGCAGGGAGAGGACGTGGTCAATATGTGCCAGCTGGACGCACAAGTGAAACCCCTTCCTCAGGTGCGAGTAGGTGACAGAACCTGCAGTGGTATTTGGTCGGGCCTAATGCGGCTCTACGAATGGTGAGGCCTGAACAAGTACAAGCAATAGTAGATTGGGTTGCTGACAGTGGATCCAGTTCCTTCACATTGTCTCCCACCCAGTCTCCTGCTGAAAGACCACAGTTGGCACCTGAAGCCGATGTCCATCAGTTTTTCACCTCACCCCCTTGCAAATCAGCCAAGCAGTCTGAGTCCCAAGTCATGCAGCTGTCTCTTCTGCTTTTTGATGACTCTGTTAGCAGGGTTTCCCAGGGCCATCCACCTAGCCCTGCCCCAGAAGTGGAAGAGATTGAGTGCACCGATGCCCAACCACTTATCTTTCAAGATGAGTACATGGGAAGACCATCGCAGCACGTCACGATGATGACAAAACACAGGTGCCAACTGCTGGGGCTTTCGAAAGTGTGCAGACCGACAAGGAAGGCAGGGGTGAAGACTGGGTGAAAGATGATGTGGAGGACGATGAGGTCCTCGACCCTACATGGAATTAAGGTCATGCGAGTGCAGTTCTTCAGACAATGTGCTGACGACAAGACATGAGTCTGAAGCGAGGCATAAACGTTCTCAACCTGAGCACAACCTGCATGACCAGGCATTTAAGTGCAAATCACGAGCTGCACTGGAGTTGACACCTTAAAAGCCAAGAAAAGTCTCTGGCTCCTCCTGCTTCCTCTTCTGCTGCAGTCTCGGCCTCTTCATCCACCTCTGGAGTGACAGTGACACCTGCCCCCCCGCAAACAGAGGATCTGCCAGCAACACCAACACCTGGGTCACCAAGCATCTCCACAATGTCCCACGGAAGCTTTCAGCTCTTCATCTCCCAAATGCTGGAGAGAAAGAGGAAGTACCCCCACCCACCCGCGATCCCTGGCCCTGAATGCCAGCATTTCTAAATTACTGGCCTTTGAAATGCTGTCATTCCGTCTGGTGGTGATGGATAGTTTTAAAGGCCTTATGGCAGTGGCTGTCCCACAGTAAGTCGTGCCCACCCGCCACTACTTTTCAAGGCGAGCCATCCCTTCCCTGCACAACCAAGTAGGGGACAAAATCAGGTGTGCACTGTGCAACGCCATCTGTGGCAAGGTGCACCTGACTACAGATACGTGGACCAGTAAGCACGGTCAGGGCCATTATATCTCCATAACAGCACACTGGGTAAATGCAGTGGCGGTTGGGCCTGAGGCGGATAGCAGTTTGGGGCATGTCCCTCCACCACTGATGATTGCAGGGCGCTTCAGTTTGCCTCCTGTTGATTCCTTCTCTTACTCTGCTTCCTCATCCTCTACCAGCTCCTCATCCGGTCAGCGTAACACCTTCACCACCAACTTCAGCACAGCCAGGGGTGAACGACAGCAGGAAGTTTTAAAACGTATCTGTTTTTGGGGACAAACCCCACACCGCGCAGGAGCTGTGGACGGGCCTTGAACAACAGAACGATGAGTGGTTTGTGCCAGTCAGCCTCAAGCCCGGTCTGGTGGTGTGCGATAATGGGTGAAATCTCATAGCAGCTCTGGGACTAGCCAGTTTGACGCACATCCCTTGCCTGGCGCATGTGCTGAATTTGGTGGTGCAGAGATTCCTTAAAAATTACCCCGATATGTCAGAGCTGCTGCATAGAGTGTGGGCAGTCTGTGCACGCTTTTAGCGTTCTCATCCTGCTGCTGCTCGCCTGTCAGCGCTGCAACGTAACTTCGGCCTTCCCGCTCACTGCCTCATATGCGACGTGCCCACAAGGTGGAACTCCACCTTGCACATGCTGGCCAGACTGTGCGAGCAGCAGCAGGCGATAGTGGAGTTTCAGCTGCAGAACGCACGGGTGAGTAGCTCTGCGGAACAGCACCACTTCACCACCAATGACTGCGCCTCCATGCGAGACCTATGTACCTTGTTGCGCTGTTTCAAGTACTCCACCAACATGGCCAGTGCCGATAACGCCGTTCTCAGCGTTACTATCCCACTTCTATGCCTCCTTGAAAAAACACTGCTGGCGATGATGGAAGAGGATGTGGCATAGGAGGAGGAGTTGCTCCGAGGGTGGCTTCCTGCACCCACAAATCCAAGGTACACAATTGTCCAGCCAGGGCACAGTCCTGGAGGATGACGAGGTGGAGGATGAGATGGAGGAGGAGGAACCATGTTCACAGCAGGGTGGCACCCAGACCAACTCATGGCCATCACTGGTGCGTAGTTGGGGGGATACAGAGGACACAGACGATACACCTCCCACAGACGACAGCTTTTCGTTGCCTCTGGGCAGCCTGGCACACATGAGCAATTGCATGCTGCAGTGTCTCTATAACGACCGCCGAGTTGCCCACATTCTAACTTTTACTGATTACTGGGTGGCCACACTGCTGGATCTCCGTTACAAGGACAACGTACCGTCCTTAATTCTGTCACTGGAATGTGATCGTAAGATGCGCATGTACAAGCGCACGTTGGTAGACATGCTGCTGGTGGTATTCCCACCTGACAGAGGGGGCACAATGGAAGCACAAGGTGAAGGAAGGGGTCTCCAACGCAGCTGGAGCACTGCCAGCAACTCAGAAGGCAGGGTTAGCATGGCTGAAATGTGGAAAAGCTTTGTCAGCACGCCATAACAACCAGCACCACCAGCTGATATGGAACGTCTTAGCAGGAGGCAGCATTTCACCAACCTGGTGGAGTAGTATGTGTGCACACGCCTACACGTACTGAATGACAGGTCTGCCCCCTTAAACTACTGGGTCTCCAAATTGGGCACATGGCCTGAGCTTGCCCTTTACGCCTTGGAGGTGCTGGCCTGCCCTGCAGCCAGTGTATTATCTGAACGTGTGTTTAGCAAGGCAGGGGGCAGCAACACAGACAAGTGCAGCCGCCTGTCCACAACCTATGTGGACACGCTCACGTTCATTAAAATTAACCAGGCATGGATCCCTCAGGACTTGTCCGTACCTTGTGCAGAATAGATATGTATACCGGCACTAACCAGCCATTGTTATACTGCAGCGCAATTGCTCATTCCTGTATTTTGGATATTTCACCCTAATAAAAAAAAAAAGAAAATTTAAACCAAAAACCTGTGTTGGCTACCTCATCCTCCTCCGCTTCCACCTACACTGCTACATCCACCGCCTCCTCAAACTTCTACTCCATATGGAACTCCACCTCATAAATCTTTTTTTATTTTTTATTTGTACGTATTTTATATAATTTCACTACTTTGTCAGTTACATTTTCTGGTGAAATTCTGCAGTTTTTGGGTGTACAGTACCACTGCTATACGAAGTAGACAGGTTTAAAAAAAATATTAAAAAAGTAATTTTCGGGGGAAATTAACCAATTTTTGGGTGCATAGTACCACTGCTATACCTAGTTGGCCAGTAAAAAAAACAATAAAAAAAAATTGTCATTTACATTTTCGGTTGAAATTCACCAATTTTGGTGTGTATAGTACCACTCCTATACCTAGTAGACCGGTAAAAAAAAATAAAAAAAATTGTCAGTTACATTTTCAGGTGAAATTCACCAATTTTATATCATATCATACCAGGATTGCAACGTGTTTTTTTACACTAAAAAGGTCTTCTTGAAATCTGCTTATTTAAACACACATTACACAGTAGGCAGAAATCTTTTTCTGGCCTTTACTGCATTGTTATATTGCTGTTGTGGGATATAGGTGGGAGTAATCTCAGACTAGATTTACAATGTGTTTTCTTCACTAAAATGCTCATTTTGGAATTTACACATTTAAAGGGGTTGTCCAGGTTCAGAGCTGAACCTGGACATCCCTCCATTTTCACCCCGGCAGCCCCCCTGACATGAGCATCGGAGCAGTTCATGCTCCGATGCTCTCCTTTGCCCTGCGCTAAATCGCGCAGGGCAAAGGCATTTTTCTGAGTTCCGGTGACATACCGGGCTCTCTATGGGGCTGACAGGCAGCCCGGTGACGTCACCGGCACTGATGGGCGGGATTTGGCTCTGCCCTAGCCAGTAAAACGGCTAGGGCAGAGCTAAAGCCCGCCCCTCAGAGCCAGTGACGTCACCGAACACACTGCTGGGCGGAAGTTACCGCCCGGCAGTGTGTTATTGAAAACACAAGAGCCTGTGCCCTGCGCGATCTAGCGCCGGACACAGGAGCGCATCGGAGCATGAGATGCTCCGATGCCAGGCTCAGGAGGGCTGCCGGGGTGAAAATAAGGGTATGTCCGGGTTCAGCTCTGAACCCGGACAACCCCTTTAAGCACGCATAACACAGACATAAATCTTTTAGCAGCCTTTACTGTCTCTTTATATTGCCTTTGTTGATGGAATGGAGGAATAATTTTATACCAGGTTTGAAACCTGTGTTTTACGTAGAGAAGGTGTTTTTGGATTCAGTGTTTTTTTGCCCATATTCACAGTAGGCAGAAATCTTTCCCACACAAATACTGCATTATTTCCAAAGTAAATTATCAATAACAGTGTTCACTGTGTTTGTAGAAGGGAAAATACATTTAATTACACCTCTTTCTTTAAGTTACAGACAAAACACTATCAATTTTGCTATAACCATTTCATATTTTCTGTGACTATGTACCATTTAGGAAAATTGTTCGTTTTCTTAAGGCCTCATAATAAAATGTCCGGAAACAGATAACTTCAAAATTAAATACCCATGCTTCATCATCGCAGAGTCAGAATGTGTTTATTAGCATCCCCAGCCAGTAGTAATAGTAGCAGTTGTAGCCACGGTCGTAGCAGTAGTGATAGTGACAGTGGCAGTCTGGGCAAATACAGAGCAAAGAATCTGCAGGGAGCCAAGGAGCCCACAGTGACATATCACAGTCTACTAAAAGCAGCAGGGAGGGTGAGGACTATGATGATGATTATGAGTTGAACAAGACCTGAAGGCTGGATCTGAGTGTTGAGGAGGAGAATTCTGAGGACAATGGTGGTGGCAATAAAGAGTGGAGGTAATGTACAGTCAAAACCTCTAAAAGAACTGCCAGTGCCAGATCTGCTTATATTGTAGACAGCACTGGAACTGGTGAAGCCGCTGATACTGTGGGCATCAGCTCAAAAAGTGTTAGACCTATGCACACTCGGCTGCCACTAACTCTGTGCAAGCAACTCCCATATGGCATTTTTTCACCACAAGGCCAGTTCACAAAACGATAAGATCTGCAGAATTAAAATAAGCCATGAGCACGTAAACACAAACATAAGTAGCAGCACTCTATAGCAACATAAGAGGTAGCATCATCGGATTATTTGGAAAATTGAACTGGCCAGCGTTCCCAATCAGAACAAGACTGTCCTCCTTCTCCTGGTGTCACAGTGTGCTCTGTGCGGAGGCGGGGATGGCCGGGGCACGCTCACATCATCAACGCACCCGGCGTCGCCTGTTTCCATGTTAACTGCAATAGGGCTGAACGCTGAGCTGCTCACTCGGCGCTCGGCTGTATTGGAGCTCAGGAGTCATGTGACGCTGGGCACGTCACATGACTTCACCAGCGCCCTATTTAAACAGGCAATCTGCTGGCCACAGATTGCCTGTTATTGAGGTCATTCCTGCGTTTACTTACCTCGTTTGCTGTTCTCCTGCTCGTGTTACTTCCTGTCCATCTCATCCCTTGGTCTTGGCGTTCCCTCCTGGTTCTGACTTCGGCTTCCTCCTGACGATACTGGTACTGTGCTGCGCTCCTAGTTATAGACTTGGCTTGTTTGACTGCTCTGTTGTATGTTTTGTCCGTCTTCCCTGCATGTATCATAGTTGAGGGTTTGTCCACCAGTTGTCCCTTGTCACTAGGACTTGCAAGGCAAGTAGGCAGGGACAGGGGTGCGGGTTGAGCTCAGTGGTCACTTCCCCACTCCCTGTGTGTGTGACACCTGGTCCTCTTTGTGGCAGTCAGCCTGCATCCCCAATCAATACAGTGTCCTTGTCATAATCATCAGCTTCTTCTCCTGCTCAGACTCCTCCTTCTCCGTCTCCTCCGCTCCATCATGAGGCATCCATAACGGAATGTGTTGCCGTGAGAAAACTATTGTCTACCAGCAATTAGCATCTACAAGCTGAACTTCCACCACAAGCTGAACTTCCACCTGGACAAATTGCTGTTGGTACAGTTACTGATGTATCACTTAGTTCTGCTCCTTCACTAAAATTTCATTCTGCTGTATGATATTCATACTTCTGTCCAGCTGTCCATTTTTATTTTTATTTTTTGCAAAATGCAGGTCCAGCAAATACAGGCAGGGACATTATTGTCTTTCATGGCCCATTGGGTCAATGTTTTTTTCGTGGCAGCATCATAGCAAAAAGGCCAGGTCCTATTGACATTTCCATGCTTGTCTCAGTCTTGTTCCCACACCAGGTGCTTAACCACCTCCTCCATGGACATCCTTCCATCCCCAAGAGCAGCAGGGCAGAGCATTGCTCCCACTCCTTGACATGTGTAAAGTCAAGGGTTGCCATGCGTAAAGACTGGAACGATTTTCATTTTTGTCATGCACCAGACAGCCTCAGTAGGAGCATGAGGTGCATGTGTTGTTTCAAGGTCAGGCAGTGGCAACTCATCAGACACACCCACCATGTAGCTGTTGGGGTCCCATAAGGAGAAAGTTCCATGGAGGAAGAAGATGAGGAGCTGTCACTGGAGGAGGAGAAGTCAGAGGTGGAGGAGCTGGAGGATGATGATGATGATGATGACACCAACTACAACACCCAATCATCTCAGTGTTTCTTTTAAACATGCTGTTAGTTAATGTTGTCAACCATATATTTAACCATAGCTATTTATGCTAGTATCACTCTGTAATTTTTGCATTGCGGTCATTGCATTCAAGAGCTTAGGGATGAGGGAGGAGAGAAAAAGCAACGTTTATTAAAAAAAAATAATGGGAGGAATCTTTTCCTAAAAATTTGTTGCAGTTCCAAAATTAACTTTTTGAAAAATTTGGTGAACCTGAAACAAACCGGAACTCAAAAGGTTCACTCATCTCTAACACAAGGCTCTTTTGTGGTGCTGTTTCAAATGCTTTTGCAAAATCTAGATATATACAGTAACTTCTGCATGAACAACATCCAGATTTGCACTTACCTCTGTGGGGATTTGCTCTGGTAGTTGGGATAAACGGATGCAGTACAGAGGCAAAGTACAAGTTTGTAATTCATATGTCCATGTTTTTTTACACATAAGGTCAAACAAAAACACTCTTTGCAAGGTTAGTGTTTGTTCACACCAAGTAGAAAGTTGGTGCATAACAAGAAAAATGGTGCCTCCAGCAGTCAAAATGCAGGCTTTAGGTGGCCTGCTCCCCCAACACACAGTTCTCAGCTTTTCAGCCCAGCACCGGGCTCAGTTCCCACCTAGTGTTCAGCGGTTCCCACCTAGTGTTCAGCGGTTCCCACCTAGTGTTGCCAAATTCGATTTCGCAATATTTTGCGAATATTTGCTTGAATATTCGTCAAAATTGAATATTCATCATTATTGTATTTATCGCGATTAATATCCGATTTAATCATTCACATATTGTGATTTTTAAGCTTAGAATTAGAAGTTATAAATTATAACTTCTAATTGCCTTATAACTTAATAATAAGGCAACTTTCCTATTCTTTAATCTTGGAGATCTAGATTTAACACGAATATAGCGCTATATTCTATGTCTTTGTTAATAAAAGAATCAAGATAGCGAAGTATTCTTTATTCTACATCAACGAAGATAGCAAAGTATTCTAATCTACATCAATGAAGATAGCGAAGTATTCTACATCAACGAAGATAGCGAAGTATTCTACATCAACGAAGATAGCAAAGTATTCTACATCAACGAAGATAGCGAAGCATTCTACATCTTCCTCAATTTAAGTTATTATCGCATTACGTGATAATGACAACTACATAATTATCGAGTAAAGCTATATATCTTCCTATGTTGTCCCAATACAGCATTGAAATCCTCCTCAAAAGTTAACATAACACCGTATTAAAGTTACTATCGCATTACGTGATAATGACAAATACGTCATTATCGAGTAAGGCGATTTATCTCCCTTTGTTCAATGCTCCACAAAAGTAACTTAGCATAACACCGTATTAAAGTTACTATCGCATTACGCGATAATGACAACTACGCCATTATCGAGTAAGGCAATATATATCTTCCTATGTTTAATGCTCCACAAAAGTTAGCATAATACCGTATTAAAGTTACTATGACATTACGCGATAATGACAACTACGTCATTATCGAGTAAGGTCGATTTTGTTGTCCCATATCGAGTATAGCGTGTTGACAATCTTTTAATCCTAAAAAATGGCTTCACATAAAATTTAGCAAACAGCCTTGGATAGTTGGTAGACATAAGTTAAAATAAGCAAAAATTGTCTATAAAAAATAAATGGCGGGAAATGTACCATAGGAGTGGCCATAAAAAAGAAATGTGATTATAAATAAACACAATAAAATCATATTTTTTTTTTTTTTGCAAACTGACATAGGAGAATCGTCAACCTTCCCTTCTCCTAGCTTGAATTGCCAATGGGAAGACCCTGTCACACCTTAGCAACATGGTAGGTAGGAGAAAAAAATAAGTTTTAGCGTTACTTGTGTTTATTTTGTCTTTGTGTCGTTGTAGGTAGGTAGGAGAGAAAAAAAATAGTGTTACTTGTGTTCTTTTTGTCTTTGTGTCATTGTAGGTAGGTAGGAGAAAATAAACTATAAAAACTAAAAAAAAAAAAAAATCAGTGCGGGTACTATGCGTTCACGTCACGCATTGCAACCGCGCGGAAAACTGGCTCGTGTGAAGGTCCCCTTAGTGTTACTTGTGATCTTTTTATCTTTGTGTCGCTGAAGAAAGAAGAAAAAAACAAAAAAACAAATAAAAAGTCTTAGTGTTACTTGTGTTCGTTTTGTCTTAGTCTTAGTTTTTCCGCGCGAGTGCAAAATATTGTAATGCGTTTTGCACTCGCGTGATAAAAATTGCGCGTGTTTGGTACCCACGGTGTTCTGTAGATTTTATTTTTATAACCATGTTATAAGGGAAAATAATAGCATTCTGAATACAGAATGCATAGTAAAATAGCACTGGAGGGGTTAAAAATAAATAAAAAATAATTTAACTCACCTTAGTCCACTTGCTCGTGTAGCCGGCATCTCCTTCTGTCTTCATCTTAGCTTTGTGTAGCAATAAGGACCTGTGGTGACGTCACTCCGGTCATCACATGATCCATCACCATGGTAAAAGATCATGTGATGGATCATGTGATGACTGTGACGTCACCAAAGGTCCTTGTTGCTACACAAAGCTAAGATGAAGACAGAAGGAGATGCCGGGCAGCGCAAACAAGTGGACTAAGGTGAGTTAAAAAAAATGTATTTATTTTTTAACCCCTCCAGCGCTATTTTACTATGCATTCTGTATTCAGAATGCTATTATTTTCCCTTATAACCATGTTATAAAGGAAAATAATAATGATCGGGTCTCCATCCCGATTGTCTCCTAGCAACCGTGCGTAAAAATCGCACCGCATCCGCACTTGCTTGCGGATGCTTGCGATTTTCACGCAACCCCATTCACTTCTATGGGGCCTGCGTTGTGTGGATTATCTCGCCGCAATGCACAAAGAGGAGCATGCTGCGATTTTCACGCAACGCATAAGTGATGCGTAAAAATCACCGCTCATGTGAACAGCCACATAGAAAAGAATGGGTCATTATTCAGTGCGGGTGCAATGCGTTCAACTCATGCATCGCATCCGCATGGAATACTCGCCCGTGTGAAAGGGGCCTTAGTGTTACTTGTGTTCTTTTTATCTTTGTGTCGTTATAGGTAGGAGAAAAAAAAAAAAAAAGTTTTAGTGTTACTTGTGTTCATTTTGGCTTAGTCTGTGTCTTTGTAGGTAGGAGAAAAAAAGAAAAAAGAAAAAGAAAGTGTTCTTTTTGTCTTTGTGTCGTTGTAGGTAGATAGGAGAAAAAAGCAAACAAAAAAAAGTTTTAGTGTTACTTGTGTTCGTTTTGTCTTAGTCAGTGTCTTTGTAGGTAGGTAGGAGAAAAAAGACAGACAACAGAATTTGGGAGCAGGTCACCTCCTATCGCGTCCTTAACCTGACCCTGACTCCTAGCCATATGAGCCAACCCTGATGGTGGGAGGGCTCATACACCGGAACCTAATAGTCCCTGCTAGCCCTTAGGGTGGCCCTGAACTAGGAGCAGGGTAAGACGACCTGTTCCTCCTAGGCATGGAGGAACAGGAGTCTCACTGGCCAAGCTGCAAGCAAAAGGGGTACAAAAACAGAACCAAGGATATAGCAGGTGAACTGCACTAGTTCCACCTACCTGCCACAGCCTTGCTGACTGGATCCCTGTGCTGACACACTGATGTCCACACCATACTTACATGGACACAGCCAACACACATACACACACAGGAACCCAGATCCATAGTTGCATTAAATAACAAAAGGAATACATCAACTGAACATATAAACATCTATGACCACAAGGGTGGCCCTCACTGGCAGATGGTATAAAGTAGGAGGCCGACTCCAGCAGACCATGGCTGAAGTACCCCTCTGACTACTGCTCTCAGCAGAGGCAATAAATGCCCAAGTAGCCACACCCACACTCAGACTCACCCAGTGCACACACACTAGGAAGGAAATTAATCCTTCCAACACCAGGGAAGGGAAGACAGCAACTAAAAGGGGAATACACACACAATAAACCCCGTGCACACCAGACAAGGAAAGTGCACACATACAAACACACGTTGCCAAGTGCAACCGCATGCACAATATAGCAAGCTGCCTCGCAACAGCTCAGGATGCTATGCTGCCACAAAAATATGCTGCAACCACAGGTGAGGAAACATACTACAGCCCTCACCTGTGATTGACAACAAGACCTAGACCGCAGGCAACCGCTTGCGGTTACAGGAGTCACGACCTTGACCATGGTCGTGACAAAGTGTTACTTGTGTTCGTTTTGTCTTAGTCCGTGTCTTTGTAGGTAGGAGAAAAAAGAAACAAAAAAAGTTTGAGTGTTACTTGTGTTCTTTTTGTCTTTGTGTCGTTGTAGGTAGGTAGGAGAAAAAAAAAATTTAAACTTTTTTTTAATGTTACTTGTGTTCGTTTTGTCTTAGTCCGTATCTTTGTAGGTAGGAGAAAAAAAAAACAACAAAAAAAAAGTTTTAGTGTTACTTGTGTTCATTTTGTCTTTGTGTCGTTGTAGGTAGGTAGGAGAAAAAAAAAGAAGTTTAAGTGTTACTTGTGTTTGTTTTGTCTTTAGTCAGTGACTTTGTAGGTAGGTAGGAGAAAAAAGAAAAAAAAGGTTTTAGTGTTACTTGTATTCTTTTTGTCTATGTAGCGTTGTAGGTAGATAGGAGAAAAAAAGAAAAAAACTGTTTTAGTGTTAATTGTGTTTGTTTTGTCTTAGTCAGTGTCTTTGTAGGTAGGTAGGAGAAAAAAAGGTTTTGTTGTCACTTGTGTTCTTTTTGTCTTTGTGTCTTTGTGTCTTTGTACCCGCCTATTGCACCCACGCGGAAAACTCGCTTGTGTGAAAGGGGCCTTAGTGTTACTTGTGTTCCTTTTTGTCTTTGTGTAGTTGTAGGTAAGTAGAAGAAAAAAAACTATAAAAACAAAAAAAAGTTTTAGTGTTACTGGTGTTCGTTTTGTCTTAGTCCGTGTCTTTGTAGGTAGGTAGGAGGCAAAAGAAAAAAAAAAGTTTTAGTGTTACTTGTGTTCATTTTGTCTATGTGTCGTTGTAGGTAGGTAGGAGAAAAAAAAAAGTTTAAATGTTACTTGTGTTCGTTTTGTCTTAGTCCGTGTCTTTGTAGGTAGGAGAAAAAAAACGGGTTGTTATTCAGTGCGGGTGCAATGCGTTCAACTCACGCATCGCATCCGCATGGAATACTCGCCCGTGTGAAAGGGGCCTTAGTGTTACTTGTGTTCTTTTTATCTTTGTGTCGTTATAGGTAGCAGAAAAAAAAATAAAGTTTAAATGTTACTTCTGTTCGTTTTGTCTTAGTCCGTGTCTTTGTAGGTAGGAGAAAAAAAACAAATAAAAAACAATAAAAAGTTTTAGTGTTACTTATGTTGATTTTGTCTTTGTGTCATTGTAGGTAGGTAGGAGAAAAAAAAAAAAAGAAAAAAAAAATAGTTTTAGTGTTACTTGTGTTCGTTTTGTGTTCGTTTTGTCTTTGTCTTTGTAGGTAGGAGAAAAAAATAAAATAAATAACGTTTTAGTGTTACTGGTGTTCTTTTTGTCTTTGTGTCGTTTGATGTAGGTAGGAGAAAAAAAAACTATAAAAACTATAAAAAAAAAGTTTTAATGTTACTTGTGTTCATTTTGTCTCAGTCCGTGTCTTTGTAGGTAGGTAGGAGAAAAAGAAAAAAAAAAGTTTTAGTGTTACTTGTCTTCATTTTGTCTTAGTCCGTGTATTTGTAGGAAGGTAGGAGAAAAATGAAAAAAAAAAAAGTTTTAGTGTTACTTGTGTTCCTTTTGTCTATGTGTCGTTGTAGTTAGGTAGGAGAAAAAAAGTAAAAAAAAAAACAAAAAAAGTTTGAGACAATTACCTCTCCCAACTGGTTCAGGACCCGAGGGACGGCCATACTGGACTTAGTATTAACCAATAGGCCCGACAGAACAACAGACGTGCAGGTTAGGGGACACCTGCGAAAAAGTGAGCATAAAGTAATAACCTTCCAATTATCATTCAAAAGAGCGTTTCTACAGGGAGGAACAAAAATACCAAACTTCAAAAAAGCTACATTTAGCCATAGGCCTAACTAACTGGGACAAAGTCCTCAAAAATAAAAATACAGCCACAAAATGGGATATCTTTAAAAACATCCTAAAATCTCATTGTGAGAGGTACATACCGTATGGTAATAAAAGGTTAAGGAACAAAAAGAAACCAATGTGGATAAA
Organism: Bufo gargarizans; assembly: GCF_014858855.1. Taxonomy (NCBI): domain Eukaryota; kingdom Metazoa; phylum Chordata; class Amphibia; order Anura; family Bufonidae; genus Bufo; species Bufo gargarizans. The sequence continues at coordinate 413,692,677 of NC_058081.1, read as the reverse complement.
TAGAACTGTAAAGAAAGCAATAAATGACAAAAAGAAAGCATATAATTCACTGAAACAGGAGGGGAGCACGGAAGCACTGAAAAACTATAAGGAAAAAAATAGAACATGTAAAAAACAAATAAAAGCAGCCAAACTAGAGACCGAGAGATTATTTGCCAAAGAGAGTAAAACTAACCCTAAAATGTTCTTCAATTATATAACTGTTAAAAAGTATAAATCTGAAGGTGTCGGCCCTTTAAAGAGGAATGAGGGGGAAGTCGCAGAGAGTGATGAGGAGAAAGCAAAGCTGTTAAATATTTTTTTCTCCAATGTATTCATTGAGGAAAATAAATTGTCAGATGACATGCAGAATGCAAAAATAAATTCCCCATTAAAAGTGTCCTGTCTGACGCAGGAAGAAGTACATCAGCGACTTAAAAAGATTAAAATAGACAAATCGCCAGGACCGGATGACATACACCCCCGTATCCTAAAGGAATTAAGTAATGTCATAGCCAGACCCTTATGTCTGATATTTGCAGACTCTATACTGACAGGGAATGTCCCACAGGATTGGTGCATGGCAAATTTGGTGCCAATATTTAAAAAGGGACCAAAAACAGAGCCTGGAAACTATAGACTGGTAAGTTTAACATCTGTTGTGGGTAAACTGTTTGAGGGTTTTCTGAGAGATGCTATATTAGAGCATCTCAACGGAAATAAGCAAATAACGCCATATCAGCATGGCTTCGTGAGGGATCGGTCATGTCAGACTAATTTAATCAGTTTCTATGAGGAGGTAAGTTCTAGACTTGACAGTAGCGAATCAATGGATGTCATATATCTGGACTTCTCCAAAGCATTTGACACTGTACCACATAAAAGGTTAGTATATAAAATGAGAATGCTCGGACTGGGAGAAAACATCTGTATGTGGGTAAGTAACTGGCTCAGTGATAGAAAACAGAGGGTGGTTATTAACGGTACACACTCAGATTGGGTCACTGTCACTAGTGCGGTACCTCAGGGGTCAGTATTGGGCCCTATTCTCTTCAATATATTTATTAATGATCTTGTAGAAGGCTTGCATAGTAAAGTATCAATTTTCGCAGATGACACTAAACTGTGTAAAATAATTTACACTGATGAGGACAGTATACTACTACAGAAGGATCTGGATAGATTGCAGGCTTGGGCAGATAAGTGGCAGATGAGGTTTAACACTGATAAATGTAAAGTTATGCACATCGGAAGGAAAAATGCAAGTCACCCGTACATACTAAATGGTAAAACACTCGGTAACACTGACATGGAAAAGGATCTAGGAATTTTAATAAACAGCAAACTAAGCTGCAAAAACCAGTGTCAGGCAGCTGCTGCCAAGGGCAACAAGATAATGGGTTGCATCAGAAGGGGCATAGATTCCCGTGATAAGAACATAGTCCTACCACTTTACAAATCGCTAGTCAGACCACACATGGAGTACTGTGTACAGTTCTGGGCTCCTGTAAACAAGGCAGATATAGCAGAGCTGGAGAAAGTCCAGAGGAGGGCATCTAAAGTAATAACTTTAGAAAAAAGGCAGACATAGCAGAGCTTGAGAAGGTCCAGAGGAGGGCATCTAAAGTAATAACTTTAGGAAAAAGACGAATGGGGGGAGATCTAATTAATATGTATAAATATATCAGGGGTCAGTACAGAGATCTATCCCATGAGCTATTTATCCCCTGGACTGTGACTGTGACGAGGGGACATCCTCTGCGTCTGGAGGAAAGTAGGTTTGTACACAAACATAGAAAAGGATTCTTTACGGTAAGAGCAGTGAGACTATGGAACTCTCTGCCTGAGGAGGTGGTGATGGTGAGTACAATAAAGGAATTCAAGAGGGGCCTGGATGTATTTCTGGAGCGCAATAATATTACAGGCTATAGCTACTAGAGAGGGGTCGTTGATCCAGGGAGTTATTCTGATTGCCTGATTGGAGTCGGGAAGGAATTTTTTATTCCCCTAAAGTGGAGAAAATTGGCTTCTACCTCACAGGGTTTTTTTTTTTTGCCTTCCTCTGGATCAACTTGCAGGATAACAGGCCGAACTGGATGGACAAATGTCTTTTTTCGGCCTTATGTACTATGTTACTATGTTACTTGTGTTCTTTTTGTCTTTGTGTCATTGTAGGTAGGAGAAAAATAAACTAAAAAAACTAAAAAAAAGTTTTAATGTTACTTGTGTTTGTTTTGTCTATGTGTCATTGTAGGTAAGTAGGAGAAAAAAAAATAAAAAAAAGTTTTAGTGTTGCTTGTGTTCATTTTGTCTTAGACCGTGTCTTTGTAGGTAGGAGAAAAAAATAAAAATAAAAAGTTTTAGTGTTACTGGTGTTCTTTTTGTCTTTGTGTCGTTGTAGGTAGGTAGGATTAAAAACAAAAGTTTAAAGCCTCATTCACACGTCAGTTTTCAGTCAGTGATTTCCATCAGTGATTGGGAGCCAAAAATCCGGATTGGAGCCTCCACAGACATAAGGCATAAGGGAAAGATCTGCACCTGTTCTGTGTTTAGAGCCGCACCTGGTTTTGGCTCAAAATCACTGATGGAAATCACTGACCGAACACTGACTGTGTGAATGAGGCATAAGTGTTACTTGTGTTTGTTTTGTCTTAGTGACTTTGTAGGTAGGTAGGAGAAAAAAGAAAAAAAAAAGGTTTTAGTGTTAATTGCATTCTTTTTGTCTATGTGTCTTAGGTAGGTAGGAGAAAAAAATAAATAAAAAAGTTTAAGTGTTACTTGTGTTCGTTTTGTCTTAGACTGTGTCTTTGTAGGTAGGAGAAAAAAACAAAAATAAATAAATAAATAAATAAAGTTTTAGTGTTACTGGTGTTCATTTTGTCTTTGTGTTGTTGGAGGTAGGTAGGAGAAAAAATACTATAAAAACTATAAAAAAAAAGAAATTTTAGTGTTACTTGTGTTCTTTTTATCTTTGTCCGTGTCTTGGTAGGTAGGTAGGAGAAAAAAGTAAAAAAAATTTTTAGTGTTACTTGTGTTCTTTTTGTCTTTTTGTCGTTGTAGATAGATAGGAGTAAAAAACAAAAAAGAGCAAAAAAAAAGATTTAGTGTTACTTGTGTTCTTTTTGTCTATGTCTCGTTGTAGGTAGATAGGAGAACAAAACTAAAACAAAAAAAATCTGTTTTAGTGTTACTTGTGTTCATTTTGTCAGTATCTTTGTAGGTAGGTAGGAGAAAAAAAAGTTTTGTTGTCACTTGTGTTCTTTTTGTCTTTGTGTCTTTGTACCCGCGCATTGCACCCGCGCGGAAAACTCGCTCGTGTGAAAGTGGCCTTAGTGTTACTTGTGTTCGTTTTGTCTTTGTGTCTTTGTAGGTAGGTAGGAGAAAAATGAAAAAAAAGTTTTAGTGTTACTTGTGTTCTTTTTGTCTGTGTCGTTGTAGGTAGGTAGGAGAAAAAAAAAAAAAGTTTTTAGTGTTACTTGTGTTCGTTTTGTCTTAGTCCGTGTCTTTGCAGGTTTGAGAAAAAAAAACTATAAAAAGAAAAAAAAAAGTTTTTGTGTTACTTGTGTTCGTTTTGTTTTAGTCCGTGTCT